>NC_064561.1:142418197-143043197 GCF_937001465.1 Orcinus orca
GACTTTTTTTTTTTCTGTTTTTCTCAGTACCCAAGTACCTTGTAGAGGCTCATTGAGAACTTGTTGGATGAATATATTGTTCAGAGTTTACCATTACTCAGTATTTTAGTTGCCTCATCTTAGAATAGATCATCATTTTTATGTTCATACTCTTTATAAGATACAGAAATAAGGCCCTTCTTGATTGGAAATGGTAATACAGTAGACCTTGAACAACACAGGTTTGAACTGTTCAGGTCCACTTATATGTGGATTTTTTTCAATATTATGTACTACAGTACTACACCATCCATGATTGGTTGAATCTACAGATGCAGATTTGCAGATACTTGACTGTCAAGTTATACACCAATTTTCAACTGTGCAGAGGCACAGTTAACTCCCTCATTGTTGAAGGGTCAACTGTATATGGTTTTGCCTTTTTTGAAAAGTTACTGTTAAAATTACTATTATTACCTTATAAGGTAATACTTTAACATTTTTATTTAACATTATTTATCTTCAGTAGCATTAAGTTAATGAGAGCTTTGGCTTAATTGTTGAACAGAAACACAGAAGAGCAGAATAGGGAAATGGAAAGGAAAGAAACAGAAAAGAAAACACATGCTGGGGAATAGAACATGTTACCAACATCTCTATCACATAATAGTGGCATGTTGGCAATATTTGCTTATTAGCTCTTTGTTACTAAGAAGAATTTTTCATTTAAAAAAAATAGGAAAAAACTCAAAAGGCTGCATATGTTTTAAAAAAAAGAAGTATTTTTATTTGATTTTTTTTTTTTTTTTTTGCGGTACACGGGCCTCTCACTGTTGTGGCCTCTCCCGTTGCGGAGCACAGGCTCCGGACACCCAGGCTCAGCGGCCATGGCTCACGGGCCTAGCCTCTCCGCAGCATGTGGGATCTTCCCGGACCGGGGCACGAACCTGTGTACCCTGCATCGACAGGTGGACTCTCAACCATTGCTCCACCAGGGAAGCCCTATTTGATTTTTGAAAGGAATAATAATACATTTGAACATTTATTTTCCCGTTACAAAGTACTAAGTATAATATGCATCATGTCATTTAATTCTCAAACACCCCAGTGAAGAGGATGTTATTATTTCCATTTTGCAAATGGGAAAATAGTCTCGTGGAGGTTAAATGGTTAGTCTTAAATTACACAGGTAGTGAGTGGCAAATATAGGACTCTCCCTCAGAAACCCCATTTTCTTTCTACTTTGCCGTAAATGCTACAATTAGAAAAATAAGATCAGTGGACATTAAACTCCATTAAACAAATACAGCAATAATAAAACTATACTTGTTGAGTAGTCTGGGCTGTAACAAGAAAGAGAAGTAAAAGTGAAAGATAAAAGAGAGGAGGAAAGGCCAAAGAACAGGAAAAACAGCACAGCATAGTGGCAAAGAATACAGGCTCTGGACTTAAACTGTGTAGGCTTGAATTTGAACTCTGCCACTTACTAACTTTGTAGTCAATTACTTACCTTCTCCATGCTTTGTATCCTTTTCTATAAAGTGAAGGTAATAATAGTAACTTACAGGTTGAGGATAAAAGGTAAAGCACTTGGTTTTGTGTTAAAATCTGTTTACTTCATCTTATGGAGTTCCCTTTTTTTTTTAATAATTGTGAAATACAACATCCTACAAAAAAGTGCATCGAACATACGTATATTGAATAATTATAAAGCAAATAGCCATGTAACCACAATCAAGTTAAAGAAATAGAATACTGCCATTACCATATAAGGTCCCTTCCTGTCTTTCCCTAACACAGCCTCCTATTTTCCCCCTTAGGGCAGATTTCTCAGTCTCAGGACATTTTTGGCTAGGTAATTGTTGTAGGAAGCTAACCTGTGCGCTGTAGGATCTTTAGCAGCATCCCTAGTCTCTACCTACTGGGTGCTAATAGCACTTCCCTCAGTTGTAACAACCAACTGGGTGAGGCCAAATTCCTTACTATACCACTCTACAACTCTCTACCTGCTTGTGTGGCAAGTAAACTGTAAGGGTACAAACAGAGAGCTCCACTGTAGAAATCTTGGTAACAAATGATGGTAGTCAGAGTCTGGATATATTTGAAAGAAAGCCAACAAGATTTCCTAACGGATTGAATGTAGACTGAGAAAAAGAAGTTATGAGTGATTCCAAGAATTTTAGCTTGAGCAACTAGAAGGATGGAAATACCATTAACTGAAATCAGGAAAACAATGCATGGGGTAGCTTTTCAGGAAAAAGTCAGAAGTTCAGTTTTTGACAGGTTTCACTTGTCTATTATATCCAAGTAAAGATATTAAGTTGGATATATACATATACCAAATCATTATGTTGTGTATCTAAAACTAGTATAATGTTATATGTCAATTATATCTCAATTTTTAAAAAGATGTTAAGTTGGTAGTTGGATATGCAAGTCTGAAATTTAGGAGAGAAGTTTTGGCTAGAAATATAATGTGAAATTTGTCATTATCTAGATCAGCAGAACTTTCTGCAATGATGGAAATGTTTTATACCTACACTGTGCAATATGGTAGCCACTAGCCACATGTGGCTAGAGTGACTCAGGTACTGAATTTTTTTTAATTTAATTTTAATTAGTATAAATTTAAGTAATCACTTGTGACTAGTGGCTACTGTATTGTATAACACAAGTGACGATATTAAAACCATGAGATTGGATAACATTACCTAAAAATTGAGGTAAATAGAGAAGAGTACAAAGACTGACCCTTGAGACTACAATTTCTTTTTTTAATAAATGTATTTATTTTTGGCTGTGTTGGGCCTCTGCTGCTGCATGCGGGCCCTCTCTAGTTGTGGCAAGCAGGGGCCACCACTCATTGCGGTGCACAGGCTTCTCATTGCGGTGGCCTCTCCTGCTGCAGAGCATGGGCTCTAGGCGTGCAGGCCTCAGCAGTTGTGGCACGCAGGCTCAGCAGTTGTGACTCGCAGGCTCCAGGGCGCAGTCCCAGCAGTTGTGGCGCATGGGCTCAGCTGCTCCGTGGAATGTGGGATCCTCCCAGGCCAGGGATCGAACCCATGTCCCCTGCATTGGCAGGCAGATTCCTTAACCACTGTGCCACCCAGGGAAGCCCGAGACTCTACAATTTTAAGGGAGACAAGGAGCTAACAGTGAGCAAAGCAGACAGAAAAGGAGGAGGGACCAGAGAGAGATAGGAAAACCTGAAGCCCTGTTGAATCAGTTTATTAAGGAAGAGAGTGATTCTTTGTGGCAAATATTTCTGATAAGGCAAGCAAGTTAAAGACTGAGAAATTGAGTTTACCAATATGGAGGGCATTGGTCTAATAAGAGTAGGTTTTGTGTAGTGATGGGGAAGATAGCCTGATTAGCATGGGTTTAAGAAAGAATGGGAGGATCTTATCTATTTTATGCTTTCTATTTGTCCTACTTCTTTTACATTTTTTTCTCCTTTCTTACCTTTCTTTAAGTCATTTATTTTTTAACATTCTCCTTTCTCTCTCTCCTAGATTATAAGTTATATATTGTTTTCTATTATGTTAGTAGTTACCTTTAAAATTACACCATACATCACATCAAAGTGTAATGTTGATCTGGCCAATACAAGGGCTTTAGAACACTTTAATTCCAAGAATTTCACTTGATCTTTTCCCCCTTTGGTCTGGAATTTTAATTTTTTTTTCCAACTCTGTAACATATTGTTTATTGATTCTGCTTGAATTCATTAAACTTCTTGAATCTGCAGATCATTATCTTTTACGAATTCTCGAAAATCCTAAGCCATTATCTCTTCAATATTACCTCTGCTATCTCCTCTTTCTGGTTCACCAATTACATGCATGTTAGACCTTCTCATTCTATCTCTTGTCTTTTAACCTCTCTCCCACATTTTCTGCCTTTTTTTTTTTTCTCTCTTTGCCACTTTCTAGATAACTTCTTCTGATGTATCTTCTAGTACATTAATTTTCTCTTCAATTTCTTTAATAAAGGTTGCTAATTTTATTTATTTAGTATTATTTATAGATTTGTTTTTAAGGTACCATTGGCTTATAAAATTGTTCATTATATTTCTACTTCTGTATACCCTACAGTGTGCTCACCACCAAAAATTTACTTTCCATCCATCACCATACAGTTGATCCCCTTTACCCTTCTCTCTGCCCCTTTCCCTCTGATAACCACTACTCAGTATTCTCAGTATCCATGTATTTGTTTTTGTTTAGTTTGTTCATTTATTTATTTTATTTGTTTTGTTTTTTATATTCCACATATAAGTGAAATCACACAGTATTTATTTCTCTGACTTATTTCACTTAACATAATATCCTCAAGGTTCATCCATGTTGTCATAAATGGCAAGGTTTCATCTTTTTTTTATGGCTGAGTAGTGTTTCATTGTATGTATATGCCACACCTTCTTTATCCATTCATTCATTATTGGGCAGTTAGGTTGTTTCTGTACTTTGGAAATATTTCTTGCAATACTATTGCAAATAGTGCCGTGATGAACATAAGAGTGCATATATCTTTTTGAATTAGTGTTTCTTTGGATAAACACCAAGAAGTGGGATGGCTGGATCATATGCTACTTCCATTCTTAAATTTTTGAGGAATCTCTGTACTGTTTTCCATAGTGGCTGCACCAGTTTACATTCCCACCTACAGTGTGTAAGTGTTCCCTTATATCTACATCCTCACCAACACGTGTTATTTCTTGCCTTTTTGATAATAACCATTCAAATGGGTGTGAGGTGATATCTTATTGTGGTTTTGATCCCTAATAATCCCTAATAATTGATGATGTTGAACATCGTTTTCATGTGCCTGTTGGCCACCCATATGTCTTCTTTGGAAAATGTCTGTTTATCTCCTCTGCCCATTTTTTTTTTTTTTTTTTTTGGTGGTACGCAGGCCTCTCACTGTTGTGGCGTCTCCCGTTGCGGAGCACAGGCTCCGGATGCGCAGGCTCAGCGGCCATGGCTCATGGGCCCAGCCGCTCCGCGGCATGTGGGATCTTCCCGGACCGGGGCACAAACCCGTGTCCCCTGCATCGGCAGGCGGACTCTCAACCACTGCGCCACCAGGGAAGTCTTATGAACATTTTAATAATGTTAATTCTTTGAATTTATGAGCACAGAATATCTTTCCAGTTATTTGTGTCTTTAAATTTATTTCCAGGTATTTTATTCTTTCTGTTGCAATTGTAAAGGCAATTTTCTTTTTTTTAATAATTTTATTTATTTATTTATTTATGGCTGAGTTGGATCTTTGTTGCTCCATGCGGGCTTTCTCTAGTTGTGGCAAGCGGGGGCTACTCTTTGTTGTGGTGCGCGGACTTCTCATTGTGGTGGCTTCTCTTGTCACGGAGCACGGGCTCTAGGTGCTTGGGCTTCAGTAGTTGTGGCTCGCGGGCTTAGTTGCTCTGCGACATGTAGGATCTTCCTAGACCAGGGCTCAAACCTGTGTCCGCTGAATTGGCAGGCGGATCCTTAACCACTGTGCCACCAGGGAAGCCCCCAATCATTTTCTTAATTTCTCTTTCTGATAGTTCATTGTTAGTGTATGGAAACACAACAGACTTCTGAGTGTTAATTTTGTATCTGCATCTTTACCAAATTTATTGATGAGTTCTAGTAGTTTTTTGGTGGTGTCCTTAGGATTTTCTATTAATAGTATCATATCATCTGCAGACTATTAAATTTTACTTCTTCCTTTCCAATTTGGATTCCTTTTATTTCTTTTATTCCTTTTATTTCTTTTTCTTGCCTACTTGCTCTGTCTAGGACTTTTGTTTTTTTTTAGAAGAGGGAGAAAGCACAAGGGCCACAACCAACCAGGCCCCCTGGCCCACTCCTCACACCAGGGGTGGCAGAGGACCCGGATACAGATGTGTTCAGCAGCAGACACGTGCTGCTGCTGCCCTCCAGCCCCAAGTTTCCCCCAGGAAAGGGATCCGTGGGACCACCCTCCAATGCCCCTGCCATCTGCACTTGCCTCTCCCCTTTCCCCATCCCAACCTGTGCGCTGGGCCCATAGCAGGGTGTGGAAGAGACGCAGTGCACCAAGGCGGGAAGTGCTACAAGGGGCGCCCCCCCTTCCCTCTCGCCACTTCCTCTGGCGGAATGTTGCCTTTCGACCTGAGACCCCTGGCCTAGGTGGAACAGGCCCCTCCCCTGACCGACCGATGCAGGCCAGTTCGGGGACATGCGTGCAAGACCCACCACTGTTCCCATCATGTGGCCAGGGGCAGTGAGGATGGACTGAGGATGCTGCCTGCAGGGGTCAGGGGAGCATCCAGGGAGGTAGGAAGAAGGAGATGGATGGATACCGTCTTTTAATACTATGTGAATAAGCGTGGTGAGAGGGGCCATTCTTGTCTTGTTCCTGATTTAGGAGGATAGCTTTCAGTTTTTCACCACTGAGTATGTGTAGCTGCTGGGTTTGTCACATATGACCTTTATTATGTTGAGGTACATTCTTTCTATACCCACTTTATTGAGAGTTTTTATCATAAATGGGTGTTGAATCTTGTCAGATACTTTTTCTGCATCCGTTGATAAGGTCATATGGTTTTTATCCTTTATTTTGTTAATGCGGTGTATCACATTGATTGATTTGCAGGTAATGAACCATCCTTGCATGCCTGGAATAAATCCCACCTGATCATGGCATATAATCTTTTTACTGTATTGATGTATTTGGTTTGCTAAATATTTTGTTGAGGATTTTTGTATCTATGATCATCGGAGATATTGGGCTATAATTTTTCTTTTTTTATGTTGTCTCTGTCTGATTTTGGTGTCAGGGTGATGTTAGCCTCGTAAAATGAGTTGGGAAGCATTTCCTCCTCTTCGGTATTTTGGAAGAGTTTGAGAAGGATAGTTATTAAAACTTCTTTGAATGTTTGATGGAATTCACCTGTGAAGCTGTCTGGTCCCAGACTATTGTTTTTGGAAGCTTTTTTGAGTACTATTTCAATCTCTGTACTAGTGATTGGTTTATTCAGATTTTCTATTTCTTTGTGATTCAGTCTTGGAAGATTGTATGATTCTGAGAATTGGTCCCTTCTAGGTTGTCCAATTTGTTGGTGTATGACTGTTCATAATCTCTTATAATCCTTTTTGTTTCTATGGTATCTGTTGTTATTTCTCCTCTTTCATTTGTAGTTTTATTTATCAGCATTTTTTCCTTACTATGTCTAGCTAAAGGTTTGTTTATCTTTTCAAAGAACCAGCTCTTGGTTTCATTGATCTTTTTTATTGCCTTTTTAGTCTATTTCACTTATTTCCACTCTGATCAATATTATTTCCCTCCTTCTACTGACTTTGGGTTTTATTTGTTCTCTTTTTTCTGGTTTTTTTAGGTGAAAGATAAAGTATTTCAGATTTTTCTTGTTTCTTAAGGTAGTTCTGTATTGCTATAAACTTCCCTCTTAGTACCACTTTTGTTGCATCCCGAAGATTTTGGTTTGATGTATTTTCATTTTCATTTATTTTCAGGTAATTTTTGATTTCTCTTTTGACTTCTTCTTTGACCCAATAGTTGTACTGTAGCATGTTGTTTAGTCTCCATATATTTTCCAGCTTTTGTTTGTAGTTGATTTCTAGTTCCATACCATGGTGACTGGAAAATATACTTGATATAATTTCAGTCTTGTTAAATTTATTGAGACTTATTTTGTTTCCCAACATATGGTCTGTCATTTGAGAAAGTTTCATGTGCACTTGAGAAGAATGTGTATTCTGCATTTGGATGGAATGTTCTGTACAAATCTATCAAATCCACCTGGTTTAACGTTTCATTTAAGGCCACTGTTTCTCAGTTGACTTCCTCAGTTGATCTATCCTTTGATGTAAGTGAGGTGTTAGAAGTCCCCTAATATTATTGTGTTGCTCTCAATTTCTCCCTTTAGGTCTGTTAATAATTGTTTTATATGTTTTGGTGTTCCTATGTTAGGTGCATGTATATTAGTAACTGTGATGTCTTTTTTTAAAATTTAATTTAATTTTTTATTGAAGTATAGCACAGGGAACTATACTCAGTATTTTGTAATACCTATAAGGGAACAGAATCTAAAAAAGAATATATGTTTTTGTGTGTGTGTGTGTGTGTACACACACACACGTATGTATAACTGAATCACTTTGCTGTAATGTCTTCTTGATGAATTATCCTATCCAGCCACTTTGTGTCTTTGAATTGGTGAATTCAGTCCATTTACAATTAGGTGATTATTGATAGATGAAGACAGTATCGCCATTTTATCTTTTGTTTTCTGGTTATTCTACATCTCCATTATTGCTTTTTTCTTGTGTTTCCATCTACCATTTTGGTTTGGTGTTTTTCTATGATGTTTTTCTCAGTTTCCTCTTTTTTTATGTGTCATGTCTTTGCTCTGGATTTATGTTCTGTGGTTTCCATTGGGTTTGTATAAAATTGTCATGCATAAAATAGTACGTTTTCTGCTGGTAGCATCTTTTTTTTTTAATTCATTTATTTATTTATTTACTTATTTATTTTTGGCTGCACTGGGTCTTTGTTGCTGGGCACGGGCTTCCTCTAGTTGCAGTGAGCGGGGGCTACTCTTCGTTGTGGTGCACGGGCCTCTCCTTGTGGTGGCTTCTCTTGTTGTGGAACATGGGCTCTAGGCACACGGGTTTCAGTAGTTGTGGCTCACAGGCTCTAGAGCTCAGGCTCAGTAGTTGTGGCGCATGGGCTTAGTTGTTCTGAGGCAAGTGGGATCTTCCCAGACCAGGGATTGAACCCATGTCCCCTGCATTGGCAGGTGGATTCTTAACCACTGCGCCACCAGGGAAGTCCCTGCTGATAGCATCTTAGCTACATTTACCTATATGGATTCTGTCCTTTTCCTCTTCCCCTTTTGTGTTTCTGTTGTCTCAAACTATCCCTTTTTATATTGTGAGTTTGTTACCAAATTGAAATTTTTTTCTATTCCCCCCCTTTACCTTTCCACTATAATAAAGTGTTTACAAACCTACTCTAATAAAGAGTTGCAATTTTCTGATTTCATATATTTATCACCTTACTCAAAATGCTGTGTACTTTTGCCTTTTAGTTTCTGGTAAAACAACTCCTTTCAACATTTCTTATAAGACAGGTCTAGTGTTGATGAACTCCCTCAGCTTTTGTTTATCTGGGGAAGTCTTTATTTCTCCTTCATATCTGAATGATAACTTTGCTGGATAGGGTATTCTTGGGTGAAAGTTTTTATCTTTCACGGTATTTTGAGAATATAATCCCACTCCCTCCTGGCCTGTAGAGTTTCTGGTGAGAAATCTGCTGACAGTAAAATGGGGGTTCCTTTGTAGGTTATCATCCTTTTTCCCCTGGCTGCCCTTAAAATTTTTTCTTTGTATTGACTTTTGTTTTGTTTTGTTTGTTTGTTTGTTTGTTTGCGGTACGCGAGCCTCTCACTGTTGTGGCCTCTCTCGTTGCGGAGCACAGGCTCCGGACGCGCAGGCTCAGCGGCCATGGCTCACGGGCCCAGCCACTCCACGGCATGTGGGATCTTCCCAGACCGGGGCACGAACCCGTGTCCCCTGCATCGGCCGGCGGACTCTCAACCACTGCGCCACCAGGGAAGCCCTGTATTGACTTTTGATGATTTTAATATAATGTGTCTCGGAGAAGGTCTTTTTGCATTGAGGTAATTAGGTGTTCTCTTAGCTTCATAGATTTGTATATCCAATTCCTTCCCCAGGTTTGGGAAGTTCTCAGCTATTATTTCTTTAAGTAAACTCTGTTCCCTTCACTCTTCTGGGATACTCACTACCCTAATGTTGCCCTTCCTAAAAGAATCGGATAGCTCTTGTAGAATTTGCTCATTAAAAAAAAAAAAATCTTATTTCTCTTTGCTCTTGTATCATTTCTAGATTTCTGTCTTCAAGCTTGCCAATTCTCTCTTCCATTTGGTCTGCTCTATTTCCATTGCTTTCTGCTTCATTCTTCATCTCATTTATTGAATTCTTCAGCTCTAGAATTTCCGTTTAGGTCTTTTTTAGTTTCAATCTCTTTGTTACTTCTGTTCATTAATTTTATTCCTGAGCTCATTGAAACTGCCTTTCTACAAGAAAACTTGTAGCTTGTCGAGTGTCTTCATAACAGCTATTTTGAATTCTCTATCAATTAGATCACAATATTGCATGACTTTATGTTTGGTTTCTGGAGAATTGTCATCTTCTTTTTGTAGTGCACTGTTACTGTGGTTCATGGTGCCTGATGAGCTGTTTCTCCGCAGGCACACTTGAGCTGTTTCTCCGCAGGCACATTTGAGCTGTTTCTCCACAGGCACATTTTTTTTTTTTTTTACATTTTTGCTTGATTATAATGAGTTAAACAGATTAGAAATTGAGGCCTTTCTTTTTCTTTCCAGTAGGTGGTGCTATAGCACAATCTTTTGGTTTTTCTTACTTGAGCCAACACTGGTTATATATTTGAGCCCTTACTCTCCATCGTCCATCACCTTTGTTAGTGGCATTACCCTGGGTCCTCATTATTGCTTCTTGTGCCTCCAGCGTTGTTGGTGCGTTGCTTCTGCTACTGTCACTGGCATCATCAGCCAGGACGGTGGACTCTTCCTTCGCATCCAGGATCTCCTGAGTCACAGACTCTGACACTGCAGGGGGGAGGGAGACGAAAGGGAAGAAGAGCCAGGATTGCATGGGCACCTTTGCTGTTTTCAGTGTTGTAAGGTTCTACGTCTCTGCCTCTGTGGCCATGGGGGCTGTTGAGGCAGGAGTCATGTGCCCTGCCTCCCCTGCTGCTACCCAGTACTCTGGGGCTGCAGTCTCAGCTGCTGTAGCCAGAGGGGTAGGATTACAGGCACTGCCTTTGCTCTTCCCTTGGTTTCTCCCTCCCTCAGTTCCCCTCCTCTGTGTGTTCCAGTCCACTCACTTGTAGATGTACAGATGTGTGGGATTCTCCAGCATCCTAGTATGTTGGGCAGAGGCACCTTTGTTGTGTTGTGGATGTTTTACTGGTTTACTGGTTGAAGGGGAAAGATAAAGGTAGCTTTTTATTCTACCATGTTGCCAACGCCCTCTCTTCAACTTTAAAATGCATCCATTGAGTTTTAAATTTTGGCTATTACATTTTGTGTTACTATATTTTTTCTTTTTTTTTATTTATTTAGGCCTAAACATTCATTCTGGTCCTTTTCAAATATGCTGTTACTTTTTGAAAATGTCCACTTTTTCCTTTATTTGTTTAAACATAGGAAGCATAATTATTTTATAATCTTATTCTGATATCCCTATAGTTGAAGTCTTTGTGGATCTGTTTCTGCTATTTCTTCTGGTTCTCACTAATAGTACTTTGTTTCTTTATATGCTAGGTTATTTTTGACTATGTACTGTTCATTGTTCTTGAAAGATTGTTAGCAAGTCTTTTGAGGCCTAGGATCAATCTTTTCTGTATCCTCATAGAAAAGATTTACATTTGCTTCGGCCAATTGCCTATAAGCTCTACCAAGCAAGTAACCTGAAATTATATTCACAGGTTTAAGTGTTCTTTGATCACCTTGCAAATCCATATGCGGTGCAGTTTGTGGTATATAATATTTCCCTCAAGCACGCGCACGCACACACACACACACACACACACACACACACACACACACACACACATATACAGGCTGTAGTCATTGTCAAGAAAACTTGTTTGTTATTCCTTTGTGAGGGAGTGAGGCACTTTTACTTCTTGTTAACTCCTAATCTGATGGTAAAGTTCTTTGTAGTCCCAGCTGTATGGGAAGTACGGAGAGGAGATGATTTCTTACTACAGTCGTTCCTTACTTTGGGTGAATCTTGGGTTTTGTCTTCTATTTTCTTAATACTTCACAAGGTCTTGAAAACCTCAGCCCAGTTTCTCCTGGCACAGCAAATACCCTCAGAGCAGAAGCAACTTCATTGAGCTACTTACTTTCTAGGTTCCTTAAATTCACCTGCAAATGGCCTGCTTTTCCTTACTAAAAGGTGCTTTTCAAAAATTTTTAAAAAATATTGTATCCAACCTGCTGTATAAAAAAATAAATTAAATTAAATTAAAAACAACAACAACAACAAAGATTGTAAAGGGCTTCAAGAGGTCATATTGTCCATCACCCTACCTCAGCTGTGCTGTACATACTGTAACAGTATTAGAAATTTAAGATGACTTCCTTTATACCTGACCAACCTCTTAATTTTTTTTTTAACACACTGACTCCTATTTTCAATTGATGTTTAATTTGTATTATATTCACTACTTTTTAATTTTTCTCTCTTATTGGTTTAGGAAACTTTTAAAAGATCTTCACAAACACAGCTATTTTATTATGTTGAAAGTTTTAATGTTTTGATTTCCAGCTGTCATCAGCAAAGTTTTAATATATTTCACAGACAAAAAAATAAATAAAATGAACGTATGAGATCTCTGATTTAAAAAAATAATAATAATATTTTATCCAGTATTTTTAGTTGTTTTCTGCAGGAAAATGAGTCCAAGTAGCCTAATTTATTTTATTACTGGAAATGGATTGCCCTGCTTCTTTTTTACTAAGCTGAAAAATAAGCAGTAACTCCATTTCAACTTAACAGGTTTCTGATAATATAAATATTTTAGGCATGTAGCTCATTAAGATATCTTCAGCAAATTCCTGTGTTTTTTCAATTTCTTATGCATGCAAATATATTACCTATTAATAAAATATTTTTTAAATTAAACTTTAAATTGTTTCTCTTTTCTGATTTATTATAGGACTGATTTCTTCAGTGCTTAGAGTCTGAGAAAAAATGGCAAATATGGATAGTGATTCTAGCCATCTTCTCATCCCTGAGGTAGATAATGAAATAAATCCTGGACCTATGAATATCCAGTTTGATTCATCAGATATAAGATCCAAAAGGTAAGTGTTTAAAATAAAATATTTATTTTATAATTAAGGTTTTTAATTATTAATATACAACTAATTATAACCAAATATATATAACTTTGATTATAAAATATCCAGTTTCTTACAGGATCTGTATGTTTGTATGTGGTAGAGAATAAATATAAATACTCTTTTCTCACTTATATCTGACTTTTTATACTAAACTCCACTTGTCTGTCAGGGGTGGTTGGGAAGTTTTATGAAGTAAGATGCATATAACTCATTTAACAAATATATATTGATTATCTGATTTGTGCAAGGTAATATGCGAGGTGCTGGGGATAGAACAGTAAAAGTAATACGTAATCCTTACCTTCATTGAGCTTAAATTCCAGCAGATAGTTTAAGATAAGTAGGGTTTAAAATTTGTTTCATTGCGTACCTGGAAAACCCAAAAGAATCCACTGAAAAATTATTATAAATAATAAGACAATTCAGTAACGTGGTTGTTTACAAAACAGGCAAAAATAAATAGCATTCTGATGAGAAAATATAATGAAGAAAAAGATAAAATACATAGGAATAGCCTTAAGGATGTGCAAAATCTATATGAGAGAAACTTTAAAATACTACTGAGAGACCTAAAATAACATGTAGAATATTTCTTCAAATCTGAGATGCTGATTATAAGTTGTGCTGCTTTTTTTTTAACTATTTATTTATTTATTATTTATTTGGTTTCGCCATGTCTTTGTTGTGGCAGCTGGGCTCCTTAGTTGTGGCATGCAAACTCTTAGTTGCGGCATGCATGTGGGATCTAGTTCCCTGACCAGGGATCGAACCCGGGCCCCCTGCATTGGGAGTGCAGAGTCTTATCCACTGCGCCGCCAGGGAAGTCCCTGTTGTTTTTGTTTTTAATATAATACATAAACTGCTACCCATACCTCTGATGGAACAATTTCTTTGGACTTCGAATTTTATTTTGATGTTCACTAGAAGAACTCTTGTAATTATAAAAATAAAAATATAAACAAAATATATCGGTTAAGATATTACAAATCTGATTCTTCGCATATAGAGTCTAATTCTTCTGAATCACTTTTTGACTTGCATTCATCAAAATCAGTGTTTTTTTTCCTGCCCACACAAAATTGTCCTTAGTATCACTGAGAACATTGATAGTGTAACATTTCTTGAAAGAATTTTCTTCCTAGTCACTGACACTTTTTAGTTTTGATGCTTGCACTTTCCTGATCTTACCAGAAGGTGTCACAGAAAGCTTTCTAAACACTGTGGCTCACATTTCTTCCTTAAATGGTCCCTAAATGGTTTGATGACTGAAACGATCACAGGTGACAGTTACCTTCGTGCCACCAGAAATAATTACTTTCATGACTGCCACCTGGCTGACAGTGATTAAAAGATGTCCTGAATTATGAGATGCATCCATATTTTAGAAATGATTAAATGTGCATATTAGAATTAATAAGATAAGACATGTAACAAAAAGGCATATACTGGTCTCAGTAGGGAAGACTCTAAAATAAAATGTCATGCTCTTTAAATTTTAATCTGTAAAATTAATGTGATCTGCCCCTCACCAAAAAACATGCCAGCAACCAATTCCAAAGTTTACATGGCCCAACAATTTCATTTCTAAGCATTAATTTGCAATGTCAAATAATATATGCACAAGGTTGTTTAATGCACTATTTTTTATAATAGCAAAAGTTTGAAAACAACTAAAATGTCTTTTCTTATAGGACTGGATAAATAAATTATGGCACATTGATACAATGGAATATTTTTCACCCATTGAAAAGAAGGAAGTGGCTTTATTACATATCAAAATGGAACAAGTCTTCAACTTATTTTGTTAAATGAAAAAAGTGAAGTGCAGAGCAGTGTATATAGTATACTACCATTTGGGTAAAAACAACATTAACAAGTTATATATTATGCAAATATGTATAAATGACTCTGGGGGAATAAATGGGAAACTGTAAGAGTGGTTGCCTCCTCAGAAGGAAACTGAGTGCTTGAGGTGGGACGTGTGGCAGATTACTATTTGGGAAATGCCCAACTATTCATCAACCCCACCTCTTTGCCAGCGGAAGCCTAACCGTGTTAAGGGTCAAAGTAGTTTCCAGTCCAGGAGATGAAGGAGGATTGGTTTAAGCTAGTCTTGATAATCCCATTTCCATTTTCCAGATACTTAATTTTTTAGTCTTTTTTGCAGCTAGAGCAGTGTGAAATTTATCACATGAGAAATTTATCTTTGTCATTTAAGGTGGCCATCAGAGAAGATAATGAAATGAATCTTGTAATTTTCACTTATATGTTCCAATATCAGTGAATACAAGGACTAATGAATGCTGATTAAATGCTCAGGATTTTCTTGAAACCTCTAAATTCTATGATAAATAATTGACCACTGTGACAATAGAACATAGGTCATTAAAGTGTATTCCACTGCAGTAGGTTGGCAGGAGTTCAAACAGTTCTCTGAGAATTTGTTTAACCGTGTAGGTTAAATGGAAATATATTTTCTATAATGAAACTTGTCAAAATAAGAGGGAATCAACTATTTTCAATCAGGATAACTATCTAGGTAAGCATGTTTTAAGGAAGGCAAATATTTATAGGGGTTTAGCAGTATTGAATGCTAATTTACTTGTGAAATAATTTCAGAAACTTATTTGATGAGGAAAAAAACAGGAGTACCTTAAAACATTGTTATTTCACTTTATATACATAAATCTCAGACACAGTGAGGGAAGTGTCTTCAATTAGAAGAACCAACTTAGACAACTATTTCCAAAACTTCAGTCATTTTAGAGTCACCTTATGACTTTGGTGATATCCCAGTACCACCTGTGTAATATTATAATTTAATATTTTTTTAAATTTATTAACATTGAAAAATTAGGGTTAATTTAGCCTCATCTTCATGTATTTGTGAAATGAAGTATTGTTTATACTTTTTTCTAATATGCATTGCAGTAAATACCAAGTAGTTAAAATAGCGTTTATCCTTGTGCTACCTAAAATCATCTTACATATAACACATTTTTGGAAACTGTCTTAGGCTGTTAGAATATAAAGAACAACATTTGATAATTTTAGATTGCTTATCCTCAGTTTAGTTTGTGGTTGACTTTATCTCTTCCACTAGGTGGCAGTCAAAATCATGTTTTGGTTCAAATATAAGAATTTTAAGAACTGCTTTGGACTAAAAGATAACGTGCTGGACCTGCTTATCATTTTGTTGGACCTGGGGTCTAATTAGACTTAGGTGGAAGAAGGAGCTTGTCACTGTAGAGGAATGATACATGTCATAATTATTTGGATTATTTAGGGACCTTTTGCAAACTATACAAATCCACTTTTCCCTCTGCATGCCTCCACTCACCTCCCCTCTCCTCCCCTCCCCTCCCCTATTAGTTTTTTTTACCTGGTTTGGGGTGGAGTGAGGAATGTGGGTGGCAGGACAGGAAGGTTTAGAAATCTGCTATACTGTATTTGATAATATTCCATTGGCAATCACTGGTCTTAGAGATTGTTTTCCTGCTTTTCCCAGACTTCCTGGTAACCAAATATTAGACCTGGTATTCAGGATTGCTTCATGCTTTGCTGCTACTCTGGGATTATGACCTTTGGGAGTTGACCACTCCAGCCAGCCTGAAACCAAATTGTGAAGTGGTTAATTTGGCTTTGCACTTCCCTTTTTCCATTTTCTCAAACTCTGTTTCCTCTTCCTTTTTTCCCAGGACCTAGGGCTTTCTTGCTCCTCTCTACGTGCCCAATTTTTCTCAGGGAATTCACTCAAAAATTTCCTCTAGACAGTGCTTTGTAAGTTATACTTTTTCTTCCTCCCCTTATTCACTAGTGCTTATCTGTCCTATTCGTGCAGGGCTTTCTTGTCTGTTTAGGTGTTACGATGGCAAACAATCTGATGTGTCAAAGACCTACTCTATTACTTTTCCATGGCTGTTTGCATTTTAATAAGGAGAATCCTAGAATATAAAAGCCTAACCTAGGGCTTCCCTGGTGGCACAGTGGTTAAGAATCCGCCTGCCAATGAAGAGGACACGGGTTCGAGCCCTGGTCTGGGAAGATCCCACATGCCGCGGAGCAGCTAAGCCCGTGCACCACAACTACTGAGCCCACACACCACAAGTACTGAAGCCCACGTGCCTAGAGCCTGTTCTCTGCAACAAGAGAAGCCACCGCAATGAGAAGCCCGTGCGCCACAATGAAGAGTAGCCCCCTCTCATTGCAACTAGAGAAAGCCTATGCGCAGCAATGAAGACCCAACACAGACAAAAATAAATAAATAAAAGCCTAACCTAAAAGTTAGATTTTTCTAATTGATAACATTTCAAGTACTCTGGTAAGCCAGTGGGGTAGAGGTAGACATTGAAAATAGGCAGTTCCGGGTGCCCTTCAAACATACTAAGCATGCTTATGGCCCCTTTTTTTTTTTTTTTTTTGGAGTGTCTACTTGTCTACACATCTGTAAACTGGCCTCTCACTTTCATCTGTCAATAATACTATCGCTGAATAGCAGGCTGAATTGATTCTTTTTGGTATTTGTGGTCCTGGGTCGGGGGGCGCATAACAAAGTGAAGAGTTTATCTATTAATGTGCCCTGGACCAATAACACTGATTATTGAGGCTTGGTAGTTTCATAGTTGGGGATTTATACAGATCTAGAAAAGTAGTTTTCCCAGGAGGACTGGTTTCCAGAGCTGCATAAATTGCATTTTGAGGAACTTGCCATCTATGTTAAATAGACAGGACCAGGGCCCTTAACCATTTATCAGTGCCATGGAGATGATACCAACTTGCTGATTGTATTACAACTTCTGTACCCTTCCCTCTCCTTCCGCCTTTTCTCCCTACTCTCTTCCCTCTCCTCTTTTCTCTCCCTTTTTAGTCCACTTCTCTAACCTCTCTTCTCCCCACTCTCCACCATTATTTTTCTCCAGTGGAACTCTTTTTGCTAAATGCTTGAAGAGAGCAACCCTGGCCATGGATTCAGAGATGCTTTATATCTAACTAAAGGGACTTCCCTGGTGGTGCACTGGTTAAGAATCCTCCTGCCAATGCAGGGGACACGGGTTCAAGCCCTGGTCCGGGAAGATCCCACATGCCGTGGAGCAACTGAGCCCGTGTGCCACAACTACTGAAGCCCATGTGCCTAGAGCCGATGCTCTGCAGCGAGAGAGGCCACTGCAGTGAGAAGCCAGCGCACCGCAACGAAGAGTAGCCCCCTCTCGCCACAACTAGAGAAAGCCTGCGCACAGCAACGAAGACCCTATGCAGCCAAGAATAAATTAATTGATTTAAATAAATAAATAAATAAATCTAACTATGGACTTCGTTAGAATGGGATCTTATTTCTAGTCCCATCAGAACCTTTTTATTCTCTCAAGTTCATAGGTTCTTTTACTTCTGTCTCTCTTTCCAGATGTCTTTGCTTAACTATCCTTTTGTATCCATATCTGCTTGCCTGAGTTGCTTCCATTTCTTTCCTTATTCTCTCTGGTCTGTCTGATTTTGCTGTTTCCTTCGTTGCCTCTAAACTAATGCTTTATTTTCTTCCCTTTCTTCCTCCCTCATTGACATTATTTGGACAAGCCTGAAGAAAGAGGGAGCCTAATGAGTTTGACCGGTGCTCATTAGCACCAATCAAGTGTGTTTTGTTGGGAGGAAAGGGTATGAAGAGTTGAGCTAGCATCTTTCTCTGTCTACTCAGTATTATAACATCTCCAAGTATATAGTTGAAAAGGCTTTTAGTGTGTAAACCAAAAAAAAATAATGCAGGGGGCTGCAAATAAGAAAAGAGTTTATTGGGGGGGGGGTCTTAAAATTACAATTCGGGAGACACAGATTTGGGTAATCCTGAAAGAGTGTTCTGAGGAAGAGAAAGAGTCAGGGGCTTATAAAGACAAAAAGCCACGAGGTTGTTAAAAATTGCCTGGGAAGGATTGTGATTTATCCTTAAGGAATCACAAGTTGTTTTAGGATAGGGGTCCTACAGGTAGATAGACTGTCACTAGTTATTTTAGGGTAAGGATCCAATAAGTATCTTGAGTTTCTGGCATATGTTCTGGATGACTTGCTTGTAAGGTCAAAAGATCACACTCCATCCAGGCTGAGACATGCGTAAGTCACAATTCCTTAATGGCTTCCCAGCTCCATTTTAGAGAGCTCTCAGCAATACCAACTCCATTTGGATTTTCCTTTCACAAGTAATTATACTATTACTGCAAAAGCAATGAAACCAATTGCAAATGTACAATAAGAAAACTGAAACTCCTTTTAACAAAGACTTAAAATCAAGTGTTTTAAAATTATGGAAGCACATGAAATTTATGGATCTTGTTAAAAGCCTAATGGATGACTGTAACCCAAAGATAAGGAACTGATGTAAAAATAACATACTGAGATTATGTATCTTTGGCTTGCCTATTATTTTTTAGTCTTAGTCTGAAATTGTCTCCAAAAGGCTATTACATTTGTTTCTCTGGCTTCTTTTTTTAAGATTTCTTCTTGCAATCTGTTCTGTATTCCTTTGTCACAAGGTATGGTTTCCAAGATCTTTTAAATATTAAGAGAGAAGTGAATGCCTCAACATTTTAAGTGAGGAAATATGTTTTCTATACAGTAACATAGAAAATTACTTTGGTGTTATACTTAATTTTAAAAGCCTGATTCATTGCAACAGCATCACACTTCCTCATTTTTTCTATTTCAGTTAGTTTATAATTTATCTTGGCATGTTCTCACTACTTCAATTAAGGTTATTTCTCTCAAATTTGAATTTGAATTCCAACAATTCATATCTCATATTTGAATTTGAATTTCATCAAATTGAAATTTGCATTTCCTCAAATTCATATATGACTTGTTTATTCTAACACGAGTTTTTATATCTACCAATACCTCTGATTTTTTATTTTCTTATACCTCTTCTGTAGAATAGCTGAATCTTCTCTTAAATCCTGTCTTATTCATTATAAATTGATGTAGGCATTGGTGTTCATTCTTTGTTGTTATGCCCTACAACTTACATATTAAAATTTATGTTAATTTATTATATTACTTTTATTTTGTTTCTCCTTTATTATAGTTAGAGAATTATTTTTATTTTTTATTTTTCTTATAAATTTATTTATTTATTTATTTATTTTTGGCTGCATTGGGTCTTCGTTGCAGCACACGGGCTTTCTCTAGTTTTGGGGAGCGGGGGTGCAGGCTTCTCATTGTGGTGGCTTCTCTTATTGCAGAGCATGGGCTATAGGCGCGCAGGCTTTAGTAGTTGCGGCACACAGGCTCAGTAGTTGTGGCTCACGGGCTCTAGAGCGCAGGCTCAGTAGTTGTGGTGCACGGGCTTATGGCTTTATGCTTTATGGCATGTGGGATCTTACCGGACCAGGGCTCGAACCTGTGTCCCCTGCATTGGCAGGCAGATTCTTAAGCGCTGAGCCACCAGCGAAGTCCCTATTTTTATGAATATTTTCTATTTTATTTACTTCAGCTTTATTGAGGAATAATTGGTCTATTTTATTAAGGCTAGTAAATTTGAGTGTTAAAAATAATTGCTTAAAAAGAGGGCATGGTCCTTAAACGTTGCTAGTGGGATTGAAACATGGTATGGCCACTCTCTTTTCCTTCCAGTTTTTTGAGATATAATTGACATCCAGCATTGTATAAGTTTAAGGTATACACCATAATGATTTGAGTTACATACATTATGAAATGATTATCACAATAAGTTTAGTGTACATCCACCATCTCATATAGATACAAACTTTAAAAAACAGAAAAATTTTTTTTCCTTATGATGAGAACTCTTAGGAATTACTCTCTTAACAACTTTCATCTGTAACACAGAAATGTTAACTATATTTATCATGTTGTACATTACATCACTAGTAGTTATTTATCTTGTAACTGAAAGTTTGTAGCTTTTCACTGCCTTCATGCATTCCCCACTCTCACCCTGCCTCTGGTAACCACAAATCCAGTCTCTTTTTCTATGAATTTGTTTGGTTTTGAAGTATAATTGACATACAACACTATGTTAGTTCCCATTACACAACATAGTGATTTGATATTTCTGTACATTTTAAAATGACCAGCACGATAAGTTTAGTTACGATCTGTCACCATACAAAGATATTACACTGACTGTATTCCCCATACTATTCATTTCATACCCGTGACTCCTTTTGCAACTGGTATAGCCACTTTTTTTTTTTTTTTGGTATAGCCACTTTTGAAAAACAGTTTGATAATTCTTAAAAATGTAAATATAGAATTATCATTTGACCTAACAATTCCACCCCTAGGTATATACCCAAGAGAATTGAAAACATATGTCCACACAAATATAAAGAAATGTCCATAACATTTATAATAGCCAAAAGTGGAAACAATCCAAATGTCCTTCAGTTGATATATGTATAAACCAAATGTGATATATCCATACAACAGAATATTATTTGACTGTAAAAAAGAATTAAAATATCAATATATGCTACAACATGTATGAACCTTGAAACCATGCTATGTGAAAGAGGCCACACAACAAAAGACACATATTGTATGATTCAGTTTATACAAACTATTTAAATTAGGTAAAGTCATAGAGACCGAAAGCAGATTAATGGCTGCCAGGGGCTGAAAAGAGGGGTTAATGGAGTCCAGGATTTCTTTTGGGGGTGATGAAAGTGTTCTAAAGTTGATTATGGTGGGACTTCCCTGGCGGTCCAATGGTTAAGACTCCCTGCTTCCACTGCACGGGGCATGGGTTCGATCCCTGGTCAGAGAACTAAGATCCTGTATGCCTCATGGCAGAGCCAAAAAAAAAGAAAAAAACAAAAATTGATTATGGTGATGGAGGCACAACTTCATAAATGTTCTAAAAACTATTGAATCGTACATTTTAAGTGGGTAGATTTTATGGTATGTGAATTAATATCTTAATAATTTTTTTTTTTAGTTAAAGAGGGCATGGGGGATTTCTGCTTACAACAAGGGCAGATTAAGGAATTTGGACCAACCATCTTGCTGAGAATAACTGGAAAAACTGACCAAAAAAAATTTTTTTAATCTGCCTAAAGACATGGGAGAACTGATAAAACAATGAAGAATAATGGGGTCTAGATCAAGAAGAAGGAGGAAACAAGAGAGGGGAGTCCAGCATTTCCTCAAGGGTATCTGCCAATTCCAGTTTATTAGCTGAATGACTATTAAATTGACAGAGCTTTCAATAGCTTTACAAGGCTAGAGGGAGAAAAACTGGAATCCAGGGTTCACTAATAGTAGGTAGGCCCCATGCAAGCTTTAGGTTGGAAGCCCTAAGGTCTATAAGCCTAGAAATATGAATGAACTGGAAATAGAATGGCCTTCTTTCAGGGACTGTAGCTCAACTTTAACTCATCTCAATCCTTAAAACTGGATTATGGTAATCTAGGACTGCTAAGTGTCTCAAATTGGCTCCCAAAAGCAAATGTAAACCCTTTCTAAAGAAAATAATATTATTCTAGGCTTCAACTTATACTGTTTTCTGTATACTAGAATTTTATTAAGTATTATGCCAGGTACTTAATCAAAAATAGCTAGGCATAAGAGAAGATGAGACAACATGATTAGAAATTAAGAGACTTGATACACAATAGACAGATGATCCAGACAATGGAGTTATCAGAAACAGACTTTTTAAAGACTATGTTTAATATGTTCAGGGAAATTGAAATAAGGTTGAGAATTTTGGCACTGACTAGAAATGTAAAAAAGAACCAAATTCATGGAAAATATTTATTGAATA
This sequence comes from Orcinus orca, assembly GCF_937001465.1. NCBI lineage: Eukaryota > Metazoa > Chordata > Mammalia > Artiodactyla > Delphinidae > Orcinus > Orcinus orca. Next base: position 142,440,892 of record NC_064561.1, read on the forward strand.
AAAAAATAATGGAAAATCTGAAATTAAAAACTAAAAAACAAAAAACAGTAACCTAAGGTAAGAAATTAATCAATGATGAAAACAAATCAAGGCAAGGATGTAGAACAATGGGAATGATCATGCAGTACTAGCGTAAGTGTAAATTAGCATAATCACTTTGGAAAAGGGTTTGTAATTATCTGTTAACGTTGAGTATACACTGTTTATAATCAATAGAAATGTGTGCACATTTCACCAAAAGCCATGTACAAAAATATAGATTATGAGTTATTCATAGGAGTGCCAAACTGGAAACAACCCAGATACCCACCAACCAGGAATGGTTAAATAAATTGTATTTTCATGTAATGGAATATTACACAGCTATAACAGTCTACAGCTGCACGCAAGAATATGGATGAATCTCAGAAAGATAATGTTGGCAAAAGAAGCTAGACAGAAAAATACATATTGTGTGATTCCACTTTATGTAAAGTTCAAAAACAAGTAAAACTAATTTTGTGTGTGTGTGCACCTGTGTGCACGTATGTGGGTCTACACTCATTTGAAAATATACTAGAGTGTTAACTGATTATTTCTAATGGGTGGTTTTTATTTTCTTCTATAACTTCTATATTATCCTCATACAAAAACAATGTACTACTTTTATAATGAGAAAAAAGTTATTCAGAAAATAAAGCATTCCTATAATTTAGGATAAAAATAGTATATACAAAATGAAAAACCCATTTTATTAGAAACAATGTTTAAATCACCTGTGCTTCTATAGGATGATACAAATTATCTTTTTTCTCTACTTAGGGGATGTTTCGTTATTTTGTTTTGTTCTTGTATAGAGAATATTCTGGGAAAAAAAGCATAAAGAAATATATTCCCATCACATAGAGGCAAGTGTTGTTAAAACATTTTAGTGTATTTTTTTCTATCCTTTTCTATGATATTTTATGAGCTCATATACTATATACAATTTAATGTGCTACTTTTTCAGTTTAAATTTCTGTTGAGTGCTGTTGTTACTTCTGTAAGCTATTCCCAAGTTGCCAGCCTGCCTGCCTACCTGTTTCTCTTGTTCTCTGCTTCTGTCCTTCCCTCTCTACTTCCTTCCTCCCTTCCTTTTGTTCTTGTATTCCTTCCTTTTGTCAGTAAACATTCACTGAGTTCTTTTTTGGTGCCAGACACTTTGGGAAAGGAGATAGACCCTCAGCAAAAAAAAAAGGACGGGAATCGCTATGATGAGGGGTTATAAATATTTGGCTTGTTATGTATATATACAAACGCACACACATATATTTTTTTTTCTTTTTAACTCAGTACTCAATTTTCATTAGGAAAAAAATACTGATTTAACCCATCCTGATCCAGCATTACAAAGAACCCATGGGATCATATCCCAGCGAGTAACTATGCTGTAGAGTATGGCTAAGCCCAGCCAGGAGTAGAATGAGGTTGTCTGTGGTACTGATGGCTAGGTGCTTTGGGGGTTTCGGTGCAGGCATTGCTCTGTGTAAGAACATTCAGTGGTCTAGGGCAGGAGTCAGCAAACTTTTTTTTTCTGTAAAGAGCCAGATAGTAAATATTTTAGGCTTTGTGGGCATATGGACTCAATTTTGCCATTGTGGAGTGAAAGCAGCCTTAGATAACACGTAATCGCACAGGGCTTGCTGTGTTCCAATAAAACTTTATTTATGAAAACAGGCCATGGACCAGATTTGTCCTATCTATCCTTGGCTACCAACCTCTAGTCTGCAAGGAGAGACTCTGGACTCAGGTGTAAGCAGCCATAGGGACTGGTACTTCTACTGCTGCGACCCCTAGGATACCTCTTGCCTTGCTTTTAGAGAAGTTAAAAAAGTGAGGCCCACTCACCTTAATTTCACTCCACCCTCACAGTTGCTTTTAATGAAGTTGTTCTAATCAAAGTAGCCTTTTGGACAACAAAACAACCTCCAGCCTCCCCCTGAACCTCATGCCCTTGCAGCAAGCCTAGAGTTCTTTGGCAAGGTCATCCAAGGATTTTAACTGCCATAAACTTTAGAGATAGTGACTGAAGCTAGGAGTGATAAATAAGGGGTAAGTACAAGGTTTCAAGGAATAGTAAAAAGTTTTACAATAAAAATTATTCTTAAGAATCACTGAAATGTCCCATAAAGCTGTAAGCAATTTTCCATATTCTTTCTGAATATCATTTTAAATAAATATGTATTATTTAAATATATCATAATTTAACAATGTTTAACCACTTAATGTTTTATTAAGCTGTTTACAATTTTAATTATTTTAAATGGTGCTTTGATTAGCAGCTTTCTACATATCGTATTTAAACCATATTTTGATTCCTTCTGATAGACTGTCAAAAGTATAATTATTAGAATAAAAGGATGTAAAGCACAATTAAGGTTCTTGATATATATAGCCAAATTGTTTTCTGGAAAGGTTGTACCACATTATACTCCTACCAGCAATATGTGAAAGTTCCTGTTTCAAAATCCCCTTTCTAGCACTGTTTATTTTCTTTTTTACTAAAGCATCTTATATTTTGTTTATAAAACTTTACTATATGTAAAAGTTGGTAAGAGCCAGTTGGCAGCAGGTTTCACGTTGGACACTTGCCTTTATCAGTCTATTCTGTTATTTTGGGATTGGTTTGCGGAGTAACATGTCATACAACCAACAATGGATTGTGGTCAGACTACTACAGTGTTTGCCGTCTGGGTTGAAAATACAGCCATGGTCACCTGAAAGGCCAGTTTGTGTAGACGATTTGTTGCTGTCTTTCCAGTGGCAAAGCAGAAGTTCTCTTAGCCCATTTACCTTTCTTGGGAGCCATGATAAAGACCTCTAAGGCGTGATAAGTAGTATCCCTTTCTTAAGTTATGGAAGAAGAATAAGAAAGAGGCTCCTTTTCTTGTAGTCTGTTTAAAGAGTAGATGAATTTTTGTTTTTTCAATTTTTAGATAACAGAATGAAGATAATGAAGAAAGCAATTTTAGTGTTCATCCGAAGAATCATATGTATATATTAAAAATAAGATTTATCTTAATATATATACTTAATGAAATATTTACCTTCTTTCATTATGTTTCAAGTTTTTTGGCTTTTTTTTTGTGTGTGTGGTACACGGGCCTCTCACTGTTGTGGCCTCTCCTGTTGCGGAGCACAGGCTCTGGACGCGCAGGCTCAGCGGCCATGGCTCACGGGCCCAGCCGCTCCACGGCATGTGGGATCTTCCTGGACCGGGGCACGAACCCGTGTCCCCTGCATCGGCAGGTGGACTCTCAACCACTGCGCCACCAGGGAAGCCCACGTTTCAAGTGTTTGAGGAAATTTTAGTTAAAATGCTGGCCTGGCAATTTTCTTCCCTGCTTTTTTTTTTTTTTCTTTTCTTTTTAATGGGGAATAACTAGGTTTTGAAACTAGAAATTTCATTTCTTTTCCAGAAATTCTTTTGGTAGATTTGTGTAACAAGGAGAATAATAATTGGCATGACATTACAGGTTGAAGCCTACAGTGTCTCTGTAATTTATTTGTTTATAGTTAATATAATTATTTATAACTAAGTATATAATTAAGTATATCTTAATTCTAATTTATAAGTAAGTATTGTTAATCTTCCTTTGTGGAATGTCAGTCAGTACGTTCCATTGGAACTGCTTTTTCTAGATAGAAGATAGGATGTGGTGATGCTGGTGTTGTTATTGTTTTATATCAACCTAGTGAAAAACTAAAGAACTGTTATGTTTGTATTTACTTACAGGTGCTTCTAGCATCTTTGTTGAAAGTTCCTGATGTTTATATAATTCTTTTAGCCTCATTCCAGTGCTGATACTAAAAACAAAACAAACAAAAAAACCCTTGTATTTCTGTTACTGATCATTTTGTAACCATGAAAGAAGAGATTGATTGTTTTCAGGACAGTAGAATTAAAACAATTTATATGTTTTTAAAAACCAAAATTTGAAAGCATGAATTGCATTGAAAGAATTTTTAAATTCATTCTTAGCAGAATCTGCATTTAATTAAACATATAGTTTAATTAGGCCTGAGAATTAATATTCAGGTCAAGTTCTTTGTCCGTATGTCATTAATGAAGATGTCTACTCATGGCTTAGTAACAGCTTAGAATTCTAAAATAAAGAACCCATAACCTTCAACCCGGTGTTTATTAACATTGACTTTTTTCATATCATCCTCATCAGTTAAAAAAATAATAACAACCTAAAACTTTGGGACTGTATATATTTATGTGTGTGTATGTGTGTTCGTTTGCAAATTATATACATGTACTTCTGTACTTATAAATTATGTATATTATAAAACATAAAAATAGAAAATTTTAAATTATAAGATGTAATGATCTTGATAAAATTAACTTTAAAATTTTATCTATTAACAGTACATTAAAACTTTTGCTTTCACTTTATAATATTAACAGTAACAATAGAATATGCTTTATTATTTTTGAGACTCTTATAACACCTTGCCACAATAGTAATTCAAGCTGATTTGAAATTCATTTCTGCTCATCCTACAATTATGTGGAAGTTTTTGTTGAAATTTGCCTGGTTAAATTTATCCTCCCTGATATGACTCAGTTCTTACATTTAGTGATTGCTGTGCTAGTTTGTGTATTCTGCTATCCCATGTTATTTTTAAAGTCCAAAATACTCCTGTTTTTAGTGGCTTAAAACTGTTAATTTGGAAACAGCCAGTAGCTTTGTTCACCTTTCTTGGTTCTCTCTCCAGTCTATCACCCGACCTCTCCTCTGCTTCAAAAAAAAAAAAAAAGCATTGATTTAGAGAGAGCCTTCAGAAAGCAGCTGATCTCTTTGCTCGGGGAAGGGGAGAAATTAATAGAATCATCCTTCCCAGGTTAACTGGGATTAAAATCAAAACTGTTACAACCCAGTGGCTTCTGGCCAGAATGCAGGAGCTGCCTAGCTGGTCTGAAAGCTCCATTGGAGGGGAGCTAAATACAATACTTCAGGAATGTCCTTGTTTTTCTCGACCAATTATTCCATGTCTATAAAACTGCAGTTTTGAGTTTTTATTGGTGACAGACATTATTTTCAACAATAAAATCATGTAACAATGGAAACATTTTTAAACATCCATTATCAGAATATTCTCTGTATATTGTGAGTTCTTTTAAGAGCAACTGCTTTCTCAGTCATTGTTAAAATATCTTTACCTTGAAGGGAGATAGATTAGATATGTGGGCGGCTATTTTGGCTTTTGATACCTGCTGTGTACTTATGTAGCATACTGTTGATAGCCACAGTCATCATAGAAGAGGTCAACGAATTTGGAACAGTTGTCTTTTTATAGAAGAAAAGTAGATAATTCGTACTTAAGTTTGACAAATTTTTAAGATATTTTGCCACAAGATAACCAGCAAATTTCTGTATGGTACACAAGATTTTTTCAGTCCCTCTTGGTCTCATTACTAAATTTTGAAAGAATATGTTACTTTAAGATTTGTTTTTAAAGTTCTTTTTACCATATGATATATCATATATACAGAAGAGTGCATGATACATATGTTCAACAACAAGGTCTAGAAATTAGCTGCACCTCAGAAGTTCCCCATGTGTCCTTCACCAAGCACATCCCTCTTCCTCCCTACAGGTGATCACTCTCATGACATTTGTGTGATCATTTTCCTACTTTTCTTTATAATTTATTGTCTGTGTATCCCTAAATACTGAATTCAGCTTTACCTGTTTTTGCATCTCATGTAAATGAGATCACACTGTATGTATTCTTTTGTGACTTTTGTTTAGCATTATAATTTTCATCCAAGTTGTATGTAACTCTACTTTCATTGCCAGTGGTTTCTAGCATTTTATTCTGTAAGTATCTGCAGTTTATTTATCCATTCTACTTTAGAACATATGGGATGTTTCCAGTGTGGGGCTCTTACAAAGAATGCTTCTGTAAACATTAATATATGTGTCTCCTGGTATACATATGCAAGAACTTTTCTATGATATATACCTGGGAGTGGATTTGCTTGGCGGTAGTGTATGTGTATATTCAACTTCACTGGATAGCGCCAGACTGTTTTCCATAGGGATTATACCAACTTACATTCCCACTAGAGTTTCCATTGCTCTACCTCCTACTCGTGCTTCATATTGCGAGATTGTTAAATTTTCACCATTCTGATGAACATATAGTGGTATCTCATTCTATTTTTTTCCAAGAGATTGAGGTTGGTAAAATGTTATTAATGATTACCGGTTGTGGGATTATAGGTGATTTTTATATTTTTTATTCTTTTAAAATATTTCCTATAGTATTTACACTTACTTCTTCAGCTACCATTTCATTGCTCTCTTTCCTTTTTATGGAAAATTCCTTGCCAGGATTATTTGTGCTCGCCATACCACATTTTCCTCTTGAACCCAGTTCAGACAAGCTTTTTTTTTTTTTTGTGGTACGCGGCCTCTCATTGTTGTGGCCTCTCCCGTTGCAGAGCGCAGGCTCAACGGCATGTGGGATCTTCCCGGACTGGGTCACGAACCCGTGTCCCCTGCATTGGCAGGCGGACTCTCAACCACTGCGCCACCAGGGAAGCCCCAGACAAGCTTTTGTTCTAACCACTCCACTGAAACTGCTCAATGCAGGTTACTAGTGGTCATTTCATCGACTAGTCCGCATCTCATTTGACTTAGCAGTAGCACTTGACAGTCATTTTCTAACCCTGAAAAAGTCTTTAATTTGCTTGAGGATACCACAATAAATTGATTTTCTTATAGGTTGCTGCTTTTCATTTTTTATAGCATTTGATACTTTTGATTATTGCCTCTCATTTCTCCCCCAGATTTTATTTAAAAATTTTTTAAACTAAAGAAAAGTTAAAAGCATTATCCTTATAATTTTTTATTAACTTTTTTTCTGATTATAAAAGCAATACAAGTTTTGATGATCATACTGTGGTTATATAAGATGTCATCATTGGGGGGAACCTGCGTGAAGTATATATGGGAGCTCTTTGTACTATTTTTTCAACTTTTGTATGAGTCTAAAATTATTTCAAAATACATTTATTCACCACATTTTATTGAGCTCCTACGATATGCCAGATACTATTCTAGCCCCTGGGAATATAGTAGTGGCCAAATTGACAAAAATCCCTGCCCTCATGAAACTTATATTTACTGGAGGTAATCAATAATAAATAAGAAGTATGTATTATGCTAGGTAGTATAAATGCTAAAGAGAAAAAGTAAGGTAGAAAAGCAGAGATGGTGCATAGGAAATGACAAGGATAGAGAAGAGGGGTTGAAATTTTAGGTATGGTGACAAGGATAGCCAAATGCCTCATTGAGAAAGGGGACCTTGAGGAAGGACTTGAAAGAAGTAAAAAAGCAAGCCATGAAAATATTTAAGGAAGAGGGCTTCAGAGCCTTTGTTTATACCTGAAATTATTAACTAAGGTCCTAAAGTAGGTACATGCTTGCGGTGTGTCGGGAATGGTGAGGAAACTACTGTGGTTAGTGTGGTAAACAATGAAGTCCTAGAGGTGGGGTTGGGGAGAGGTAGCAGAGAGCAGTTTGATACATGAATCAGGAGTTCAGACTGAAGATAATAGTTTGAGTGCCATCAGCGTACACATGATATTTAAAATTATGTAACTAGATAAATCCACCAAGAGATTGAGTGTAGACAGAGAAGAGAAAATGTCTGGATTAAACTCCGGGTTACTCTGACATTTAAGGGTTGGGGGTTTGAGAAGGAATCAGCAAAGGAGACAGAGTTCTTCCCTTTAGGATTATGTCTTTGTTGGCATGTGAAGTCCTCCATGTACTAACCCAGGTTTACCTCATCTCTTACTACTTCTTTTCTCACTACTTATAGTTTTAAAAAATATATTGTGCTCATTTTCTGGGTTCTTTCTACATGCTTTTCCATTCTTTGAAGCACTATTTCTTTCCTCCTCTTCCCCATCCCTGATTAACTCCTTTATATCTTTTAGAATTCACCTCAACAATAGCTTCCTCAGTGGTCTGCCAGACGTGGTTTAGTTTCCCCTTCTATGTACTGTACACATACCCAGCATCACACAATCTTCTTACTCCCATTATTGCTCATAAGCACTTTCTCTCTTTTTCTATTTTTCTTTCTGGATTGGAATTGCTTACTTATGTATCTCCTCCAGTAGATTATGATCCTTGAGGTTCTATGTCCTATTCATCATTTAACATTTAGCACAGTGCTGAATACTTGGTTGGCACTTAAACAATATTTAATAAACTAGAGAACCAATAAATTAATTAGCCATAATAGAGAAGAGCTTATACAGGCTTAGCCTTTGGAGACAGTGAAGTTGGAGTGTAGAGCAGGGTTTTTGTGAAAGAGGGTGTTATTTAGGCATCAGAGGAAGCAAGAAACATGTCGGCAAGCCAGAAGTTACCAATATTTTTTTTGTAGCAATAAATATCTAGGTACAATGGCTTGATTAACTTCTTTTCGGTCTTGTTTATTGAAAAGCTGCCTGGCAGACATAGTGTTCTACCAAGCAGGTAGATACAAGTACAGTGGGTTCATTATTTTGAATGTTTATTTGTATAAGATGTTTTGAATACTTGATTCCCTTTTCATTTTCTAGCAAACTACTCCAATCTGGCAGGTGTTTGAGAGTTGCAGCTTCCATAGAAATGTGAATAAAGCAATAGTTTGTTTCTTTTTTAATTTATTAATTTATTTATTTTTGGCTACGTTGGGTCTTCGTTGCTGTGTGCAGGCTTTCTTTTTAGTTGCGGCAAGCGGGGGCTACTCTTTGTTGCAGTGGGCAGGCCTCTCATTAACATGGCTTCTCTTGTTGTGGAGCACGGGCTCTAGATGTGTGGACTTCAGTAGTTGTGGCACATGGGCTCAGCAGTTGTGGCTCGAGGGCTCTAGAGCGCCAGCTCAGTAGTTGTGGCACATGGGCTTAGTTGCCCCGCCGCATGTGGGATCTTCCCGGACCAGGGCTCAAACCCGTGTCCCCTGCATTGGCAGGCAGATTCTTAACCACTGCCCCACCAGGGAAGCCCTAAAGGAATAGTTTTAAATGAAGGGTCTTCATATTGAGTATGAACCTTCTTAAGAGTCATGGAATTGTTATTAAACTTCAGAGAAGCATAACTCGTCAGTAGAAGGGTGGAGACAGATTTAAAAGCCAAAAACTTTTAAGGAATTTAAGGAGTGGAACCTAGAAAAGGTGTTAGGTAGAAATAAGGTTTCTTTGTTTATAAGTGTATTAAATGAAAATAAAGGGTTTTGAGTCACATTTTAAAATATTTTTTTAAATTTTGCTGAACGTTAAAAGCATTTTTTTTCTGTAGCATGACCATAAATATTTTTAAGGTGAGACAAATATAACCTCTACATAAAATATTATGATTTATTTTCAGTGTGGCACAGTTGAGCTACATTTCAAATGGGAAGTAACATTGATAGGGAGCACTCATGTGAAACTGTGTTCAAAAGAAAAAGCCCAAGTTTCAAAAAATGTTTTATTCTGAATATTGTCCTCTGTATAGTTTTAAAAGTGTTTAAAAGTGTTTTCAGATCCAACTAAAGTTCAATTTAGAAATATAATTTATATTTTTGCTTTCTCAGATGAAGCTTTAAGCATATGTTTCTAATAATTCAGTTAAAATATGCTGGGTTGTATATTTTTTTAAAGAATCTGCATTGAAAAGATTCCAAAATATTTGTTTGAACAGGCACTCAGCATCTTGATGAAAACTGTTGGAAAAGAAAAACTTTCAGAGTCATTCTGCTCTCTGAGTACCCAAGCCAACTAAACTGGTACAGTTAACACTTCTGTAAGAGGCCAGGAGCCAAGTAATGTAGCTCTTCCTGGACTGCTTTTCAACAGGCCTTCAAGCCAACTTAGTGCTTGATATTAATACCATTGAATTTTCAGATAATAAGCTACAAGTAGAACATCTACAACTCTTTCTATCAATATCATACTTGTTAGTCTCTACTAGTAATCCTTGATTAGCTTAAATCTCTGCTTTATGTTGGCATTAAAGCTGTAGCTTTAATTTTGTCGGATATCATACTTATAAAACAAGAAGAGAATGCCCTGTAGAGTGTGACCCCACACTGTCTCCCAGACATAAATATTTTTACATTGCTTTTTAGTACTACTGAGTGTTACAGTAGAGATGTAAATTATTTAGAACACATTAATGCTTTGGAAGGCGAGATAGTTATCTCAGCCTACTAAATTTATAAGTAGGGATAGTTTATTTGGCCTCCGACCCTTTCGTTTTCATTGTATCCCCTTGAGATTTTTTGATACCAATGAATTCATTTAGCAGTTATATGCTTACTATAGGTAGTATGTCATGTTGATCTCTGTATCCACATACTTGCTCTAGTAAGTGCTCTTAGATATTTGTTGGATTGAACTAGAAAGTACCCACCAAATTTAGATGCTGTGATGGAGAGTAAATAATAAAAGAAAGATTCAAAGATTCTGTATGCTAACTAGAGAGACTAGGCTAAATTTAATTTCTCTAATATCACAGAGTTATTTGGAAAAATAGCATAAACTAAAATTCTAGTCACTTGGTTTTTCAAGTGCTTCCCACAAGATTAGATTAACAGTGTCTCCAAAAATGGTTACCATACTTTAATAACTTTTAAGCTTATTTCAGAACTGTAAATGTAGAAGACTTATGTGGAACCAGTGATAAACCTCCTGGCTTCTTTCCCCTTTCTTATTTGGATCTGTGTATAATCTGAAATAGCAAATTATATACAATTTGGGAGACAGTGTCATTTGTGACTTCAGGGGATCTGAGGAATGCAGTCATTTCATGAGCTTGTGCCAGATCTTTCCATTTTGGGTAGTTTATTAATGGAAAGAAAGCAAATGGAGGGAGTTTCAATAAGGAACTGAATGGGTTAATGACTGAAAATGATTATTGAAAACCATAATCTGCAGTTGATTGGGACATAGTTATGAGGAGAAAGCATACGTATAAATAGTAACATAATGGTATGTTACTGAAATCTAAGAAAAGTAGAATGAGACAAAATATCTCTAGTATCTTGATGTTCTATTTGATAGTATTTTGGATAAGTTTCATAAGGGAGGTGGTTGAGATCACTAATCCTTAGTACATGAACCAACAAATAGGAATTGTATTTATCATAAGAAGTAACTTTGGCCCGTAAAGAAGGAGTAGAGACTCTTAACTAGAGGAACATTTTTGTCTGTAATTTCTCTGATTCAGTGCCAGATGCTTTTTGAGAGAACATTCAAAGCCGTGTCTGTCTGAGTTTCATTGTTGAAAACTGCCAGCTGCTATATTTCTTTTTAATAACTGATTGAAAGTCTTTCCGTTATGTCTCCTCTATTGCAAAATTCCTTAAGTTTAAAAAAGTGTGTTTAAAGTAATAGCATTATGAAACAAAAGCTTTATTCTGTGGATTGGATAATACTTCTCTTGTGACATTTTCTTTTCCCACCAAAAGTGAGAAGTGAATGCCTTGCCTTGGTACATCCCATTTCTAATGGAGGACAAGAAGTTATTTTCTTCAATGGCTGACTTCCAGAATTTCTGCCTGAACGTTCTTTGTCAAGTGTATATTCCCTTCTCTAGGCCTTTCTATATAGAGCCCACAAACATCGTCACTGTGAATGATGTCATTCAGAGGGTTAGTGACCATGCCTCTGCAATGAACAAGAGGATTCATTACTACAGCCGGCTCACTGCTCCTGCAGACAAGGCACTGGTAAGGGGCAAAGCATTGCTAATTGTCTAAGCTTAAGTTGAAATGAACTGAACAACATAAGCCACGGCAGCTCCCAGTAGTTGAACTTTTTGCTGGCCATATTCCAAGGACAGCATCATGGAAAGTCAAAGATATTAATTAATACGTCTTACATCTCAGGCTAGTTCATTCCTATTAGCCTGGCATAGAGAGATTTGAAACAATCTCTCTATGTTGACAACAGCCTAGAGATTTGTTGGATTAAAATTCTGCTAATCCATAATCCTAAAAGCTTTGAGGAGGATAAACTGTTGAAGTAGTTTAGGTCATTGATTAATAACATAAATAATAACAAGTTCTGGTTAGTCTATTCAATTTTTAAGTTTGAAGCTACAAGGGAAAAATGTTTATAGAAATTTTCTACAGGAGTGAGAAACTGAAATATATACATACATATATTTTTTTCCTATTTGGTAATGTCCTTTTATAGATCAAAAAGCAGGGTCAAAGAGCAGATACTAAACATTTTAAGCTTTGTGGGCCACCTGCTGTTGCATATTCTTCTCTACTTTTGTTTTATAATCATTTAAACAGCCCCTTACCAAAGGGGCTGTTAAAATAAGGTTGAAGGCTAGATTTGGCCCATGGGCTATGGTTTGTTGACTCTTGATCTTACAAAATCTGTTATTATCTTAGAATCAAAAATATGTAAGTAATTTCATTTCTTATAAGAATTGACGATATTCAGAAATTTGAAAGTTGAAAGAAAAATGAAGCATTCTGAGAAAAAAATAATGATTTTTTATAGGTAATAATAAAAAGGGAGAAGGGAATTCAACACTCTAAATGTTTACTGAGGAGCAAGGACTGGGCTAGTCACTTGAACACAGATATCTCATTTTAAGCCTTGTGAATTATTAAGATCTCCTTCTGTGTCATCATAGTAGGGACTTCCAAAATATTCTGGGTGGGATAATTTTTTTCCCCAATTTTTTCACTTTTTCTTCCCCTAGGTCTTTACATCAATAGTTGTGATAAAGTCTTAGTTCCATGTCAGAATTATCTAAGCCTTCTGGGGAGTAGAAGTAATCCAATATCTCTGGGTCTAGTTCAGACCTCCTAGAGACTGTACTTATGGAAGCAAACTTCAGAGATACCAACTGGGCCAGTCTAGGTCTGAGTGTATGTTGTTTGCCTGGAAATTAAGTCAGCATTGTACACCAAGTTGAATCCCTTTTGTTAACTGACAGTGAGATGAGTCTAGTTAATCAAAGTATATAAACAGGGATCTAAAATTAATAATATGACCATTTTTAATGATTGTGTGTATACATCCATGCTCATTTTCTGAGAATCCCAAAGTTATTTTTCCTAAAAGACCTTTTAGGGAAGAGTAATATGAAACCACAGGTGTCAGGTCTTTACACAGTTACACCTTTTTATTTCTGAAAATTTCCCCACTTACGTTAATATTTTTACTCTAAATTGGGGAAGGGTAGTAAATTATTTGGCTGCTGACATCTCATAGATGCTTGCTAATAAAAGTGTGACCTGCACAGGCCAGCAATATCAGCATCACTGAGAGCTTGTTAAAAGGGCAGAATCTCAGTCCTTGCTCCAGATCTACTGAATCAAAATCTGTATTTTAACAAATTCTCTGTGTGAATCACAAGAACATTCAAGTTTGAAAAGCACTGTCCTAGACCACTGATGAGAGTATGGGATCCAATCTTCCAATTTTTCTGTCTCTCCTAATAATTTCTTATCCTGTAGCTTCTAATCCTATCCCTGATAACTTTTGATTTTCACTTTTTCTGAACTTGCTCTGCTAGATATCATGGTTTATCTGCTGCCTGATACAGACATGGTCCTGCCCCTTTTTTCTTTTTACTCCATAGTGGAAGACAGCAGAACTCAGACCCAAGAGGACTGAGGGTAAAGAGAAGGCAGCAGACCTATTTCCATATATGCTTTTGTATCTATAGGAAATAGTTGTTTCCAAAGCCACACCAGGCATGGCATTCAAGACATTCTTTGCCCGCAAGACACCACCAATCATATGCATAAAGAGAGAAGGATTTGATATTTTTTCTTTTTGCACCAATTCGTATCCTGTCTACCTGCTGAGTCCTAATGCTCCACTTTCTTGAGGTGTTTCCCAACTATTCTAGTCCCCATTGTTGTTGTTATCATTATTATTGTCATTCCTGTGTTCGAGTTGAACACTTAATTTTTATTCTTATAGCGTTTTCTAATTGTTTCACATGTGTTCCAACTGGTATTTAAACTTCTTGAAGTTAGGGGTTGTATATTATTTTTACTTGAATGCTAAACCTAGCACAGAGTTGTAGATTTACATAGTAAGTACTGATATAAAAGATTGTTGATTTATACCAGTCAGCTCCTACGTCTTTAATATTATGTGTAAGGACTACATATTCTCAAAGGACGATTCTCAGGGAGATGGTCAGAATTCTATCAGGAAACCATATTTTTTTCCCCTCCAAAATAGGGAGGTAGAATTAGAAAGAAATGTGTCAGGGTAAGGTGGGAGCTATGTGTATAAAAATATATATCTATTCAATTGTTCTTTCTGTGTACGTCTTCAACCTCTCTATTGGCTCCTTCCCTTTTGCTTACATCTTCTGTCTTTAAGAACCCTTGCTTTGCCTTTTCCTTAAGCCACTTTAGCTCACCTTTTTCTTCTGGTACCAAAGCATTTAGAAGAATAGTCCATATTTATTATTCCTTTCTTTCCCTTCTATTGACTCCTCAATTCTTTATAGTTTGAGTTCCCTACCTGCCTCTTTGCTAAAACCACCTTCACATAGGAGTTTGGTGACCACTTCATACTTAAAATTTCCCTCACTTCAGACCCAAGTCTCCTCCATCTAGAATTACTTAATCTAGGTCTTTGCTGGCTCTTCTTCCTCCTGTCTCATGAAAATGAAGAGAAGAATATTTTGACAATTGCATACTCTAGGAATTCATTCTCATTTGAGATGAACAGTTTATTGTTTATAGTATTTAAACTCTTGCTCCTTTAGATCTTCTGCTATATTTGAAAAATAATTTTTATATTAATCAGATATACACACTATTTAATTGTTCATGATATTTGGAAATGTGTCTAGAGTCAGGTACTCTGTTGTATAGAAAATATCCTCTGTTGCACATTTACTGGTTCTAACATTTCTGTACTTTTTTTTTTTTAACCAGGTTGCCCCAGATCATGTAGTTCCAGCTCCAGAAGAGTGCTATGTGTATAGTCCATTAGGTTCTGCTTATAAACTTCAAAGTTACACCGAAGGATATGGTAAAAACACCAGTTTAGTAACCATGTGAGTAAAACTACTTTTTGGAGCATAACAAACTTTTTGTAAACAAAAGTTATTGATTATTTTAATTTTTTGTCTTAATTAAAATGTTTGAAGAGTCAAACGTCATATTTTTACTGCTGTTACTCTACTTTCAGTTTTATGATTTGGAATACCATGATGGGAACATCTATACTAAGTATTCCTTGGGGCATAAAACAGGTAATATAATTTTCAGCACACTTTTTACCAGAATTTTTTTCTCTTTGTATTTTAAGTTTTACAATACAGGTTTTAATAAATCTACATAAAATTTATTAAAGAAAATAGATGATTATATTTATTTATTTTAATTTTATTTATTTATTTTTTGGCTGAGTTGGGTCTTTGTTGCTGCACACAGGCTTTCTTTACTTGCGGCGAGTGGAGGCTACTCTTCGCTGCGGTGCGCGGGCTTCTCATTTGCGGTGGCTTCTCTTGTGGAGCACGGGCTCTAGGCGCGCAGACTTCAGTAGTGGCAGCACGCGGGCTTCAGTAGTTGTGGCACGTGAGCTCAGTAGTTGTGGCTTATGCGCTCTACAGCGCGGGCTCAGTAGCTGTGGCGCATGGGTTTAGTTGCTCTGCAGCATGTGGGATCTTCCTGGACCAGGGATGGAACCCGTGTCCCCTGCATTGGCAGGCAGATTTTTAACCACTGCACCACCAGGGAGGTCCCTAGATGATTATATTTAATTTTACATTAGTTGTCTGGTTTTTAATCATAATTGTTTAGGGTAACAATATGGTTATATATAAATTTATTCTAAAATGATGATATATGTTGTTTTGTATTTTTATAAACAGGCTGGGTTTACTACTGGAATGTGTGTCATCATGCTGATGGGCCTTTTAACACTTTATTGCTGCTACAGAGTGGTGAAATCACGAACTATCATATGTAAGAACTTGCCACTGTAAAAACAGATGAGTGATATGGGTATTAAGAATTTATGCTGAGGTAGATCACTAATGTGTACATTTCACAAATGTGTTAACTATTTTCTGCCTAAAGATTTACTTCTCTAATTCATAGCATTTGACTGAACTGATATGTTAATGAATTTAGTGGCTGCCTTTGAAATTCTGAGAGTCTGGTTCTTTGCAGAGTGCATTTACTTTGGTGCTAATTTCCTTATAAGAATCATTTAAAAAGTTGTATTTTAAAAATAAGGCCTTTGCTAGAACTAAATTGAGAATTCTATGATTCTTATCAGTTTATGGTGACTTGTTTTGACCTATCCCTACCAAAAGATCTAAATGTTGGAATCTCCTAAAAGAAGAAATTGTTAAGTATGAAAATGTGAGCAATGTGTCCTTTGTAGTGAATTCTCAAAGTTGTACCAATGCGTTACCTCCAGTCATTTCTATAATTTAGATCAGGGAAATACCTTTTTAGGTTGTTTTAGTTTAGGACCTAAATAGACATACATTATTTCATTGAATCTTAGCAAGTGCGAATCAACAGACCAGGCTTTGCCTCCAGTTTTATTCTGTCTCTACTAAGCAGTGGCATATTTTCTCTTAATTGTATTATTTAGTCATATCCCTTTCCCATTTATCCACAAGTCCCTTGGTGCTCTTATAGATATGCTAAATTCTTTATATGAGGTAGCAGTTAGCCCTTTACCTGTTATTTTTTGTTAATTTCTTTCCTATTCAATATTTGAATGGCTTTTGTATCATATTAGTTTGTTTATATCTGCCTATCTTTTCCACTGTAATTTCTATTTCTTCAGTTGATAGAAAAGGATAACCTTTCAGGTGCTATTTTTACATTGTCATCTAAATTTTCTGTTATTTAATTTTTAAATTAACTCAGTTGTCTCAAATTTTTTTTAATTGAAGTATAGTTGATGTACAATATTATATAAGTTACAGGTGTACAGTATAGTGATTCACAATTTTTAAAATTTATATTCCATTTAGTTATTATAAAATATTGGCCATATTCGTCATACTACACAATATATCCTATTAGCTTACTTTATACATAATATATAGTTTGTAACTCTTATTCCTCTACTACTCTATTGCCCTTCCCCACTTCCCTCATTATCTGAAATTTAAATTGGCATGTGGTGTGAAGTATGACTCAAGAAATGTTATTATTAAGTATGCCAAATATTGGATAATGTCTTCTGTCCCTTATTGATGATTTTTTCTAGCCTTGGTTTATCACTTGGTTTTATTAATTATAAAATTTTATGATACTATAATCTACTTCTCAGATTACCTGTACTATTTCATTCACCTACATTTCTTTTTATGTATTCTATAATTTTTTGTTTTGTTTTTTTAATTGAAGTATAGTTGATTTACAATGTTGTGTTAATTTCTGCTGTATATAATGTTTTAATTACTATTATTTCATAATATGGTCTAATACCTGGTGGTGGAATACCCATAATCTTTTGCTAAATGTTTTGATTTAATTTGGGGAACACAAATTATGAATATGGAATATATGATTAACATCTAATTTTATTCTTTCCCTTTTATATTTTATCTAGCATCAGTGGATACCACTACCTGGGAATATCCAGATGTCTGCAGATATTATTTTGGCTCCTTTGGGCAGTGGTCAAGTCTCCTTTGCTCCTTGGTGTCTCTTATTGGAGCAATGATAGTGTATTGGGTGCTTATGTCTAATTTTCTTTTTAATACTGGAAAGTTTATTTTTAGTAAGTATCCATAACCATATTTAACAGAGTTACTTTCAGATACAATAACTACTGTAATGTTTTCGTTTCAACCTTAAATTCTGGCCTTGGGATTAGTAAAGTAAAAAGTAATATTTGTAATTCTAGAAGATATACTTGATTCAGTTTGTTTTCTATGGTTATGATCTCAAATACAATGTGTATGTTAATTTCCAAAAATTAATTTTTGAATAAATAATATTCCTTCACATTCTCTAATTAACATAAAATATTTCTAAGTTCTAACAGATGTTTTAAGCATTGCTCAATTTTTACCACAAAATTTTAGTGTAACAGAAAAACTTCTGAAGTTCCTTGGTGTTTGTTGCTAAAGAATTCAATGTGTAGAGTCTTGAAGAACAAATTTCAGTCATGTATTTTCAAAATATTAGGATCTAAAATTAGGAAACAATAGAATAGTGGAATTTATATGGGAAATATATTATTAAATAAGCCCTATATATTTAAAATCTAGATTTACATGAAAACCAAATTTCAAAATAAGTTCTAATATAACTACAACAGCTAGTTTTCCTAAGAACTTCTGAGAGGCAGGTGAGTGAGGGAGATAAATTCTATTTTTATTTTAAACCATAAAATTAGCATTTTAATTAAGTTTTTTTATTAACAATCATTTTTATTATATGAGAAATTATGAAATGTTTCAAACTACCAAGGAAATGCAGAGGGTAATAGAAATACCATTGTACCCACTAAATGAGTTTTCATGTCTTAACATTTTGCCATATTTACATTAGTTCTCTATTCTTACAGACCTATAAATGTAGCCCCAGGTGTACTCCTTCTCAATTTCATTTTCCTTCTTCCCTAATTTTGGTACAAAATAATGGTACCTACATGTTTTTGTTATCTTACTATATAAATATATAAGCAACATACCATATTATTTTGCATGTTTTTAATCTGTATAAATGCTATTGCAACTTGCTTTTTTCTGTAATCATCTTCAATAATACATTGTTCTAGTTCAATTTAACTGCTTTATTCCATAATATGAATGTACCATGACTTCTTTATCCATTCTCTTGCTATTTAATTTGTTTTCAGTTATGTACTTTCCTGTTACAAACAAGATTTTGTTAAACATCATTGTTTGTCTCCTTGTGTATGTGTGGGAGAGTTTCTTCAAACTATGTACCTATAAGACAAATTGCTGGAATTTAGAATATTCACATTTTCAACTTCACTAGAAATTACGGGATTGTTCTTTATCATTCTTATACCAGTTATATTCCTGCCAACGGTTTATGAAACTTCCCCTTGTTCCACATCCTCATCCACACTTGATATTATCAGACTTAAATTTTGCCAGTCGGGATATGGTTTAATTTGCATTTCTCCTCATAAGGAATGATCCTAGACATCTTCTCTTAATTGGACATTATATAGCTTGTTATATCCTTTGCCCATTTTTCTTTTGGATTGTTGGTCTTTTTCTTATTTATTTATAGGAACTCTTTGTAAAGTTTTGATACTAATATTTATTCATTAATGTATGCAAATATCTTCCAGTTAGTGACTTGGTCTGTGGTGACTCTCTGGTTCAGAAGTTTTTCTTTTACTTTCAAATTACTCAGTCTTTTTCATTATGGTCCACAACTCTTCCACATACATTTTAGAATCAACTTGTCAAATTCCACAAAAAATTCCAATCAGAATTTGATTGAAATTGTATTGAATTTGTCAGTGTACCTTAATGTATCAACCACTACCATAATTGATGTCATTAGGGTACTGACTTTAGAATTTGATTGGCATTGCATTGGATATATAAATGTGGGGAGAATAATATCATTAGGATACTGAGTCTTACTGTCCATGATCATGGCATGGAATAGTTCTCCATTTATTTAGGTCTTTTTAAATATCTTTTAAATTTTTATTGATAAAGGTCTTACATATCTTATTTTTAGACTTATTTTATTCTCAGGACCCTAAAATATTTTTTCTTTAGTAAAGCAGTTTTAGTTTAATATTCAAATACACATACTTTTTATTATAGAAAATTTCAAACATGTACAAATTAAATGGAACAACATAAAGAACCTTCATGTTCCCCTCACCTGTTTTCTTTCCTTCTTGAAAAAAAATTTTTTTGTTTGTTTGTTTATTTATTTATGGCTGCATTGGGTCTTTTTTTTTTTAACACTTTTATTGGAGTATGATTGCTTTACAATGGTGTGTTAGTTCCTGCTGTATAACAAAGTGAATCAGCTATACATATACATATATCCCCATATCTCCTCCCTCTTGCATCTCCCTCCCACCCTCTCTATCCCACCCCTCTAGGTGGTCACAAAGCACTGAGCTGATCTCCCTGAGCTATGTGTCTGCTTCCCACTAACTGTCTATTTTACATTTCGTAGTATATATAAGTCCATGCCAGTCTCTCACTTCGTCCCAGCTTACCCTTCCCCCTCCCTATGTCCTCAAGTCCATTCTCTACACCTGCGTCTTTATTCCTGTCCTGCCCCTAGGTTCTACATAACTTTTTTTTTCTTTTTAGATTCCATGTATATGTGTTAGCATACGGTATTTGTTTTTCTCTTTCTGAATTACTTCACTCATATAACAGACTCTAGATCCATCCACCTCACTACAAAATACTCAATTTCGTTTCTTTTTATGGCTGAGTAATACTCCATTGTATATATGTGCCACATCTTTTTTTTTTTTTTTTCACATCTTCTTTATCCATTCATCTGTCGATGGACACTTAGGTTGCTTCCATATCTTGGCCATTGTAAATAGACCTGCAGTGAACATTGTGGTACATGACTCTTTTTGAATTATGGTTTTCTCAGGGTATATACCTAGTAGTGGGATTCTGGGTTGTATGGTAGTTCTATTTTTAGTTTTTTTAGGAACCTCCATACTGTTCTCCATAGTGGCTGTATCAATTTACATTCCCACCAACAGTGCAAGAAGGTTCCCCTTTCTCCACCCCCTCTCCAGCATTTATTGTTTGTAGATTTTTTGATGATGGCCATTCTGACTGGTGTGAGGTAATATCTCACTGTAGTTTTGATTTGTAGTTCTCTAATGATTAGTGATGTTGAGCATCCTTTTATGTGTTTGTTGACAATCTGCATATCTTCTTTGGAGAAATGTCTATTTAGGTCTTCTGCCCATTTTTGGATTGGGTTGTTTGTTTTTTTGATATTGAGCTGCATGAGCTGCTTGTAAATTTTGGAGATTAATCCTTTGTCACTTGCTTCATTTGCAAATATTTTCTCCCATTCTGAGGGTTGTCTCTTCATCTTGTTTATGGTTTCCTTTGCTGTGCAAAAGCTTTGAAGTTTCATTAGGTCCAATTTGTTTATTTTTGTTTTTATTTCCATTTCTCTAGGAGGTGAGTCAAAAGGATCTTGCTGTGATATATGTCATAGAGTGTTCTGCCTATGTTTTCTTCTAAGAGTGTTATAGTGTCTGGCCTTACATTTAGGTCTTTAATTCATTTTGAGTTTATTTTTATGTATAGTGTTAGGGAGTGTTCTAATTTCATTCTTTTACATGTAGCTGTCCAGTTTTCCCAGCACCACTTATTGAAGAGGCTGTCTTTTCTCCATTGTATACTGTTGCCTCCTTTATGAAAGATAAGGTGACCATATGTGCGTGGGTTTATCTCTGGGCTTTCTGTCCTGTTCCATTGATCTGTATTTCTGTTTTTCTGCCAGTACCATACTATCTTGATTGCTGTAGCTTTGTAGTATAGTCTGAAGTCAGGGAGCTTGATTCCTCCAGCTCCGTTTTTTGTTCTTAAGATTGCTTTGGCTATTCGGGATCTTTGTGTTTCCATACAAATTGTGAAATTTTTTGTTCTAGTTCTGTGAAAAATGCCAGTGGTAGTTTGATAGGGATTGCATTGAATCTGTAGATTGATTTGGGTAGTAGAGTCATTTTCACAGTGTTGATTCTTCCAATCCAAGAACATGGTATATCTCTCCATCTGTTTGTATCATCTTTAATTTCTTTCATCAGTGTCTTTTAGTTTTCTGCCTACAGGTCTTTTGTCTCCTTAGGTAGGTTTATTCCTAGGTATTTTATTCTTTTTGTTGTAGTGGTAAATGGGAGTGTTTCCTTAATTTCTCTTTCAGATTTCTCATTATTAGTGTATAGGAATGCAAGAGATTTCTGTGCATTAATTTTGTATCCTGCAACTTTACCAAATTCATTGATTAGCTCTAGTAGTTTTCTGGTGACATCTTTAGGATTCTCTATGTATAGTATCATGTCATCTGCAAACAGTGACAGTTTTACTTCTTCTTTTCCAATTTGTATTCCTTTTATTTCTTTTTCTTCTCTGATTATCATGGCTAGGACATCCAAAACTATGTTGAATAATAGTGGCGAGAGTGGACATCCTTGTCTTGTTCCTGATGTTAGAGGAAATGCCTTCAGTTTTTCACCATTGAGAATGATGTTTGCTGTGGGTTTGTCATATATGGCCTTTATTATGTTGAGGTAGGTTTCCTCTGTGCCCACTTTCTGGAGAGTTTTTATCATAAATGGATGTTGAATTTTGTCAAAAGCTTTTTGTGCATGTATTGAGATGATCATATGGCTTTTATTCTTCAATTTGTTAATATGATGTATCCCATTGATTAATTTGCATATTAATGCAAGAATCCTTGCATCCCTGGGATAAATCCCACTTGATCATGGTGTATGATCCTTTTAATGTGTTGTTGGATTCTGTTTGCTAGCATTTTGTTGAGGATTTTTGTATCTATATTCATCAGTGATATTGGTCTGTAATTTTCTTTTTTTGTAGTATCTCTGTCTGGTTTTGGTATCAGAGTGATGGTGGCCTCGTAGAATGAGTTTGGGAGTGTTCCTTCCTCTGCAATTTTTTGGAAGAGTTTGAGAAGGATGGGTGTTAGCTCTTCTCTAAATGTTTGATAGAATTCATCTGTGAAGCCATATGGTCCTGGAGTTTTGTTTGTTGCAAGATTTTTAATCACAGTTCCAATTTCATTACTTGTGCTTGGTCTGTTCATATTTCTATTTCTTCCTGGTTCAGTCTTGGAAGGTTATACTTTTCTAAGAATTTGTCCATTTCTTCCAGGTTGTCCATTTTATTGGCATAGAGTTGTTTGTAGTAGTCTCTTATGATGCTTTGTATTTCTGTGGTGTACATTGTAACTTCTCCATTTTCATTTCTAATTTTATTGATTTGAGTCCTCTCCCTCTTTTTCTTGATGAGTCTGGCTAAAGGTTTATCAATTTTGTTTATCTTCTCAAAAAACCAGCTTTTAGTTTCATTTATCTTTGCTATTGTTTTCTTTGTTTCTATTCATTTATTTCTGCTCTGATCTTTATGATTTCTTCTACTGATTTTGGATTTTGTTTGTTCTTCTTTCTCTGGTTCTTTTAGGTGTAAGGTTAGATTGTTTGAGATTTTTGTTGTTTCTTGAGGTAGGATTGTAGTGCTATAAACTTCCCTCTTAGAACTGCTCTTGCTGTATCCCATAGGTTTTGGGGCCATCGTGTTTTCATTGTCATTTGTCTCTAGGTATTTTTTGATTTTCTCTTTGGTTTCTTTAGTGATCTCTTGGTTTTTTAGTAACGTATTGTTTAGCCTCCATGTGTTTGTGTTTTTTCTTTTTAATTTATTTATTTAATTTATTTATTTTTGGCAGCATTGGGTTTTCATAGCTGTGCGCAGGCTTTCTCTAGTTGCGGAGAGCAGGGACTACTCTTCATTGCAGTGCACAGGCTTCCTATTGCGGTGGCTTCTCTTGTCACATAGCACGTGCTCTAGAGCGCAGACTCAGTAGTTGTGGCACAGAGGCTCAGTAGTTGTGGCTCATGGGCTCTAGAGCGCAGGCTCAGTAGTTGTGGCTCATGGGTTAGTTGCTCCGTGGCACGTGGGATCTTCCCAGACCAGGGCTCGAACCTGTGTCTCCTGCATTGCCAGACAGATTGTTAACCACTGCACCACCAGGGACGTCCTGTTTGTGTTTTTTACGTTTTTTTTCCCTATAATTTATTTCTAATCTCACAACGTTGTGGTTGGAAAAGATGCTTGATGTGATTTCAATTTTCTTAAATTTACTGCGGCTTGATCTGTGACCCAAGATGTGATCTGTCCTGGAGAGTGTTCCGTGTGCACTTGAGAACAAAGTGTAATCTGCTGTTTTCGGATGGAATGTACTATAAATGTCAATTAAATCTATGTGGCCTACTTTGTCATTTAAAGCTTGTGTTTCCTTATTAATTTTCTGTCTGGATGATCTGTCCATTGGTGTAAGTGAGGTGTTAAAGTCCCCCACTATGATTGTGTTGCTGTCGATTTCATCTTTTATAGCTGTTAGCATTTGCCTTATGTATTGAGGTCCTCCTCTGTTGGTTGCATATATATTTATAATTGTTATATCTTCTTCTTGAATTGATCCCTTGATCATTATGTAGTGTCCTTCCTTGTCTCTTGTAACATTCTTTATTTTTTTTATTTTTTTTTTTTTGCGGTACGTGGGCCTCACACTGTTGTGGCCTCTCCCATTGCGGAGCACATGCTCCAGACGCGCAGGCTCAGTGGCCATAGCTCACGGGCCTAGCTGCTTCACGGCATGTGGGATATTCCTGGACCGGGGCATGAACCTGTGTCCCCTGCATCGGCAGGTGGACTCTCAACCACTGCGCCACCAGGGAAGCCCAACATTCTTTATTTTAAAGTCTATTTTATCTAGTATGAGTATTGCTACTCCAGCTTTGTTTTGATTTCCATTTGCATGGAATATCTTTTTGCATCCCCTCGCTTTCAGTCTGTATGTGTCCCTAGGTCTGAAGTGGGTCTCTTGTAGATACCATATATATGGGTCTTGTTTTTGTATCCATTCAGCAAGCCTGTGTTTTCGGTTGGAGCATTTAATCCATTCACATTTAAAGTAATTATCAAATATGTATGTTCCTATTACCATTTTCTCAATTGTTTTGGGTTTGTTTTTGTAAGTCCCTGTCTTGTCTTGTGTTTCCCAGTTAGAGAAGTTCCTTTAGCATTTGTTGGAGAGTTGATTTTGTGGTGCTGAATTATCTCAGCTTCTGCTTGTCTGTAAAGCTTTTGATTTCTCTGTCAATCTGAATGAGATCCTTGCTGGGTAGAGTAATCTTGGTTGTAGGTTCTTCCCTTTCATCACTTTAAATACAACGTGCCACTCCATTCTAGCTGGTAGAGTTTCTACTGAGAAATCAGCTGTTAACGTTATGGGAGTTCCCTTGTATGTTGTCATTTTTCCCTAGTTGCTTTTAATAATTTTTCTTTGTCTTTAATTTTTGTCAATTTGATTACTATGTGTCTTGGCATGTTTCTCCTTGTGGTTATCCTGTCTGGGACTCTCTGCACTTCCTGGACTTGGGGGCTGTTTCCTTTCCATGTTAGGGAAGTTTTCGACTGTAATCTCTTCAAATATTTTCTAGGGTCCTTTCTCTCTTTCTTCTTCTGGGACTCCTATAATGTGAATGTTGTTGCATTTAATGTTGTCCCAGAGGTTTCTTAGGCTGTCTTCATTTCTTTTCATTCTTTTTTCTTTATTCTCTTCCGTGGCAGTGAACTCCACCATTCTCTCTTCCAGGTCACTTGCCATTCTTCTGCCTTAGTTATTCTGCTATTGATTCCTTCTAGTATATTTTTCATTTCAGTTATTGTATTGTTCCTCTCTGTTTGTTCTTTAATTCTTCTAGGTGTTTGTTCTTCACTTTTTCTAGGTCTTTGTTAAACATTTCTTGCATTTTCTCGATCTTTGCCTCCATTCTTTTTTCAAGCTCCTGGATCATCTTCACTATCATTATTCTGAGTTCTTTTTCTGGAAGGTTGCTTATCTCCACTTCATTTAGTTGTTTTTCTGAGGGTTTTTCTTGTTCCTTCATCTGTTACATAGTCCTCTGCCTTTTCGTTTGTCTATCTTTCTGTGAATGTGGTTTTCCTTCCACAGGCTGCAGAATTGTAGTTTTTCTTGCTTCTCATGATATAGTTTTTAATTATAAAATATTCAGGTTATTTGTTGCTGTTATAATAAAAGAACCTAATTAAATTTTTAATATTTATCTTGAATCTAGTAAATGTGTTGAACTCTTATTGCTTATAATTTTGTAGATTCACTTTTGATTTTCTATTTAGGTAGTTATGTCATCCATGAATAGTGAAAAGTTCTTCCTCTCTAGTTATTATTTTTTGAATGATTCATATCTGTATGCATACATTTATATTTAATATGTACATATATACACACAGGCACATGCACACACATGTATATATGTTTACATATATATACATCTAGATATATTTATCTTTTTTTAAACTGTAAAGTTGTATGGATGCAGTGCTGGTAGACATCCTTATATTGTTCCTGAGGAAATCTTTCTAATGTTTCACCATTATATATTGCATTAGTTGTAGGATCAAAGGGTTGTACCCTTTAGTAATTCAGAGATGTTCTAGCCTATTGTTTTCTTAAGCATTTTTATTAATGTGTGCTGGATTTTATTAAATACTTAATCTACATCTCTTGAAATGATTGTAAAGCTTTTCTCCTTTAAATTGTTAATGTGGATAATTAAGTGAATACATTTTATAATATTTAAATCATACTTATATTCTGGGACAAACTTAAATTAGTTTGTAAGTCATGATGTTTATTTTAAATTTTCTTACTGGATTCAGTTTACTTTTGGGAGGAGTGGGAGTAATATTTTATTTAGAACTTTTGTGTCTCTTCATAAGAGATAGTGGCCTAGAGTTTTTCTTTCTCATACTGTCCTCATTGAGCCTTGATGTACTAGGGCTGCTGTAACAAATTACCATGAACTGTTTGGCTTAAAACAAGAGAAATTTGTTCTCTCCCACAGTCCTGGAAAATAGAAGTCCAAAATCAAAGTATCTGTAGGGCTCTCTGCTCCCTCTGAAGCCTTTAGGGAAGAAGCCTTTCTTGCCTCTTTCTAGTTTCTGATGATCGACTGCTGGCAGTCTTTGGTATTCCTTGAGTTGTAGGTGTATCACTCCAGTTTCGGCTTCTGCCTTCACATGGCCATCTCCCCTCAGTGTCTCTGTGTCCAAAATTTCCTGTTCTTATTAAAGACACCAGTCACTAAATTTAGGGCCTATCCTAATCCAGTATAACCTAATGTTAACTTGATTATCTCTACATAGAGTCTGTTTCCAAATATGGTCACATTCTGAGTTTCCCGATGGACATAGATTTGGGGAGAATACAGTTCAACCCAGTATACTTGGTATCAAGGTTTTACTAGCGTTATGTAAGTCTTTGGCACCAGGAATTCCTTAAAGATTCATAACTTCCTATCTTAAATCACTAATAAGCCCTGGAGATAACTGTAAAAACCTAGAGCACTAGACTACTTCTTTCATTCTATCTTGAGAGGCATACAATGGAGATGAATAATTCACATATTTAACTTACTTTACAGTGGAGATGAATAATTCACATATTTAACTTACTTTTATATAACTTACAATATAATTCACATATTTAATGTACAATGGAATGAATAATTCACATATTTAACTTACTCCAGCATTTTTTATCATCCTATTTTTAAGTTTTACATTACTTTTATTAATGCTTACTAAGGTTATAAAAGGTTAACATCAAAGAGAATAAAGTAAATTCCCTCAGGCAAGTAAAAACATATTCTTTACCCATTCTGTCATTCACTGTAGAATGATATGAATGCTCAGGTATCTGCATTAGCTTTTTGTTTTGCTACTTCTTTTAGTATTACTTAATGGTGCTTGTGAGCAATAATTACTATATAGCCTTCAGTTTATAATAGCACGTCCTATACTTTGTAAAAACTTTAAGTGTTTTTCCAGATAAACTCAGCTGTTATGAGTACTGGCTTTACCCCTTTTGCAGACTTTAGAACTTTATTATAGAAGATGTAACTACACTTATATAAATTAGTGTCCGTATAGGTAAAAAAATTGTGCACACTGTCTTTATTCCAGGGCTTTTAACTAAATTCAGCCTTGTGAGTAGCTTTTTAAAAAAATCTTCAATCATGTAAAACACAGTGGGACTGTGACACCAATGACATTGTTCCTGTAAGTAGAGAAAGCTGAAGAAGGTAAAGCTATGTTAACAGTGAAGTAGCCTTTGTTCAGTGTACTAGGTAATATTACCACACAGTAGATCTTAAAAGATTTTTATAAGTAAAAGACTTTAGAGGGTGACTGATTTAGCATCTTTCATTCAGTATTAAACTATATTTTCCCCTTAATTTTTAGACTTTATTCATCACATTAATGACACAGATGCAATACTGAGCACCAACGATAGCAACCCTGGTAAGTAGTTTGGAATTGAAAGTTTGGCTTGTTTCTTTATTCATCACCTCGCTTCAAAAATGCTTTAAGGTAGAACCTATAACTTTATTTTAGGTAAATGACCAGCATAAAATCATTATGTTAAGTAAGGCACTATTAAGTTGTTGGCAATCAGTATGTTTAAAAAAAAGAAAAATACTCCACAAAATTTTGTGTTAATGTGAGCTAAACAATATTTAGTTCATATTATTCAATCCACAGTTATAGCTCACATCTATAGTATCCATATTTGCCTATGATCAATACACACTTTGAAGAACCTATATCACTGCTAATTGTTTTGGAAGTCTAGAACCATAGTTCTCAGTTTGTTAACTTAGTTTTAGATATTTATTGTTTTAGTTAGTAATATTTAAGATATACAAATCTGTGGCCTAAATTTCCTAATAATGAACCAAGGTTAGTAAATACAGAAAAATAAATTAAAGATTTGTCCAAAAAAACCCTTAATTTCTTAGAAAAGTTTCTGTTAATTAATTTATTAAAAATAAACGTTTGTGGCCTATGGGTTTATCCAATATGGCAGTCATAGGAAGAGTGAATAGAAAAGATAACATAACCTGGTTAACAGTGTAACTAACATCACCTAAAGCTTTTATGTGTTTAAGTTTCAGAGATGCTACTGAATTCATAGCATTTTGATGGAGGTACACATTGATCACTAAGAGGACAATTCATTCAATGCATATTTATTAAGCCTATTACCTGTGAGGAACTGTTCTAGGCTCTGGGATATAATGGACAGACAAGAGTTTCTCCTCTCATAAAGCGTACATTCCCATGTTTTCTATTCAGTGTCTTATTTTACCCCTTGATTAAACTGATTAACCTGTCATTTATTAACACTAGAAAATGAGTGAAGTATCAGCTTTTATTTCTGTGAACACACACATACACACTTTTCAATAATTATACTAAAGTATTTTAGTATAATTTAAACATATATCTCTTGCACCCTGTTCCTTACCTCAGAATTTTCAAAAGACCAAGTAACATACTTGTCTTAAAAGAGAAATTCATTTTACTATAGCTATTCTGATATCTATTGATAAAACTAGTTTATTAATATCTAATAGGATTTCTTCACTAGAGTTCATTGTTGAGTTCATAAATATCACAATTACAGTGATAATTTGGAGAGCACCATCAGCAAAGTCAGTTTAGTTTGCATAGTGATATGTTGATAGTAGCACTTCTTGATTCTTTGGTTTATTTTGAACAGTGTATTAAATAGAGTATGAAACAATCCGTCTCAGTTAATATTTAAAATTACAGCTCACATTTATTGGATACTTACTGTGTGCAGGCATTGTTCTAAATATTTTACAGCAACTCCATAAGGTAGATCTTTTCTCTCATTTTCTATGCAGAAACCAAGGTACAGAGAAGTTAGTGACTTGCCCAAGGTTACATAACTATTAAGTGACAGAGTCGAGATTCTTTATTCAGTCAATATACTTCCATAGCCTGTGCTCTTTACCACTGTAATTATTAGCACAGTTATTAGCACAAAAATTAAAGTTAATTTACTTCTCTCCAGAGCATAGAAGAAAAATGTGCATGTTAAAGTACTAAGAAAAAAGGTGAAAGAAAATTGTTTGGTTTTGTGGTATGCGAAATAACGGATAGAGAATAAAATTGTCAGCATTTTTCACTAGCATTAAACATTCTTTACAAAGAGCTGATTATTAGAAAAAGTACTATTACGAAACTAGAAACAGTGAGCATGATTTGTATTCTCTCTGCTAACAGAAGATCAGTGTTAGGAAAAATACGTTTTACTCGCTTCCCAGTTCTCTGGATATCATCTGGGCTCTTAAGCTGCTACAAGTTGTGATAAACGTCCAGGACAGTTACTGTGGATTGCTGGAATTCAAGATTCTTAAGCTATAAGCAATAATTAGATTTTGGCAATACCATGGCAGATGTTTTGATGGTGTCCACTTTTTATTCCAAACCCAGAGATTTTGTTTATTGTTAGAAGAAACCTGTTCTTTGGCCTTTGTGTGGGTTATTAGCACAGTGAACAATTACCTGTATGATATTTCTTATATTATTATACAAATAGGATCAAATATCATCCAACCCAGTATTTTCTCTCTAGCAATGGGACCAAAGGATATTTGGTAGGATAATTTTATAATTTCAAGTAGAAATTAAGGCTATACCTCAAAATTTTCTAACATTCTCCTACCTTTAATTATTTATAGGTAAAAGGTTTCTAATATAAGTATATAGAAAATAGATAACAAGAACCTACTGTAAAGCTCAGGGAACTGTATTCAATATCTTCTAATAACCTATTATGGAAAAGAATCTGAAAAAGAATATATAAATATATAAATAACTGAATCGCATTGTTGTATACCTGAAACTAACACAACACTGTAAATCAACTATATTTCAATAAAAATAAATAATAAAAATAAATAAAAAGGGTTCCTAATATATCTAAATATAACCCTCTATTTTTTTCCAGAAAGAAGAAACTTAGCATTCATGGTAAAAATTGAGGTTGGCAGAACAAGTGTCAGTCTTGGGGGTAGTCATTTTCTGTTCTTTGTTGCCTTCTCTAATCTGTTGCTTCCCTATTGCAGTGATTTGTCCAAGCGCCAGGAGTGGTGACCATCCTGACAATGGCTCTATGATTTTCTACACCAATGACTCGGGACTCCAGCAGTTTGAAAAGTGGTGGAATAAGTCCAAGACAGTGCCCTTTTACCTCATGGGACTCCTCCTGCCACTGCTTAATTTCAAATCTCCTTCATTTTTTTCAAAATTTAATATCCTAGGTAAGCCAAGGCACTGTGTTATAGAGCCTCTGTGTAGTAGAATACATGCTGGATTCTGTGGAAATATGGTCTGACTGGGGAAATATCAATACTTACCTTCCAGGCCTGTTCATCTATGTTTAATTTGTTCATGCATATGTTACCCTGCTTTTTGGTTTTCTTTATGGAGTTTGGAAGAGAGAAAAATATAGATGGGCTCTTCCCTGGCAGTCCAGTGGTTAAGACTTCACCTTCCAGTGCAGGGGGAGCAGGTTCAGTCCCTAGTGGGGGAGCTAAGATCCCACATGCCTCGCAGCCAAAAAGACCAAAACATAAAACAGAAGCAGTATTGTAACAAATTCAATAAAGACTTTAAAAATGGTCCATATCAAAAGACATCTTTAAAAAAAAAAGAAAAATATAGATGACCATTTCAAGTCCAAGTCCCTTTTTAAGATGAGTTGCTGGGTGCATTAAAAAAAAAAAAAGGACTTACCTGGTGGCACAGTGTGGATAAGACTCCACGCTCCTAGTGCAGGGGGCCTGGGTTTGATCCCTGGTCAGGGAACTAGGTCCCACATGCATGCTGCAACTGAGAGTTTGCATGCCAAAACTAAGTAACCCTCAAGCTGCAGCTAAGGAGCCCAACTCCCACAGCTAAGACCCGGTTCAACCAAATTAAAAAAAAGAGAAAAAAGGATGAGTTGCTGTGGTTTCCATTCTATCCTTACTGAACAGCTATTCCTCATTTCCTCTAAGAGAACAGCTAGAGGAAGTAGAGTAAGATTTCAGCAGGAGAGATCCAAAGGGGATAATTTAGGAATTCTCAATTCTAAGGGTTGGAAATATTAGAACTTACTAAGGGAGGTTATGAAATATTTTTTTCCTACAGTATCTATTTAAGAGTATAGCACAAAATTATCGCTTGACTTTCAACCTGGGATATTGTTCTCTAGCTGAAGCTCCTTAGGTTTATTCTGCTTCTCTCTTCCTCTGTGCTTTTTCTTTCTTAGAACACTATTGCCTCCTTAAAGGAACAGACTTCTTTTTGTGAGACCTGTTTTAGAAAAGGAACCCCTATGAAAGCGCAGATCTGGTTAACTAAAGACAAGGATATCATTCATAAAGAATTGATAACTTAAATAGATAATAGGATTTCACCTCCTCCCTATAGTTCTGACCTCTTGGTAGGCGGCCTAGAGTATGAAATAATTAGATTACTCATCACATCAAGGAGGTGGCTTTGGGTTTTCAGAAGACCAAAGGAGGAGGTAAGGATATTTCTCTATACCTCTGCCTCACAACAGGATTCACTGTAAGACTGACTACCACAGACACACACGGAAAATGAAGAGTTGTGGTCATATAAGCTTTAGCCTCTTGTATTCATCCTTTCTGAATCAGCTAACCTCCAAACCCACAGTAGAGCTTATATAGCTCATTTGTGGTTTCCTGATTTGCTTGCCGACTTTCCCATGGAACAGATCTTTAAAAGTTAGCATGTAAACTTATAGAAGAATTTGCTCAGTTGGGCAAAACAATCACTAGGCTTCTAACCAGGTTAATTATTCTCTACCTCCTTAAGGATATTTTCCTTTTGCCCTTTTTCTTGGTACTTTCCCTTTTAAAACTATATAAAGCTTCTTTAGAGAAATTAGAATCTAATTCCTCTAGAAACCTTTCTGGATTTCTTGACTCTACTCCATAATGACTGGACTTAATTCCTTAAATCCTCTAACATCTAGACTACTAAAAAATCCTGAAATTCTGAATGCCCACTTTACCCTACATAAAGTGGTCATTTACACAGTGAATGGAATCTGGAATCTTTCCATCTAGCAAGTAGTCCTGCTCAATCAAAACTTCATCTAGATAGTAGATCAGATTGTTCATGGATTATGTGGCTTATTGCCTTTCTCAAGTAAGTTTATGATCCACATTTACTACTTTTCTTTCTTTTTTCTTTCTTATACTAAATATTTTGACAGACTTTTCCAACTTATTGACTGTCTCTAATACTTTTTTTTTAAGTTAATTTTACCCATTCCTTTTCATTTAAAAATTTTTCATTTATTTCTTTATTTTTTGGCCACGCCATACAGCTTGCGGGATCTTGAAGTTCCCCGACCAGCAATTGAACCTGCGCTCTCAGCAATGAAAGCGAGAAGTCCTAACCACTGGACCGCCAGGGAATTCCCCTCTAATACTTTCAATACAAAGAATAAGAGTCAGTTTCAGGTTGTTTTTTCTCTCCTATGTAACCTTACAATTTTATAATGGACTCTCTGCATGTATCTTCCACTAAACTCAGGTCATAAGTTCTTCTTAGGCCTACTACATAGTTTTTTGCTTTGTTTTTTGATATCTGACATAGCTTGTTTCTGTTCTTTAGATCTTACCTGGGTTTTAGTGGGCATAAACGACAAAGGTAATAATTTTCCAAACTATGCTGAGAATGTAGAAACAAAACCTGATTTTGAAATAGTCTGTAAAACAAAGTGGATAAACGGTTTCTGAATTTTTCCTTACAGGCACAGTGTCCGTTCTCTACTTGATTTTTCTTGTCACCTTGAAGGCTATTCACTTGGGATTTCATTTGGAGTTTCATTGGTTTACGCCAACAGAATTTTTTGTCCCAGGTGAGCTATTTGTCCCAAGTAAAGAATTAATAAATTACAATAATGTGATCTTCAGTTAACTATTGTTACTATAAAAGAAGTATTGGTAGATTTTATGATGAACACTTTTATTAATGCTGTTAAGCTAAAAACAGGAGTACAGTTGAAATTACTGTGGTTTTCTTGCAGTTAGGGATAACCAAGTACCCTTTGTCATTTCTACTTGGGAGTTAAAGTCACAATGCAATTGAAAAATCAAGAACTCATTCTCTAGACTCTCTGAGGAAACATACCCCTAGAATTTCAGAGACTTATTTAGAACATATCAGTGATAAATATATGTGGACAGTTGTGGCCTCTCCCGTTGCGGAGCACAGGCTCCGGACGAGCAGGCTCAGCGGCCATGGCTCACGGGCCCAGCCGCTCCACGGCATGTGGGATCTTCCCGGATCGGGGCACGAACCCGTGTCCCCTAGCATCGGCAGGCGGAGTCTCAACCACTGCGCCACCAGGGAAGCCCTGGAGTGGTGTTTTTGAAACAACCTTCAAAAGCCTCTAATGGTTTCCCAACTCATTTAGAATAAAGGCAAGTCTTTATCATAGTCCACAGGCCCTATATGATCTGACTCCTGGCTTCCTCTTTTATTTCATCCCCTATTACTTTTCCACTCATTCAGTCCATTCCAACCACACTGTCTTCCTTGCTGTTCCACAAAGATGCCAAGCACACTCCTAGCTGAGAATTTTTGCACTTAGGATTCCCTGTACATGAAACATTGTTGTCTTTTTCTCAGGTATCTACACGGCTGGTATCGTTAGAGAGGTCTTCCCTGACTTCCTGCCCATTCTCACACCTCCTTCTTGTTCCTTATTTTCTTTAGAGCCCTCATCACTACCAACTCTTACATGCAGGTATCCCTGGTCGTCTAAATCTATTAAGTTCTTGATTCTGACTAGT
Source organism: Orcinus orca (assembly GCF_937001465.1). Classification (NCBI taxonomy): domain Eukaryota; kingdom Metazoa; phylum Chordata; class Mammalia; order Artiodactyla; family Delphinidae; genus Orcinus; species Orcinus orca. The sequence continues at coordinate 142,475,381 of NC_064561.1, forward strand.
TGGAATATTGAGGCATATCTGTTATTCTAATCAACTTAGCTCCTGAGTTTAAGATAAAAAGTAGCAGATGTTAAGATAACAAGAGACTTACCTAGAACTGTTTCCGAATCTTTTTGGTTCTTGAATTCGAGTAGTGAAAGTTCAGATGGTAAGAAATACCTGTATTATTTTTTTTACCTGTGTATCTGTCTCCCTTAACTAGAATGTTACCTCTCTGAGAAAAATGTTTTTTTTGTTTTTTACACTTCTCTATTACTATTGTGTCCCCAAGGCCTATAATACTTCTGGCATATAATGAGTGCTCAATAAATAATTATTAAGAGTAAATGTGTTTATATCCACTCCTTTCTAAATCCCATTAAAACATTTACGTTAAAAAAATAAATGTAAAAAACAAACACAAAGAGGCTCTATAGAAGAGACAATAGCAAATGAGAGAGAGCAACAGATTTTTAGAAGCTCGAAAACTGATACGTGGTTGGTAACTGACAGCAAAGCAGAGAAAGCTGAAATGTAAGTACCTGTAGAGAGGAGGCCAGTTTGAACTACACAATTCTTGAAAGCCTGAGTGTTTGGAGAAAACTGGTTAACTCTGAAAGCAAGGGTAAGGAGAAGGGCTTAAAATGGGAGAATTCTTTGAAGGTTTATGTCAGGAATAATTAGCTATAATCCATCCCCTTTCCCTCTTCAACCTAGCAAGAGATGGAAGAAACTAAATCAGATACTCTCTGGACTCGGGTTTGCCAGATACAGCAAAAGGGTAGGAATAAGCCTCTAGTCTGAAAACAGGTTAAGTGAAAGCATATATGCTGAATGGTGAGGCCATACCCCACCGTCTACCCCTCCAATTCTCTTTTCTTTATTCCTTGGTTTCCAAAATGCTGATAGAATAGGGTAATAGAGGATTCTTCTCAGGAGAAACTAAGCCTAAGAGGAAAGACCTAGAGTCTCAGATATTCGGATTCTACCAAAGAAATGGCAGGTACCTTGCTTGTATCAGACCATTTAGATGTCCACTAAGTATGCATTTTTTTAGTGCTTCACTTTTAAATATAAACATACATACAAAGAGCACTAGATATTTGTGGAAAACCTCTTACATAAAAATAAAACAAGAAAGATAAAAAAGGGGACCTCCCTGGTGGTGCAGTGGTTAAGACTCCATGCTCCCAATGCAGGGGTTCTGGGTTCTATCCCTGGTCAGGAAACTAGATCCCACATGCATGCCGCAACCAAGAGTTCGCATGCCACAACTAATGAGCCTGCCTGCTGCAACGAAGACCCGGCACAACCAAATAAATAAATAAATATTTTTAAAAAAGAAAGAAAGATTAAAAGGGAATTTAAAGGGAAAAATAATAAGAAGGAACAAAAGCAAAATTCCAAAAAATTACATCCTCAAAGTAACAAAAGACAGTGATATCCATGAAACAATATTTAGATGCCAAGCAAGGAAGGAAAAATGGGGAGTTGATCTTGGAAATAAAATATGTAATAGAAATTAAGAATTCAAAGAAAATTTGGAAGATAAAGCTAACTTCCCCAAAAGACTAGAGATTACGGATGGGTGGATGGATGGACAGATGGATGGATGGTTAGAAAGAAGGAAGGAAGGGAGGGAGAGAAAGAGGGAGGGAGGGAGGGAGAGAGGAAGGAAAAAAATAGGACAGAAAAGATGAGAAAACAGATAATTAATTCAGGTGGCCCAATATCCAGCTAAAAATAGTTTCATAGAGAAGAAAGGAAATGAAGGTGAGGAAATTATCAAAGAAATAATTTAAGAAATTTCCCCAGAACTGAAGAGCATGTGTTTCTAGATGTAAGGGCCCAAAATGCCCAGCATTGTGAATAAGACCCACACCAAAGCTCATTATGAAATTTTACAACACGAGGGATAAAGAGAAGGGCTTTCAGGGACAAAGAACAAGTCTGTACAAAAGGTCTGGAATCAGAATAGTATCAGCCGTTTTAACAACAACTCTGAAAGTTAGAAGACAATAGTAGTATCATCAAAGGTCTCAGAATAAATTATTTTAACTTAAAATTCTAAATCCCACCATACTCTCATTCAACTGTTAGAGTACAATAAAGGTATTTTCAGAAAGTAAAGTCTCACAAAATTTTCACAAACTGAACAAACCAGATAACCAGCACCCAGATCAAAACCAGAAATTACTAGCACCCCAGAAGTCCCTCTCATTCTCCCTACCAATTGCTGTCTCCCTGCAGAGATAACCACCTGTTCTAACTTCTAACCCCAAAGATTAATTTTGTCTGTTTTTTGACTGACTATAATTGGAATATACAGTACGTATTCTTTTGTGTCTGGCTTCTTCCAATCAACATTATATTGTGATATTGAGCCATATTGTTGTGTGTATTTTATTCATTCTCATTAGTATTTCATTTTATAACTATACCACAATTTATCTTTTTCCTATTAAGGGACGTTTGAGTAGTCTCCAATTTGCGACCATTATGTTTATTGTAGCACTCTTCATTCTCTTACATATCTTTTGGTGAACATATATGCCTGCTTTCTCTTGAGTATAAACCTAGGAGTGGAATTGGTAGGTCAAAGGGTATGCATATATTCTACTTTTACAGATATTGCCAGTCAGCTTTCCAAAATGGTTGTACCAATTTACGTCCATAACAGCAGTGTTTGAGTGTTCTAGTCCGTTCCATGTCTTCATCAATCAACACTTCAGTTTTCTTTTTCATCTAGCCTTGCTGGTGGTTGTGTAGTGGTATTGTGCTTTTAATTTGCATTTCCCTGATGGCTAATGAAGTTAACACCTTTTTATATGTTCATTGCCAATTTGGATTTCCTCTTTTGTCAAGTGCCTTTTCAAGTCTTTTGCCCATTTTCTATTTCTTTCATATTGATTTATAGGAGTTCTTTTTACTTTCTAAGTACCTGTCTTATGTATTCAATTATCTTCTCCCCCTCTGCTTACTTCCTTTCTTAATATGACTTCTCAGAGGAATAAAGTAGGCAGTTTGAGAATGATTGGAGGTTTGGGGCTTCTTTAAAACCACTTTGTGAAGGAATCTGTCTTCTTTAATTTACTACACATTGATCATGGTATAAATGTCTGGGTTCTTTAAAAGACATATTTTTCATACAAAAACTTGTACACGAATGTTCATAGCAGCAATATTCATAGTAGTCAAAAGGTGGAAACAATCCAAATATCGATCACTGATGAATGGATAAATAAATGTGGTATATCCGTACAATGGAATATTATTTGGCAATAGAAAGGAGTAAGGTATTGTGGTGATGGTTGTACAACTCTGGGAATATTCTAAAAACTTTTAACTGTACACTTTAAACGGGTGAAAGATATGTAAATTATATCTCAATAGAGCTGTTAAAGATAATCTTAGGTTTTCAAGAAATTTACTCAGAGAGTTTTTGTTGGTTAATTGGAAAAATCTGGATATTCACTCACTCTAATTTGACAAGTTAGAAACAACAGTGGTATCACCTGCCTTAATTAGAGAAGAATCAACTAACAAGTTGCTTCACGAGGCATCTTAGAAGTAATAGATGTTGAGCGCTCCAAAAGACAGGAAAGATCAGCTAAATTGAAAAGAGCTTATCGAAAACTAGTAAATCTTAGCAAAAAGCAAAATCATTCTGAAGAGCCATTTAAAGTAGAATGTTGACCACTTTCGTGGCCAAGAGTCCTTTATTATGAAAATAAATGAACGCCTCTAATTATGTCATGCATTGTCCAAAAAGACATGGCCCACTGCCGTTCGGGAGCTTGCAGTTGAGCTGTAAGACTGCTTTGTGAATTAATGATCACAGTATGAAGATACACAAGAGACATAGTAGTATAGAGGAATTGCATGTAAATAAGAATTAGGAATCAGAGAAGTGTTCTAAATAAGAGTATTTTAAGGCCAAAAGGAGTTCTTTAAATGAAGAATTGGAGGAATGGGTTTATGCCAGGTCATGGGATCGATATGTTTAAGAAACAGTTAAGGCCTGAGATACCATGACCCATTTAGGAAATTACAAGAATTTGTATGGCTGAAGTGAAAGAATACTTATTAGTGAAGTAATAGGAGACACGGATAAAGAGGCAAAGGCCAGATCATGAAGAGTCTTCTATTTTAAGCTAGAAATAACTCTGGTTGGCTATGAGACCCTCCTTCTCCCTTATTTGGGATTGGCTGAACTAAGAGTTAGGCTTCTGTGTCCCTAGGTTAATAGGGTAGAGGAAGAGTAGTCCTATAATTCCCTGCCTAAAAATAGGATTCATAATGGAGCTGCTGCAGTCAGATACCACCCTCATAAAAGGTAAGTTGAGGTCAGAGGTGCTGTAGCCTCTGAATCAATAGAATGTGTAGAAAAGCAATGATAGTGAAAACACTGTTAGAACCTTGGGATATCGCTAAAGCATTGCTGACATGGTAATTCAGAGATGGGTGATGACTGATCCCATGCCCAAATCCCATCTCACTGTCTGCTTTCTTAAACAACTTCCAATATCTGTAAGCAGCCATCAAAATGGAGTTAGAAGTATAAGAAATTTTGCAGGGGAGCATTTGTGAAAGAGGAGGGCAAGCAGGAGTAGGTAGCTACATCAGACAATATTGTAGCTCAAATCTACAAAAGGAGAAAAGGAAAGAAGGAGGATTGGGTAGGAATAGATTAAGAAAGTCTTAGCCAACCCAATGTGAAGCTCTGTCAAAGATTGCCTGCAGAGGAGTCTAGGGTTGGGCAAAAGTGGTCAGGCCCAAGTACTCTGCTTTGCTCAGTCGTTGGCTAGGAGCTGCCCAGGGAAAATGTGACTTCTTGATTAGGTCAGCACAGCCCAAAGAGGCTGCAGCTGGAGTTTTATCAGCTCACTGCATGCCTTGCATCAGGTTCTCACTTGGATATCGGAGTAGTACATTTACATGGCTGCCACAGTGAAGTTTTATAATATTTTAATATAAATTTGTCATGTTAATGTTATTCCTAGTTATGGCCTAGGAATACCTTTAACAGTATTTAACAATATGTATGCTTGTTTTATTATTGTGAATGGACTTCTTTAATTTCTCTTTATATCTTCTAACCAATTATAGATATATAAGAAAGATGTTGATTTCATATATATATTTATTTATTTATATAAAATTTTCTTTCCAGCTCCCTTACTTTGAACTCTTTTTTCCCCCAGCTTTACTGAGATATAATTAACATATAACACTGTGTAAGTTTAAGGTGTACAACATATTTGATACACTTATATATTGCAAAACGATTACCACCATAGCACTAGATAACATCTCCATCACATAATTTCCGTTTCTTTTTTGTGGTGAGAACATTTAAGATTTACTTTCTTAGCAACTTTCAAGTAATGCAGTATTATTAACTATAATCATGATGCTATACATTGGATCCCCAGAACTTATTCATTTTATAACTGGAAGTTTGTACTCTTTGACCAATATATCCCCATTTCCCCTACCTCCCCAGCCTCTGATAACCAGGATTCTGGTTTCTGTTTCTATGAATTTAGCTTTTTAAAATTCCACATATAAGTGATATCATACACTATTTGTCTTTTTCTGTCTGACTTATTTCACTTAGCATAATGCCCTCAAGGTCCATTCATGTCACAAATGGCAAGATTTCCTTCTTTCTCATGGCTGAATAATATTTCATTGTATATATTTACCACATCTTAATCCATTCATCTGTTGATGGACTTATAGGTTGTTTCTATATCCTGGCTATTGTAAATAATGCTGCTGTGAACATAATGCAGATGTCTCTTCAAGATAGTCCTTTGGGGCTTCCCTGGTGGTGCAGTGGTTGAGAGTCCGCCTGCCGATGCAGGGGACACGGGTTCGTGCCCCGGTCCGGGAAGATCCCACATGCCGCGGAGCGGCTGGGCCCGTGAGCCATGGCTGCTGAGCCTGTGCGTCCGGAGCCTGTGCTCCGCAACGGGAGGGGCCACAACAGTGAGAGGCCCGCGTACCGCCAAAAAAAAAAAAAAAAAAAAAAAAAGATAGTCCTTTGGATATATACCCAGAAGTGCGATTTCTGGGTCATATGGTAGTTCTATTTAAAAATTTTTGAGCAACCACCATCCCATTCTCCATAGTGGCTGCACCAATTTCCGTTCCCACCAACAATATACCACGGTTCCCTTTTCTCCACATCCTTAAGAACACTTGTTATCTCTTATCTTTTTGATGATAGCCATTCTAACAGGTGTGATATATCATTGTTTTGCTTTTGTTTTTAATTTTTTATTGTAGTATAGTTTTACAGTGCTGTGTTAATTTCTGGTATATAGTAAAGTGATTCAGTTACACACAAACACGCACCTATTTCTTCTTTTTCATATTCTTTTCCATTATGGCTTATTACAGGATACTGAAAAAATATGGAATGCTTCGCGAATTGTGTTGTCATCCTGTGCAGGGGCCATGCTCATATTTTCTGTATTGTTCCAGTTTTCTTTTTCTTTTTCTTTTTTTTTTTTTTTTTGGCTGTGTTGGGTCTTTGTTGCTGCGCTCGGGCTTTCTCTAGTTGCGGCGAGTGGGGGCTACTCTTCGTTGCGGTGTGCAGGCTTCTCATTGTAGTGGCTTCTCTTGTTGTGGAGCACAGGCTCTAGGCATGCGGGCTTCAGTAGTTGCAGCATGCAGGCTCAGTAGTTGTGGCTCATGGGCTCTAGAACGCAGGCTCAGTAGTTGTGGCACACAGGCTTAGTTGCTCTGCGGCATGTGGTATCTTCCCAGACCAGGGATTGAACCCCTGTCCCCTGCATTGGCAGGCGGATTCTTAACCACTGCACCACTGGGGAAGCCCCTGTATTGTTCCAATTTTAGTATATGTGCTGCCAAAGCAAGCACTATCATTGTTTTTGATTTGTGTTCCCCTGATAATTAGTGATATTGATCACCTTTACATGTACCTGTTGGCCATTTGTATGTCTTCTTTGGATAACAGCCTATAGGCATACCTCATTTTATTGCACTTTGCAGATATTGCGTTTTCTTGCAAATTGAAGGTTTGTGGCAACCCTGCATTGAGCAAGTCTTTCAGCACCATTTTTCCAATAGCATTTGCTCACTTCATATCTCTGTGTCACATTTGAGAAGTTCTCACAATCTTCAAACTTTTTCATTATTATTATATTGTTACGGTGATCTATGATTTTTGACATTTTTTAGCAATAAAGTATTTTTAATTAAGGTATGTATTTTTTAGACATAATGCTATTGCACACTTAATATACTAAATATATTGTAAATGTAACTTTAATATGCACTGGGAAACCAAAAAATTCATGTGACTTCCTTTATTGTAATATTCACTTTATTGCAGTGGTCTGTAACCAAATCCAAAATATCTCCAAGGTATGCCCGTATTTAGTCCTCTGACCTTTTTTTTTTTTTTTTTTTGCGGTATGCAGGCCTCTCACTGTTGTGGCCTCTTCCGTTGTGGAGCACAGGCTCTGGACACGCAGGCTCAGCGGCAGGGCTCGCGGGCCTAGCCGCTCCGCAGCATGTGGGATCTTCCCAGACCGGGGCACGAACCCATGTCCCCTGCATCGGCAGGCAGACTCTCAACCACTGCGCCACCAGGGAAGCCCCCATTTTTTTTTTTTAATTTTATTTATTTATGGCTGTGTTGGGTCTTCGTTTCTGTGCGAGGGCTTTCTCTAGTTGCGGCAAGTGGGGGCCACTCTTCATCACGGTGCGCAGGCCTCTCACTATCGCGGCCTCTCCTGTTGCGGAGCACAGGCTCCAGACGCACAGGCTCAGTAATTGTGGCTCACGGGCCTAGCTGCTCCGCGGCATGTGGGATCTTCCCAGACCAGGGCTCGAACCCGTGTCCCCTGCATTGACAGGCAGACTTTCAACCACTGAGCCACCAGGGAAGCCCGAAGCCCCCATTTTTTAATTGAATTGTTTGTTTTCTTGCTATTGAGTTATATGAGTTGTTTATATATTTTGGTTATTAACTCCTTATCCAATATATGATTTGCAAACATTTTCTCCCATTTTGTAGGTTGCCTGTTCATTTCATTAATGGTTTCCTTTACTGTGCAGAAGCCTTTTAGTTTGATGTAGTCCCATTTGTTTATTTTTGCTTTTGTTGCCTTTGCTTTGGTGTCAAATCAAAAAATCGCTGCCAAGACCAATGTCAAGGAGCTTACCCTCCCCCCCCCCCCCCGTTTCCTTCTAGGAGTTTTTTGGTTTCAGGTCTTACATTCAAGCCTTTAATCCATTTAGAGTTGATTTTTGTATATGGTTTAAGATAGGGGCCCAGTTTCATTCTTTTGCATGTGTCTCCCAGTTTTTCCAACACCATTTATTGAAGAAACTGTCCTTTCCCCATTGTGTATTCTTGACTCCTTTGTCATAAATTAATTGACTGTATATGTGTGGGTTTATTTCTGGGCACTCTGTTCCATTGATCTATATGTCTGTTCTTTGCCAGTACCATACTGTTTTGATTACTATATCTTGTATTAGAATTTAAAATCAGGAAGTATGATGCCTCCAGCTTTGTACTTCTTTCCCAAGATTGCTTTGGCTGTTTGGGGTCTTTTATGTTTCAATACACATTTTAGGAATGTTTGTTCTATTTCTGTGAAAAATGCCTTGGAATTTTGATACGAATTGCATTGAACCTACAGATTGCTTTGGGTAGTATGGACATTTTAACAATATTGATTCTTCCAATTCATGAGCATGGAATAACTTTCCATTTGTGACTTTCTTTCATCATTGTCTTATAAATTTTAGTTTATAGGTCTTTCAACTCCTTGGTTAAATTTATTTCTAGGTATTTTATTCTTTTTGATGCAACTGTAATGGGATTGTTTCCTTAATTTTTCTTTCTCATAGTTTGTTATTAGTGTATAGAAACACCAACAGGTTTTTGTATGTTGAAATTGTACCCCACAAGTTTTCTGAATTTGACTATTAGTTCTAACAGTTTTTTGGTGGCATCCTTAGGGTTTTCCATATATAGTATTGTATCCTCCATGGATAGAGGCAGTTTTATTTCTTCCCTTCAAATTTGGATGGCTTTATTTCTTTTCTTGCCTAATTGTTCTGGCTAGGACTTACAAAACTGTGTTGAATAAAAATGGCAAGAGTGGGCATCCTTGTCTTGTTCCTGATCTTGGAGGAAAAGTTTTCAGCTTTTCACCATTGAATATGATGTTAGCTCTGGGTTTGTCGTATATGGCCTTTATTATATTGAGATACATTCCCTCCATACCCAGTTTGTTGAGAGTTTTTATTATAAATTGATGTTGAATATTGTAAAATGCTTTTTCTGCATCATTGAGATGATCATATGATTTTTATTCTTCATTTTGTTAATGCGGTGTATCACACCACATTGATTTGATTGATTTGTACACGTTGAACCATACTTGCATCCCTGGAATAAATCTCACTTGATAATGGTGTGTAATCCTTTTAATGTATTTTTAAAATTTATTTATTTTATTTATTTATTTTTGGCTGCGTTGGGTCTTTGTTGCTGTGCACAGGCTTTCTCTAGTTGTGGTGAGCAGGAGCTACTCTTCGTTGTGGTGTGTGGACTTCTCACTGAGGTGGCTTCTCTTGTTGCAGAGCATGGGCTCTAGGCGCACAGGCTTCAGTAGTTGTGGCTGGCGGGCTCTAGAGCGCAGGCTCAGTAGTGGTGGCTCATGGGCTTAGTTGCTCCGCGGCATGTGGGGTCTTCCCGGACCAGAGCTTGGACCTGTGTCCCCCTGCTTTGGCAGGTGGATTCTTAACCACTGTGCCACCAGGAGAGTCCTAATGTATTGTTTAATTTGGGTTGCTGATACTTTGTTGAGAATTTTTGTATCTGTGGTCATCAGGGACATTGGCCTATAATTTTCTTTTCTTGTGTGTCTTTGTCTGGGTTTGGTATCAGAGTAATTCTGGCTTTGTAAAATGAGTTTGGAAGTGTTCATTCCTCTTTCACTTTTTGGAAGAGTTTGAGAAGGATTGGTATTAATTCTTGAATGTTTGGTGGAATTCACAGTGAAGCCATCTGGTCCTGGACTTTTGTTTGTTGGGAGGTTTTTGATTACTGATTCAATCTCTGGTCTGTTCAGATTTTCTGTTTTTTCATGATTCAGTCTTGGTAGGTTGTATGTTTCTAGGAATTTATCCAGCTCTTCTAGATTGTCCAATTTGTTGGCATATAATTGTTCACAGTAGCCTCACGATTCTTTGTAATATTTCTATTGTATCAGTTATGGTGTCTCCTCTTTCATTTATAGTTTTATTTATTTTAGTCCTCTCTTTTTTTCTTGGTTAATCTAACTAAAGGTTTGTCTGTTTTATCTTTCAAAAAAAGCCAGCTCTTTGTTTCATTGATCTTTTCTACTGTCTTTTTAGTCTCTATTTCATTTATTTCCACTCTGATCTTTATTTCTCTTCCTTCTATTAACTTTGGGATTCATTTGCTCTTTTTCTTGTTTCTTTAAGTGTAAAATTAGACCATTTATTTGAGATTTTTCTATTTCTTGAGTTAGGCCTGTCATGTATAAATAATAATTTTATCATCTTCCCCAAAATTTGGGGCTCTATATAATTATATAAATATAATGCTAACTGTTGATCTAAAGTGATCATTTTTTTTCTTGTTGAGAAAGTATCCTTCTGTTGAGGTCTATCCCGATGGGGCTTTTTCTATAAACCTATATCATTGGAAACACTTCATAGAGTAACTATGTGGTTTCCTTTACTCATAGAACTATGTATTAGATCAGTGGGAAAGAACTACAAGACAGAGCTGCTAAATAAACTGAAAAACCTAACAGTCAAACTCTTCGGTACGCGGGCCTTTCACTGTTGTGGCCTCTCCCGTTGCGGAGCACAGGCTCCGGACACGCAGGCTCAGCGGCCATGGCTCACGGGCCCAGCCGCTCCGCGGCATGTGGGATCCTCCCCGACCAGGGCACGAACCCATGTCCCCTGCATCGGCAGGCGGACTCTCAACCACTGCACCACCAGGGAAGTGAAAGGGCTATCTTATCTTGAAGATTATGACTTTGGAGGAACTAATGTGATTGGCCGTGGAAAGAATCAGAACATGTGAAATTCCTTAAAAACTTATTGATTTAAATAATTTTGCCTATGTAACACATAATAAAAAAAAAGACCCTTTACACTTTGTGCAGAATGTCAAAAAAAAAAAAGTATGCTTCTATTCCCAATTTAAGAGTTTTTTAAAAAACAGAAGTGGAAATTGCCCCCACATTTTACTTTGTTGCTGATATGTAAAATTTTAAGATTACAGACAGAAGAAGGAGAGACTTTTCCTAAGAAAAATACATTTTGAATTGCTTCCACAGATAAAAATTCAGATGAAAGCTAGCAGACAAAAAACTTGATATAAAACAAAAGTATGTAATATTTTTTTTATCTTACTTCCTGATTTCTTTTAGAGCTACTGCTTGATTCTTAGTTGTTCTCACTTCCTTTCCTAAAATATTATGGTAAAAAGCCAGGGGGCTTTTTTTCATTTCTACTTTTTACACTAAGGAATCACTTGTGATGAGTTGTCCTCCACTTTGCCACCTCCTTTGCCTAGATGCAGCACTGTTTTTGAGTAAATCATGATCTTTTTCTACATAAAAGAAATTTTTTCATTTTTATATTAGCAAACCTTAAAGACAAAAATTGGCAGTGCTTTTAAAATGTTATTTTATTATTCTTATTTGAAAGTATGTTTATTGTGTTTATTGTAGAAAATTTAGAGAATATAGGTAAGTGATTAATTTACAATAAATTCCATTAACCAGAGATAACCACTATTTAGACTTTGTGGCTATCTCTGCAGTCTGTTTTTTTTTTTTTTCACATACACACACTTTAAAATAAAAGTAAAATTGTATTATACATGCTATTTGACTTATGAACATTTGCTGTAGCATAAAATCTTTCTCTGGAACATAATTCTTGCATAATATGTACCACTGAGCAACTGCATCATAGTTTAGCCATTCCCCTCTATGTAGACATTTAAATTATTTCCAGTATTTTTAAGCAATGCATTTTAGATTAGCCATTGAAGAATGTTAAATGACAAATTCTCCCTTCCCTGATGACTTTTCTAAGTATTTTTCTGGCAAATTCAAGTAATAGAAGAGGAAGGACTTCAGAGTCAGACAAATTCAGTCAGACACCTGAATTTTTTTTTATTGAGGTAGAGTTGATTTACAAGATTAGTTTCAGGTGTACAGTGTAGTGATTCAATATATTTGTACTCCATTACAAAATAATGATTATATTTCCCTGTGCTGTACAATGTATCCTCATTGCTTATTTATTTTATACATAGTACTTTGTATCTCTCAGTCCCATACCCCAATCTAGCCCTTCCTGCCTTTCTTCTACCCACTGGTTCACCACTAGTTTGTTCTTTATATCTGTGAGTCTGTTTCTGTTTTGTTCTATTCATTCATTTTATCTTTTAGAGTTCATGTATAAGTGATAACGTATACTATTTGTCTTTCTCTGACTTATTTCACTAAGCATAATACTCTCTAGGTTCATCCACGTTGCTTCAAATGGCAGAATTTAATTCTTTTTTATGGCTGAGTAATGTTCCATTATACATATATATACCATACCGTCTTTATCCATTCATCTGTTGATGGACGCTTAGATTGTTTCTATATCTTAGCTATTGTAAATAATGCTGCTATGAACATTGGGGTGCATTATCTTTTCAAATTAGTGTTTTCATTTTCTGCAGATAAATACCCAGCAGTGGAATTGCTGGATCATATGGTAGTTCTAATTTTTAGTTTTCCATTGACTGCACAAATTTACATTCCCTCCAACAGTGTACTAGGGTTCTCTTTTCTCCACATCCTCACCAACATTTGTTATTTATAGATTTTTTGATGATAGCTATTTTGTGTGAGATGTGAGGTGGTATCTCATTGTGGTTTTGATTTGCACTTTTCTGATGATTAGCAATGTGGATCATCTTTTCATGTGCCTTTTGGCCATCTGTGTATCTTTGGAAAAATGTATATTCAGGTCTTCTGCCCTTTTTTTTTTTTAGTTTTTTTAACATCTTTATTAGAGTATAATTGCTTTACAATGGTTTGTTAGTTTCTGCTTTATAACAAAGTGAGTCAGCTATACATATACATATATCCCCATATCTCCTCCCTTTTGCGTCTCCCTTCCACCCTCCAAATCCCACCCCTCTAGGTGGTCACAAAGCACCAAGCTGATCTCCCGGTGCTATCTGGCTGCTTCCCACTAGCTGTCTGTTTTACATTTGGTAGTGTATATATGTCCATGCCTCTCTCACTTCATCCCAGCTTACCCTTCCCACTCCCGTGTCCTCAAGTCCATTCTCTACGTCTGCGTCTTTATTCTGGTCCTGCCTCTAGGTTCTTCAGAACCACTTTTTTTTTTCTTTTTTTTAGATTCCATGTATATGTGTTAGCATACGGTATTTGTTTTTCTCTTTCTGACTTACTTCACTTTGTATGACAGACTCTAGGTCCATCCACCTCCCTGCAAATAACTCAATTTCGTTTCTTTTTATGGCTAATATTCCATTGTATATATGTGCCACTTCTTCTTTATCCATTCATCTGTCGATGGACACTTAGGTTGCTTCCATGTCCTGGCTACTGTAAATAGAGCTGCAATGAACATTGTGGTACATGACTTTTTTTTTTTTTTTTTTTTTTGCGGTACGCGGGCCTTTCACTGCTGTGGCCTCTCCTGTTGTGGAGCACAGGCTCCGGACGCGCAGGCCCAGCAGCCATGGCTCACGGGCCCAGCTGCCCCGTGGCATATGGGATCCTCCCGGACCCGGGGCACGAACCCGTGTCCCGAACCCGTGTCCCCTGCATCGGCAGGCAGACTCTCAATCACTGCGCCACCAGGGAAGCCCCTCATGACTCTTTTTGACTTATGGTTTTCTCAGGGTATATGCCCAGTAGTGGGATTGCTGGATCATATGGTAGTTCTATTTTTAGTTTTTTAAGGGACCTCCATACTGTTCTCCATGGTGTTCTGCCCATTTTCTAATCAGACAGACCCTGTATTTGATCTTGCCCTGCCACATACTAGTTGTATGACCTCAAACAGAAATAACTGATATAAAGTACCTTTACAGAGTAGTCATTTCTTGATTCCTTTTCTTTCCCTTTTCAAGTATTTGTTAGTATAATGTTAGCCTTGAGGAACTTTGTAAAGACATTTTAATATTCTTATTCCCTGGACAAAACAGAGACAACTGATTTTTAGTAATCAACTTTCAGCTACTAATATTCATTTTCCAACTGTCAGTTTTAATATGTTTTCCCCCCCCCTTTTTCTCCTAGAGATAAGATTTCAGTTTCCACAGCTGACTGGGGTGCTTACCCTTGCTTTCTTTATTCATAATTGTATTATCACCCTCTTGAAGAACAACAAGAACCAAGAAAACAATGTGAGTAATTACCTGAGGATTTGACTTTTGTTACCAGATATTAATTTTTAAATTTAAACCACAAAACAGTGGTCTGCAAACTTTTCCGTAAAGGTTCAGGTGGTAAATATTTTAGGCCTTGTGGGCCATGTAGTTACAATGACCCAGCTCTGCTATTGTGGCATGAAAGTAACGATAATATGAAAACAAGTGGGCGGTGACTGTGTTGCAAAAAAAAATTTTTTTTTTTTTTTTACACTTTTGGTTGAGATTTTCCTTTATTGTTGATACCATGTTATCTGGTTTTAATATTTTTTTTTTTCTGTTATATAATAAACAGTTCTTTATTTGAGATGACAATATTTACTTTTCCTATAGTGAACTCCAGCAGCCTACTAGGCAGTGGGCAAACAGTAGAAATGCCTAAAATGGAAACTTGAGAAAGCAGTTTAGCTAGTATAGTTTACTCTAACTTTCTACTTTACCAACAAGTAATTGGAAGATCCTCTCCATGTTTCTCTCATATGGATCATGGATTCCATGTGACTTTGTTACCACCATGCATATCTTTCTTGTTTTGTTGAGTCTTGAAACATGCAAAACAGATGTGATGTAGTGAGTTCTCCAATACTCATGTGTTTAAGCAGAGGTGAGGGTTGTCCATCAAGAATGTTTTTGGAGGGATTCTACTTAGTGTGGCAGGTTTATCCAGTGACTTCTTGGTCTTTCCCAACAGCAAAGAGTCTGGTGACTATGTTTCCAAAGGGAGAAAATAATAAACTGTGATTATTAACCATCTTGGGTATTTAATCTCCCTCTCATAAGCAAGAAGCTGTGATTTATGTGATTGTGTTCTTTATTGTAAAAACCCTTTGTATACCTTTTTAAGCAACAAATGACCATTATTTGCAGTGTAGACAACACTTTTAACTTCCTCTTAGATTTTATTTTCCATTCCTTTTATTATATTGTGGCAATGCTCCAGAACATCTCCATTTCTTGCAAATCTTTGGGGAGAGGGGCTCAATTGGGTTACACTATTCTAAAGGGGTCATGCACATTGAGAAATGTTTAAAAAACCTTTTGGTTTCTAAGGTGGTACTCAGGAGGCAATACTGTTCTTTGGCCAATGAGATTTGTTTAATTTTTGTGGCTGGTGCTTGGATTGTCTTCAGAGATTTTTCCTTCTTGTCTCATTCTCCTTGTCTGATGTCACTTCCCTGCTAATGCATTCAGCAGAAGCAATCACTGGAAGAGAACAAACTATTTCCTATTTCTTATCTAGTCATTAGTTAGAAACATTTTTTTTTTTTATGAAAGAAAAAGAATATTCATTTATTTTTAATGACTTATTAGAACAAATACCTATAGATATCATTATATATATGATATATAAATTAATTATACAATATATCATGTATTAATTATTAAAACATACTCTGGTAAATATTATATATTCAATATGAAACAGGAGGAAAGGGGGCAGGGCACAACCTTTAAAAGAATTACATAGCCTGAGGACACAACATAAACTGATTAGAACAAAATAGGTCCAAGATGGCGGACGAGTCTACTTCCACTAGACCTTGAGCCTCAGTATACACTCATTGTTAACACATCAGCAAGCTAAGCGACACACCCACAGGTGCCACGACAGTTCCAAGGATGACCATAAAGGTCAAAAAGTGGGCGGTGGCTCAATTCCTAGAAATCCCCACCCCTTCCCCAAAATAGCTGGAATACTCCTCCCACTCATCAGCGTATGAAATTACTCACCCCTATAAAACTAACAACCCCATACCCTGGTGCTGCCCTCGCCTTCTTTTTTTTTTTTTTTTTTTTTTTTAATTTTTTTTTATAGGTATACCTGGATTTAATTCTCACTTCTACTGCTTGGTAGCTGGATAGCCTTAGGCAAGTTTCATACCTCCCTGAAATTCACTTAATTCAGTCTGTAAAATGGCATAATAACTTATTATAGCATCCTTTTAGGAATTTTAAATCAGTTCTTGAAATAAAAGTACACAATATATAGACAAGTATGGATTCCTCAATAGATGTTTGACCTTTCATTTCTCCAGTATCCCACCCGCATCAAATAAAGAAAAATACTTTTTAAAATTTACGAATATTTCATTGTTGTAAAGTTAAAGCCATAAAAATAATCAAATGGCCTACTATCATACCGTTAGAAGAAAAAAAAAAAAGGTGTTCATGAGAGTTCCATATTAGAATACAAGTTTTCCTTAGGCACCTGTTTATGTATGCTATTCTGCTCTTTACAATAAATAATTAAATTTAAAAGACTTAATTCCTCACTTTTAAGACCTTATTAGTTTACAAATTACATATTGACCTATGCTAAATTTTATACCGACCCATGCTAATGAATTCAGTACAGAAAACAAAAAACACTGCACTCAAGCAAACTACATATATATATATATATATATATATAAAACTTATATGAGAATTGCTACTCCAGCTTTCTTTTGGTTTCCATTTGCATGAAATACCTTTTTCCATCCCCTTACTTTCAGTCTGTATGTGTCTCTAGGTCTGAAGTGGGTCTCTTGTAGACAGCAAATATATGGGTCTTGTTTTTGTATCCATTCAGCCAATCTGTGTGTTTTGGTGGGAGCATTTAGTCCATTTACATTTAAGGTAATTATCGATATGTGTGTTCCCATTCCCATTTTCTTAATTGTTTGGGGTTTGTTATTGTAGGTCTTTTCCTTCTTTTGTGTTTCTTGCCTAGAGAAGTTCCTTTAGCAGTTGTTGTAGAGCTGGTTTGGTGGTGCTGAACTCTCTCAGCTTTTGCTTGTCTGTAAAGGTTTTAATTTCTCCATCAAATCTGAATGAGATCCTTGCTGGGTAGAGTAATCTTGGTTGCAGGTTTTTCTCCTTCAACACTTTCAATATGTCCTGCCACTCCCTTCTGGCTTGCAGAGTTTCTGCTGAAAGATCAGCTGTTAACCTTATGGGGATTCCCTTGTGTGTTATTTGTTGTTTTTCCCTTGCTGCTTTTAATATGTTTTCTTTGTATTTAATTTTTGACAGTTTGATTAATATGTGTCTTGGCGTATTTCTCCTTGGATTTATCCTGTATGGGACTCTCTGTGCTTCCTGGACTTGATTAACTATTTCCTTTCCCATATTAGGGAAGTTTTCAACTATAATCTCTTCAAATATTTTCTCAGTCCCTTTCTTTTTCTCTTCTTCTTCTGGAACCCCTATAATTCGAATGTTGGTGCGTTTAATGTTGTCCCAGAGGTCTCTGAGACTGTCCTCAGTTCTTTTCATTCTTTTTTCTTTATTCTGCTCTGCAGTAGTTATTTCCACTATTTTATCTTCCAGGTCACTTATCCGTTCTTCTGCCTCAGTTATTCTGCTATTGATCCCATCTAGAGTACTTTTAATTTCATTTATTGTGTTGTTCATCGTTGCTTGTTTCATCTTTAGTTCTTCTAGGTCCTTGTTAACTGATTCTTGCATTTTGTCCATTCTATTGTCCATTCTATCTCCAAGATTTCGGATCAACCTTACTATCATTATTCTGAATTCTTTTTCCGGTAGACTGCCTATTTCCTCTTCATTTGTTAGGTCTGGTGGGTTTTTATCTTGCTCCTTCATCTGCTGTGTGTTTTTCTGTCTTTTCATTTTGCTTATCTTACTGTGTTTGTGGTCTCCTTTTTTGCAGGCTGAAGGTTCGTAGTTCCTGTTGTTTTTTGTGTCTGTCCCCAGTGGCTAAGGTTGGTTCAGTGGGTTGTGTCGGCTTCCTGGTGGAGGGTACTAGTGCCTGTGTTCTGGTGGATGAGGCTGGATCTTGTCTTCCTGGTGGGCAGGTCCACGTCTGGTGGTGTGTTTTGGGGTGTCTGTAGACTTATTATGATTTTGGGCAGCCTCTCTGCTAATGGGTGGGGTTGTGTTCCTGTCTTGCTAGTTGTTTGGCATAGGATGTCCAGCACTGTAGCTTGCTGGTCGTTGAGTGAAGCTGGGTGCTGGCGTTGAGATGGAGATCTCTCGGAGATTTTTGCTGTTTGATATTATGTGCAGCTGGGAGGCCTCTTGTGGACCAGTGTCCTGAAGTTGGCTCTCCCACCCCAGAGGCACAGCACTGACTCCTGGCTGCAGCACCAAGAGCCTTTCATCCACAGGGCTCCTTAATTTGGGATGATTCGTTGACTATTCAGATATTCCACAGATGCAGGGTATATCAAGTTGATTGTGGAGCTTTAATCCGCTGCTTCTGAGGCTGCTGGGAGAGATTTCCCTTTCTCTTCTTTGTTCTCACAGTTCCCAGGGGCTCAGCTTTGGATTTGGCCCCGCCTGTGCGTGTAGGTCGCCGGAGGGCGTCTGTTCTTTGCTCAGACAGGACGGGGTTAAAGGAGCCGCTGATTCGGAGGCTCTGGCTCACTCAGGCCGGGGGGGTAGGGAGGGTCACGGAGTGTGGGGCGGGCCTGCAGCGGCAGAGGCCGGCGTGACGTTGCAGCCTGAGGCGCGCCGTGCGATCTCCCGGGCGAGTTGTCCCTGGATCCCGGGACCCTGGCAGTGGCGAGCTGCACAGGCTCCCCGGAAGGGCGTGTGGCTAGTGACCTGTGTTCGCACACAGGCCTCCTGGTGGCGGCAGCAGCGGCCTTAGCGTCTCATGTCTGTCTCTGGGCTCCGCACTTTTAGCCGCGGCTCGCGCCCGTCCCTGGAGCTCTCTCAAGCAGCGTTCTTAATCCCCTCTCCTCGTGCACCAGGAAACAAAGAGGGACGTAAAAGTCTCTTGCCTCTTCGGCAGGTCCAGACTTTTCCCCGGACTCTCTCCCGGCTAGCCGCGGTGCACTAACGCCCTGCAGGCTGTGTTCACGCCGCCAACCTCAGTCCTCTCTGGTTTTAATATTAATGAACACACCTCTCAGATTTTTAAAAAATTTCTGAATAATAGTAGACAATAGTTTTGCCCTAGTCAAGAATATACTTTTGGTTTTATTTGTTTTTTTTATCCTCCTGTATACTTTATTTTTATTTATTTTTATTTTTTAATTATTTATTATTATTTTTTTTTACATCTTTATTGGAGTATAATTGCTTTACAATGGTGTGTTAGTTTCTGCTTTATAACAAAGTGAATCATTTATACAAATACATATGTTCCCATATCTCTTCCCTCTTGCGTCTCCCTCCCTCCCACCCTCCCTATCCCACCCCTCCAGGTGGTCACAAAGCACCGAGCTGATCTCCCTGTGCTATGCGGCTGCTTCCCACTAGCTATCTACCTTACGTTTGGTAGTGTATATATGTCCATGCCTCTCTCTCGCTTTGTCACAGCTTACCCTTCCCCCTCCCCATATCCTCAAGTCCATTCTCTAGTAGATCTGTGTCTTTATTCCTGTCTTACCCCTAGGTTCTTCATGACATTTTTTTTCCCTTAAATTCCATATACATGTGTTAGCATACGGTATTTTTCTTTCTCTTTCTGACTTACTTCACTCTGTATGACAGACTCTAGGTCTATCCACCTCATTACAAATAGCTCAATTTCATTTCTTTTTATGGTTGAGTAATATTCCATTGTATATATGTGCCACATTTTCTTTATCCATTCATCTGAGGATGGCCACTTAGGTTGTTTCCATCTCTGGGCTATTTTAAATAGAGCTGCAATGAACATTTTGGTACATGAGTCTTTTTGAATTTTGGTTTTCTCAGGGTATATGCCCAGTAGTGGGATTGCTGGGTCATATGGTAGTTCTGTTTGTAGTTTTTTAAGGAACCTCCATACTGTTCTCCATAGTGGCTGTACCAATTCACATTCCCACGAGCACTGCAAGAGTGTTCCCTTTTCTCCACACCCTCTCCAGCATTTACTGTTTGTAGATTTTTTGATGATGGCCATTCTGACTGGTGGGAGATGATATCTCATTGTAGTTTTGATTTGCATTTCTCTAATGATTAATGATGTTGAGCATTCTTTCATGTGTTTGTTGGCAATCTGTATATCTTCTTTGGAGAAATGTTTGTTTTTTTGTTATTGAGCTGCATGAGCTGCTTGTAAATTTGGAGATTAATCCTTTGTCAGTTGCTTCATTTACAAATATTTTCTCCCATTCTGAGGGTTGTCTTTTGGTCTTCTTTATGGTTTCCTTTGCTGTGCAAAAGCTTTTAAGTTTCATTACGTCCCATTTGTTTATTTTTGTTTTTATTTCCATTTCTCTAGGAGGTGGGTCAAAGAGGATCTTGCTGTGATTTATGTCATAGAGTGTTCTGCCTATGTTTTCCTCTAACAGTTTGATAGTGCCTGGCCTTAATTTAGGTCTTTAATCTATTTTGAGCTTATTTTTCTGTATAGTGTTAGGGAGTGTTCTAATCTCATACTTTTACATGTACCTGTCCAGTTTTCCCAGCACCACTTATTGAAGAGGCTGTCCTTTCTCCACTGTACATTCCTGCCACCTTTATCAAAGATAAGGTGACCATATGTGTGTGGGTTTATCGCTGGGCTTCCTCTGCTGTTCCACTGATCTTTCTGTTTTTGTGCCAGTACCATACTGTCTTGATTACTGTAGCTTTGTAGTATAGTCTGAAGTCAGGGTGCCTGATTCCTCCAGCTCCGTTTTTCATTCTTAAGATTGCTTTGGCTATTCGGGGTCTTTTGTGTTTCCATACAAATTGTGAAATTTTTGTTCTAGTTCTGTGAAAAATGCCAGTGGTAGTTTGATAGGGATTGCATTGAATCTGTAGATTGCTTTGGGTAGTAGAGTCATTTTCACAATGTTGATTCTTCCAATCCAAGAACATGGTATATCTCTCCATCTTTTTTTATCATCTTTAATTTCTTTCATCAATGTCTTATAATTTTCTGCATACAGGTCTTTTGTCTCCTTAGGTAGGTTTATTCCTAGATATTTTATTCTTTTTGTTGCAGTGGTAAATGGGAGTGTTCTCTTGTTTTTACTTTTTATTTACAAAAACAGACAGTGGTCTAGATTTCCCCCATGGGCCATAGTTTACTGTAGAGCAGTCACTAAAAAAAAAAAAGATGTACAGATAATAGCAAATAGTGGTGATAGGATCTTTAAAAATACCCAAGTAATCTAAAAGAAGACAGGAAAAGGGAAACGAGACTATATGGGACAAATAGATAACAAACAGAAAGATAATAGATTCAAACTGAGTAGTATAGATAATTCCATTAAAAATGGTCTAAAGACTACAACTAAAAGACAGAGATTGTCAGTCTGATTAAAAAACAAAATGTAACTATGTGCTGTCTACAAGAAATTTACTTTAAAGATATACCATGCAGACACTAAACATAAGAAAGGTGGAGAGGCTGGGGGGTTTTGTTTGTTTGTTTTGTATTTGTTTATTTTTGGCTGTGTTGGGTCTTCATTGCTGCACCCTGGCTTTCTCTAGTTGTGGCGAGCGGGGGCTACTCTTTGTTGCGGTGCGTGGGCTTCTCATTACAGCGGCTTCTCTTGTTGCAGAGCACAGGCTCTAGGCGCACGGGCTTCAGTAGTTGTGGCTCGTGAGCTTTAGAGCAAAGGCTCAGTAGTTGTGGCGCACCAGCTTAATTGCTCCACAGCATGTGGGGTCTTCCCTGACCAGGGATCGAACCCATGTCCCCTTCATTGGCAGGCGGATTCTTAACCACTGCGCCATGAGGGAAGCCCCAGGAGAGGCTGTCTTAATATCAAAGTAGACTTCAGAACAAGGAGTACTGCCAAAGATAACGAGGAACATTATATGATGATCTTTAAGGATCAATTCATCAAGAAGACATAATAATCCTAAACACGTATGCACCAAGTGACAGAGTTTCCAAGTAAATGAAACAGCAACTGTCAAAACTGCAAGAAGTAAACAAATCCACAATTATAATTAGAGATTTCATCACCCCTCCCTTAATAATTGATAGAACAAATAGCAAATAAGGATGTAGAAAACATGAAAAACACTATCAACCTACTTGGTCTAATTGACATTTATAAAAGTCTTCTCTCAAACAAGAACAGAATGCACATTCTTTTCAAATGCACATGAAACATTTACCAAGATAGACCATATGCTGAGTCACTGAACAAGTCCATAAATTTGAAAGGACTGAAATCATACCAAGTATGTTCTTTGACCACAGTGAAGTTAGAAATCAATAACAGAAAGAAATTTGGGAAATTGACAAATATGTGGAAATTAAACAGCATACTCCTAAATAACTAATGAGTCAAGAAAGAAGTCACAAGAAAAATTAGAAAAGTACTTTGAGATTACTGAAAATGAAGACACAACATAATGAAATATATGGGATGCAGCTAAAACAATGTTTAGAGAAAAATTTATAGCTGTAAGCACCTACGTTAGAAAAGAAGATCTCAAATCAGTAACCTAACCTTCTATGTTAAGACACTGGAAAAAAGACAAGCAAACTAAACCCAAAGGAAGCAAAATTTAACCAGTTACCTGTGGCCTTATTTGTACAATTTGAATTCTATTTGATAGCTTCTAACCATGTAAACAAAGATGATGAAGTTCTAATAGGAGTCTATACAATTGTTACTGAAATACAAAGGAAAGAAGAGTTCACTGTGCCTGGGGATTCTGAGAAGGCTTCAAGTAATGTTTGGCAGAGTCATTATGAGGGCCTTTCTAAGTAGAAGGAAGTTAGGTCTCAAATTAGGGCAAGAATATAAGTCAAGCTCTTCCATTTTCATCTTTATTGTTACCTGGTTACATACGACTGGCATATTACCTGTGAGTGGTGTTGGAATTGAGTAAACCTTGATTTTTCCCAACTTCCTAGCTTGGTGATCTTCAAATTTCATTTTCTTTGTATATAAAAATGGCCTAATTTGATACCTACCTCTCAAGTTTTTAATCATAATCAAATATTATAAAATAGGAAAAGTATTTAACATGACCTGGTGTATAGTAGGGGCTAGAAGTTTTTAGCTTTTCTACCTCTCTTACCCTTGCTTTCCTGACGTTTACAAACTGTGGATCTTTCTGTTAACAGGAGAGTATCCCGCAGATTTTTTCTAGTGCCTTTAAATTTGTTTTGCAATGAGAACATATTAAGTCTTCTCCAAGATTTCTTCCTATGATATTAATGTTAGAGTCTCAGAAAAATATATAACTGAACCACATCAGTTATTTCTTTCTCTCTTCTCTCATCACTGCACTAGATTTTAATGTTAAAACTGGCTTTTTACCAAAGGTTCAGGGTAATACAAGAAAGCCATATGCAGAATGTTGCTTCACTGTTTATTAAGAACTGTAATTGCGATAGTCTTTGTTAAATTGCTCAACATCTTTTATACAAAGACTGTGGAGAGAAAATTTCCTGTGTTCAAGGCTAGGAAAAAGTTTCTCTTAATAAACTCATTGTTTGACAGTAAGTGTCATATAACTATTCTTGTTTCAATTTTTGCTTTGACTTTTGGAAAACTTAAAGTATTAAGTTCTTTTATCTGTTTCTATAACTTTTCTTAGGCAAATGTATTTTTAGAGTTTTTATCTTTCCCTGTATCCCTCACACTTTAGATAGGGTTTTTATTTTGGAAATGTTTAGTCTTACTGTATTTTTATCATAAACAGTTTTAAACCTTTTGAGGGAATAGGAAGAAAATGTTACTTATCCTAAATAATCATTTGGAACTTTGGGGTGTAGAGGGAAAATTGAGGATAAACTTTATGGCCTTTACTCTTAAATTCCTCTCCTTCACAAATTTCCTGACTTGAACTAAGCTGCCTACCACACGTTTAGCAAGTTTAGAGATATGTGGGAAAAATCTATTTTATCTTTACAGGAAATAGTGTATGTCATTAACAGTGTATACCTTGGTGTCAGCCAAGTCACCTATCTATCCTTATCAACTATGCCAGCTTAGACCAAGTACCACAGAAACACATTTTGTGAAGTTGGATTCTCATGTATATTGGGTCATTCTATCCATAAGGCTGTGGTAAACTTTACCACCAAAGTCCCCTTAATGACAGAGAACAACACCTTGTATACGCTGGGTATCTGGGGGTGAAGAACACAATTTCAGTGAACTCTCATGTTTTATCTTAAACACTCATGCATATTTTTATTGTGCTCATAATTAGTTTGTCTTACTAGAAAACAGTCTGAAAATAATGAGTTAAATTACAGGCAGACTTCAGTGTGCACAGCTCCCATATGCATGAATTTCAGTTACTGTGGCTTAGTTAAATTATGTCAGTACCCCCTAACCACATGGTTCAAATTTAGGTTGCCACAGGATTTGAATTATGAGTACTTGCATAAAGTAGTAACTACTAGCCCTTCAGTTCGTAATTCACTCCATAAATTACAGATGCACAACATGATTAGTTACCAGTCACACCACTTCTTTCAAAATCTGTCAGAGGTTGGTCACTGCCCATCTATTATTCACGTTACATCCGGATGACAAAGCAGATAGTTCAGTTGCCTCCTTGTCACCAGGTGGTAAACCCACATTATATTTTACAAAAATGGCGAATCAAAAGGAAATTGGCAAACAAACACAAAAGTGCAAAAATGAAACAAAAAGTCATAATGGTGGAAATGAAATTTGAATCAAACATATTTGACTGTGGAAATGTTGACATTGCTGCCGTTCGAGAGACTCTAGGTATGCAGCCAGAGGAACTTAGGCAAGGTGAACTTATCAACATGAATGAAGAAAGTGGTTGTGATGAAAAGGCTGAAGATGTTGCAGAGGAAATGACACTATCAAAAAACTTCACATTGAAAGAATTCTTAGCGATACTTCACAACATTGAAAGCACAAAAAATGAAATGTTGGAAGCTGATGAAAACTTAGAAGAAAGGAATATGACAGTTCACCAAAGCATAGAATGGAAGTTTGCTCTTACAATTATACCGTGAGAAAGAGGAAGCATCACGGAACAATCATAATTTTTCCCATTGATTATTATGATCGCACTGCATGGTCATTTTTTTTAACAACCATTAATCTATTAAAATAGTTGATATAAGCAGCTGCACTGGTGACTTCAACTGCTCAATACTGGTGGAAGTAATCTGCTTAACAGTCTCTGAAAGACTGTACAAGTCAATGAATCACTTACAGATCTTCATCTGGAACCAACTTTGAAAAATCTTAGAGTCTTAGAACCTTCATCTCAAAGAGTTTTTCTTGTAGTGACTCCCAGAGTCTTAGTTGGCCTCTGAACTGGTCCTTTCGTTTTTAGATATTTTTCCTTTGTGCCTCTGATCGAGTCAGCACACCCCTTCTCCAGAGGTGTTATGCTGTGGCTGGATGGAGTGATTCTCCCTTGGTGAGGTGTTAAAGGGGTCTTCCCAGTATCTGCAAGCCTTTGCTGCAGCACAACTTCCTGACTGACCTGTTCCTGGGTGAGAGCAAACAGTGGTGAGGCAGGAGCAGACCGACCCCAACTGTGCTGCAGCTGCGAAGGTATCTTCCTCAGAAAGGTGTCCAGGCGCTTTCACAGTCTCATACTACCATGAAAAGAGAGGACTGTCTGTACTTAGCTTTTTTGCTCCTGAAAATTCTTAAGAGGAAGAGCTTTGCTGGAAATTTACACCAGTTTACCTGAAGGTGTGCATTCCTCAGTGTGAGAAGCTCCGGACTGGGTAGAGAGATGAATGTTCCTGTTCATAGTCCCCGAAAGACATAGGAAGAGTCCTGCCTGCCTTTCATACAAAAACACTCAAATGGGCCTTGAAATCCATATTCCATATGTAAATACCATAAAATGAGTTCTTGTTTCTACTGAGTTTGGGGACTAGCATTTTGTAGAACTAGTATGTGAGGTTCAGCTAATGAAGTGTAACTCAACTTTTGTCCCTTGTGGAAGATATTTTTTTAAAGGCTTAAAAATAAAAGTTGAAATGGGTGATGTCTTCTTACTGTCTTAATTGATTGAAACTAGTATGTGAAATGCGGCCCAGCATTCAAAAAATCAGTTATGCTTCATGTTAACTTCTTAAAATATTAATAATTACTAATGATAAAGCTAATATTTATGAAGCACTGTGTGCCAGCAAAATTCTAAGCAGTTTAAATACTTGTAAATATAGAACACTTTCCTTTTGACTATACTTATATATTGCATAAATTAAGCTAAACTAAATGGTACTATATTCTGAGAAAAACTTTGTCATTTGATTTATTTAATGATTGTACTTTTAATCAGGTGTCAGTAAGTAATTTGACTCACAGATGTTTTGTTAATATCATGATACAATATTTTCTTGAGATTTAAGTCAGAAAATATGAAGCTTGTCAGGAACTCTGAATTCTTAATGTTGATGTTGAGTTAGTCACTCACAGATCAGTAAAAAAAAAAAAAAGCTTGAAAATAGAAAAGATATAAGAATAAAAAGGCCTCATTCTCTTCTATATAAGCTATAGTTGGACATGGATCTAAAGACATTTGTGAAGGAGAACAGTGAGGCTCCTACACAGGTGTAGTGCTCAGATCTTCCAGGTTTTCCAAATTTGACTTAATTTCATGGGTTTTCTTTCACCAAACGTAATTTTTTATATGTATAACTAAATGAGATATAATTTCTATTTTTAGTAAGGCATACCTTACCAAAAAAAAAGCTGTAGAGTTGAAGATCATCCAACTCATTTCTTATCATCAGAATATGTATTCTTTATAACCATCCTGGATATGGTATTTCCTCATCTTGTTTGAATTTCCTCATCATGTTTGAATCAGAACCTATATTGTGCTTTTTTGTTTTGTTTTGCCTATCTTTGTTTAGTTTTATGCCCTGCTTACTTCTTTAAAAACTATTTGAGATGCCTTATATCTTAATTTATTATTCACTTCTTGCTTCTTATGAATCTGTGTCGTTTACTCAACTATATACATCAGCAGAAGTTTTTATGTAAATGTTTGCGGTAGGTCTGTCATTTTCTTAGTAAATGCTCCACTGGATAGTATTTTCACTATGAACAGTACGTGGAACAGATAGATTATAAAACGTATTTGAGAAACAGAATGTGCTCCCAGACCCACTTGTGTCCCAGTTGTCATTCTTCCTGTCATTAGTTCTCTAGTGCCAGCCCTGCTAGCCACTGCTTATTTGCGAGGCAGAATAAGTTACCTTATTAATGTGTAGGATTCTTGACACATTACCAGTTCATATGGTCACTTGTGCCTGTTTTTTGAATATTTTTTTACTTTGAGCCTCATTTTCTAAAAGATGGTTTTTTTCTACCATTTTCCATTAAACAGGCTTTTAAGAGGCCGTATCTCCAGGCCTAGAATAGTGATGGCTTGTGTTCAAGCCAGAGAATAGCAAAGCCCACATGTGTGCATGCTCTTCATAGGTGGCATGTTTCCCAGGATTGTGCTAAACCTCAGCTGCTTTTTATATTAAAATATCATTTCTGTTCATTAAAGTATTTTCAGATGAAAACGGATATGTACCTCTTTTTTAATATATAAATTTATTTATTTGTTTATTTTTGGCTGCGTTGGTCTTCGTTGCTATGCGTGGGCTTTCTCTAGTTGTGGTGAGCAGGAGATACTCTTCGTTGCAGTGCACAGGCTTCTCATTGTGGTGGCTTCTCTCGTTGCGGAGCACCGGCTCTGGAGCGCAGGCTCAATAGTTGTGGCGCACGGGCTTAGTT
The DNA here is from genome assembly GCF_937001465.1 of Orcinus orca. Lineage (NCBI taxonomy): Eukaryota > Metazoa > Chordata > Mammalia > Artiodactyla > Delphinidae > Orcinus > Orcinus orca. The sequence continues at coordinate 142,503,443 of NC_064561.1, forward strand.
GCTCTGTGGCATGTGGGACCTTCCCAGACCAGGGCTCGAACCCATGTCCCCTGCATTGGCAGGCGGATTCTTAACCACTGCGCCACCAGGGAAGTCCCCAGATATGTAACTCTTGACCTAGTTCTACTGAATGTACATTTATGCTACTGTGAAATAGAACTTTTCTGATTATAGTTATTTCTCTCGCATCTATATGTGTGCTTTATTGTATCGTTTGTTACTCAAAACTTGTTACCTCTCTTTCACCGTTTTCTTTAGTATTGTTTATTAACTATGACACAAATGTATTAGAAACTGGTTAGCTCTCCATTGTAGTAGCTAAGGGCATGCAATTTGGAGCCAGAAAGTCTTTGGTTTGAATATTGACTTCACCAACTGTTCACTGTGTAACCATGAAAAATGTTGTAGGGACTTCCTTGGTGGCGCACTGGTTAAGAATCCGCCTGCCAATGCAGGGGACACGGGTTCGAGCCCTGGTCCAGGAGGATCCCACGTGTGTGCCACAACTACTGGTGCCCGTGCTCCACAACAAGAGAAGCCACCGCAGTGAGAAGCCCACGCACCGCAGTGAAGAGTAGCCCCTGCTCACCTCAACTAGAGAAAGCCCGCGTGCAGCAATGAAGACCCAACGCCACCAAAAAAAAAAAACAGAGAGAAAATAACCTAGCTGCACTAGTTTACTTATCTATAAAATGAAGAAAAGGATTGTACCTACATTAAGTGAGATAATATATGTACTGTGCTTTGCACAGAGCCTAGTACCTAGAAGCACTTAATAATTGTAGACAGCATGATTATTTTTACCTACATTTACTGAGTTCCTACTATGTGCCAGGTATTGTCCTGGGGATTGGGGATACAAAGATGAAGAAGACACAGTCCTTGTCCTCAGGGGTCTCATAGTCTAGTAGTGTGGACCAACGTAGATACGGAAAAATTAAAATACCAACATGATAGAAGAACTATTAACCTTGACTACTTTTTGGGTGTCAAAGGACATTTTCTTTCCAGTTGATATCCTCATATCATATATATAGATTCTTTTATAATAAAAATTCATGACAGTTACAATATAGCATAGTAGATGCTACATTTCAGATATGTGTACAGTACTATAAGAACAGGGAAGCAGAAGGGGGAAACTATCTTATCAGGAAGGCCTTGCATCTTTGTCTTTTTATCTTCATCAGATTTTCCCCAAAGTTTGCTAAGATACACATCTTTGCAGGAAACCTGCCCAAAATAATGTGTTGATCATGTGGTATACTGGCTAAAGACTCCATGAAATGGTAGCTGTCCTTTTTTATATATAGCTCTCTCTGACGCAGCCTTCTTGGCCTTCCAAGGTTTTGCGTTCTGCAAAACTTCTTTGTTCTTGAGTGACATTGAGTAGGTTGAGGGTAGAATGACTTTCAAGTGTCATAATGGGAGACTACTACCCTTTGATATGAAAATAAGAGTTGCCTGGTTCATTTCTGTTAATACTACACAAGACCATCAGGCAACCCAAGGGGTGACTGAAGTCTAGCCTGAGATGGGCCCTAGAGCTTCAAGAACTAGAGGAAAGACTTTGGAACTTCCCTGGAGGTTTGGTCAGCCTCTCCTTCACAATTAGAAACTCTGAAAAGGCTGGAAGCAATCTCCATAATCCAGGTTCCTGTAGTTCCATAGCCTATCCACTGTCTAATTTAGGGTTTGAAATCCCTGTTTTGTTTTCAAGCTGATTGTCAACTTAGACCTAACTTTGGATTTCTCATATTTTGTTACTTGCTTTTTAAGTGAATTTATCAACATTTAAGTTTATAACTCTGTACTATTGCTTTAGCCCATTTAAGGAGGAACGTTTTCCCAAAAATCAGAAATGTTCTCTAATACCAAATGTCCAGTTTTCTTACTGTGGAATCAAACTAAAGCAAAATTATATATAATTTATTTTCTTACCTGTTTTCTTAGCTTTCAAAGTAATGTGTGTTTAAAATGAAAACTGAATAGGCTTATAGCCATAATTTAGTTGTGCTGAATTATTTGGCCATAACTTTAGTGGTGATGGAGACCAGATTTATAAGCTGTGGGATCTGTTCTGTTTGGATCTGACAGCTGGCTTCATTAAATATCTTGGAGCTTTTTACTTTGCATGGGGATGGTTGGGAGGGTGGGAACAGCAGTGGAAGAAAGCAATCCAATTTATTTAATGTTCTCCATTTGTTTACTGGTTCCAATCATAAGATTGTGCAGCTGTTTGAACAGCTGCCTTTTGATTTCCTTTTGTTTACTGTTTAGGTTTATTAAGCTTGTCTTTAATACCTGCTTATTGTCTGCGTTAGCTTTCCTTTATTAAATATATTTTAATATATACCAGTCTCTTTTGGTCTAGGCGTGCTTTGATGAATTAACAAGTTAATTCACTAGAAGAAAAAAAAATTTTTAATTCCATAAATCATACAGAAAGTAACCTATTCTTGATTTCTTGTTGTCCCTTAGCTTTATTATTTTAGTTAAATATTTTATATTTTGGTAAATGAACTACATTTTGAAATTAAGTCAGAATTTCAATCATGTTAAATCACCATTTATGTTAACTTTCTAAGTCTGCCAACAGGTAGCTTAGTCTACATACTCCAGAATAGCTTTTAAAAAGTTGTCAGACTAATTGTAAAGTATGTGGATCTTGTTTTAACTACTTTCTCTGAGCAAACTGGATACCCAGGAGGTATACACAGGCACACAGAGCAAAAAGATAAATCTTATATTTATTTGTCAGTCTTATTATTTAGCCTATTCAGGCATACTTACTTACTAAAAATTTATTCAACATTGTGGAAATTTTTTTCTTTCTTTACAGGTGAGGGACTTGTCCATTGCTTATATACTGGTGACATTAACTTATTTCTATATTGGAGTCCTGGTTTTTGCTTCATTTCCTTCACCACCATTATCCAAAGATTGTATAGAGCAGGTAAGGCACTGCGTACCCTCTCTGTGTGATTGTTTACACCTTCATATCTGCAGAGCAAGCAGTGTGATACAGTAGCAAAATATAATACCAGACAGGCCTGAGTTTGAATACAATCTCTACTATTTACCGTGCATGTGGGAATTTAAGCACCTTTCCCCTCCCTTGTGAGCTTCGGTTTCCTCTTCCATTAAATATTATAATAGATACTCCATAGATTTTTAGATGGACTCTCTGAGAAGTCCTACTGCATGCTGGCACCTTATGGTACTCAAATAAATGATTCCTATTATATGCATAGTATTTTTGGGTGTGTGGAGAACTGTACTAGTAGTAGTCTTGAATTTATAAACCCTCCACAGAGACTATATTCAATTCCCTTATTTTCCAAAGTCCAGATCTGGAAATGTCTTGAATAAACTGGTGTCTTAGTTCATCAGTCCGTAATAATAGGTCTGACACCCATTTTGGTACTATGTGTCAAGTATCAAAGCAAAGAAAGACTATTTGACTGTTAAAAAGACAGAGGGAGAGACAGAAAGAATAAAAGAAACATTCTTTTACTAAAAGGTTGCCATAAATAATATTTTCTTTGCTTTGGCCTGTCATAAACCTGGGAATAGTATAATCTCTAGTTTTATGTAACTGAAGAATTTCTCACAAGAAATAGCATGCACAGGTGATTTTCTTTCTAGGCAGAAGAAATTCCTCTAATAGTGTAGTGGAGTATATAATATGATTTATTACAGATGAATTATAAAGGTTTTTTCAGCATAATAGTGGTAATAATGTTCTCATCTTTATAAGATAAATAGGTTTGAGTTATTGCTGTTATGATAGCTTGAAATGTTCTCTTGATTTCCTTGATTCCAGAAGTTCTTTGGCAGCCAAATGTTTGCTGAAAATTCCCCTGATGTGAACAATCCCATATAAAGCCCACTCCCTTGGGAATAAGAATATCTGTGGTATTTGTATTTGCAAGGAAAAAAAAATCTGAGTGATTAGCTTTTTTTTTCTTAGATGCCTAACGAAAATGGAGAAAAGAATCATGAAAGGAAGGAGAAATAAATTCTTTTCTATTTATTGATAGACTGTACATAATAATGATAGTAGGTGATAGATACACTCTCACCTTATTCTATAATCTTACTTTGAAAGTGTAACAGTGTTTCAGAGGAGGAAAAGCAAGAGAACTATTAAGGATGAAGTAGCATTGAATTAGCTATTTAAATTTATTCAAACAAATTTATGCTTGAACCTTATAGAGCAGTACTTCTCAGACTGTCAGTGGTGGACAAGGTCTTCTTTGTTGTTGTTGTTTCAATATCAAATCATTTGCAGACTGATACTTTCGTAAAATGCCACATTTTTATTCTAATGTCAAATGTCTTTAAGTTTCCAAACACTTAACTTTCAATTTCTGTACTTAGCTCATTGAAGAATCATAGTTAACAAACAGTTTGTGGATGGACGCCCATCCACAAACCACAATTTGAGTGGCACCCATGTTCAAACGAAGCGAAAAAATTCCATTTTATAAATTTGTATATACTGAATTTGATTTGTAACATTATTATCTTTCTTGGATTAGAATTTTTTAGACAACTTCCCTAGCAGTGACATCCTGTCCTTCATTGCAAGGATATTCCTGCTGTTCCAGATGATGACTGTATATCCACTCCTAGGCTACTTGGCTCGTGTCCAGCTGTTGGGCCATATCTTCGGTGACGTTTATCCTAGGTAAGGGCTCTTCTCTTGACCAGCAAGATGTGCCAAGCAACAAATGACTGTGCAAACAGGTCAGTTTAAAATGTGACTGATCCTTTTGCTATAAAAATTTGCCTAATGAACAATGAAAAACTTGCCTAACACCAAGGATAGATCATTGGTGTTCTTGTCCCAGAAGAGCTTTAAAAATAGAAGCCTCTCCCTTGTCCAGAATGATTTAAAGTTAATTCCTTCCAGTGAATTTATGTTAGCTCTGATACCAGTTATATTTATCTTATGATTTAGTCACTATTAATCTACTCTTTGCCAAGAAGTTAATAGTATGTAGGACCTGTATGGCTAATAAGAAGCAACTCTTTTAATTATTGGTTATTGATATTTACTTGTATATTTCACATTCATGCATTTTTACATAAATGATCATTGTTTAGGATTGAAGGTGAGATACATAACAAGTTTAAATTCTTATTTGCTTCTGTAACTATTGCCGTAATTTTTAATCTCTTATTGGTAATGGAGGAGTTGTGAGTCCTTTTGAAAATCTGTTCAAAGCTAGTCACCCTCATCCAAGAGAAGTTTCCAAATACTGCTTCAGGTTTCCCTGAAACTTCCTTGTGGACCCCTGGTTAACTCCTACTCTTAATTAAGTTTTATTATAGATTCATTCTAGTAAAAAGTACCTAGTCCTGACCTATTTTATTGGGAATAAATGATCTTAAATGAAGAAAACTTTTGGATAAAATTTGAAAAAAATTACATTTACGGTAACCAGCTAAACAAGTGGTCTTAACCAGTTTATTTGAAGTGAACTAATGCAGTCTTTCCCCTCATTTAATAAATAATTAGTTATAAATGTGTAGGTTTAAAAACAAAAAAGCTTTTAAAAGCAGAAATCGAGAGTTACCAGGCTTCTAGCATTGACAATAGCAGCAGCTACAGTTCTCCTATTGGATTTCAGTAAATATTATTCCTATTGTGTTTATACACCCTGCTCTATTTACATTCACCAAAATAAAATAAATACGGAGAAGTAATAGATGAAAAAAATTCTAGGTAAACGCCTTATTCCTGTTTTCTGCCATTATTTTGCATAATGTTGGCTGTTAGAATGTTTTTTCTTCTTGTAAAAAGTCTGGAATTCCCTTTTGTGTTCACATTACATTTCTTCCCCTGCCACCAAGAAGACATTATCATTTATCCTACAGTTACAAGTACTCTACAGACTGCATACTTTGGAGCATACTTTTTGATTTCAGGACCCCTTTACACTTTTAAGGTTTATTTGAGGACCCCCAGGAACTTTAGCTTATGTGGGTTATATCCATCAATATTTAACATATGAAAAATTAGAACAGAATTTTTTAAATGTTTATTAATTTACTTAAAAAGCAATAATAAAACCATTACTTGTTAACATAAATAACATTTTTGAAAAATAACGATTTCCAAAAAAAACTTTCCTTTTACCTTTCAAAACTGATTAATGACATTAAAACTGATTTAATGGGGGCTTCCCTGGTGGCGCAGTGGTTGAGAGTCCGCCTGCCAATGCAGGGGACACAGGTTCGTGCTCCGGTCTGGGAAGATCCCACATGCCGTGGAGCGGCTGGGCCCGTGAGCCATGGCCGCTGAGCCTGCGCATCCGGAGCCTGTGCTCCACAACGGGAGAGGCCACAACAGTGAGAGGCCCACGTACCGCAAAAAAAAAAAAAAAAAAAAAAAAAACTGATTTAATGTCTGATTTGCTAGTAGATCATTGGATTCTCCTAGCTTCTTCTGCATTCATTCTGTTGTAATGTGTAATTTTTGTTTAAATATATGAAGAAAATACACCCTCCCAGTTGGAACAAGGAGTACTTTTAATAGCCTTTTCAGATCATTATGGATATTCTTCTTTGATACTATGCCAAACCTTGACAAGTGGTAGTTTTTTAAAAGTTAGTTGAATCTGAAACTCAGTTACATTAAAATCCATTGGTCTATCTTACACTTTGGATCTTTTACCCATGCATGATTTTATAACATCAGGGTTAATCCTTTGGAAAATATTGGTTCAGTGAGTTCTGTAGACCTTCCAAATGTTGACACACTTCATTATGCACACTTCAAAACCCACATTCATTAATATCAAAAGTCTTTAGATATTTATTGGAAAACTGTCGAGCTCTCATGGTGGCAAATACAAGCTCTCCAAAATTCTAGTTTTTGCTCGAAAGCTCAAATGTTATCATTGGCAACACAAACTACCAGTTGCTTTCCTTGAAATGATAAGATCATATCATTCATTTTCAAGAAAATGTCTGTCAAATACCCAAGTCTGAAGAACCATAGTTTATCTGCCTTTCAAGTAAAAATAGCAGTCTTTGGATAAAACGGCAGGGTTGTCCCCCAGCTCAGTTGCACAAGTACTTTTCCTCAAGACAGCCTTTTTACTTCAGTATGCAGCAGATGTGCTTCATTATATACTTGCTATTTGATCATACAGAATATTAAAAAGATGTATGTTCAAAGTATGAGATTTAATAAAACATAATTTTTACTCCTTTATCAAGGACAATTTTTAATAAAACTTTTTTTTTTTTTTTTTGAGAGTGTTTGGCAGTAAAGAATACAGTATAGAATACAGACAAGTGAAGCTGCCTCTATCCATGCTAAGGGGGCAGCAGTTTACCCACCAATGCTTTTGCAAAGCGAGTAATGTTTTGTCTGATTGGAAAATAATTTTTACCTCAGGGCTTCCTGAAAGGGAATTGGGAACTTCCCTGGGGTTCGTGGTTACACTTTGAGAACCACTACTTTGGAAAATACACAAAGTTGATTCCTTTTACAATATAGAAATAACAAAGGCCCAACCAATGTCTCTCTCAAAGCTCTGAAGCAATTTTAAGGTTGGAGTTTCTGGATAAATAGTAAGATCTGGAAGCCTGAATATCTTTGTAATTCATCAAGATGGATGACTAACCACTTATTTGTGTAAATACTTTTCCTTATTTTTAATTCTTTCTGTAATCTTTACCTAGGATTAATTAACCTCTGATAACTTGGGCTCAAAATGTTGCTTTGATGTGTAAATTTGGCTTTTAAGGATCATTTTTGGGGGAAATGGAGTTATTTCTTGAGCATCATATTCCATCTACATTATGTTTATTTGTGTCCAGAATTGATTCCCAAACCTTGAATTGTTAACATCTAGTTCAAGTTATTTAGCAGATATTCTATTCATGGTAAATACTGAATAGCTTTAAATGACTAGATCTGAAAAATAAAAACCTGCCCATTTTGCCTTACCCCTTAATAAAATTTATTTTTCTAATTATAAAAGTAAACACTTTACAAAGAAATATTGTAAAACATACAAAATTTGTTAAATATAGAAACAAAGATTACCCCAAATCCCAAATTATAACACAGTCACTACACCCTTTTCAGTGTATTTCCTTCTGATATTTTTTCAAGTGTTTTCAGATTTTCTTGTGTAGTAAAAATCTAACTAACTTTTCCTCAAGTTGCCTAGATGGATTTTTACCATCTAGGTAATAGTGATTACTTATTTTTAATGTTTTTTAATATATTCCATCAAGTAAATTGTTACCCTGCCATATATCTAGGATGCTTCTGTCTTTTCACAAATATCTTTATGTTAATAGCTTTTTCAATTATTTTCTTATGATTTTCCACCCAAATGGAATTATGTGTCAAAGAATGTGAACCTTGATACACACTACCAGTTTGCTCCTACAAAATGTAACCTATTTATATAATTGCACAAAAGGGCCAGTATCACTGTCCCATCACCAGTATTGAGTACTATTGTTGCCTTCTATTTATGCTGTGATTTTATTGTCAAGTTTAAGACATTCTCATTTTAAGGATGATAATAATGAATTTTATTCTCATATTAATTGTTATAATTTTCCTGTTTTTATATTTTTTCTTCCTCCAAACTCTCTTCTCAACTTTTAGCATTTTCCACGTGTTGATTCTTAATCTAGTTATTGTGGGAGCTGGCGTGCTCATGGCCTGTTTCTACCCAAACATAGGAGGAATCATAAGGTACTGCCTGTAAGGGAACTTTGCCCCTTCATATATTGGTCTTTATTTTTATGCTTTTCCTGTTGTTGTTGTTGTTGTAGTTGTTGTTTTGATATAATTTTATAAAACTCCTGTGAGTATTTAAAACTGGTAACATTCAAATGTAGTTCCCTGGTATCAGTTAAGGTGCTCATTATCTTCCATTTCTGCTTATTCCTGACTCTAGAAGCCCCATTATCCCTTAGCCTTATGTACCTTTCCCCTTCTCTTTTTTGTTTTTCTCATAATTTTCTACTGTATTCCTTTTTCTTTATCCAAAATAAAGTTGTTTTTAATATATAATATATAACTTCTTGGGGTACCTCAAATGTCCCTAATATGTCAAGGCTATGTCCTAACTTTCTTAATCCATTTCTACTCAAGAACATATTTCAGTGTCGATTGTAGTCATAAAGTAAGAGTTTAGATCCCAGATGGCTCTTTCCTTAATATCCTTTCTCCAAATACATTGTGATAGGTTGAGTAGATTGGGAATATATTTGTGACCTCAGATTCTCACGGAAAACTGAAATTTCGAATGATCTGATTTCCTTGACCTGTAGAAAGCAGGACTGAGTCACTTTTTGGAAGACCCTTACCTAAGAAAGTAGCAAGAAACAAAAGGGGAGACTTTTAGCCTGATGCTTATTGAATATAATGGATTTACAAGTTCCCATTAACCTGTTTTCAAGAAAACTAAGTATAGGGAAGGAGAGAAGAAAGTATAGGTTCCTCTGTCATGTGTTTAGGTATTTTTGTTACTATCTTTGATAATTATGCTGAATGCCAAGGAGGCACTCTCAGTCTTAAGCAGATGCTAGCAGTCCTTCAACAGCTCAGAATTTATAATTAGTTTATAAAAGATCAAAGGTATGAAGCCTATCTCCAGATGTTTCTGAGGAAGTAGCCATGAGGAACGAGGGAGATTTGAGAGATGAATAAAAAACTCTTTGTCAAGCAGATGCTATAAAGATGAACAGGAAATAATATTTTATATTAACTTAGCAAGTAAAATAAGTTTTAAACTCAAATGCTTTATGTCAACAAATGAATCAAAAACAATTTTATTGTAATATCAGACTGAGGAGGATTTAAATTGTACTATATTTACCATAATTGTAAATCAGAAAAACGCAGGATGAATATTAACCCAAAAGCTTTTATTTTGCAGATATTCAGGAGCAGCATGTGGCCTGGCCTTTGTATTCATATATCCATCTCTCATCTATATAATTTCCCTCTACCAAGAAGAGCGTCTAACATGGCCTAAGTTAATCTCTCACATTTTCATCATTATTTTGGGCCTGGCTAACCTAATTGTTCAGTTTTTTATGTGAAATAGTCAACTGTCTTCTCCAGATCTTTCATGGTGTTTTGAACTCTGACAACAGTTCCACATAAACTCACTTGTAAATGCTGTTGTTGCTGTAATTATTAATGTTTTCCTAAGGTAATTTGAAACCAAGGGAAATAGTGGTCCATTAATAAGTAATTCGTGTTAGAATGGGGAAAAGGGCAGTAAGAGTGGTCTTAATCTCTTTACCATTTTCATATTCACTCATCTCTTCATTCTCACTGTCTTTTCTGAGTAGAAATGTATGCCCCTAGGAAAAATCATGCTGGGTTTTGCTTTTAGAGATGTAGGGTGGGTGGGTTTATTCTGGCTACAATAATGCTTCTCAGAGTGTCAGAGCAACTATGTTGCCAGATCCCATTTCTGTTTTATGTTTCAGTTATTCACTTTTATTTTATTACTTGCTATATCATTTCTGCAGTTTGCCCAAACCTTTACTGTTTTAGACAGTAAACCAAATACCTCATTCTAAAAAAGAAGTGTCCATGACATCAGTGTTAGTAGAGTGAATTCTTACGTGAGCCCTTAATCTCTGTTTTAAAAAAGAAAGAAGGAAAAAAAAAAAGCAATGTCAGAACAGGCCCCATGGTCATGAAACTTATGTAAAATAAAGGAACTAGGAGAGAATTTGTTGCTATCTGACTCCTCTTTTGTTTCTAATCCAGTTCCAGTCCCCCAAGCCACATTTTGCATAGGAACAAGTATTGTCCTCATAGACCCAGGGGGCTCTTTGGCTTTTTGGACCTCTGAGGATTGCATAGGATGTGATGACAGGACCAGTGGGGAAGAATATAGGAAGCATGGAAGAGAGGGATATATGAGGCATTAAGGGAATAGAGAGGGGCCAGAAAGAGTGAGGCCTCCTTAAAAGTGTATTTTCTGCTGAGGGTGAAAGTGATTTCTTCAACACAGGAAAGGATTACTTCTGTTCAAAGTATGACCTCCAGAAGGAGACCCCCTCATCTTAACTTCTGTAACTGTCAGGGTAGCGGTTAAATCCCCAAAAGAAAAACTACTTGGATCTGAGAAAAGGATTAGGGAATCTGAATTCTTTGATTAACACTCTCTTCTTTTTCTTTCAAACTAAAAGCTAAACCAAAATCTAAATCCATGTCTTTCATGTAATATAGCCTCCATGTTCAGCTGGAAAAGTTAGATTTCTCTAATTTTATGGTAACATTAAACAGTGTATTGTGTTAATACACATCCCAAGATAATGTGTAGATTTGTGTGATTTTCCTTCCTTTGAGAAAGACAGGTGAAATGGTTTTTTAAACCTGGTAAAGAGCCCCAGATTCAAGACCAGCCATTCTTCTTTTTAGCAGAGCTTTCTATCTAGTCCATAGACCCATACCTATACTGATGAACTATATTGCCTAAAGCTCTTTTTTAAAAAGTCTCATTATGAAAATTCTCAAGCATACACAAAAGTAGAAAAAAATAATATGATAAATCCCCCCATACCCATCCCCTACATTTAGTAATTATAAGACTTTGCCACATTGCTCACCTATCCCCCTTTTTTTCTTTTCCACTGAAACATTTTAAAGTCAATCTTCAAGTTATGTCATTTCATCTCTACAAACCTTAATATGCACTTGAACTTAGTTACGTTTATTGAGGGAGACAGTCTCTCTGAAGTTGTTTGTTGTTGTTGTTAGCAGAAACTGCTGGTAGAAATTAGGTAATTAGAAAATGCTGCGTTATGTGTCTGGATCCCGGTGCTAACCTCTCTTAGAACAGGAATATAAGGCGTGGAGAAAATGTATCTCTGTGCTTTTATGACTTGAGGGTTTTGTTCAGTTAGAGACATAGGAATCAAAAGCCAGACCTTGAGAGATCTTCCAGGCTTAATCCTTGTTTATCTCTAGTTGCCTCCCTTGTCTTTAAAAACTTCAGAGACAAAGTTGCATTGCCTTTTTTCAATGATATACTTGAATGTTTTAACACACAGAAAAGTGATTTGATATATTTTTGTGCATTTAATAATCAAAGTGAATATGAAAATGCATTATTGATTAAACTGAAAAGCAACGTGATATTTGCTTTTTTTTTTTGCGTTATGCGGGCCTCTCACTGTTGTGGCCTCTCCCATTGCGGAGCGCAGGCTCAGCGGCCATGGCTCACGGGCCTAGCCGCTCCGCGGCATGTGGGATCCTCCCGGACCGGGGCACAAACCCGTGTCCCCTGCATTGGCAGGTGGACTCCCAACCACTGCACCACCAGGGAAACCCGATATTTGCTTTTTGTTTTCTTTAAGAGACTTGCTGATTTAGAATTTCCAAAATCCTATGTTAGACTTATACTGAATGACTTTGCCTCCTTAGGTTTTTCTTCACAAAACCAGCTCCTTTGGCCTATTAATTAGCTTGGTCGGAAAACTCTTTGTGTACGTGTGTCCTGGCTCACAAATTAAAATGATGAGATGAGATCTCATTCTGATCATATTACAATTAATTTTAGACTTTCTTTGCTGTCATCTCTTTGAATTTTCTGATTAAGTTTCTTTCACTTTTTGCTCCGATGTGGTTAATCTTATAGTTTCTTTGAATTTAGCTTATTTAACACATAACTGAGGACGTTATAAAATTTAAAATAGCTTGTTTAGAGAGCTCTTCCTTGGAAAGGCTCTGGATGAATATGTGGTATACTAATACTGTGCCAGAAAGGGCAAAGAAATATGCTTTGACATTTGACACCTACGGGTGATCATCCAAAATCAGTTTCATCATCACACCCCAAAAATGTATTGGAATAAAGAATAAATTTACCCACAAAAAGGGACTGTATTAGAGGGAAATATTCACTTCATTTATGCTAAATATATTTTGCAAATACAATACAGCCACTAAATGCAGAAGCAGAAGAGTTTTTGGTTTCTACTTGGAGTTCATTAGGAGAATTTTTTTATCTGTATTTTGACTTACTCATTTCCATAAATAATTGAATAACTACGATCAGGGAGGGGGAAATTTCCCCCCATCCCTCTTGAGTTCTTTTGGCTGGTCTAATAATTAAATTGACCCAAGACATATTAACGGGAGAAAGAAGCAAAACAAAACAATTTAATTTGCATGTGTAGAATTCTCATAGAAATGGGACCCCCGAAGTGACCAAAGCAAGTTGTTCATATATCATTTTTAGACAAAGAAAGATTTATGAAGATTTAAGTTATGCTAGGGAGCAAACTGATGAAGAAGTAACAACATTTGTTTATAGTATAGCTTTTTAAGCCTTGAGTTCCCTAACTCGGGTGATAAGGACGCTTTGTAGCCTCCTGGTATAGGGAGGATACCTTCACCTGGGAGACTTATTTCTTGCTTTCATGGGGAAGGGGGAAGTCAAGTGTTTTTTATATCTTTTGTTTCCACCAGCTGTTTCTCAAGTAACTTTAATTCAAAATAATCACTATGCCACTGTGACATATCTTGGGGCAGCCTGTCCTGAGCCCCAGCACTGCCATGTTCGGTACTTTGGAGAAGGCAAATATGTATAAGACATCACTCATATCCTAAAGGAACTTGTGGTCCAGTAAACTACGCCTACAGTTAACTATAATGCAAGGCACTTTCAGACAAAGAGAAACAGATCCCTTCCAGTCAGGCTCCTCAGGGAGGGCAGGTAAACGAAGCTGAGTGGTAAAGCTGCAAGGACACATTTTCAGCCTTCTCCTAATAACTGTCCAAAATTTTAGGTGTTTGATACATTCGCCATCAAGTGGGATCTTCTAAAGTGTAATTGCTTTTATTTTGGCAAATTTTCTCTAAGATAAGTTTTATAAGAAGTATTTAACTGCTTCTGTATACTGTTTATTGTTCTCTTTGCATTTTAACACTGCAAGATTCACTTCTGTGAATCTTGGACCGCAAAGTACAATTGGTCAATAGGGGAAATAATCAGTAACACATTGGGCAGTACAAACAGAAAGATTCTATAAGATTTTCTCTCCAAAAATTTGACTTATTTATCTGTATTCAAAACGTCAAATGTTTGGGCTCATTGATTAGAGCAGAAAATATTGATGCTGCTTGTTTTCTTTACAAAGCACTGACCTGTTGCTTTTTAAAATCTGGTCATGGTGATGTGGTGGTGGTTTGTTTTCTCATCCCAATTCGAACGTCCAAAAGAAAATTCAAATCTAGCTGACACCTAAACAATAGAATGTTATATTAGTTTGTTGTCGAAAATGGAACGCGCACAAGGCAGTCTGGCTGGCCCCAGTTTCACAGTCGACTGCCGACTTCACTTCAGATTATGTAAACATGTTTTGCAAAACAGCTCTGACGGGAACCTCATAACCTAAACACTGTTCTCTGAAATGTAATTTGTTGTCTTTTTATATAAAAGAAGAAATTAAATCAAAATTATTTTGAAGAAAAACGAGTCTGGGATTTTGTTTAATTGAACTTTGCCAGGAAATGCCATTGCCTAGTAGCACTGACCCCAGGGTAGAAGGAGACAATCTTTTGCAGGGTCAGACTTCTCAAGTGACTCTGCATGTGTCACATGAGGTCACTCAAGTGACCGATGCATGTCTCACATGCCCTCCCTCATGTTCTAGATCCTAAAAAAAAAAAAGGTATATGCTTTGTATGTTAACCAAAACCTAAAATGATCATCCCTTTTGGACAATAATACTGTGTGACTTCTCCCTCTAAGAGCATTTCAGAATGAATGTGGCACTTCAGATAAGTGTAGCCCAGTTTCTGGCAAAGAGCTTAGTGTCATAATCTTACAGAGCCATTTAAGGCAATAGAGAGCTCTAATCTTCTGCCTGCCTTAAGTAAAATTCCTTTTTTTCCCCAATGCCATTTTTTTAGTATTTTTCTCAACTCTTCTGCAAAGATAAAATAAGACTGTGTCTTTTTAAAAGATTAAAAATTCCTCCATTCTCCTTATTCATCTCAGGCCATAAAGTTCAGGGCTGGGATAGGGATTAGAAAGAGCACACTCTCTGCAGATTTTTCCTCCTTTGGGTCTCTCTTGATATCTCAAGTAATCCAACTGTGTTTGGTTTTAACAGACACTTAATATACACCTGTTTAATCAATCAATTAATGAGGCAGGATTCCACTTTAATGGAAAACAATAATTGCTACTTTTTAAGAGTTTTTCGTTTCTACTTGGAGTTCAATACCCCCCCCCAAAAAAAAAAATTGGGCCATTCAGTTTCAGAATTAGTCTCTCGGCCAATTCGGCCAATATTTAAGTACTAACCGGATGCCAGACTCTGTGCTAAGCACAGAGCATCCAGTGGTGAACAAGGTGGATGTGGCCCTGACAGCATCCTTGCCCACCCTCTGAACTCGGGCAGCTGGTCATTTTCCAAGATAAAACAACTTTAATTATAATCACACAAAGTTATGTAGACATGCGGACAAAAACTGAAAGGGGCCACAGAAGAATAAATGTGGGTTACCTGTTGAAGTGATGAGACTCTAGGTGAATCATTTATGTTGTTACTTTATTATCTGCATGACAAGCTTTCTAAAAGGATGTCTGTATTAAAAGAAGGCTTGTAGAAATTTATCTAGACTCAAGCCATGAAGTAAAGGACCAACTTACAAAGAACCTTTGGGATGGGGGATAGAGGTCATTGGTTACAGGGCAGGTCCAAGTTTAGTGGGGCCTGAAGTTATATAATTTGTTCTTCCCTCTTAAGGAAAAACATACAAAATTAGGAAGAACCCCATACAAGTGAGGATCCCTTGCTTTAACGTTTTTTAGCTTTAAGGTAAATCATCCACACAGCTCTGGGGACGGGACTTAGAAGACTGAAGGAGGTGTAATGAAGAAAAGTTTCAGCACTCGAATATGTCAAGCTTTGAGTGCCTCTGCTACCTTTAAGAACTGCAGCTTTTACTAGATCTGAGCCTTTACTTCTCAAAGAGTCTAATTGGATTTAGCAAAATAGCATGGGATACAAATTCAGTAATGGTTAATATGGGATCACAATAGGACATTTTTCTTTTTTAGAGAGGTTTTACTTGGGAATGGGTTTTGCAGCAGGGGGGTTTCCTTTTAACTTTACAGAAATAATAGAGTTCAAAGATACTGTTTGTCAAATACCTATTCAATGAACCTTAGAGATGAGGAACATTTTAAGGGCTCTTGATGCAGAAAACAAGCCACCAAGAGCAACATTAGAATAAGGTAACATTTATTTATTCATACTTCACTTTGTCCCAGAAGGGACCTATTTTCACTACAGTAAAGTAAAATCAACTGCATAATTGTCTCTTTTTTTAGAGACTAAATTAGAACTTTATGACACTCCTTAAGGAGAGGAAACTATTCAAATAATTATACCTTTTATAATTTTATAGTTCTTTGTAGCTTATATTATAATTCTTTATTGTAGGTAGATAAAGCATAATTCAGTGCAGTAAACGTATTGATGATTGTCCTAGAACTGGAAATGCAAATATAGAGTTATCCTTCCCAGTGCTGCTAGAATTCTCTTAATGTAACATGAACCTGATTATATCCCTCCTCTGTAAAATCCTTCAGTGCCCCAATAGAAAAATGGGCAAGGGCCTTTGTAACAGACAGCTCTCAGAGGAACAACTGCAAGTTAACATGAAGATTTAAAAAGTTCAGAGTCGAAATACTGATCTGTGCTAACGAATAAACCTCAAAAACATGAAAGTGAAGGAAGCTACATGCAAAAGACTAACAGTTCCATTTATATGAAATGTCTAGAAAGGGCAAATTTATAGGAACAGAAAGCGAAATAGTTGCCTGTGTCTGGGGGTGGGAGCAGGGACTCACTGTGTATGGCCATGTGGAGGAGATTTTTCTAGGGTGATAGAAATGTTCTAAAAGTGGGTTGTGGTAATAGTTGCACAACTATATAATTACTAAAATCATTGAATTGTACACTTACATTGAATTTTATGAAGTGTAAATTATCCCTTGAAGCAGTTTTTTAAAAAGTTCAACCTCAGTAGAAAAGTAATTTAAAATGCTTTCTACTTGTCGAATACTGAAATAATAGTAACTATTATTATTATTATACACTGACAAAGGTATGGGAATGAACACTCATACACAAGTGGTTGGGTAAAAGTGGGTGTAAACTTTCTGAAGGTAATTTGACAATATGCATCAAAGCCTCAAAATGCTCATATACTTTGACTCACTTCCAGATGTATGTCCTAATTGGAAGGTGTGGATATATAAACACAGAGATATTTATCTCTTTACTATTTGTAATGGAAAAATTAGAAACAACCTAAATGTCCAACAATAGGAGATAAATTATAGAATACCCATCAATAGAATACTGTTTAGCTATTTAAAATGATGATGCAGATGCCTATATGTAATAAGTGTCAAAAAGATGTTTATAAATATAAGTAAAGAGAGTACAATTATGTATAGAATTTAAAATATTTGTGTATATATATGTATATATTGGAAGTTTATATAACAAATATGAATATTGAGCATCTCTGGGTATTAGGACTATTGGGTGTTTCTTTTCTCATTTGTTTATCTGTATTTTCTAAAGTTTTTAAATGTGTCATGTTTTATGAAAAAAAGCAATAAAATTTTTTTTTCTTAAAAAAGAAAATATCTTTCACTGACTTCTCATGACTTTAACTATAAGGATCGCTTTTGATGATATAACAAAATCCTTTGGACCCTCACACAATAGTACTTCTGTTTTTAGTATTTATTGATTTATAAAAATAATGACCAAAAGCTACTATAACTCCTATACCACTTATACGTAGCTTTGAATATATTCTTAAAGTATCTACAAACATTTAAACAAGCGCCCCCCACCCCCTGCACACACACACTCACACACACACACCTTTTAGACCTATTTATTTAGTCTACATTATAAACTTTGAAACAATTCTGTGGTCTGCAGGTTGGGGTCTGCAGGTTGGGAAGGACCAACCTAGAGAATAAAATAGAAATGCTTTAGCATGGTAAACAAGGCTTTTTATTACAATCTTTATACCTTTCGAACCTCACACCAGTTCATACAAAACTACTAATTCTCTTATTCCATCTGCATTTGTACATGCTGTGCCCTGAGCCTGACGTGCCCTTTTCCTTTTGTACACTTGACAAATGTTTATCTTTCAGGAGGTTGCTTGGAAATCAGCCTTAACTGCCTCCCAAATAGTTTAGGTGCCCCCTTTTCTGTGCTGTCCACTTCACACATGCTTTTATTGTAACATTTATCACATTGTATTGTAATTACTGGCTGTGTATATTTCACCATCCAGAGGAGGAAGTTCACCTTTGTACCCACTGCTTCTAGCACATTGTCTACAATAGAAGAGGTGCCTGCAATCTTAGTTGAATGAGTGCCCAGAGAAAGACCCAGTCCTTGCCCTTAAGGCACTCGTAGTCTAGTTAGGGAGACATGCCTGTCTAATATATGATTAGTCCTATAATAAAAGATGTGAATGAGCACACAGAAGACTTAGTGATTAATTTTGACTTGGTAATTAGGAATTGCTTTCCAGAATAGGGTCCATTTGAATTAAACTTATTTTGACAAGTTGCAGAAAGGAGGAATAAAAGCCTTGAGTCCCTTGTTAACACTTTAGAAATTCATTTTGTAGAAAAATGGAAATGACTCACCAGCTACTCCCTGAACTTCCAGGTCTCCAGCTACCCTCAGCCCTAGCTAAGCCTGATTCCCACTGCCCCAGCTTCCCTTTCCTCTCATCTCATTGTCAAAAATCACTGACAGTAAATTTCCTTTTTAGGATGCTGAGTTGGCACTCTAATCTGGCAAAGAGTTTGCTTACCTGGTCAGATACATGTTTGGGTGGTAAGAAAAAGTGCTATGTGAGGGCATGGGAGAACTGATTTCTAATCCTGGCTTTGCCATAGACTCACTGAATAGACTAGCTTTATGACACATTCACACTTGGCCTTCAGTTTCTTCTTTGGCACAATGGAGGTAGTTAGAATAATTATACCTCTTTTACCTAATTTATATAATTATTTAGAAGAATATATAACACTATGTAAAAACACCTTATTAAGCTGTGATACACTGTACAAATGCTCAGTCTGGGGATTATATCATTACATTCCTGAAAACACTTCATGGAATTGGCCAGACTCCTCCTATTGAGGGGCTGTACAGCTTAAGAAGAGAAGCATGGCAGTGGGTTGGGAAAAGAAATCTTGTACAGTCAGGTGAATGGTTTTCAAGTGAGTGTGGGTGATAAAACATCTGGAAATCATGGAAACACAAAATATTGATGCATTTAATTACATCATGCAAATCAGGACTATTTAGTCCTAGTTAGTCCTGACTTTTCTGGCAAAACCATGATTATGTTATATGTATACAAATAAAAAGTAAAGGAGATAACCTACTCCTCAGCTCTTTCCTCAGTCTAAGCTCAAAGTAGGCTTACTTGAGCCCTCTACTCACTGTAGTAGTCAGGGTTCTCAGAAAAATAGAACCAATAGGAGACAGGTAGATAGATGATAAATAAATAGATAGATAGATAGATAGATGGATAGGAAGGTATCTTAAAGAATTGATTTACGTGATTGTAGAGGCTGGTAAGTCCAAAATCTGCAGGGCAGGCTGGCAGGCTAGAGACCCAGGAAAGAGCTGACGTTACAGGCAGTCTGCAGGCAGAATTCCCTCTTCCTCAGGGGATGTCAGTCTTTCTCTTAAGGCCTTCAACTGATTGGATGAGGCCCACCCACATTATGGAGAGTGATCTGCTTTACTCAGAGTCTATTGATTTCAGTGTTTATCTCATCTTAAAAGGAACTTCAGAGCAACATCCAGCCATGTTTGACCAAATAATGCCACAGCCTAGCCAATATGACACAAAATTAACCATCATACTCACCAACTTTTAAATCACAGCAGCAGGTTGCAAAGAGTTTCCCCCTCCCTTCCTTATCAGTTTTCCAGGAATTTCTTAAGGCTGAATATCCAATGGCGATGCTGGGTGTGCCGTGTTAGGAGATAGCATGTCATGTGATAGAAGGTCCAACAGACAGCAGCTCTGAAACACTGAGAGATGAGGCCCAACTGGGACAGCTTGCAGGGACAAGCCAGTCCTGGGGCCAGGAGTGAGAGGCAGAAAGGGATCCTCTGGTCAGGCCATTGCTCAAGGCCCAGCAGCAAACAGTGCCCTCACAAAGCAGTTCTAATCCTATCCATTGGGCCCAGCACCTCCCAGGTCACAGACTGAGCCCAAAAGGCAGCGTCAGGTTAAGTTTGAATGACAAACTTAGCCTGATGCTGGTGAAACACTCAGAGGCTGTCTTTAATTACAGTTGACTTTGTTCTCTTTTTTTCACATTTACAGGTTGTTCTAAGGTTTTCTTTAATTGTGTATCGTGCAAAGGCCAAGTCTAAATCATCTCCGACAGCCCTGCTGCTCTGAATCCTGATTCGAAATCTTGGTGAAGGTGTATTTTGTTGTTTCTCTAAGTCCTTCTCAAGTAGTTCTCTTGGTTCCTTTGTTTCTGATGACCTTTTGTCTAGTACCTGGAGCATATTAATGCTCTATGGTTAATCAGATTTAGACTGCTGCAGGAATTGTGTTAGTTTATCAAGTTAACTCAAGGGGATTCTCTGCGGAAAAAAAAAGCTAAAGTTTGCAGAGGTTCCAGTAGTTCTCAACCCTGACCGACTTCACTGGGCTCAATACTGTACCAAAAGCAGCCAAACCTATTTCCCCAGCACTACTCAACAGTTTGGAAATTGCCAGTTGTTACTTTCTAAGTGTTTTGGTTACTGCTTTATCCTTAACACCTGTTACTTTGTCACACGGCAGATGGATGCTCAGGAAATACTTGTTGATGGAATGAACAAGATACCTGGTAGAATAATTTGTTGTAACAAATCAAACTACAAACAAAATAGAAGAAAGTATGAGTGAATGCTTCTCTTGGCTGTGTATGGATAAAGACTATCTTAAGTTTACGAGCCATGGAGGAAATCATCTGGAAAAAAAGGTGTAGATTTGATTACATAAAACTGTTAAACTCGGGGCTTCCCTGGTGGCGCAGTGGTTGAGAGTCCGCCTGCCAATGCAGGGGACACGGGTTCATGCCCCGGTCCGGGAGGATCCCACATGCCGTGGAGCGGCTGGGCCCGTGAGCCATGGCCGCTGAGCCTGCGCGTCTGGAGCCTGTGCTCCGCAACGGGGGAGGCCATGGCAGTGAGAGGCCCACGTACCGCAAAAAAAACCCCAAAAAAACCCTGTTAAACTCTACAGATCAAAAAAATTATAAGCTACATTTAAAAAGAAATATCAAACTGAGAAAATATTGGCTACATATATGGTATATCAATGTGAAAGTAAATAAGGGGGAGAAATCTAAGATTCTAGTTCAAAAATGGGAAGAACATAAAAACAGACAATTCACAAAAGAGGAAGTACAAATGACTAACAGTCATAAAATAATAAAAACCATTTTCTAACAACTACTATTAAGAAAAAGAAAAACAAAATCAGTGCTCATTACTGACTAGGGTACTCTAGTTGGGCACACTCCTTCATATTTGCTCTTGATCATCAAAGCCAAGATTTTAAAACTCAAAGCCAGGCATTGAATCAGTTTCTTTCTCTGCATTTTAGCTGTTTAGACACTACCTTAGGAGCAGTACAAAACAAAAGCCCTGGGACTTCCCTGGTGGTCCAGTGGTCAAGAATCCACCTTCCAATGAAGGGGACTAGGGTTCAATCCCTGGTCGGGGAACTAAGATCCCACATGCCTCAGAGCAACTAAGCCCGCGCGCCACAACTACTGAGCTCTCACGCCTCAATGAGAGAGCCTGTGTGCCGCAAACTACAGAGCCCATGCGCCCTGGAGCTCGCGCGCCACAACTAGAAAAGAGAAAACCCGCGAGCCACGACTAGAGAGAAGCCCACGCACCACAACGAAGAGCCCGCCCGCCGTAACCGAAGATCCTGCATGCCTCAACGAAGATCCCATGTGCCGCAACTAAGACCGAATGCAGCCAAGAAAAACCATTTTTTTAATAAATAAATATCCCAGAGCTGTCTAAAGCTCTAGGCTTAAAAAAAAAAAAAAAGCCCTCACTGCTGCTGAAATGATGGGAGAGGGGTAGGAATACAAAGAATTGAGAACTGTAAGATTAATATTATAGTATTATTCTATTACAAGTAGGTAGGGATCAAATATATTTGATTAATTTGAGGGGTGTGATCTATATGTAGTCCACCAACACTTAATCTCAGTCATTCATACCTTCAATGAAAGAATCATCAGTGACTACAGAAAATTATGAAATCAGTTTTATATATATATATATATATATTTTTTTTTTTTTTTTTTTTTTTGCGGTACGCAGGCCTCTCACTGTTGTGGCCTCTCCCGCTGCGGAGCACAGGCTCCGGACGCACAGGCTCAGCAGCCATGGCTCACGGGCCCAGCCGCTCCGTGGCATGTGCGATCCTCCCGGACCGGGGCACGAACCCGTGTCCCCTGCATCGGCAGGCAGACTCCCAACCACTGCACCACCAGGGAAGCCCCCAGTTATATTATTGATACTGCTTTTTATTGGGTATTGGTTTCTCAAAGGTCCAGAGAGAATGATGGAATATAGCATCAACTTTGTTATGTATAGCTATGTCAGACAATTTCTTCTTTCAAAATTCTTTCTCTCTTTCAAAAAACTATCAGTTTATTCTAATTAAAATGTAATAGTTTTTATCATTAACACAGGCCTCAAAACTGAGAAAAATTACAAATCATGTGAATTTCAGAATCTTTTTTGTTTTTTGCTTGCTAATCACAAACCACAACGTGAATTTCTACAAGAGCAGGGTGCCATGTCACAAAAGATCAGTCTGGCTTCAGAGTCTGTTCTTATTTTTTCCTGTGTGGAGAACAGATGTTTTTTGTTGAATCGGGACCATAATTTGCATCTGGTAGGACAATGGCCCGTATTTTCTTCTCCTGTCCACACGTGGAAGCTACACTGACAACAGCAAGAGCTGCTCAGAGATAGATGCAAAATTTGGCTCAGTCGGTGCAAAATTCAGCCTGATTTTTAAAAGTAAATAATCCAGTTAACATCTAGTGAAGAGCAAACCAGCTAGTGGATTTGGAAGTTTCCTTCAGAATTTCTTGAAATTTTCCTTTGAAATTTCCAGCCCAGAGTATGAAGTAATTCCAGACTCTAATGAGCTTCAGAGGCCTCTCTGGCTGTAAATAAGAACCAAAATAATTGTCTATATTGGTTCCAGGACCTTCTTAGGCAGTAGATAATTTATTGTTTGTTATGCCCTATGTCCTGGTTTTCCCTCAGTGACTGATGTGTTCTCTTCTTTTTTCAGATGGATTTTCTAATATTCACCTTTCTTCAAAATGATCCTGAAAGATGAGTCAGAAGTCCCATAACTGCTTTCCATAGGGGGAAGCTGGGGCCCAGAAAGGTTAAGCAAATTCCCTACCAGGGCATCAGAGGAACTCTAGGTTCTCAAGTGGTTATGGAAATCTAGTCAAAATGGAATGAAACTTCTGCTTCCTTAGGTTATCTTTCCTGTTTGTTTAAAATTAGATCCTTTCTATTTTATCAGTTCCTAGGAGATTGTTTTTGACACATGTAAATTTGGAGTCCCCTCTAATTGGAACCAGTTTTCTCCAGGACACCCCAGTCATTGGTTATGAGGCCTCTCCTCCTCATATAAACATAGCCCTCAGGACTTGCCTGGTGGTCCGGTGGGTAAGACTCCAAGCTCCCAATGCAGGGGGCCTGGGTTCGATCCCTGGTTGGGGAACTAGATCTCAGCATGCATGCTGCAACTAAGACCTGGCACAGCCTAAATAAATAAGTAAATAAATATTAAAAAGAAAAGAAACCTAGCCTTTTAAAAATAATAAAAATAAAAAAATACAGCCCTCTTCTGGCCAAGCAGTCCATTGCTGATCAATGTCACCAATATTACCCAGAGGATGTAGAGTGACCCGTTTAATTGCTGGCCCTGGAGTGTATTGTCTATGAAACCCATGTATTCAGGGGTTTTTCGCTTAGTAAAGCTGTTTGAACATATTTACTCTCAGAGTTTTATTATTTACTTTTAGATTCCAAGATATTTTGATCATCTGAATTGAGAAAGAAAGATTTAACCTTGAGAAAGGAGAAAAAGTAGAAAGAGAGTTACGGGTTTTGTGAATTTTAGATTTTCCCAGGGAAAAAGTTGAAAAGGGGACAATTCTATTTTTAGGCACACAAAATTCTTGAGCCATATGATGTACTTCCGTTTTCATAGAGTGAAGTTAGAAGGACTCTAAGAGATTTTTTTTGTCCAACCTCTCCACCTTATAGATGAAGAAATTGAATTCAAGTAAGTTTTGACATGTCTTAGAGCTATTTCCCTGTCATTGTGTATATATTTACCTTATTTTTTTAAAAAAAAGCTGTGTAACATTCTATAAGGATGCATCTTAATTTATTTAGCCATATTTCTTTGAGGAATATTTTGGTTATTTCCAATTTTTTTCCCACTATTATAAACAATGCTGCAGTGAATAACCTTGTATAGGTGTCTTAGTATTTACTTAGTATTTTTACAGGATAGATAACCAGAAACGAAGTAAAAATTTTAGTAGAAATAGTCCTCTTAGTTAATTGTACCCATGGCTGCACATCCTTGCCAACACTGGATATTATCAAACTTTTAAGTTGTTTTCTTTTTTTTTCTTTTTTTTTTTTTTCTTATTTTGGTCACGCCCCGAGGCTTGCAGGATCTCAGTTCCCTGACCAGGGATTGAACCCGGGCCATGGCAGTGAAAGCGCTGAATCCTAACCACCGGACGACCAGGGAACTCCCCGAATTTAGGTTTTTAAAATAATTTTGATCTTTTACATTTAGTTTATTGATCTATCTGAAATGTGATTTCCTGTGTTATGTGAGATGCGGGCCTAACTTCCTCATTTTGTCAATATTGAGTATGAGAGGAGGAGCAGAGCACTAGGTGTGCGAAGAGAAAGGAAGGCAGCTAAAGGCAGCCACCAGGTTACACAATCCACTCAACAAAATAAAAGCCCTCAGCTTACCAGACCTGAGCCCTGTGGATACCTTAGAAGGCCAGTTAGGGACCATGTAGAACGGTTACATCATGTTTGCATTTGGGGGTTTAACTGTACAGGCTTTTAAGCTTCTGAGGGCCCAGATACTAGCAACTTTAGGACATTTTAAGAGACTTTTTTTTTTTTTTTTTTTTTTGCGGTACGCGGGCCTCTCACTGTTGTGGCCTCTCCTGTTGCGGAGCACAGGCTCCGGACGTGCAGGCTCAGTGTCCGGACGCGCAGGCTCAGTGTCCGGACGCGCAGGCTCAGCGGCCATGGCTCACGGGCCCAGCTGCTCTGCGGCACGTGGGATCCTCCCGGACCGGGGCACGAACCCGCGTCCCCCGCATCGGCAGGCAGACTCCCAACCACTGTGCCACCAGGTAAGCCCTTAAGAGACTTTTAAATGTAATTTTGTCTACCATGTCAACAGTAAAACCTGGAACTGTCCGTCTATCCTCCACCCAGCCCCCACTCGAGATGTAGCTAGAGCATGCTGCCTTCTGAGGGTTCCACTGCGTGCCTCGTCCACACACAACCTCCAAGGATCTTATGAAAATGTTCCTTCCAGTAGCATATGTACACACATAGTACATTCCTGAAAGGATTTTGAAGTTTTTCAGTGATTTTTATTGGTACCCCTTATGTATATGTACCCAGCTGCCCTAATCCATAACACACTCTTTCTCTCCATGCTTCAGAATTCTTCTCAACGCAGTGCTCTGGCAGCCACCACCAATTGATCAGGGTTGACCCACAGGTGGAATCAGTTTGCCATCTCTAGTCTAGGTCATTGTTAGTAAAAGTCCCGTGGTATTAGTGGAAGATTTTTGTCTTGAGTGTACGCATTTTATCACCATGATGTGCAGCAGTGGTCTCACCCACAGATTCGGGACAAGGGTTATTGGAGGTTGTCTGGCCACCCATGGAAAAATAGGATGTGGCTCTTTGGGGAAGAAGGCCCTTCCTTTTTCCTTTAAGGGCTGAGGTGAGTCATAATTCTTCCTGCTTTATCTATCAAAGGGCAGGGTCTGTGATATGATTTCATATCAAGAGTTCAGAGGTTGCCGAAGTGGGGATAGCAGATTCCTTTGGTGCCCTACCCACGTTCTGTAGCACTCCCTGCTACGATTAAAGCACTTGGCTTCTGTGACTCTTCCTGAAGACTTTTGCTCTGGTTGCAGAAGCTCACGTGGCTTGTGCACAGGGTGAGTGGCAAGTGCTGAGCAATCCATGCCCTCAGGAGCAGCATTTAACCAGTAACAGGTGGGAATTATGGTACAACACTCCAAGGGGTACTCTGCAGTTTCCAAGGAGTCTCCCAGCTGCCCCAGTGGCAATGGGCTTGTGAATGCTTCCTCTCTATGAACTGCCTTTCCCTCCCTGTCTCACATCCCCATTCCTCTACCGAGATCCCCTTCCAAATAACCTACTTGCACTCCAATCCTTTTTTCAGAATCTGCCTCTGAGAGAACCCAAACTAAGACAGGAGGAGACATCACCTTTATAGTGGGGGATGACATATCTTTTTGAGCACTGATACTAGCTAACAAAGCATTTTAAGGAGCTACCTATAAGTAATAATGAATTGTAATTCTTCACTCGGTAGAGAGATGCAAAGATTCTTCTGTTTTTGTAGAAACAAGGGAACTATAAAAGATAGGGTAAGGAACCCCTATCATACGTGACATCATCTAGCTGAAACAGTGAGGGTGCTGGGCTTGCTAAGAAAATCTCCACAAGAGCCTGTGACCGTAGAGAGGTCCAGGCTCAAGCACCAGTAACTGTACCAGAGGTGGCAGTGATAAATAAAATATTACGTTGTGATTTTTCCATTTGAAAAAATTATAAATATATCCTTATTTCAAAATAATATGTCACTTCAGAATTGCCAAACGTCGTTTGATGGTGTTATCTGAAAAAAAAAGCACAACCTAAAAGTTGAGAATTATGTTTTATTCAGCAGGCATACTGAGGATGTAAGCCCAGGAGATGGGCTCTCAGATAGCTCTGAGGGACTGTTCTAAAGAAGTAAGGGAGAAGCCAGGATATATAGGAGTTTTTGAAAAACAAACAAAAAAACCAGGTAGTCAAACACCAAAAGATTACTGTCATTTAAAGAAAAAACAGACATCTCAAGTTAATGAATTTAGTGCTTTCCTACTTATGAGAAGATGCAAGAGTCTGGGCTTAATGAAATTATTCCTTTGATATGCATCTTAACTATCTAGGGCCAGTATCTTTTTTTGGGTGCGCTGCTGGAAGCCGTTGCAGTGACTGATGGCTTGATGGCTACAACATCCTTTGTTTGCTGATAAGGCAACATTCTTTGTCCACAGGGCCTCATCTTGGTCATAAATTCAGCCAACATTTGGGAGGCATTCCATGAGCAATTTTGTCCCAAGGCACTGGGAAGTCTTCCTAGACCAGGCAAAAATTCTGGGCCACTCACTGTGCTGATAATCTAAAATTCTCTGGATCGCCTGGCTTACGAGTTTAGCATAATCCAGGAAATGTTTTCCCTTGTTGCTTTTTCTCATACCTAGAATTGCACTATGACAGTTATTCTATATAGAGCTACATATATGATCAACTATCCTGAGATGTCATTAATTTTGTTGAAGGCCAGGTTACACTTTCGTAATGCAGGAGACAACAATCTTATAAAACAGACAGGATATAAGTAATACAACTAGCAACATTAATAAAGTCGTAGTGCAACAGAGAGAGCCACAAGGCATAAATAATTTGAAAACAACAAGAGAGAGCACATTAAAACAATGATTAGTAAACTATTTGTAATCTGGTCACAATAAGCCATCAGGTCCACAGGGGAGCCAGGTGGAGAAGCCAAATTCTGGAAGGATCAGGTTGAGAGAAAAAGATAAATATTTCATCTTCTTTACAAAAGTATACTTTATCAGTTTGTTGTAGGTCATAATTAGTGTAAGAGGAAAGGTTTTCTAGAAAACAAAGATTAAAAGCCAGTATATTTTTAAAAAGTCATAAAATTATAAACCATATTTATCCGTTCATTCAGTCCTGTGTAATTAATTCCTGTTGATCTGGATGAAATCATCAGGTTTTCCATTAGAGTTTTTAATTTCTTACCCAGTTCAGTGGTATGATCTAAAAGTTATCAGAAACTTATAATTGTTAAAAAGTCCTTTTTATGAACCTTCTTGAAGATCTTCATTTTATGAAAGCATCAGAGTAAAACAATGATTGTTTATAAACAGCAAAAGACTTAAAATGGCATGGTTAAATATTTGATTATAATGCAATTGACAAGGAACTTGGATATTTCTGTGACATACAACATTTTAAGATAATAACTAGAATTATGCCTGATAACCTTATACCAGGACATATCAGACTTTTAGGAATGCCATATAAATTTTGGAATATATACATGTTAAAGTCATCTAACCTAAGAAGGTTTTTTTTTTTACATCTTTATTGGATTATAATTGCTTTACAATGTTGTGTTAGTTTCTGCTGTACAACAAAGTGAATCAGCTATATGTATATATATATATCCCCTCCCTCTTGCGCCTCCCTCCCACCCTCCCTATCCCACCCCTCTAGGTGGTCACAAAGCACTGAGCTGATCTCCCTGTCCTATACAGCAACTTCCCACTAGCTAGCTATTTTACACATGGTAGTGTATATCTGTCAGTGCTGCTCTCTCATTCATCCCAGCCTAAGAAGGTTTTATCACCACTTATTTGACAATGTTTCTCATGTAATTTAACATAAATAAACCTAGTTAATTTAATATCTCCCTTTGGGATGTTTCAGGGGCCCTTTGAAGCATCCCAAAGTTAGCTGGAGGTCAAATGAACTTTATTTAGAATTTGACTAGGGGAAGTTTGTGAAAGATACCAAAAGGTTTTAAAACACTTGGTTAAATAGGACCATAGATTGCTGTGAAACAATACTTACTTATTCAACCAAAGTGACAATAAAAGATTTTTAAGGCAAATACAGATCATTTAGAAGGCAAATAAATTCACAGTTTTTTATTAAAAGTAACTCAACATTCCAAGAAAACTTCGTTCTCTTAACAGAGAGAGAGAACCGAATTCCAATCCTGCACCAGCCCACCCTCAATAACAAAATTTATTTACCTATTATATTTAACCCAATCCCAGCCTACCATGTACAAAACTCTTCTCTCAGGGTTCCCTTTCTACAAACCTTCCACAACTTTCTGTGTCTGTATTAGTTTATCTCTTATTCTCCTGTTCCATTTAGAGATAACAAGCTGCAGGACAAAATCACCCTTGCCCCTTAAGAAAATGTATTTCCATTTTTCATACCTTCTCTTGTTGAAAACACACATCCTACTTTCCTTGCGGACTGACATGTTTCCCTTATTATTTCTAGTAGCTTTATTTACATATTACAATTTTAACCCTTAAAATCTTTAATCTCTAGTGAAAACTGACAAGCTGCAAGTAATTGTGAACTGTTGGTCATACCAGCATTTCCTGGTTGGCAAATTTAGGAATATTTCATAACTTCTAGAAACATACTTCTTCTGATAGCATAATTTCTTTTCTCAGTGTTGTGCAAGAAATGTGTCTAATAAACCCCAAACATCTTTAGTTTTCCTCTCATAAGAAGACAAAAGCAGACCTGTTTAGCAATTAATGTTCCAGTATTTTATCTTATTCAAAATGACCTGGCTATTAAATGAATTCTCTTCATTTAAGTTAATTCTCTTCATTTAAGTTAATTCTCCAGAAACCTGGAGAAACTATTTTAGATAGACATACCAAACC
Source organism: Orcinus orca (assembly GCF_937001465.1). Taxonomy (NCBI): domain Eukaryota; kingdom Metazoa; phylum Chordata; class Mammalia; order Artiodactyla; family Delphinidae; genus Orcinus; species Orcinus orca. The sequence goes on from NC_064561.1 coordinate 142,533,388, forward strand.
ATAATTATTCCTAAAGAGTTCACCTGAAAACTCTTATCTCATTTACCTTTATTTTATAACTTATGAAAATATCATACCAAGTTATCATACCAGCTGCAATGGCTGATGGCTTGACGGCCAAAACATCCTTTGTTTACTGATATGGCAGGCGACATTCTTTGGCTACAATGGAGAGATTGTAACTGTTCTTAGGTTTTGTTTTTTTAATTTAAATAATTGTTTAAATGTTCACGTTTTTATGAAATTATATTGGTAGAAGATACTATGTTTTAAATAATATTCTTATCTGCCAGAATTAAAAGCGGCCAGCCATTTGCCAGTGTCCCTCTTTTATTGGGCAGGGGGTGCGGGGACAGTGTCATGAAATCCTAAACTCTGGGAGCCACTGATCACAAGCCCACATGGGTACACCCTTTCTAACACAGGGGTTTACACAAACTAGCCATGTAGTAAATAAAGTCAGTGTAGTGGCTGGTCCCTGGCAGCACAGGCCAGCCTGACTGCCATGTGTTGGGGTGATAGCAGAGGCACAGATTTCTCACAGAATGTTCTTCTGGGGCCAGCTGGCAAATCCCTGGCCCTTTGAGCCCAGTGCCTGTCCTTGGGCTCTTCACCTGGCCGCCAGGATTTCTCTGAGATGTTCCTAAACTTAGTCCAAATGCTTCACTGCCCCTGCGCCTCTCTCAGCACCGAGACGTGCAGAGAAGAGAGACTTCTCTTGCTTTCAGTCAAGTCTCCAATCTCCTAATACCCCTGTTGGGGGTCTTCACTTTGGAAAAGAGCCTGCCATCATAGCAAAGGCTATTTTTGTTCTAGATGATGATTGTTTTAACTGCTTTGAGGACAGAATTTCAATCTATTGTGAAAATTTATTGCAAATTATTCTTATCACTCCATTCCTCAAATATGTTCCTCCAGTAATAAAGTGCAGTGGTTTATCTGCACACAAATAAAATTCAAGCCCATTCAAAATTATAAATTGATAGAAACCAAAGGTACCATTAATAACAAATAACGAACACAACTTTGGGCAAAATAGATGATAGTAGCTAAACTGAGAATATTCTCACAGAAAGAGAAAGGCTAGGTAATTTTTTTTTTTTTGGTGTAAGAAATGCAATTCATAGGCCCTCTCACTTGTGAACATAGATGGCAAAATCCTCCCAAAAAAATATCGGCAAACTGAATTCCATAAGACATAGAAAAAGGCCGTACATTTTTTTTTTTAAAAGGGCTTCAAATGCTTGGCTTTTTATTTATTTATTTATTTATTTATTTATTTATTTATTTATTTATGGCTGTGTTGGGTCTTCATTTCTGTGCGAGGGCTTTCTCTAGTTGTGGCAAGCGGGGTCCACTCTTCATTATAGTGCGCGGGCCTCTCACTATCGCGGCCTCTCTTGTTGCAGAACACAGGCTCCAGACGCGCAGGCTCAGTAGTTGTGGCTCATGGGCCTAGTTGCTCCGCGGCATGTGGGATCTTCCCAGACCAGGCTTCCCAGATCGTGTCCCCTGCATTGGCAGGCAGATTCTCAACCACTGCACCACCAGGGAAGCCCAAGGCCGTACATTTTAACAACCCTGAAATTTTTAAGAACTCTGAATTTTTACTCCCCCCCCCATTTAATGTTTTTGACATCATACTTTGCATGTTTTTATTTTGTGTATTCCATAACCACTTACTGTGAATGTAGATGATTACACTACTTTTGTCTTTTAACCTTCCTACAAGCTTTATATGTTGTTGATCTACAACATTTACTGTATATTTGCCTTTACCAATGAGATTTTTTTCTTTCATAATTTTCATATTTCTAGTTGTGCTCTTTTAAGGCCAGGTAATTTTTTAAAGAGATTGAGACAAGTACTAAAAATGAGGTCAATCGTATAAAAAGAGAATGCCTATTTCCTGGGTTCTGAGGAAGTGAATTAAATGGGAGCAGCTTTTTAAACTGAATAAGATGGGGGTAGGTGGGGAGCAGCTTCCTGCCTCTATTTACACATAGAGATTCCAGCATGGAAGATCAGAGGCATTGCTCTTCAAATTCTTAGACAAATTGTCCCTTTGGAAAAGTACTCTTGTTTTCTGTAAATAGTAATTTCATAGTATGTATCCAGTGTAGGTGGCAATGTGACAAAAGAAGCATTGGGCAAGGCATTCAGAAGATTTAACTGGCGAGGCCACTCTTGAACTGAGATTCCACATGTAAGAGTTTGCTAAGGCTGCTGTAACAGAGTAGCACACACTGAGCTTAAAGAACAAAAATTTATTGTCTCACAGTTCTGGAGGCTAGAAATCCAAAATCAAAGTGTTGGCAAGGCTGTTTCCTTCTGAAGGCTGGGAGGGAAAGATCTGTTCCCTGCCCCTCTCCTTGGCTTGCAGACGGTTGGCTTCATGTTCACATAGTATTCTCTCTGTATACGTGCCTCTGTCCAAATTTCTCCTTCTTATAAGTACACCATGCACATTGGTTTATACCCAACCCCGCTTATCTCACTTTAACTTATATGTCTGTAAAGACCCTATCCGCAAATAAGATTACTTTCTGAGGTCTTGGGTGTTAGGACTTTAATAAATGAATTTTGGGGAAACTCAATTCAACCCCTAACACCGGCAACCTCTCTGGCTTCAGCTTCTCATATTTAGAGAAGAATGTTGGCCTTAATGCTCCTTAAGGGCTCTTTCAATCCCAGCTTTCCAAGATTGTCTCAGCCCTTTTGAAGCTGCCAAGTCTGGCCCCCCTATTTATGGGACTATAAATATAAAAATTTTCCCGACCCAAGCCTGCCAGCCAGTCCTGGAGGGCGGAAAATGAGTAGGGAAATGCTGCAAGGGTGGAGTTTTCCTTTAACCTTTTGTTATTTGCAGGAGTTCTGTAATCAGACAAACATTCAGGGCGTGGTGAACCGGGGGTCCTGACATCTGAAGGCAAATAAACAAACTCGAATGACATTTGTTCTTTTCCAAATCCCAAGGTTTTCTGTGCTCCAACTATAGATGACAAAACTGTTCCAGGAGAGTGTTTTGTTCTCCCTGCCAATTCATTAGTAACAGAACGGTTGCTGGGCTGTAATCCAGCCATGCTGACATCAGTTCCCCAGTAAAAGGACAGAACTGGAGCTGGGTCTGTGCAGCCAACAGGGATCGGGGGCTCAGCTGTACTGACACGTTGGCAAAAAAAAAAGGGAAGAAGGGAGGGAGGGAGGAAGGAAGGAAGGAAGGAAGGAAGGAAGGAGGGAGGGAAGGAAGGGAGGAAGGGAGGGAGGGAGGAAAAGGAGAAGAAAGTTGGGAAAGTTTATAGAAATGAAGAGGCCACCCAGGTTCTCAAGGGACTCAGACAGGAAGGCAGGAGGGAGGGAGTGCTAGGCATGGTGATAACCCAAATTAAGTTCTGGCCAGCATCGTCTTCAGTATTTAGAAAAATTGGGGTGTGCTTAATCTATAAATAAAAACCATGAGTTTTAGAAACCTAACCTAACAGCATGTGTGTGAAAAGAAACCTATATAAGGAAGCTGAGCTGGACTGTAGTTATGGGAGGCCCAGTAACAGCCCACTTCCTTTCTCTGTGCCTTTTTTATTCATCTCTAAATGTGGGGATGGTAATACAATTGCACTCTTCTCAACTTAAAAATACTTTTATTCTGAATCACCTGACAAGTCTTCTCCCCCCTGCACAGCCCTTATATCCATTAAGAGATCTTCCAGAGCCCCTTTATCAGTCTAGCAGGCCTTGCTGGAAGCTTCCAACACTCCAGATGCTAAATGCAGCCCGCAGCTCAGTCACCGACCCCTCACTATTTTCCTTGTCTTGATAAAGTGCCAAATTTTTATGTTTAAGCTAGGTTTTATTAGGAGCTTCCTGAGCTTTCTTTCCATGGAATTTCTCCATTCCCACTCCTGGACTTTCCTCCCAGCTTTTATGACATTAGAGAGTGAGCTTGCGTGTCGCTGTATGAGGTTTGAAAAGCCTGGATATTATATGAGTGTGTCCACATCTCACCTTCTGTTTCTGCCACCTGTAGCAGGGCAGGAAAGGGGGGGGAAATCATCCTTGTGGCCCCATTGCCAGCTTCTCAGAGGCAGATTGTGTGCCTGATGGGACAGGCACGTTCCTGGCTGCACAGTGGCTGAACAAAAGCTCTCTCTCTGCCTGAAGAAAACCACGACACCAATGGGCTCATCATAAAAGAAAAATCTGGAGTTAGGTCGATTGAGGATGAATTGTAACACATTTCAACAGCTTACTGTGGCTCAACCCCATTTTTCAACTCAGCTACCCTTGATGTATGTATCTCGAAATTCTACGTTCTGCCGTCTCTCCCCATCTATACCCTCAGATACTGACTCTTAAAACCTCCTAATTAAATTGGACTCTTGGATACTAAACTTGACTCTTCTTCTTTAGCAATCGTATTTATTTATTTATTCATCCATTCATTCAACAGCAAGGGTTGGGTGTCTCCCACCCACCAAGCATGGTGCTCAGTCATGGGGGCGCACAGGATAATAGGAAAGGCTTCCTGCCCTGGAGGAGCTCCTGGTTCCAGGTCTCCTCCAACCTATGAGGGCTCTGGATTTGGGTTTTGACTTTGGCTTTTTGAACTTATAGCTTCCTTTCCAAGGAGGAACTTGGTTTTCTTGCTAATGCAGAACATGGATACTTGCCAAATCCCTGAACTCGACCAGACATCTGGTCCCAACTTCTCCTGGTTCTTCGTGTTCCCGAAGCCCAGCACAGCAGCCCTTTGCCTGGAGTTTCCACTTGAATTCAGCAGTTTTGTCCACATAACGAAGGTTATATCCTATGGAGCCTCTAAGATGTTGCCTCTGTGGGATCTCTGCCCTGTTTGTTTCCTCAGCCTAACCACCACTGGGCTACGACAGAGTTCTAAGAGCCCAGGATATCTGAGAGCTCAGCTGTGACAAATGAAAGTGGGAGCCAAAGGAGAACATTTAAGCGATTTCCCTTCTGAACCAATCCAGTTGGGCTGAATCGTCAGAGTGGTGTCTGGCGGCAGCAACCCTGCCGGGCCCCTGGGAGCCCAGGTCTGCCCGGCGCAAGCTCCTCGGCCACCCTTGCTGTGTCGCCTTCTGGCTGGGACAGGGAGGAGGTGGTTACAGTGATGTACAGAGGAAAGCAAGTGGGCATTGGGTACAGCCTATGCCTAAGAGGCAGTCGTACCTAGAAGGTATTCCTGCCAAAAATGCTGCATGTGCAGCAGCGCAGGGAATGGAAAAAAAAATGCTTGTGGTCACTGAATCTAATCTAGAGGAAATAATCAGACATCCAAACTGTGGACGTTCTACAAAACAATTGTCCTGAACTCTTCAGAAATATCCAAGTCAAGACACCCTACTACATAAAAATAGACAACTAATAAGGACCTACTGTATAGCACAGGAAACTCTTCTCAATACTCTGTAATGACCTATATGGGAAAGGAATCTAAAACAGAGTGGATATATGTGTATGTAGAACTGATTTGCTTTGCTGTACAGCAGAAACTAACCCAACATTGTAAATCAACTATCCTCCAATAAAAATTGTTTTTAAAAAGATTACAAAAAAAAAAGGGAGCTATTCTAGACTAAAGAAAACTAGAGACATGACAGCTAAATGCAGTGCGTGATCCTTGATTGGATCCTGAACTGAAAAACAATACAGCCATAAAAGACATTATTAAGGGCTTCCCTGGTGGCGCAGTGGTTAAGAATCTGCCTGCCCATGCAGGGGACACAGGTTCGTGCCCTGGTCCAGGAAGATCCCACGTGCCATGGAGCAATTAAGCCCGTGCGCCACAACTACTGAGCCTGCACTCTAGAGCCCGCGAGCCACAACTACTGGAGCCTGCACGCCTAGAGCCCATGCTCTGCAACAAGAGAAGCCACCACAATGAGAAGCCCTCGCAGCAAAACGAAGAGTAGCCCCTGCTCACCGCAACTAGAGAAAGCCCACGCGCAGCAAAAATAAAATAAATAAAATAAATTTATATAAAAAAGACATTATCAAGACAATTGTGTGTGTGTCTGTGTGAATAGGAAGAGAAAGAAAGAAAAACAAATGTGGTAAAGTGTTAATGATTAGTAAATCTAAGTGAGGGATATATGGCTATTCATTGTACTGTTTTCTCAACTTTGCTGTAGGGTGGAAGAGTGGCAGTGAGAGGGAAAAGATGGCCTGAGCAGACTGGCAGAAGCTAGGGGAGGCACGGCAGCCCCAGCCAGCTCTGGACCACGTTCCAGTCCCAGGGAAAAAGCAGGGACCAGGCGGGCACACTGACCATAAACACGGGGAACCTACAGCTTAGTGCACACCTGGGTCAATCCCACCATCTGGGGGCCAGATGTGGGTGCAGCAGGCAAATTCCAAGCCCACTAATAAGCAAAGAACTCCCAATAATGCCACGTGTAGCCTTCGGAGGCTCAGGACTGAGAAATGCAGAATGATCAAGTGCTTGGCCGTTGTTCCAGAGGCCAGACAGGATTGACGCCAGCAGGAACTGACATGTCTGCATGTTGTTGGCTGAGGACCTCAAAAGCCCAAGGTAGGGGTAAGGGCTCATTAGGAGGCAGGGGCCTAACTGGATTCTGTTTACTCTTAACTGGTTAAGTTTGCATTGCCAGATTAAGTTACTGATTAAGCCCACAGATGTACCCCTAGCCCCCACCACACACACATTTTTTTGTCTTCTATTCTCTATTTGTAATTCTTTCTGGCTGTCGCTGCTCCTCTCCTGGTTTTATGCCATTATGATGTGTGGAAAACATCAGAAGACCTCTCTACAGTGTCTTAAAATGCCTGAGTACAAAGATGAACAAAAAATCTATCAAAGCTGGTTTTGGACTCAGTACTGTGATGTGTCATTTCCAAAGGTCAGAAAGCTGAGTGCTGAAGTGACCAAGTTTCCAAGCCCTCTGGATTTGCCATCTTTTGGCATTTCCATAAGTTTTCTGGCCCCTAAAGGAATCGCTGATTTCTCTTTCCTGACTGTCTTTTAATCTCAGCTGTCCTGAGCAGAGCTTCCCCAATTCTGGACAGGACCAGCTGGTCAGCCCTCTCCTCTCTGGGGCTCCTGAGTTTTCTTCCTCTGTATGCGGAGATGTACAGTTCAGAAGGTCAGCCAGGGGTTGGTGTGACGGATCCAGCCAAGGGCTCTGCTCAGTTTCCACCATGCGGCTCAGAAACAAAGCAGCCACGACGAGTATTGCCAAGACCATGTGCTGGGAGCCAGGAGTAGATGAATTCCCGGTGTGAGCAAGGAAAACAGCACCCGAGTTTGCTGCGACTGTGATTAACATTCAGGATTCCTCCGGTAGAAGGCCCCTCCTGAGAAACCATAACATTTGCAGAAGTGGATTCAAGCAAACCCCAGTGGTTTTCAATCTCAGTCTCTTTCTCTCGCAGGCCCTCTCTCTCTTTTCCCTTTCTTTGGCAGCAAATCCCTATGTTCAAATATACATTTTAAATAAAAACCAGTACACAAAAGAGATCAAGATTCAGTCTGTCTGATTTTTTGTGGAGGCTGGGGACCCACGTGGCCCCTCCCCCAGTCACCCCAGGGTAATTTCGGGGTATTGTTCGGCCCCATGGAACCCAGGGTTTGAAAGCCATTGCTCTGGTCTGTCTTCCCCACACACAGAGGGAATATGGATCTTCTCTGATCCTGACTCCTCAGCTGCTCCCCAAACAACATTCCCCCACCCCTCCCCCAAACTGCTTTTATGCTTCAACACATGCCAAGAACTTTATCGGGTGAGATTTGTTGTATTTCTTTCTTAAAAGTTGGAAAGTGTCCTTTGATGGAAAATGAGTCTAATGATAACTTGTGATATTTTCAAAAAAGAGCATTGGCCTGAACTTCATGTATTTTATTCTCCTAGAAAAATAGAAGTGTGATCACGTGGTTTCATTTCCTTGAGGTCAAGAAGGCAGCATTTACAGATGGTTCCCTCACCTCCCCCATGAGATGGGAGAACCCAGGCTGTGGCTGTCCTCACTGGCTCTGTTGCATTGGCTTTGTGTTAATGCAACATCTTGGATCGAATTGAACTTGCTTCATTTTTTGATTATTACACACTCTATCAGCCACTTAATTTTCCTGCCATTGACCACTAGTTACATTTTCATCTATAACCTCAGATGCCATGGGATAGAAAACTGTGAGAAAGTTCATCTCTGAAGCAGTGGAAAGTTCCCAGATGTGAGAACAACACAGCAACCTATGGTGGGAAAGGCCACTAAACAGCTTTATTACATCAGCTATCACAAATAGCAAAGATTCTTGGGGTGGAAAAATTATTATTTTATAAGATTACCAGTCATCCCAGAAGCACAATGTGTTTTTAGCCGTTCATTTCAAAGTTGGCTCATTCCTCAGCTACCTACTTAGTTTTCCTTTTTTTTCAATAGTGGTTAGACTGTATTTCTCTAGGCCACACCAGCCAGAATGCTTTGCACTCTGAATATACAAATAGTGATGATCTGAGTCTCTCCTGTTTTTATCCTCACCTCTAGTCCCCACCAATGCCCCTTCTGGGAATCCCCAGAAAGCATCTCACCTGGACTCACCAAAAAGCACAGGACCATCGTGGGCTGCCACCACTGTCTTCCTCTGCCCTGTCCCTCTCCAGTGATGTCAACTGCCCAGCCTGCACTCCCCAGGCAGCTGTACGATGGTGCCTCAAGGCTGCCTCCAATGTCCCCAGCCAACAACTCATCCAGGCACATTGCCACTGCCACCACCCCCAATACACAGGGGCCTTCAGTGTACCAATGTGGAGAGGAATATTCTGGAGGTCATGAAGTTTGGGGACAAAATGGGAGAAAGTCCTCTCCCTTTTGGGTAATACATCTGTATGAATGGAATACTGAGGCAGTACTATCTTTTATCCAGTGTCTTAGAAGTGTTTTTTAATAAAATTTGTTTGTTTATTTATTTATTTATTTTTGGCTGCGTTGGGTCTTCGTTGCTGCGCGCGGGCTTTTTATAGTTGCAGCGAGCGGGGGATACTCTTCGTTGCGGTGCGCGGGCTTCTCATTACAATGGCTTCTCTTGTTGCGGAGCACGGACTCTAGGCGTGCAGGCTTCAGTAGTTGTGGCACGAGGACTTAAGTAGTTGTGGCATGTGGGCTCAGTAGTTGTGGCTCGTGGGCTCTAGAGCGCAGGCTCAGTAGCTGTGGTACACGGGCTTAGTTGCTCCGAGGCATGTGGGATCTTCCCAGACCAGGGCTCGAACCCGTGTCCCCTCCATTGGCAGGCGGATTCTTAACCACTGCACCACCAGAGAAGTCCCTCTTAGAGGTTTTTTTTTTGCGGTACGCGGGCCTCTCACTGTTGTGGCCTCTCCCGTTGCGGAGCACAGGCTCCGGACGTGCAGGCTCAGCGGCCATGGCTCACGGGCCTAGCCACTCTGCGGCATGTGGGATCTTCCCGGACCAGGGCACGAATCCGTGTCCCCTGCATCGGCAGGCGGACTCTCAACCACTGCGCCACCAGGGAAGCCCCCTCTTAGAGTTTTTTATGAGAATAATTATCTTAGCCCATTCGGGATGCTATACCAGAAATACCACAGACTAGGGGGCTTATAAGTATCAGAAATTTATTTGTCACACTTCTGGAGGCTGGAAGTCCAAGATCAGAGTGCCATCGTGGTTGGGTTCTGGGGAGGACCCTCTTCTGTGCTGCAGACTGCTGACTTCTTGCTGTATCCTCACATGGCACAGGGAGCTAGGGAAATCTGCGGGGTCTCTTTTATAAGGGTGCTAATCCCATGCATGAGGGCTCCAAGCTCATGACCTAATAATCACCTCTCAAAAGCCCCACCTTCTAGTACCATCACATTACGGGGTTAGGATTTCAACATCTGAATTTTAGGAGGACAAAAACATTCAAACCGTGGAAATCATGCTTTCAAATTTTACCCACAGGCCTTTCTCTTCTAGGACTCAGTGCTGGATACATGGAGGCAAGACCAGGGTTTGGGGAATCCTGTGTTTTCGGAACTATGCCTCACACCAAAAGCCTTAATACACTTTTCTGTTTAAGTCTGTCTTCCCTTAAATTAGTTCTCTCTCCCAAGTTTATTCTTCCTCTTAAAAACCGGTTTCTGACATCTGACGTCACCAAACAGGCCCAGACACATCTGAACCCCAGCAGGGGATGGCTTAGACTTAAGCTAAGGAAACCATTGCTATATAACTTTCAAGTTTAAATTGACTGTAGGCTCTTTAGCCAATATGTATGCCTTTTTTTAAAAAAACAGATAATATCAGTCATTCATTCCCAAGTTAGTCGTTTTCTTTTCTTTTGCCTTTTCCTTATGAGCTCTTGGATGTCAAAAGGCAGATTGGCAAGGTCATTACTGATCATCTGATTCATGCACATTAATTATGTAAGTATGAAGTGTATCGTTCCTATTTCTCCAGGTCAGCATTCTGTTTGCCTAAAATAAATTTACTCCAATGGATCTTTACTAGGATGTGGAGCAGTTGGAACCCTCACACATTGCTGGTGGGAATGTAAAACAATGCAGCCACTTTGGAAATCAGTCCTGCAGTTCCTCAAAGAAGTTGAACATGGAGTTACCATATGACCCAACAATTCCACTCTAGGTATATACCTGTGAGAAATGAAAACATAAGTTCACGTAACAACTTGTATACTAATGTTCATAGCATCATTATCCATCATAGCCCCGAAGTGGAAACAACACGAGTATCCATCAACTGATGAATGGACAAATAAAATGTGATATATGCATGCAATGAAATATTATTCAGACACATAAAGGAATGAAGCCCTGACATATGCTACAATTAGGATGACATTTTTTATTGTGAAATTCTATGTATTTCACTAAATAAATGAGTATATATTGATATTTTTCAATTTCTTTTAGCTGTTTTCATCAGCTAAAACAGGAAAACGGTGGAGGTTTTTTGTTTTTTTAAATTGAGATGCAATTCACAGAGCATAGCCTCCCCCCCACTTTTAAAGTATACAATTCAATGGTTTTTAGTATATTCACAGATATCTGCAACCATAACCACTATCTAATTCCAGAACATTCTCATCACCCCATAAAGAAACCTCATACCAATTAGCAGTCCCTCTCCATTTCCCTACCCCCCAGCCCCTGGCAACTACAAATCTCCTTTCTGCCTCTATGGCTTTGCTTGTTCTGGAGATTTTATATAAATAAAATCACATAGGTGGCCTTTTGTGTCTGCCTTCTTCTACTTAGCTAATGTCTTCAAGGTTCATCCAAACTGTGACCAACACAGATATATTCCTGCCTTCACAGGGCAATTCAGTACAGCACACGGCTCTGTGGGACCATGTGGAAGGAACACCCACTCAGACATGACGGGCCAGGGAAATCTTTCCAGACCCCTTGCTTCCTACTAGAGGCCTGAAGTCGAGCCAGAGTCAGGGACACAAAGAGCAGACTGAGGAGAAAGAGGAAATGGCGTATGCAAGGACCCTGAGGTGGGAGAGAACACAGCATGTTCTGGGAACTGAAAGCAGTTCAGGTCCAATCTAAACATTTGGTCTGCACTGAGTCCAGACTATTACATTTAGGAATTCAGCACTTTGCCAGGGTTCCAGCTTGTTCACACTTTACTCTGTGTGTCAGTCCGTTAGAATGTTTTCAGCTGCAAGTAACAGAGGCTGACTCCCACAGGTTTAAAGATTAAGGACATTTATTATCTCATATGACAGGGTGGGCAGACTTCAGGGTTGGTGGATTCAGTGGCTTAACAATGTCATTAGGGGACTTCCCTGGGGATCCAGTGGCTAAGAGTCTGCCTTCCAGTGCGGGGGTTTGATCCCTGGTCAGGGAGCTAGGATCCCACATGCTGAGGGACAACTGAGCCTGCATGCCACAACTACTGAGCCCGCACGCCTCAACTAGAGAGCCCATGTGCTGCAAACTACAGAGCCCAGGTGCTCTGGAGCCCATGCACCACAACTACAGAGAAGGCCACGCACCACAACGGAAGAGCCCGCGCGCTGCAATGAAGATCCTGCAGCTAAGACCTGACGCAGCCAAAAATAAAGTAAAATAAAAAACAACAACAAAAACAATGTCACTAGGGACCCAAGTTCGTTCTGTCTGTCTCTCTGCTAACTACCTGTTCAGCTTCTGTCTAAGGCAAGTTCCCCTTGAGGCCACACAACCTGGGACAACATGTTTCCCTGTTATTTTTCAACAGGAGAGACACGCACTTCTGTTTTCTGAAAGCCCCAGCAAGGATTCCCTGACATCTCATTGGCACAAGTTCCTGAACAGAGTCCTGGTGAGGGAGCAGTTACCATGAGCAGCTTGGATTAATTATGTGGCGATGGATGGAGGACTGGGGAGTCAACCTCAGTGTGACCACACTGGGGACCTTAAACACAGTTGGGTGCCTTGGGCTGGCAATGCATTCACCAGCAGCTGCCTTGGGGTTCATCTCCCACTCTTGTATCCAAAAATATATCCAAGCCCAACTTCAAAGTAGGATGAGTAATGTGATTTCTGTTCCACAGGTTTTGTGAGAACTGTCTGTCATACCTAAAAAATTCCTAAAAATTATCTGTAAACCTCTTTCTCTTTCCTCAGATTTCCACTCTCCACCACAGGTACTACATCTCTTTCTATCTCTCTCTGCCCCATCTTCCTCCTGAGACCGCTTACAGCCAAGCTGGTTGTTTCCTCTTTCCCCACTCCCTTTCTTTAAATCACTTAGCTTGCATTTTCCTCTCAACACAAACTACTGCTGCCCCATGCAAAGGAACAGAATTTTAGGTAATTCTACTGTTCCTCTTGCATGTTTCCAAGGGCTTCAATTCACTCTGCCAAGAATTCAACAGGAGATCTGAACACTCGTACTGGTGTCTCTACATACAAAGATTCTGATCACTTCAAACTCTTTCAACTCAATAAGCTTATTAATCATCAATAACTATTAAAATTTATGGGCAGTTCTCCAGAGATAAACCCACTCACATATGGTCACCTTATCTTTGATAAAGGAGGCAAGAATATACAATGGAGAAAAGACAGCCTCTTCAATAAGTGATGCTGGGAAAACTGGACAACTACATGTAAAAGAATGAAAGAAGAACACTTCCTAACACCATATACAAAAATAAACTCAAAATGGATTAAAGACCTAAATGTAAGGCCAGACACTATAAAACTCTTAGAGGAAAACATAGGCAGAACACTCTATGAAATAAATCACAACAAGATCCTTTTTGACCCACTTCCTAGAGAAATGGAAACAAAAATAAAAATAAACAAATGGGACCTAATGAAACTTCAAAGCTTTTGCACAGCAAAGGAAACCATAAACAAGATGAAGACAACCCTCAGAATGGGAGAAAATATTTGCAAATGAAGCAACTGATAAAGGATTAATCTCCAAAATATATAAGCAGCTCATGTAGCTCAATATCAAATAAACAAACAACCCAAATGGGCAGAAGACCTAAATAGACATGTCTCCAAAGAAGATATACAGATTGCCAACAAACACATGAAAGGATGTTCAACATCACTAATCATTAGAGAAATGCAAATCAAAACTACAATGAGATATCATCTCACACCGGTCAGAATGGCCATCATCAAAAAATCTACAAACAATGAATGCTGGAGAGGGTGTGGAGAAAAGGGAACCCTCTTGCACTGTTGGTGGGAATGTAAATTGATACAGCCACTATGGAGAACAGTATGGAGGTTCCTTAAAAACTAAAAATAGAACTACCATATGATCCAGCAATCCCACTACTGGGCATATACCCTGAGAAAACCATAATTCAAAAAGAGTCATGTACCACAGTGTTCATTGCAGCTCTATTTACAACAGCCAGGGCATGGAAGCAACCTAAGTGTCCATCAACAGATGAATGGATAAAGAAGATGTGGCATATATATACAATGGAGTATTACTCAACCATAAAAAGATACGAAATTGAGTTATTTGTAGTGAGGTGGATGGACCTAGAGTCTGTCATACAAAGTGAAGTAAGTCAGAAAGAGAAAAACAAATACCGTATGCTAACACATATATATGGAATCTTAAAAAAAAAAAAAATGGTGCTGAAGAACCTAGGGGCAGGACAGGAATAAAGACACAGACACAGAGAATGGACTTGAGGACACGGGGTGGGAGAAGGGTAAGCTGGGATGAAGTGAGAGAGTGGCATGGACATATATACAGTACCAAATGTAAAATAGATAGCTAGTGGGAAGCAGCTGCATAGCACAGGGAAATCAGCTCGGTGCTTTGTGTCCACCTAGAAGGGTGGGATATGGAGGGTGGGAGGAAGATGCAAGAGGGAGGAGATATGGGGATGTATGTATATGTATAGCTGATTCACTTTGTTATTCAGCAGAAACTAGCACAGCATTGAAAAGCAATTATATTCCAATAAAGATGTTAAAAAAAAATTTATGGGCAGTTCTATTTGGGGAAAAATAACTTCAATGTGTCTAAAACACCACAACCATGTCCAAAGACAAACAAAAAATTAGCAAGTATTTGTAAAATATGTGACAATTTCCTTAATGTACATAATTACTTTTACCTTCACTAAGAAAAAGATGAACATCCCAAGGTAAAAGATATGAACTGTCAGTTTACAAAAGAGAAAGAGAAAAAGAGATAACGTTTATTTTAATTATTGCCCACTAGATTGGCAAAGATTTAAAAAATTGCTAACACCTGGTGTTGGCAAGAATCTGGAGCAGTAAGTGCTATTGATGAGATTTCAATTGGAACAACTTCTCTGAAAGTCGATCTGCATTTCTATCAATATTTAAAATATATTTACTTTTGATCAAGCGATTAGCACTTCTAGGAATTTATTCTAAGGAACTATTCAGGCAAGGGCATAAAAATCTATGTACAGGATATTCATCATAACTCTTTTTATAATAGCAAAATTGAAAAACTTTACTGTCCAGCTATAGGGGGTTAATTTAATGAATTATGGGAAATTTGTGTTTTTAAAAACTTGATTGTATCTCAAGACCCTAGCTCAGTGACTGGTACATATATGACTATTTGTTGAATAAATAAACAAATAAATATAGTAGATATTCTATAGTCATTACAAATGATGATGCAAATTTAAATTCACTGAAATGGGAAGCTATCTGTCAACTATTGTTAAAAGGAAAAGCACGGTAAAAAACTGCATGAATAAAATAATCTCATCTTTGCATAAAAAAGCATGTGTGTGTGTATCCACAGAAAAATGTTTAGAAGTCTTTATACCAAAATGTAAATTGTGGTTCTTCCTAAATCGTGAGATTATAGGTGGGTTTTTTTGCATTTTTCTTATTACCTTCAAGCGATGTCTGGATTGTTTATTCTAAGCATATATTACTTTTATGTAAGAAAAAGGAAATATGTATATTTAGTTAGAACAACAACAACAGCAATAAATATCTCTATGAATACATGTGCTATTGAAACACATACACATGAAAGTAAGCATAAAGTACTTTGTAGTTTTACATATCTTGCTGCGATAACCTGAAGATGACAAAGTCCTTGTAGAAGCTTGCCACCAGGAAAACTCAACAAACTGTCAAAATTTTTTCCAAAAGTATACAAAAAGCCAAGTCACAGAGAGTTCTTCAGTAATACACTGTGTGATGACGTACTAGGTAGACAAGGAGGCAGATGGCACTGGCTTAGGCCTGGTCAAGGGGCCTTTCCTGGGCTACAGGATCTAGGGGGCCCAGCTGTGGTCCTCCTCTGGCCTCCATCTCCCCCACAGGCCCAGAAATCCAAGGAGCCAAGCTCATCCTCTTTTAGATCATCATTATTTTTCATAATTAGATGCATTGTACGCGGTCCTTCATTTGTATTCTTGCCCTATGTTCCACAAACGTTAGGGACAGGCCTGGAGGCAGAGAACAAAATCAAGCAGACCAGTTTGTCCTCTGAGAAACCTCATATCACGGGTGTGGGTCTGCAGAAGAACACAGATGGTGCTCTCTCACCTCATGGACAACTTAGACCTAGACCTGTCTTGGATGACATCTATGGCTTCCCAATACATCCACTGGTACCATCTGGACTCTAGTAAAGCAGAGAACCGATGATGAAAGGCCTAGAATATACCCAGTTCATCAGTGAAAGCAATGCTTATTAAAGAACAATTGATAGGCCAAGGGCTTGCTAAGAATGGACAATAGGATCCCCAAACATTTGGGGGTCTCAAGCTGTGGAGATACCTGAGACTTAACGTGGAAAAAAAACCAAAAAACAAAAAACTGCTTTCTACAAAAGCACTGCTTCCTGGGAGTCCCAACTTGGGATTATGTGTGAGTTTGAGACAGAGCCAAAAATAATAACAAAGGACAATTCATAGAAAAGGAAATGCAATTACATTTTAAATATATGAAATATTTTCTACCTCACAATAAGAAAAATAATCAAATTAAAGCACACTTTTCACATATGCGTTATCAAAGATCAAATGATTTGATGATAAACAGCATTAGGTTAGATGAAAGGCAACTGGCAATCACACGCATTTTTGGTGGAAGTGTCAAGTGGTACATCCTCTTTGAAGCTATGCTTTGGCAACATCCATCAAAAAGCAAAATGTACATAATCTTTGACACAACAATCTCATCTCAAGCAACTTATCAGATAGATACACACCTCCTTGTATAGGTGTACAAAGAAATTTGCAGCGTGTGTATTGTGTGGAGTAGGGGAAGATTGGAAACAACTTGAAATTTCATCAGTAGGATACTGGTTAAGTAAATGATGCTTCATCTGTTCAGTGGAATGCTATATTACTGTTAAAAAAGAAATAGGTTGCTTTACAAACTGCTTACAATATGCTTCAATATATGCAGAGAAAAAAAATTGTCACCAAGTGTAGTACTGGGACAGTTAAATTTCCTGAAGTTGCTCATTGTATCATGGTTAGGTACAAGAATGTGCTTGTTCTTAGGAGATACACAAACAAGTATTTAGGGATGAAGATGTCTGTGACTCACTCTGAAATGGTTCGGCAATAATAATAGTAACAATAATAATGATAATCAAAGTTATCTATAGATATAAAGAGAATGCAATTGTGGCAAAATATTCATTGATGAATCTAGGTGAAAGGCATACAAGAGTTTATCTTACTAGTGTTGCAACTTTTCTGAAGGTTTGAATTTTTTAAAAAGAAAAAGTTTACAAAGAAAGAAACAAGAGGTGCAGAGCAGTCTATAGTGTACTACCTTTTGGGAGAAATGTATACTCTACCTCTGGAAGGAAACAGAAGCTGATACCAGTAATTGCTTCTGGGATGGGGAATTGGCCTGAAAAATGGTGTAGGAGGGAGATTTACTATATAGTTTCCCTAACTATACTGCTGGGACCACTTCAATTTTTTTTTTACCTTGTGCACATATGCTTTATTCAAGCTGAGAGAGAAAGAGAGAGACAGAGACAAAGACAGAAAAAACTGTTTAAAAAGTAGCCACAGTTACTAACCAACAAACACAACTTCATTTCCATTGCACAGATCGTTAGAAAAACTGTCACTTCTCCTAATCCATTTTAGGCATGCCCACATACACTGATCAAAATCATTCAGTCTCATTCTAAAAAAATGAAGATCAGAACAAAGAATGCTGCTGCCCAGAAACAAGCACAGTTGATATTTTCCTATGTTTCCTTGTAGGCTTTTCCCCACACACATTTTTTTGAGCATAGTTGAGATCATACTTACATAACTTTATGATCTACCTCTTTTTTTGTCTTAATATTATATCAAACATCTTCTCATGTTCTTGAAAACTCTTTTTAGACAAAAATTTTAATAGCTGCATGATATACTGTCCTGTGATGTCTTACAACGTATCTGACCATTCCCTGTTGTTGGACATTAAGATTTGCAGGGTTTCTTTTTCTATAATAAGTAAATCTGCAGTGAACATAATTACTTAAAACTCTTCATATCTTTTCAGTTATTTCCTTAAGCTAGGTTCCTAGTAGAGAAACTACAGGGTCGTGGGGTATTAACACATTGAAACACTCTTGAGATGAATTGTCAAATTCTTTTCTTAAAAGATTGTTCCAACACTGCTTCTTGCAACGCCAAGGGCCTTCTAAAGTCTGTGGTGACGGGAGCCTCACTCGCTGTGGACTGGACTAGAAGTCAGGGAGCAGTGTTGCGGTCCCTGCCCTGCTACAAAGCAGCTGTGTGATCCTGAGAAAAGCAGTTTTAAAAAATGATTCTAAAATATGTGTAAACGTTACATGATTTTAAAATCACTTTCACATTTTTTTCGCAAACCTCACAGCCACCCCATGAAACAGTAAGGAGATATTATTCCCACTTGAAATATCAGAAAGTGAGGCCCAGGATGGTTAAGTGATTTTTCCGGGGTCCCAACTTGTAAACATGGAACACACAACGTCTGTTTCCTACTTCAGAATTATTTCTATTAACTCACACTGCCCCTTTCTTTTCATCTTGTCCTGCAGTCATTCTGGATCTCAAGATAGGAATTGTCCTAGAGCTTCCCAGACTTTTCTGTGCATATATCCTCAGGAGAACCTTGTTATTAACATGCTGATTCTAATCAGGAGGTCAGGGTAGCACTCAAGAGTCTACATTCCTAACAAGCTCTAGATGAAACAACGCTAGTCTGTGGACCGCACTTTGAATAGCAAAGTACAAGTCAGTCTCCTAAATTCCTCTTGGCAAAATGTTCCACATTTCAGTACTTTTCACCTAAAAATCAAATTGCTTCATATACAGAAGCATTTATCATATAGAACCCACCAGATTCCAGAATGTATAGATCCTTAGATGAGGATCAGTAACTGACCACAGCCTGGATTCCATAATTTTCTGCCACAGTGTCAAGTAATGAAACTTTAAAAAGAGCGTAAGTCTGATAAAGAAGCTCTTCAAAACGAAGGACCAGCCCAATACTGAGTATGACATTTGGCTGGGGAGAAAAAAATAATAGATTGACTGTATTGGTTAATTATATGTGGTAATTGATGGAAGAGTTTAAGGTGAGTCTTTGAGGTTTCAAGGCTGGATGATAGGTAACTGATGGTACCATTAACAAAAATAGGGACATCAGGAGATGTGCTGACTAGAAAAATAGTCATAACAACAATTGCCCCTACCAACTTATATCCTGGCATGGCCCAGAATATTATGATTGCAATAGCAGAAGAAAGACTAAGTTGAGATAATTTTGTGTTAACTTTCTGATTATTAGTTAACATTCTGTCTTTTGACTATAAAAACAGCTGCTGGTCGACAGATGAATGGATAAAGATGTGGCACATATATACAATGGAATATTACTCAGCCATAAAAAGAAACGAAACTGAGTTGTTTGCAGTGAGGTGGATGGACCTGGAGTCTGTCATACAGAGTGAAGTAAGAAAGAGTAAAACAAATACCATACGCTAACACATATATATGGAATCTAAAAATAAAAGTGGCTCTGAAGAACCTAGGGGCAGGACAGGGATAAAGATGCAGATGCAAAGAATGGACTTGAGGACACGGGGAGGGGGAAGGGTAAGCTGGGACCAAGTGAGAGAGTGGCATGGACATATATACACTACCAAATGTAAAACAGATAGCTAGTGGGCAGCAGCCACATAGCACGGGGAGATTGGCTAGATGCTTTGTGACCACCTAGAGGGGTGGGATAAGGAGGGTGGGAGGGAGATGCAAGAGGGAGGAGATATGGGGATATATGTATATGTATAGCTGATTCACTTTGTTATAAAGCAGAAACTAACACACCATTGTAAAGCAATTATACTCCAATAAAGATGTTAAAAAAAAAACCAGCTGCTGGGCTTATACTTGGTTTTCTAGGGGTGATGGTTATGCATAGATTTCTTCCTCCTCTCACCCTTCTGAACAACTGTCATTGGTAACACAATTGACTAGGAATAGAGAGAAATTTGCATGCTTGGATCAGGGCCAAACTAGTTTGTGTCTGTGGGATTCAGACTTAGAAGTGCCATTGAGAATTCCCACTATTTCCCACTCTCAGCACATATAGTTTTATAGAGGAATTAATCTAATACTGATTTCATCCTGATTTAGCAGGATCCACTAGAAACTTCCTTGCTGGAATCTTAAATTGTTTATGACTGAGGTCAGCTCACAAATGCACTGGCTTCATTGCCTTGTGGACGCCTTGATGGCCTCAGAATAGCACAGTTATTTGGAGCAAAGGGCAGACCTTTGTACTGCACTGGCAGCCTCTCTTCGGTATAGTTCGTGGGAGCCTGAGAGGAATAAGCCCAGACAAGCATGCAACTTCCTCCTCTGTTCATCAATTCACTCCATTGTCTTTTCTTGGTGGCTTGACCTCGTACCACAATTGTAAGGTATCTTGGGAAATTCTGAGATATAAATTTTAGCTCATACTGGACAGACAGAATATTTTTAATTAAAAGGATAGCAATAGTAGAAACATATTTTCAAGAAGAGGGTTGGATTCTGTTTAAGCCACATGTCTTCATCAAATTCCAACTGGGATAGTTCCATATGCAGATTTTTTTCTTCTCACTTCTTATCTCGGATAATTAACAAGAATTTGTGGAACACCACTCTGTTCAGAGCACAATAATAGTATGCCATTGTTTAGAGTTCAAAACAAGGTGCTAATTCAACAAACCCAATAAAAGAATTTGGTGGGTTTTTTTCCCCCCATTTTGGAATAGACATTTTAATCTGAGCAATTAACTATATTTCAAAGGTAGAATTATGTGGCATCATAGAGCATGATTCATCATAAATTTCCAGTTGGCTATGGAAACAGATGGGACTGTGATATGAAGCCACCAAGAAAAGGATTTATCTTCATTCCTTCCTCTCTTCTGGCTTTTGACAGTTTTAGTGGTGAGAGAGATGCTCCAAGCCTAAAGAAAAGACAGATACATCAGCATCTGTCACCGTAGAGATAAGTAATAAATCCTCAGAATAATTCTGTTTTTGTCTGGCCATGAAAACCTGCACTGCACATTTTTAAAAATTAATTAATTTATTTATTTACTTGTCTGTGTTGGGTCTTCATTGCTGCGCACAGGCTTTCTCTAGTTGCCATGAGTTGGGGCTACTCTTTGTTGCGGTGTACGGGCTTCTCACTGTGGTGGATTCTCTTTTTGCTGAGCACGGGCTCCAGGTGCACAGGCTTCAGTAGTTATGGCTCACGGGTTCTAGAGCACAGGCTCAGTAGTTGTGGTGCACGGGCTTAGTTGCTCCGCGGCATGTGGGATCTTCCCACACCAGGGCTTGAACCTGTGTCCCCTGCATTGGCAGGTGGATTCCTAACCACTGCACTACCAGGGAAATCCCTGCCCTGTATATTTATCACTCTTTTCAATCATTTCTTGGGCCAGTAAGCCTGACATAAGCAAAGAAATTAGTTCAGATATGTTGTTAATCACAGGATAGCCTTAGAGAAGAGGCAACTGATTCAGAACAACTTATTATTTCCACCACAGTCACACAGCAGGAAAACACCCCAAACCAAATAAATTCCCCACAACTTGCATAAGAACAAATCCACAGAAAGAGAAGATAAAGCTCTGCAGGAAACCAGCTAGATTTCAGTTATTACTTCTGCTGTTTGGCAAAATCTTTTTGACATATACTTTTTAAAACTTTCTTAATATGGGACCAGTGGAGTTCTTTGAAATGTCACTTCACCTTGACATTCAAAATGATGGCCAAGCTTAGTTTACTGGTTGTGTCAAACACAGGAGAGAATTTAAGTAAAGTTTCTGGATGATTTGGACCAAAAAGAACATTTTTTGGTAATCTGGAGCACATTTCAGTTATGTTTCACTTTCAGTAATTGTTTGACAGAGACTAAACAATTCGTGTTGCTTCAAGCTTTGCATTTATGTTTTGGGATATTGTACCAAATCTTTCAAAATATCTGATTATTAAGTTGTATAGAGCCCAGATATCATTTGAAGGTAATACAGTTTGCCAACCAAATAATAAAAATGATGATAATGATGATGATGATGATGCAGGAGGCTGCAAATAAGAAAAGAGTTTATCTGGGGTCTTAAGAATTGCATTTCGGGAGACACGGATTTGGGTAACTCCGAAGGAGTGTTCCGAGGAAGAGAAAGAGTCAGGGCTTATACAGAAAAAAACCACAAGTTTGTTAAAAGTTGCCTGGAGAGAATTATGATCAACTTTGACATGAAAATATTTGTCCTTAAGGAATCACTAGTTGTTTTAGGGTAGGGGTCTGATAAGTAGATAGACTGTCAAGAGTTATTTTAGGATAAGGGTCTGATAAGTATCTTGAGTTTCTAGCCGGTGTTTTTGATAACTTCATCAGGTCAAAAGTTCAGATTCCATCCAAGCTGAGATGTTGCATAAGTCACACTTCCTAAGAGTTCCATTTAAGAGTGCTCTCTTAGCAATACCAACTCCATTTTGACTTCCTTTCATAGCTTTTACCTATGATTATAAAGTTAAATCCATTGGCATCAAAACCTCAAACTGTTCATTCTTATGTCCTTAGAAACATGGTTTAAAATGTTGAGTATGACATGAATATATCCCCAGTTGATATTTTCCTTATCTTGCAGGGCATCATAGAAGGTAGTCTTAGCATCAATGACAAGCTGTGTTATTATTTTTAATTGAAAATTTAATTGAGGTAATTGTAGATCCACATGCAATTGTAAGAAATAATACAGTGAGATCCTGTGTACACTTTGCCCAGTTTCCCCCAGTGGTAACATGTTCTAAAACTATAGTACAATACAACAACCTGGATACTGACATTGATACAATCCAGTTCTACTTGGACTCGTGTGCGTGTGTGTGTGTGTGTGTGTGTTTATTTATACAGTGTTATCATCTATGTAGTTTTGTGTATCCACCACACAGTCAAGATACAGACAGTGCCATCACCACAAGGGTTCCTTATGTTGTATTTTGTAACACACAGTCTTCCCTCCTACCTCCCAAACTGTATTATTTGTTGACTTACCAGTTAGTTCTCCATGTAAATTGGAAAGCCAGTATATATACTGATTAAGAATGGCTCAGAAGTCCCCGTTGCCTGGGTTTGAATCCTGACTCTGCCACCATGCTAGGTAATGTACATACATGATCTTATTTAATGCTCACAAAAGCCTCCTGAGATAAGTATTCTTGTCCCTGTTTGCATATGAAGAAACGAAGCCTTAGAGACATTAAGTATAGTACAGAATTTACCCAGAGTAACACTCTAGTAGACATTTTAGCAAGATTCAAAATCAGATCCATCTGATCCCAAAACTGATGCTTTTCCACAATAGCAAACGTATTAATTACAAGTGTTCCAGTTAGAGCATTGTGCTGGTTTTTAAGCTATTGTCTCAATCTCAAACTCACCCTGCTCTTCACTGGTTTGTGATACAAACCACAGTTCTCCTTAGCCAGTTGGCTCCCTGGTAGGTTCTGCCAATAGAAAGCTCTAAGGGGACAAGTTACTGGCTCCTTGCCATTTGTTTGTCGTTCCTATCAGCATCAGCCTGGAAACAGCTCTTCACCCTGGCAGTGGCAGTTCCTTCTAGTGGATTCCAGTTTGCAAGTTGTCTGCATTCCAAGCACCAGCCTCATTTCAAACACTCAATGATGCCACGCCATCCAACCACACCCCCTCCCAGAGATCTGGGTCCTGACTCCTCTGGATCTCTCCTCTGAGTTCCTGAGGCATCTTATATCTTCAGGCCCCACCCTCATGGTTCCAAATTTTAATAATCTGCCCTCAACCTTTTGGTCCTCCAGTCCTAAACACGGTAATCACCTCCTGAAATTACTTACTTCTATGATATCTTAATGCTCTCTTTTTGTCCAGCACATGGTAAACAATTCTTTTTTTTTTTTTTTTGCGGTACGTGGGCCTCTCACTGTTGTGGCCTCTCCCGTTGTGGAGCAAGGCTCCAGACGCGCTGGCTCAGTGGCCATGGCTCACGGGCCCAGCCGTTCCGCGGCATGTGGGATCTTCCCAGACCGGGGCACGAATCCGTGTCCCCTGCATCGGCAGGCGGACTCTCAACCACTGTGCCACCAGGGAAGCCCAACAATTCTTTATATTAAATTCTCTCTGTTAAAATAATTGTTCTGCTTTCTGACTCCTGATTGGACCCTGACTGGTACAACTAGCTAGCTCAAAATTTGGAAATTTATTTGCAAGATTGACCAAAAGTGTGGCAAAATTGTTTCCTCTAGCAAATAGGACATGTTATAGTGTTAAGAAAAAATATTCAAAACTTTAAAAATAAGGCAAAAAGATGACTGTATATCTGTCCTTTCAGTGTCACACTGGCATTGTCTAACAGGCCTACCCACATAACTACATAATTCTCTAGAGAAATGCACCTTTGTTTAACTTATTATTTATTACTGCTTAGGGCCTACACTCTGTGAAATTAGACATAAACTTGTAGAAGATTAAGTGGTAAATGATTTTTGCAGAGTAGAGTTGTAAATTATTTCTGTTGGATAGAAAAAGGAATCACAAAGTTTATAGTTTTATTACCCTAAGGGCATTGAAGTTTTAAAAAACTAATAGACTTTATTTCTTAGAATTGTAGGTTCACAGATAAACTGAACAGATAGTACAGACAGTTTAATATACGCTCTCTCCTCTTCACCCCACCTCCCTTTTTTCCCCTATTAATAACATCTTGCATTAGTGTGGAACACTGTTACAATTGATGAACCAATATTGATACATTATTAACTAAAGTCCATAGTTTACCTTACTGTTTATTCTTTGTGTTGTACAGTTCTAAGGGATTTAACAGCTGCATAATGTTATGTACCCACCATTACAGTATCATACAGAATAGTTTCACTGCCCTAAAAATCTCCGGTGCTTCACCTATTCAACCCTCCCCACCTACCCTGAATCCCTGGCAACCACTGATCTATTTATTGTCTCTAGTTTTGCTTTTTCCAGAATGTCATGTAGTTGGAATCATACAATATGTAGCATTTTCAGCCTGTCTTCTTTCACTTAGTAATATGAACTTAAGTTTCCTCCATGTCTTTGGAGGTCATTTCTTTTTATTGCTAAATAATACCTATTGTATGGATATATCACAGTTTATTTGTCCATTCACCTATTGAGTGACATCTTGGTAGTTTCCCTGCTTTTAGCACTTATAAATAAAGCTTCTATAAATATTTGTGTGCAGGTTTTTGTGTAGACATAAGTTCTCAATTTATTTGTGTTTGCTGGATCGTATGTGTGGACAAAGAATGCCACCTGCCATATCAGTAAACAAAGGATGTTGCAGTCATCAGCCCTCAGCCACTGCAGCTACCCCTGCCAGTGCACCCTGAGAGGATTCGGGATAGAGAAAAACAGGATACTGGCTCTAGATAGTTAAGGCGCATATCAAAGGAGTAATTTCATTAAATCCAGATTCTCACATCTTCCCATACATAGAAAAGTGCTAAATTCATTAACTTGAGATGGCTGTTTTTTCTTTAATTAACAGTAACCTTCTGACGTTAGACTGCCTTTTTTTTTTTTTTTTTCTGAAAACTCCTGTATATCCTGACTCCTCCCTTACCTCTTTGAGACAGCCCCTCAGAGCTATCTGAGAGGCTATCTCCTGGGCTGAAGTCCTCAGTAAGCCTGCCAAATAAAATATAACTCTCAACTTCTAGGTTGTGCCTTTTTTTTCAGTCGACATATGGTAAGGGTATATTTAGCTTTATGAGAAACTGCTAAACTGTCTTCCAAAGTGGCTGCATCATTTTGCATTCCCATTTTTAAAAATTAATTAATTAATTTATTTATTTTCGGCTGCATTGGGTCTGTTGCTACACACGGTCTTTCTCTAGCTGCAGTGAGCGGGGGCTACTCTTCGTTGTGGTGCGCAGGCTTCTCATTGCAGTGGCTTCTCTTGTTGCAGAGCATGGACTCTAGGCACGCAGGCTTCAGTAGTTGTGGTGTGTGGGCTCAGTAGTTGTGGCTCGAGGGCTCTAGAGCACAGGCTCAGTAGTTGTGGTGCACAGGCTTAGTTGCTCCGCAGCATGTGGGATCTTCCCAGACCAGGGCTCGAATCAGTGTCCCCTGCATTGGCAGGCGAATTCTTAACCACAGTGCCACCAGGGAAGTCCCTGCATTCTCTTTTTTTTTTTTTTGCGGTACGCGGGCCTCTCACTGCTGTGGCCTCTCCCATTGCGGAGCACAGGCTCCGGACGCGCAGGCTCAGCGGCCATGGCTCACGGGCCCAGCTGCTCCGCGGCATGTGGGATGTTCCCGGACTGGGGCACGAATCCGTGTCCCCTGCATCGGCAGGCGGACTCTCAACCACTGCGCCACCAGGGAAGCCCTGCATTCTCATTTTTAAAAGAATCTAATTTAGCAGTCTTATTCCTGGATTCTTTCTTTCCTAAAGTACATATACTTAGCCTCTTGAATTCTCTTATGAACCAGTTTTACCATCTTGATGGCTCCCCAAGTAATAAGGTAAATAAACATTTGGCATGTGCTCACTTAAATATTTGGGGCATGTTTTTCATTTTCTAAATAATATACTTTGACAATAATAGCCAACCATATTTCCCACATGAAAGATGACCCTACTGATTCACCCTTTTTTATTTTTCTAAGGCATGGTAATGACCTTTACAGTCACACTCTGAATGACTTTCCCAAGTGTGAACTCCCATGTAAACTGGCTCAACAACCCTACGAAAAGTTAATATTTTACAAATGCAAAAGACCACCTGGTGAACATTCCAGTAAACTGATCCATAGATTTGTTAAAAAAGAAAAAAAAAAAAAAGCTTCAATTTGGGAACCAATTACTGGATAAATGCTAAGTCATCCTGGCATAAATCTGATTAAAGTAAAATTTTCAGGTCACACAGTCTCCTTTTTTCTATATGTTTTAAAATTTGGTGGCCTCTGTTAAGGGAGAGGATGGAAATCAATCCTCTGCAACTGTGTCTTAGGCTTATATCCAAGAATTAGAATGCTTACAGGGTTTTGAGGCCTACAGGCTGAATTCTGACACTACACAGACCGTCCACAGGCAGGGTAGAAAGAGTAGAATTACACATCGCAGTCAGGGAAGCTAGGGTGCATGGTTTGAATGTCAAGGGCATTCTTGGGCTTGCTGCAAACCTCGTTCTGATTCTTCCATTTTCAGATTGTTGAGCTGAAGTCTTTTCCCCTGCAGTTTTAAGTTATTCCAGACCATGGATAGAATGGTTCACTCTCCCCACTCTCCTCAGATGTGGAGCCCCTGGGCAGCGGCTGGCACTGTGCATATGTAACTTGCACACATACCCTCCTCAACTAATGTAAAGGTCCCAACATAAACATTAGTTCTCACCAGTGTTCCAAGGATTTTAAAGGCTTTGGTGCTGTAAAAAAAATATTTAGTCAGCTTGTGACAGCTACAATCCTGCTCCTGTTTCAGCTTTTAAAAAAAAAGAAGGGAAAAAAAAAAAAAAGGAAACCATACTCATTTCTTCCTTCCACAGCTCAGTGAAGTTCCAAAAAGTAGAAAGAATCCCTTAGCTTGCCTCATTGGTAGAAACGCCTGGTTGGGACATTCCTTTGGGCACTTTAGCTGAAAACTGCATACCTCTGGGACCAAAGCATCCCTGCTTTAGTCTGCAGTCTCAGAACTGACTGTGAACTCTCTACAGAGATAGGAGAAGTCTGTGCAAACCCCCCCAGAGAAAACAACACAAACCACACCTGACCCCAGATGGAGGTTGCGTTTCCAGAGAGAAAACACAGCCACTGAGATAGTAGCTCCCTCAGGATCTCTTTTTATTCTGACTGCTGAGCAGGTAACCACCTTTTGGGGAGTGCTTTTTCTGTTTCCATCATATCCAGGGAAGTGTAGCAAACTCCTTTACTCAGTGAAATGAGACAGTAGCCAGTATGACACACCTGGTATCCTTCTTCAAGGCGCTATCCTTACATGAGAAGGAACCCCACCCTATAGGAAATGGAAAAGCTGATGGGGCCTTTTTTATCTAGGATACTCATGGCTGTTTTCCTGCTGGAGCCTGTGCTTAACTCCTTGTTTCACTTGGCAATGAGCAAGCGAGGAAAACAAGGGTATTAATAACGATCATTGACATTTGAACTTCCTGGGTACACCCTGTGCTTGTACCCAAGTGCTGAATAGAATTTTTAAAAAAGATTATCTCTGTGTGTGCATGAATGAGACTAAAAGTTGCCACAAGCTTAAATCATTCATTTTCCTTTGTCCCAGAAAAATACATTTTTTGTCTCTGTGGCATTTGAATCAACTCTTCTTTCCTTTCAGAGTTTTGGCATTTGAAAAGGTTTTATGTCATGAAATGACTTTATTTATGTATTCTGCAACTCCTGCCACAAAGCCTTAGGGCACGCCAATTAAAAACACAACAGCAAAGAAATGAAGCAATGTGATGATTTTCCATCAATGAAATGATTTCTATCAGCAAGCTCCTTGCAAAATGACACTGCTATTTAGTGACTCAAATGCCATAAATCTGTTTCTTTCTGGGTTTGTGGCAAGTCCCACCTGCTGTGGTCTTGGTGGTGACATGGGATTTTGATCTGGCTGCCCTTTGTTGATCCATGGCCCCCATCCCTCCTTTCTTAGAAAGGTGGAAAATCAGCAGGGCTGTAGGTGCTGGAAAAACAGAGGTCCTGGTTGCAGTCTCCTGTGGGTGGTTCCATAGTCCATTTATGGACCATGACCTATAGAATTCAAATTCTGGGACATCTGAAGTCTGCCCCATATTCTCGGCATTTTAAAATCTGCCCAAAAGAGAGTTTACCAGAAAAGGGATCTCTGAGGTGAGGAGCTGGTGTCTACATCTTTGCCTCAGACAGTCAACATTTCTCAGAACAACTCAGCTGGGAGCTCTTCTGAGAAATAAACTGACATCATAGAGTTGAAGGACTTATTGCCTCAAGACTCTAATGCTCTAGAAAATTCAAAGCAACTATTTGTTTAAAACTGACTCTAGCTTGGAGTCAGATGCACTGATGCCTCCTTACAAGCAAATGGAGGACTTGTGCTCCAGGAGCAAGTGTCCTCTGCTGTGAGGGATTCCAGTGTCAGCAGTTTGTGTGATTTATACAGTGGTAAGAACACATTTGGTGGAAACCCCCCAGCAAAAGCAATTCATATATCTATCCCTGATGCCTTTCCCCCACCTACTTTGGCATTCTTAAATAGCCTAATCCACCTAACTGCGTGTTTGGCATTCTGAAAATGCAACATTAACAGTGACCAAAGAGAATTTGGTCATTTAAATACCTAAACATTAGGTATTTAATGTTAGGTAAATAACATTAGGTATTTAAATGACCTAATGACCAATCTCCATTGGTCATTTAAATGACCATTTGGTCATTTAAATGACCAAATGACCAATTAGGTCATTTAAATGACCTAATCCAATCTCTAACAACTCTCTCCCTGACTCCCTACCATCTTCTTCCTTTTTTTTTAAATTAAAAAGTAGAGGGAATTCCCTGGCAGTACAGTGGTTAGGCCTCCATGCTTCCACTGCAGGGGGCACGGGTTCTAGCTTGTCAGGGAACTAAGATTCCACAATCTGTGTGGCACAGCCACCAAAAAAAAAAAGAAGAAAAGAAAAAGCACAGAGAGAACCTGCAAGATGGCGGAGGAGTAAAACATGGAGATCACCTTCCTTCTCACAAATACGTCAAAAATACATCTACATGTGGAACAACTCCTACAGAACACATAATGAATGCTGGCAGAAGACCTCAGACTTCCCAAAAGCCGTGTGGCTCAGAGGGTCTTGGTGCTCCGGCCGGGAGTTAGGCCTGAGCCTCTGAGGGGGGAGAACCAAGTTCAGGACATTGGACCACCAGAGACCTCCTGATCCCACATAATATCAATTGGCGAGAGCTCTCCCAGTTATCTCCGTATCAACACTAAGAACCAGCTCCACTCAATGACCAGCAAGCTCCAGTGCTGGACACCCCATGCCAAACAACTAGCAAGGCAGGAACACAACCCCACCCATTAGCAGAGAGCCTGCCTAACGTCATACCACATTCACAGACACCCCAAAACACACCACCGGACATGGTCCCGCCCACCAGAAAGACAAGATCCGGCCTCATCCACCAGTCCCCTCTACCAGGAAGCCTACACAACCCACTGAACTAACCTTACCCACTAGGTGCAGACAACAGAAACAACAGGAACTACGAACCTGCAGCCTGAGAAAAAGAGACCCCAAGCACAGTAAGCTAAGCAAAATGAAAAGACAGAGAAATACACAGCAGATGAAGGAGTGAGGTAAAAACCCACCAGACCAAACAAATAAAGAGGAAATAGGCAGTCTATCTGAAAAAGAATTCAGAGTAATGATAGTAAAGATGATCCAAAATCTTGGAAACAGAATGGAGAAAATACAAGAAATCTTTAACAAGGACCTAGAAGGACTAAAGAGCAAACAAAAAATGATGAACAACAAAATAAATGAAATTTAAAATTCTCTAGAAGGAATCAATAGCAGAATAAGTGAGGCAGAAGAATGGAGAAGTGACCTGGAAGACAGAATGGTGGAATTCACTGCCACAGAACAGAATAAAGAAAAAAGAATGAAAAGAACTGAGGACAGTCTCAGAGACCTCTGAGACAACATTAAATGCATGAACATTCGAATTATAGGGGTCCCAGAAGAAGAAGAGAAAAGAAAGGGACTGAGAAAATATTTGAAGAGATTATAGTTGAAAACTTCCCTAATATGGAAAAGGAAATAGTCAATCAAGGCCAGGAAGCACAGAAAGTCCCATACAGGATAAAACCAAGGAGAAACACTCCAAGACACATATTAATCAAACTATTAGAAATTAAATACAAAGAAAAAATATTAAAAGCAACAGGGGAAAAGCAACAAATAACATACAAGGGAATCCCCATAAGGTTAACAGCTGATCTTTCACCAGAAACTCTGTAAGCCAGAAGGGAGTGGCAGGACATATTTAAAGTGATGAAAGGGAAAAACCTATAATCAAGATTACTCTACCCAGCCAGGATCTCATTCAGATTCAACAGAGAAATTAAAACCTTTACAGACAAGCAAAAGTTAAGAGAATTCAGCACCACCAAACCAGCTTTACAACAAATGCTAAAGGAACTTCTCTACACAAGAAACACAAGAGAAGGAAAAGACCTACAATAACAAACCCCAAACAATTAAGAAAATGGTAATAGGAACATACATATTGATAATTACCTTAAACATAAATGGATTAAATGCTCAAACCAAAAGACATAGACTGGCTGAATGGATACAAAAACAAGACTCATATATATGCTGTCTACAAGAGACCCACTTCAGACTTGGGACACATAGAGACTGAAAGAGAGGGGATGGAAAAAGATATTTCATGCAAATGGAAATCAAAAAGAGCTGGAGTAGCAATTCTCATATCAGACAAAATAGACTTTAAAATAAAGACTATTGGGCTTCCCTGGTGGCGCAGTGGTTGAGAGTCCGCCTGCCGATGCATGGGACACGGGTTCGTGCCCCGGTCCGGGAAGATCCCACATGCTGCAGAGCGGCTGCGTGCATGAGCCATGGCCGCTGAGCCTGCGCGTCTGGAGCCTGTGCTCCACAACGGGAGAGGCCACAAGAGTGAGAGGCCCGTGTACCGCAAAACAAACAAACAAACAAAAAACCGGTAAAATAAAGACTATTACAAGAGACAAAGTAGGACACTACATGATGATCAAGGGATCCATCCAAGAGCAAGATATAGCAATTGTAAATATTTATGCACCCAACATAGGAGTACCACAATACGTAAGGCAAATGCTGACAGTCATAAAAGAGGAAATCGACAGTAACACATTCATAGTAGGAGAATTTAACACCCCACTTTCACCAATGGACAGATCATCCAAAATGAAAATAAATAAGGAAACACAAGCTTTAAATGACACATTAAACAAGATGGACTTAATTGATATTTATAGGACATTCCATCCAAAACAACAGAATACACTTTCTTCTCAAGTGCTCATGGAACATTCTCCAGGATAGATCATATCCTGCGTAACAAATCAAGCCTTGGTAAATTTAAGAAAATTGAAATCGTATCAAGTACCTTTTCTGACCACAATGCTATTGGACTAGATATCAATTACAGGAAAAAAAGCTGTAAAATATACAAACACATGGAGGCTAAACAGTACGCAACTAAATAACCAAAAGATCACTGAAGAAATCAAAGAGGAATTCAAATAGTATCTAGAAACAAATGACAAGGAAAACACAACAGCCCAAAACCTATGGGATGTAGCAAAAGCAGTTCTAAGAGGGAAGTTTATAGCAATACAATCCTACCTCAAGAAACAAGAAAAATCTCAAATAAACAATCTAACCTTACACCTAAAAGAACTAAAAGAAGAACAACTAAAACCCAAAATTAGTAGAAGGAAAGAAATCATAAAGATGAGAGCAGAAATAAATGAAATAGAAACAAAGAAAACAATAGCAAAGATCAATAAAACTAAAAGCTGGTTCTTTGAGAAGATAAACAAAATTGGTAAACCTTTAGCCAGACTCATCAAGAAAAAGAGGGAGAAAACTCAAATCAACAGAATTAGAAATGAAAAAGGAGAAGTAACAACTGACACTGCAGAAATACAAAGGATCATGAGAGATTATAACAAGCAACTCTATGCCAATAAAATGGATAACCTGGAAGAAACGGACAAATTCTTAGAAAAGCACAACCTTCCCACACTGAACCAGGAAGAAATAGAAAATATAAACAGATCAATCATAAGCACTGAAATTGAGACTGTGATTAAAAATCTTCCAACAAACAAAAGCCCAGGACCAGATGGATTCACAAGAGAATTCTATCAAACATTTAGAGAAGAGCTAACACATATCCTTCTCAAACTCTTCCAAAACATAGCAGAGGGAGGAACACTCTCAAACGCATTCTATGAGGCCACCATCACCCTGATACCAAAACCAGACAAAGAGGTCACAAAGAAAGAAAACTACAGGTCAATATCACTGATGAACACAGATGGAAAAATCCTCAACAAAATGCTAGCAAACAGAATGCAGCAGCACATTAAAAGGATCATACACCATGATCAAGTGGGGTTTATCCTAGAAATGCAAGGATTCTTCAATATATGCAAATCAATCAATATGATAAACCATATTAACAAATTGAAGAATAAAAACCATATGATTGTCTCAATAGATGCAGAAAAAGCTTTCAACAATATTCAACACCGATT
Organism: Orcinus orca; assembly: GCF_937001465.1. Taxonomy (NCBI): domain Eukaryota; kingdom Metazoa; phylum Chordata; class Mammalia; order Artiodactyla; family Delphinidae; genus Orcinus; species Orcinus orca. The sequence continues at coordinate 142,566,688 of NC_064561.1, forward strand.
TTTGATAAATACTCTCCGAAAAGTAGGCATAGAGGAAACTTACCTCAACATAATAAGGCCATATATGAGAAACCCAGAGCCAACATCATTCTCAGTGGTGAAAAACTGAAACCATTTCCACTAAGATCAGGAACAAGAAAAGGTTGCCCACTCTCACCACTCTTATTCAACAAAGTTTTGGAAGTTTTAGTTACAGCAATCAGAGAAGAGAAAGAAATACAAGGAATCCAAATCAGAAAAGAAGATGTAAAACTGTCACTGTTTGCAGATGACATGACACTATACATAGTGAATCCTAAAGATGCCACCAGAAAACGACTAGAGCTAATCAATGAATTTGGTAAAATAGCAGGATACAAAATTTATGCTCAGAAATCTCTTGCATTCCTATACACTAATGATGAGAAATCTGAAAGAGAAATTAAGGAAACACTCCCATTTACCATTGCAACAAAAAGAATAAAATATCTAGGAATAAACCTACCTAAGGAGACAAAAGACCTGTATGCAGAAAACTATAAGACACTGATGAAAGAAATTAAATATGATACAAACAGATGGAGAGATATACCATGTTCTTGGATTGGAAGAATCAACATTGTGAAAATGACTCTACTACCCAAAGCAATCTACAGATTCAATGCAATCCCTATTAAATTACCAACGGCATTCTTCACAGAAGTAGAACAAAAAATTTCACAATTTGTATGAAAACACAAAAGACCCCTAATAGCCAAAGAAATCTTTAGAAAGAAAAATGGAACTGGAGGAATCGGGCTCCCTGTCTTCAGACTATACTACAAAACTACAGTAATCAAGACAGTATGGTATTGGAACAAAAACAGAAATATGGATCAATGGAACAGGATAGAAAGCCCAGAGATAAACCCATACACATATGGTCATCTTATCTTTGATCAAGGAGGCACGAATATATAATGGAGAAAAGATAGCCTCTTCAATAAGTGGTGCTGGGAAAGCTGGACAGCTACATTTAAAAGAATGAAATTAGAGCACTCCCTAACACCATACACAAAAATAAACTCAAAATGGATTAAAGACCTAAATGTAAGGCCAGACACTATAAAACTCTTAGAGGAAAACATAGGCAGAACACTCTATGACATAAATCACAGCAAGATCCTTTTTGACCCACCTCCTAGAGAAATGGAAATAAAAACAAAAATAAACCAATGGGACCTAATGAAACTTCAAAGCTTTTGCACAGCAAAGGAAACCATAAACAATATGAAAAGACAACCTTCAGAATGGGAGAAAATATTTGCAAACGAAGCAACTGACAAAGGATTCATCTCCAAAATTTACAAGCAGCTCATGCAGCTTAATATCAGTAAAGCAAACAACCCAGTCTAAAATGGGCAGAAGACCTAAATGAACATTTCTCCAAAAAAGATATACAGATTGCCAACAAACACATGAAAGGATGCTCAACATCACTAATCACTAGAGAAATGCAAAACTACAATGAGGTATCACCTCACACCAGTCAGAATGGCCATCATCAAAAATTCTTCAAACAATAAATGCTGGAGAGGGTGTGGAGAAAAGGGAATCCTCTTGCACTGTTGGTGGGAATGTAAATTGATAAAGCCAGTATGGAGAACAGTATGGAGGTTCCTTAAAAAACTACAAATAGAACTACCATACGACACAGCAATCCCACTACTTGGCATATACCCTGAGAAAACCATAATTGAAAATAGTCATGTACCACATTGTTCATTGCAGCTCTATTTACAATAGCCAGGGCTTGGAAGCAACCTAAGTGTCCATTAACATATGAATCGTTAAAGAAGATGTGGCACATATATACAATGGAATCTTAGCCATAAAAAGAAATGAAATTGAGTTATTTGTAGTGAGGTGGATGGACCTAGAGTCTGTCATACAGAGTGAAGTAAGAAAGAGTGAAACAAATACCGTATACACATATATATGGAATCTAAAAATAAAAATGGTTCTGAAGAACCTAGGGGCAGGACAGGAATAAAGACATAGATGTAGAGAATGGACTTGAGGACACGGGGAGGGGGAAGGGTAAGCTGACATGAAGTGAGAGAGTGGCATTGATATATATACACTACCAAATGTCAAATAGATAGCTAGTGGGAAGCAGCCACATAGCACAGGGAGATCACCTGTGTGCTTTGTGACCACCTAGAGGTGTGGGGTAGGGATAGTGGGAGGGAGACGCGAGAGGGAGGAGATATGGGGATATATGTATATGTATAGTTAATTCACTTTGTTATACGGCAGCAACTAACAGAACAATGTAAAGCAATTATACTCCAATAAAGGTGTTAAAAAAATAAATAAATAAAAATAAAAATGCAAAAAAAACAGTACAGCATATACACATGGAATAATATTTATTAGAGCACAAATAATTTTTAAAAATCTTTCATAGTTCCATGTTTTAGAAACAATTATTCTAAAAGCCTTTTTTCTACGCAGAAATTTTATGTATTTTGTATTTTAAATCATATGTATAATATTATATTGTATTATAAATTATCACACATTCTATAAACAATTTACATAAGAAATAAAGGAGACACTAACATTTCCTAGAGTCTCAACCCACAATAGATGATAATATTCTCTACTATATATCAAGATTATATATATTATATAGAACATAAAGTAATTGATATATACAATATCTATATTGATATATAGTGTTTAATATGTATCTACTACATATTGTTTATTATATATAAATCACTTGATATTTTTACCAAATGGCTTATACTATATATTCTGTTCTGTAATTTGCTTTTTTTCACATAACAGTATATCTAGACATCTTTCAAAGTCCAGATATAAGTATCAACTCCATTTTTAAAATGACTATATAGTATCCCATTGCATGGGATGTACCATAGTATTGTTTCTAATCTCTACTTAGAAAGATTTGTTGTTCCTAATTTTTTGATATTGTAAACAATGGAGCAGACATCCTTGCATATTTATCTTTACACATCTATTTGGGAAATGGAATTGTTGGATCAAGGGACATTGTGCATATATTTTAAAGTAAAATAATAATTACATTATATATAATTATGTCCTTCACTTCCCCTAAAGACTATATCATTTCATGATCTCACATTAACTTTGTAAGTATCATTTCAATGCAAAATGTCTCTCCAAGTGAGTTCATACTTCTAAGCCATATGAATACTGTATACATGAGACACTTACCCCTCACTGTTTTTAACTACTAATGCTAGTGGCTGGCTTTAACCACATACTGTGTGAGACTCAGTGTGGCTATAAAACATGTCTTATTCCAGGCAAAAAAATACATAAGCAATTAAAAAATTTTTCTTTATATCTGTAAAGATAGGAAAAGATACAAAAAGTCACATTCCATAATTTTACTAAGGGAATAAGCCAATGTTTCAAAGATGAAAAAATATTTCTTGATAGCACATCTAAGCCACCTAAGATTTTAGTGAAAATTCTAAAAAACAGTCATTTTTTTATCCATCCTGTATATACTACTTTACATCTGCTAATACTTCAATAAAATATTTTTTAAAATACTCATGTCAGAGTGAGAGGATGCTTCTAGCTAAAATGGTCCTTTAGCAGTTAACCTAGGAAACCACAGTGTTTCCTGATCATAATGTTTGCTGTCCTGGTTTCTCATCCCCTGGTTTATGCATACATTGTTCCTGGCTAACAGGTGTCAGATAGTTTCAAACCACGGTAGTTAATAAACACAATACTTAAAATGCAGACTAATGAGCCTGTTCAAACCCATGTCTCCAAGCTGCATTAAATCACACCTCTATCAAGAGCCTGATTCCCAGAAACATGAAGTGTATCGGACCGTGCAATTCTGGAAACTTTTATTAATCTGCTCTTTGTAAAGCACTGTCCATAATCCAGGATTTTTAAAAATGAGTAAATGGAACAATTTTTTCAAATAAAATTTTATATAGAAACCTAATATTTAAAACATTTAAGAAAACTGCTCAGGTCCAAGCCAGATCCAGGCTCACAGACCCACTTCTTCAGCTCTCTCTTTTCCCCAGGACTGTGGTCTTTGAGGTACATCCTCAGATAGCAGTTAGGTGTAAAATAAGCAAGAAATGAAACAAAATAATAGATGAGATATTGATAAGGAGAGGGCCAAATCTGCAAAAAACGAATTCTCTTTTTTCCCAAGCAACAAATATTCATTGAATGAATTTTTTAAAATTAATTTTTGGCCACACCCTGCAGCACGTGAACTTCCCACAACCAGGAATGGAACCCATGCCCCCTGCATTGGAAGCACAGAGTCTTAACCGCTGGATCACCAGGGAAATCCTATTGAATGAATTTATAACCAATTCTGTTGACCTTAACGCACACATTAGGCTCACACAAACATCTGAATTAATACATACACACATATTCTGATAGACACTCTAACATACAATAAACATTTTGTGACATTGTTCTAATTTTCTAACCAGATTCTTTCTCCCCTTCTTTCTTAAAAATAGAGCTCCATTTCCCCCCCTCAGGGAAGTGGTACATTTAGTTAATAATACTACTTTCCCAGACCCTTTGTAGCTAAGGTGGCAATATGAACCAGTTCTGATCAACAGATATTAGTAGAATCTAATAGAGCATTTTAGAATCTAGTAGAACATCTGTGAACACTTTGTGAAAGGGATAGATGTATCTGGCTCGCACCTTAACTTGAATATAATCAAGAAGGGGTCCAACATTTTTCTGGAAGGGGGATAAACTGACAAGCTTCAATAAGAGTACACAATTTCCTATGCGGTTTTCAGCAAATGTTCTGCTTTCTTTATTAGGCTTACTTTAACTAAATTTTCTAGCACTGCCAATGATATTGCCATTTCATATATGCAGTTGTACTTAGCATCATATTTCAAGTTTCTAACAAATTTGAAATGAACACAATCTAATATAATTCTGATTTAATACTCCATTTAGGCTTTATTGAGTTATTAATTCTTTTAAGGTTCAGAAGAATCTTATATAATTTTGTCTTCCTTATTGTACTAAAAGTTCTTCTTACATAAAAACACATAGGTAGACATAATTTTTAAAACCCCAAATCTTGAATTCAAGTATAATCAGAGGTCATTTATTATCTTAACAACTGCTATTTGACTAATATTAGACCCACTAAACCATTCCCTATCCTATTTTTTGGAATCTCCTTTCTTCTAATTGAAGTATAGCTGGTCTACAATATTATGTTAGTTTCAGGTGTGCTACATAGGGATTTGACATTTGCATATATTATGAAATGATCACCACAATAAATCTAGGAACCATCTGTCCCCATACAAAGTTATTACAATATTATCGATCATACTCCTTATGCTGTATACTTCATCACTGTGGCTTATATATTTTATAACTGGAGGTTTGTACCTCTTAATTTCCTTCACCTATTTGTCCCACACACACCCCTCCCCTCTGAGAACCACCAGTTCTCTATCTATGAGTCTTTTCATTTTGTTTTATTTGTTTGTTTGTTTTGTTATTAAGATTCCACATATGGTATGTCTTTGTCTGACTTTTTAAAAAATATTTATTTATTTATTTGGCTGCACTGGGTCTTAGTTGCAGCACACTGGATCTTCGTTGCCATGTGTGGGATCTTCGTTGCAGCATGTGGGATCTTTTAGTTGTGGCATGTGAACTCTTAGTTGTGGCATGTGAACTCTTAGTTGCGGCATGTGAGATCTAGTTCCCTGACCAGGGACTTATTTCAGTTAGCATAATACCCTCTAGATCCATCCATGGTGTAGCAAATGGAAAGATTTCATTTTTAATGGCTGAGTAATATTCTATTGTATATATATACCATATTTTCTTTATCCATTCATCTCTCAATGGACATTCAGGTTGCTTCTGTATCTTGGCTGCTTTAAATAATGTTGCAATGACATTGGTATATATATCTTTGAGAATTAGTGGGGGTTTTTTCCTTCGGGTAGATACCCAGACATGAAATTGCTGGCTCATGTGACAGTTCTACTTTTAATTTTTTGAGGAACCTTCATACTGTGCCAGAGTGGCTATAACAATTTACAATCCTACCAACAGTGCATGAGGATCCTCTTTTCTCTACATCCACATCAACACTTCTTTGTTGTCTTTTTGATAACAGTCATTCTGACAGGTATGAACGAGTATCTCATTGTGGTTTTGATTTGCATTCTCCTAGTGATTAGTGATGTTGAGCATCTTTTCACATGTCTGTTGGCCCTCTGTATGTCTTCTTCGAAAAAATGTTTATTCAGGTCCTCTGCCTATTTTTTAATTGGATTGTTTGTTTTTTTGATGTTGAGTTTTATTAGTTCTTGGTATCTTTTGGAGATTAACCCCTTATCTGATGTGTCCTTTGCAAATATCTTTTCCCATTCAGCAGGCTGCTTTTTCATTTTGTTGATAGTTTTCCTTTGCTGTGCCAAAATATTTTTAATTTGATGTTATGCTATTTGCGCTTTTGTTTCCCTTGCCTAAGGAGACAGATCCAAAAACATTGCCAAGACTGGTGTCAAACAGCATACTGACTGTTTTCTTCTAGGAGTTTAATGGTTTCAGGTCTTACATTTAAGTCTTTAATCCATTTTGAGCTTATTTTTGTATATGATGTGTGTATATTGAGTCTTTTGCATGTAGCTGTCCACTTTTCCCAGCACCATTTGCTGAAGAGGCTGTCTTTTTCCCATTGTATATTCTTACCTCCTCTGTTGTAGATTAATTGACCATATAAACGTGGGTTTATTTCTGGGCTCTCTATTCTGTTCCATTGACCCATGTGTCTATTTTTGTGCCAGTACCATACTGTTTTGATTACTGTAGCTTTGTAATATAACTTGAAATAGGGACATGTGATACCTCCAGCTTTGTTCTTTCTCAAGATCGTTTTGCCATTTGGGGTCTTTTGTATTTCCATACGAATTTTATAATTATTTGTTATAGTTCTGTGAAAAATGTCATTGGTGTTTTGATAGGGATTGCATTGAATCTGTAGATTGCCTTGGATGGTATGGCCATTTTAACAACATTAATTTTTCCAATCTATGAGCATGATGTATTTTTCCATTTATTTGTATCATCTTCAGTTTCTTTCATAAATGTCTTGTAGTTTTCTGAGTACAGGTCTTTTACCTCCTTGGTTAGGTTTAGTCCTAAGTATTTTATTCTTTTTGATGCAGTTGTAAATGGGATTGTTTTCTTATTTTACCTTTCTGATAGCTCTTTGTTAGTGTATAGAAATGCAACAAATTTCTGCATATTAATTTTGTATGCTGCAACTGAATTGAATTCATTTATTAATTCTAATAATTTTTTGGTGGCATCTTTAGGATTTTCTATGTATAGTATCATGTCATCTGCAAACAGTGAAAGTTTTACTTCTTTCCAATTTGGGTTCCTTTATTTCTTTTTCTTCTCTGATTGCTGTGGCTAGGACTTCTAATACTATGTTGAATAAAAGTGGTGAGAGTGGGCATGCTTGTCTTGTTCCTGATCTTAGAGGGAATGCTTTCAGCTTTTCACCATTGAGAATGATATTAGCTGTGGGTTTGTCATATATGGCCTTTATTATGTTGAGGTATGTTCCCCCATACCTGCTTTGTGGAGAGTTTTTATCATAAATCAACGATGAATTTTATCAGAAGCTTTTTCTGCATCTACTGAGATGATTATATGATTTTACTCCTTTTGTCTTTTAACCTTCCTACTAGCTTTATATCTTTACCATATATCTGCCTTTACCGTTGAAATTTTTTCCTTTCATAATTTTCTTATTTCTAGTTGTGGTCTTTTCTTTTCTCCTCAGAGAAGTCCCCTTAACATTTTTTTGTAAAGCCAGTTTGGTGGTGCTGAACTCTTTGAGCTTTTGTTTGTCTGTAAAACTTTTTATCTCTGCATGATACCTTGCCAGGTAGAGCATTATTACTTCTTTTTTTTTTAAATATAACTTTATTTATTTATTTTTGTCTGTGTTGGGTCTTCGACGCTGCACACAGGCTTTCTCTAGTTGCAGTGAACGGGTCTACTCTTTGTTGAGGTGCACAGGCTCTCATTGTGGTGGCTTCTCTTGTTGTGGAGCATGGGCTCTAGGTGCATGGGCTTCAGTAGTTGTGGCATGCAGTCTCAGTAGCTGTGGCTTGTGGGCTCTAGAATGCAGGCTCAGCAGTTGTGGTGCATGCACTTAGTTGATCCGATGCATGTGGGATCTTCTGGGACCAGGGCTTGAACTCGCGTCCCCTGCATTGGCAGGCAGATTCTTAACCACTGCACTGCTAGGGAAGTCGTTTTTTTGTTGTTGTCTTGTGTTTTGGTTTTCTTTTTCCTTTCATCACTTTAAATATATTGTGTCACTCCCTTCTGGCCTGCAAAATTTCTGCTGAAAAGTAAGATCATAGTCTAGGGAATTGCCTGGAAGTCCCGTGGTTGGGACTCCATGCTTCCACTGTACAGGGTGTGGGTTCGATCCCTGGTTGGGGAACTAAGATCTCACAAGCTGCACGGTGCATGCCGCCTCCAAAATAAGCTCATTGTCTTATGGGAATTCCCCTGTATGTAAATAGTTGCTTTTTCCTTGCTTGTTTTAAGATTCTCTCTTTGTCTTTAATTTTTGCCATTTTAATTATAGTGTGTCTTGATGTAGATCTCTTTGGGTTTACCTTGTTTAGGACTCTCTATACTTCCTGGACCTGGATGTCTGTTTCCTTTCCCAGGTTAAGGAAGTTTTCAGCTATTATTTCTTCAGATAAGTTCTCTGCCCCTTTCTTGCTCATGTCTCTTTCTGGGACCCCTATAATGCAAATTTTAGCTTGATGTGATCTTGGACGTCTCTTAAACTATGCTCATTAAAAATTTTTTTTCAGGCTTCCCTGGTGGCGCAGTGGTTGAGAGTCTGCCTGCCGATGCAGGGGACACGGGTTCGTGCCTCGATCCGGGAAGATCCCACATGCCGTGGAGCGGCTGGGCCCGTGAGCCATGGCCGCTGAGCCTGCGCATCTGGAGCCTGTGCTCCACAGTGGGAGGGGCCGCAGTGGTGAGAGGCCCACGTACAGCAAAAAAAAAAAAAAAAAAAAATTTGTTTTCTTTTTTCTATTCAACTTGGGTGATTTCCACTACTCTGTCTTCCAGTTTGCTGATCCATTCCTCTGTATCATGTAATCTACTGTTGGTTCCTTCTAGTCTATTTTTTATTTCAGTATTCTTCAGCTCTGTTTGGTTTTTTTTAATATTTTCTAACTCTTTGTGAAACTTCTTACTGTGCTTACTCTTTCTCCTGAGTTCACTTATCATTTTTATGATGACTGCCTTGAACTCTTTGTTGGGTAGATTGCTTATCTCCATTTTGCTTAGTTCTTCTTCTGGGGTTTTATCTTGTTTCTTCTTTTGGAACACATTCCTTTGCCATTTCATCTTGCCTAATTCTCTATTTTCATTTCTATGTATTATGTAGGTAGGTGGGTTATGTTACCCAATCTTGGAGAAGTGGTCTTATGTAGGAAACATCCTATGGGGCCCAGCTGCACAGTCCCCTCTGGACACCAGAGCTATATGCTCTAGCAGTACCCTCTATGTGAGCTGCATGGGCCCTTCTGTTGTGGTGTGGCCAACTACTATGGGCACGCTGGTAGGTGGCGCTGGCCCATGGCCCAGTTGGCTGCCAGGCCCTGCCTCGTATGGAGACTGCCAGTTTGCTGGTGGCTGAGGTCAGGGCCTGGCACAGTTGGCTGCAGGGTCCTGGGGGTCTTGAGGCTGGTGCCAGCCTGCTGGTGGGTTGGGCTGGGTCCTGGGGCACTGGCTGCTTGGCCTGGGGGCTCCCAGCACTGGTGCTCACCAGGTGGTGGGTGGGTAAGCCCCTGGCACTAATAAGCTAGAGAGAGAACTCCAAAATGCCGCTTGCCAGCACCAGTGTCCTTGTGGTAGAACAAGCTTCTAAAAACGGTTGCTGCCTGCACATGTGTCCCCAGATGCAGTCCTACTTGCCTTCTACCTCTCCAGAAGGCTCTTCAAGATCAGCAAGTGGGTCTAGCCCAGGTTTCTTTCCAATTACTGCCTCTGTGCTGGGTCTCAGAGCATGTGCAGCTTTGCGTGTGCCCTTTAAGAGTGGACTCTCTGTTTCCTAGGGTCCTCTGGCTCTCCTGTACACAAGCCCTGCTGGCCTTCAAAGCAAGACATTCTAGGGGCTTGTTTTCCCAATGCAGGATCCTTGGGCTGGGGGAACCCAGTGAGGGGCTCAGACCCATTGCTCTCTAGGGGGAGTCTGCAATCATGATGATCCTCCCATTTGTGGGTCACTCACCTGCGGGTATAGTACTTGAATATACGGTGTCTCCACTCCTCCTACTCATCTCATTGTGCTTCCTTCTTTATATCTTTAGTTGTGGGAAATCTTTTCTGCTAGTCTTCAGGTCATTCTCATCCATAGTTGCTCTGTAAATAATTGTATTGATATGCCCCTAGGAGGAGGTGAGCTCAGGGTCTTCCTACTCTGCCATTTTGGCCACCTCTCTAATTCTATCTTTTACAGATGAATGCTTCTGATGTTTAGCGTCTTTTAAACTATGTGAAATATACATAATTATGGCTAAAGTCTAAAACGGCCAATCTCAAAAATAACCAAAATCAGATTGCAGAGAAAGTTTTCTGCTTTAATGCCATGCTTAATTCAACTTAGACCAACAAAATAGAATATTCACAAAAGTCATCAGACATTATGCAGTTAATAAGAATGATATTGACTTTAATCCATCATTTGGATTTTAGTGATAATGTAAACATAAAGTTCAATCTATTTATATATTAAATAGTGTGTGTTTGTTTGGAGGCTACTCTCATTCTATAGTCCAGCTCAGCATCATGGTTTCATTCTAGTAGGTAAAAGAAAACTTGGAGAATCCAGAAATTTGGACTAGAGTAGCCTCCTCTTTAAGTGATGCTTTTTAAAAAATGAGTCCACAGATCACCTACATCAGAATCATCTTGAGGTGTAAAAAATATAGATTTTTCTACTTCACTTCCAAAAATTCTTATTCAATTTCTGGGGAGAAGCCCAGGAATCATCTGGTCTCCAGGTGATTCCAATGTGCACTCATGCAAGAAGCTGGCAATAGGGAGTTCCAGCAAGAGATACTAGGGAATTCTGGTAGGCTAGCTTACAGAGCTCAGCTGCAAGTGAACTATAAGACAGGTAAACATCTGGCCTCCAAGAAGCCTCAAACCAGTCCTATACCAGTTCTGGGCTACTTGTTATCAGATCTTTCTTCAACTCTTTCTCTGCTCTGCTCAGTACAGCAGGGTATCTTTTTCCTGCAGGCTGTTTCCTAGGCCCCTGTAGATTGACTTCCCAGTGGGATTAGCCAGTGAGAGATATTGGCATAAATCTGGAGGGCAGAAGGAAGAAGCCAGGGCATTTTTTCCACATCTCTTTCTTAGCCTCCTTCTCGAGCTGCAGTTGTGTCTTCTTCACCGTTCAGCTTCCATCAGACAGGCCCACTGTGGTTCTTGTTTCCACAAGTTGACTCCAGCCCCCAGTCTTGAATCATATCATTTTCAATCTCTGTACCTCCAGGTTTGAAGTGGAAGTGCCTTCCTTCTTCTGCTGCTAATATCTGGAATGCTTTAAATTCCATATTAATTTCTCAACTACTCCATCACCCGTGTAACCAATTCTCTTTCTTAAATTCTCTTTATTTTAAATACTCAGAATGTTTCTGTTTTCCTTGTTGGATGACGGCTGATAGAGGGCCCCAGCCATAGGGCTAGCTAGGGTTCAGACCCAGTTCTCCAGTCATCCCCGAAGCAGATAGAACAGAATAAGTCCTGGGGCAGGCTGCCAAGAATAAGTCAGACAGGGCCTCAGTCATGGGGTGAGGCCCTGAGGTGTATGCCTCAGGGTTCCCCAAACATGTGATAAAGCTTGGTTCCTCCCCACAAACTGTATCTTGTTATCTTAAAAATAGGACACAAGAGTACAATGTCTTGTGGAAACCGTACCACTGGAGTGTCTAGCACGTAGTAACAGCTTAATTAATATTTTTTGACTGGGTGTGCATAGTTTGCAAGGGAAATTATTTGATCAGATTTAGGGTGAAAAATGAGAGATTCTTCTCACCTCTATCCAACAAATACTTCTGGCATAAAAAGAAATGAAAGGTTATTTTTCTAAAGCTATTAATTTTTTTTTAAGCATCCAGAAATTTTTTCTTCTGGAACTGTATAGAGTAAGTCCCCTACATATGAATGAGCTGTGTTCCAAGAGTGAGTTCATAAGTCCAATTTGTTCATAAGTCCAACAGAGTTAGCTTAGGTACGCAACTAACACAATCAGCTATATAGTACTGTACTGTAATAGGTTTATAATACTTTTTCACACAAATAATACATAAAAAACAAACAAAAAACAAAGAAAACATTTTTAATCTTACAGTACAGTACCTTGAAAAGTACAGTAGTACAGTACAAGAGCTGGCATACAGGGGCTGGCATCGAGTGAACAGGCAAGAAGAGTTATTGACTGGAGGAGGGAGAGGAGGCAGGAGATGGTAGAGCTGAAGGATCATTAGCAATAGGAGACGAAGGGCAAGCTGCAATTTCACTCATGCCTGACGCTGATGGCATAGGTTCTGGTTCCTTGCTGGATTCAATTCTATCTACTCTCTTGAAAAAACGATCCAGTGACATTTGGGTAGTAGCTCTTTTTTTCTCATTATAGATGACAGTAGCACTGGGTTGCATTCTGAACTGTCGCTGCAGCCTTCGTGTACCATTCTACGTTCGGGTCTTTTGCCTCAAAAACTAACAGTGCCTCCTCAAACAAAGAAAATCTACTTGCCACTTCCTGCATCGTGAATCTCTTCGGTTCTTCAGTTACTTCTTCTTCCTCTTGTCTCTCTTTATCCTTTTCCTGGGCCCCCAATTCCATCTTTTTGCCTTGCGCCACTCTCTCAATTATTTTCACTTTTGTTTCCATCGTTATTGCTTGGCACTTAGCAGTACCAGCTACATCACTGCTGTTTTATGCTTGCTTCCAGACATCCTGGGCTTGAAATAAAGATACGTACTACTGTACTGTATACAGTACTGTCCAGTAAAGTACACAAAAGCACAACCACTTGTAGAGGATGCACACACGTGACAATGTATGACAGTCACATGAGCTAACTTACGTGATTGGACATGCAAACCACATTCGCGTCTTTGAAAGTTCGCAACTTGAAAGTTCATGTGTAGGGGACTTACTGTAATATCTTTGAGAGATTAAGTCAGGGTTTTTTAAAACTAGAAAACCAAGACTATGAGCTAAGAATTTATTTTATCTTCCTGGCAGTGAACATTAGTCAGTATCTTGCTTTTGCAAAAAATGCATGTTAATGAGATATGCAATATCAGTTGCTTGTTACATTAGATTTCTACCACAGTTTTGTAGTAAAGTGTTAACATCCTTAGGAAACTGAAAGTCTAGTATTACTGGGAAAACAATTAAGATTTGGGAGAAAGCAGACGTATTGCGATTAATGGGTTAATTTTTCACTCTAAGTTGGTACATTTAATATTTTTATTTATTAAAATTCCATGAAATCAAAATTTCTATGTAACTAGTCTCACTCAATAACTAGGACATATAATTTTTTAAATAAAAAATTAAAGTGTTGATGTCCAATATTATAATAGTTTCAGATCTACTATATAGTAACCTGACATTTGCATACATTATGAGATGATCACCATGATGAGTCTAGTGACTATCTGTCCCCATACAGAGTTATTTAAAGGTTAAAAATACTGGACTTCCCTGGTGGCGCAGTAGTTAAGAATCCACTTGCCAATGCAGGGGACACAGGTTCAAGCCCTGGTCCAGGAATATCCCACATGCCATGGAGCAGCTAAGCCTGTGCACCACAACTACTGAGCCTGCGCTCTAGAGCCCACGAGCCACAACTACTGAGCCCGCGTGCCACAGCTACTGAAGCCCGCATGCCTAGAGCCCGTGCTCCGCAACAAGAGAAGTCACCGCAATGAGAAGCCCATGCACCGCAACAAAGAGTAACCCCCACTCGCCACAACTAGAGAAAGCTGGTGCACAGCAACAAAGACCCAACACAGACAAAAATAAATAAATAAACACTAAATCGTCTTTGTTTTGGGGGTATTGAATTGTGTTTTTTCATCTTTTTTTCTTTTTCATTATCCATACATTTCTAAAAGAATGAACATTCAGGGACCTCCCTGGTGGCGCAAAAGAGACAAAAGAGACTTTTCAGGTGTAATTAAATTAAGAACTTTGAGGAGATTATCCTGGGATATCTGGGTGAGCCCAAACTAAAATCACAGGTGTCCTTGAAACTGGAGAACTTCGCCCAGATGTGGTCAGAGGGAGATATGACGATTGAAGAATGTTCAGAGAGGTGCAATGTTGCTGGCTGTGGGGATGAGGGAGACCATGAGCTAAGGAATATGGGCAGCCTTTAGAAGCTGGAGAAGGCAAAGAAATGGATTCTCCCCTAGATCCTCCAGAAAGGAGCACAGTCCTGCCAACACTTTGATTTTAGCCCAGTGAGACACGTTAGAATCCTGCCCTATAGAACTGTAAGATAATAAATGTGTGTTGTTTTAAGCCACTAGTTTGTGGCAATTTGTAACAGCAGCAATAGAAAACTAATACACCTTCCTTCTCCTGATTGTTGGAAATGCATTTTTAAAGAAATATGTCATGCTTTCACCCCTTATGAGCTGCCACTGCCAGCAGCAGCAATAATGATCCTAGAATGTCAGAAGTTTGGCAAGACTGGGAGTTCTTAACTGTATTGCATCAAAACAGATATGCAAGGAGTAAAGGGCACAGAGGGCTTATCTACAGTTTGACCTCTTCACTGTCCTTGGAGGCTCTGTCATGGAAAGAAGTGCTGTTTCTGCAAGGTACAGAGATCAGGGAAATGCTCCTACACATACCTGCCCTTGGTGTAACAACAAAAATAACTTCATAAATAGGGAAATCATTCAAGTAAACACATGGCATGCCAGTGATTCTAAAAACCCATTCACACATCTGAGAGCTGGTTATACCTCCCTGACCTGGGGTCAAGAAGATGATCTTTCCAAGGTCGCCAACACTAAGAGAATAATATAACAATCAGAGAACTCCGTTGTTATTAACAAGCCAGCAAAATGATAACTTGAGAGTGTGCCAGTCAGTGGCAACCTACTCTCTCTCCCCATATTCTCCGATAGGACCTTTGATTTTTTTTTCCAGTTGTTTTGAAAGTGTTATGTAAATATGTAAATACAGCTTTAAGAGAGTTTCTTAAATTCTGGAATTTAAGAATTTAGGAATTCTGGAACCACCATTAGAGCTAATATTTGATACATGACATTGACACATCATAGTTTCTGGATACTTACTAACTTGGGTTGAAAATTGTTTGGCTTTATCTTGTAAAGTTGAACATATGCACACCTGTGTTAGTTTTCTATGGATGCTGTAGCAAATCACCACAAACTTGATGGCTTAAAACAACAGAAATTTATTCTCTCACAGTTGTGGAACCAGAAGTCCAAAATCAGTTTAACTGGACTGATTCAAAGTGTTGACAGGGAATTTTGCCTTCTTCTCTTCTGTCTGGAATCAAATCTCCTTTTGCCTCCCACTTATAAAGACACTTGTGATTGCATTTAGAGCCCACCTGGATGATCTAGGATAATTTCCTGATCTCAAGGTCCTTAACTTAATCACATCTGCAAAGACTCTTTTTCCATATAAGTTAACAAGATCTTTGGGGGCCATTGTCAGCCTACCACAATACCCTAGCAATTCCACTCCTATTAAATGCTCTAGAGATACTCCTGCCAAAGTGCACCAAGAAACATATACAAGACTGTTCATAGGTGTATTTTTCGAAGTGCATTTTAAAAGTCCAAAGGAATCTACCCAGATGTTTGTTGATAGGTGAATGGAGTGATAATGAGTGGCATATTCACATAAAGAGAAATTTATCCATTAGTGACAATGACTGATCTGTAGCAACAGGAAGCATGAACAAGCAGCAGAAACAATGGTGAGTGAAAAAGCAAATCCTCACTTACTAGCGTACATGATACGATACTGTTTTTATAAAGCTCAAAACATGTAAAATATTAACCAGGGACAAATATGCGGTAAAGTCATGATTTTCTTTTAAATAAAGACCATGATAAAGACAAAATTTAGAACATAGTAACCTCTGGGTTAGTGGTGGTGGAAAATGGAGCAGGCTGGGGGTTTGGGGTTGGGACGGAGCACTCAGGTAACATCAACAATATTGGAGACGTTTTAGCTCTTATGTCAGGTAGTGAGTCCTAAGGTGTTTATTTCCTTATGCTTTACAATTTACACACATTACAAATATTCCTTTATATGTATCAAATATTTTTAAAAACCCTAAGGTAATGGACCTAGAGGGTGGTATGCTAAGTGAAATAAGTCAGACAGAGAAAGACAAATGCCGTATGATTTCACTTACATGTGGAATGTAAAAAAAACCCCAAACCCAGAAAAACCCAACCAAGCAAACAAAACAAACCCGAAACAGACTGATAGATGCAGAGAACAAACTGGTGGTTGCCAGAGGGGAGGAGGGAGGGAAGTGGGCAAAATAGGTGAAGGAGAGTAAGAGGTAAAAAATTCCCGTTATAAAATAAACAGGTCACGAGGATATAATGTATAGCATACGGAATATAGTCGATAATACTGTAATATCTTTGTATGGGGACAGATGGTTACTAGACTTATCATGATGATCATTTCATAATGTATTTAAATACCAAATCACAAAATTGTATACCTGAAACTAACATTGTATGTCAACTATACTTCAATAAAAAACCAAAACCAAACCAAACAAACAAACAAAACCCTCAAAAAATCCACCATGGTAATTAGTGGCATTGTGTTAGGCATTTTTTGAAGTTAGGTATATAGACTCAAGCTGGTTAGAGAAAACAGAGGGACTTATCACAAGGATTCATATGGATAAGAACTGGGAAGCATCTGGGATTTGAAGCAGCTGAAGTACCGACTTCGATCTCCTCCGTTCTTGTATGCAAAGAGGAAGTGTCTGGTGCAAGAAGGCTGGTTCAGCTATAAACAGGTTATCTAACAAATTCTTAACTTGCTGATAGCTTCATTTTTGAGAGCAGTGTTTCCTCCCTAAATATAACAATCACACAGAGTAATTTAAAAAATTACCAGATTTAATAAATCAGGATTTCCAAGACCCTAGATAATCTGCATATTTAATAAGCATAGCAGGTGATTTTCATTATCAGGGAAACCTGGGAAATTTCTGGAGCATTGCTTCTTAAACGTTAATGTGCACAGGAGTCACTTGGGATCTTTTTGAAATGCAGATTTTGACTCCGTAGGTCCACGGTGGAATCTGAGTGTGCCTTTCTGAGAAGCCTCAGGTAATGCAGACACTGCCAGTTGAGGGCACTATTTGAGCAGCAAGTTTCTAGAGCTCACTATCGTGTCACAGACCACCCCCCCCCCCGTTTTTGTTTGTTTGTTTGTTTTTTGGGTTTTTTTGCGGTACGCAGGCCTCTCACTGTTGAGGCCTCTCCCGTTGCGGAGCACAGGCTGCGGACGCGCAGGCTCACTGGCCATGGCTCACGGGCCCAGCCGCTCTGCGGCATGTGGGATCTTCCCGGACCGGGTCACGCACCCGTGTACCCTGCATCGGCAGGCGGACTCTCAACCACTGCGCCACCAGGGAAGCCCTCACAGAGCCCTTTTGAAAATCTAGGAAGAGCTATCTATAGATCCATTTCACAGCAAAATTTCACACACAGAATTTAACATACAATTGCAAAGGGTTTGGAGCACCCCTGGACACTGTCCTTAGGCCAAGGTTAATAGGATACACCATCAACCTGGTTCTGATGAAATGAAAGGAATCTTTTTTTTTTTTTTTTTTTTTTGCGGTACGCGGGCCTCTCACTGTTGTGGCCTCTCCCGCTGCAGAGCACAGGCTCCAGACGTGCAGGCTCAGCAGTCATGGCTCACGGGTCCAGCCGCTCCGCGGCATGTGGGATCTTCCTGGACCCGGGCACGAACTCTCAACCACTACGCCACCAGGGAAGCCTACAGGAATCTTTGAATAATAACATCCAACATTTATTGAGCACCTACTATATGCCTTGGCACTATGCTAAGAGTTCTAGACGTATCATCTCATTGAATCCTCACAACAAACCTATGAGGAGGGTACTGTTGTTATCATTCTCATCTTACAAATAAGGAACTGGTGCATAGAAAGTTTTAAGTAATTTGCTCACGTGTATTCAGTGGGCCTGATTTCTGAGCCCAGGCGTTGAATTACTACGTTGTACTGCAGTCTCAGTGCCTAGCAATTACTTTGAAGAAAGTAATTTATTTTATTAAAATCTGTCTGGAGAGTGAAAATGTGGACTGACTAGACCCGAGGTTTTCAAATTCTGATGGCATCAGAATCTCCTGGGGCATTTGTTAAACATGATAAAACAGGGCTTCCCTGGTGGCACAGTGGTTGAGAGTCTGCCTGCCAATGCAGGGGACACGGGTTTGTGCCCCGGTCTGGGAAGATCCCACATGCCGCGGAGCGGCTGGGCCTGTGAGCCATGGCCACTGAGCCTGCGCGTCCGGAGCCTGTGCTCCGCAACTGGAGAGGCCACAACAGTGAGAGGCCCGCGTACCGCAAAAC
Organism: Orcinus orca; assembly: GCF_937001465.1. NCBI lineage: Eukaryota > Metazoa > Chordata > Mammalia > Artiodactyla > Delphinidae > Orcinus > Orcinus orca. The sequence goes on from NC_064561.1 coordinate 142,585,437, forward strand.
AAAACAAAACAAAACATGATAAAACAATGCTTGAGTTCCATCCTAGAATAGAATCTCTGGGGATGGGGAAGAGAATTTGTGTATTTAACCAATGCCCCAGATGATTCTAATGTGTAAAGTTTGAGTATCATTGCCATGGATTTTACAAAGGGCAGTGTTTTAAAAATCCAAAGGTAAGTTGAAATTCGTTATGTGAGAAACTCTGAAAGGGAAGGTGGCTCCGAGGTTTAGGAAGTTCTGCTTTTCTGACTCCGATCTTAATGAGGAAGAAAAGCAGGACAAGTTTCCTTTGCAGTCCAATCAGGAGTATTCCATAGAACAGTCACTTAGAAGGGGACAGATCCACTTTTTTTTTAAGTTTATGATATTTATTACTGGGGTTGTTTACAGAAAATAATCTCTTTTCCACTATTAAATTTTTCTTTATTGAAGTATAGTTGATTTACAATGTTGTGTTAGTTTTGGGTATACAGCAAAGTGATATCTATCTATCTATATATCTTGTTGGTTATCTTTTTTTTTTTTTTTTTTTTCTGTACGCGGGCCTCTCACTGTTGTGGCCTCTCCCGTTGCGGAGCACAGGCTCCGGACACGCAGGCTCAGCGGCCATGGCTCACAGGCCCAGCCGCTCCACGGCATGTGGGATCTTCCCGGACCGGGGCACAAAGCCGTGTCCCCTGCATCGGCAGGCGGACTCTCAACCACTGCGCCACCAGGGAAGCCCGATTATCTATTTTATATATAGTAGTGTGTATCTGTTAATCCCAAACTCCTAGTTTATCCCTTCCCCCTTTCCCCTTTGGTAACCATGAGTTTGTTTTCTATGCCTGTGGGTCTATTTCTGTTTTGTATATAAGTTCATTTGTATCCTTTTTTCTTTTAGATTCCACATATAAGCAGTATCGTATATTTGTCTTTCTCTGGTTTACTTCACTTAATATGATAATCTCCACTGTTAATTTAGACATAAGAATAGGTGTTTGTCTCATGTGACCTCCTTTTAGAACTTTTAAATACCATAAAACTGTCTATATCTGGGAAAATACTAGTATTAATTTTTTTTAAATGTAAGGAGGGAGGAAAAGATTCACTTTTAAAGTACAGTTGACCCTTGAACAATGAGGGTTTGAACTGCTCGGGTCCCCTTATACTCGTTTTTTTTCACTAAATGCATACTATAGCACTGCCTGATCCCCATTCGGTAGAATGCATGGATGTTGAACCTAGGATACGAAGGGTCAACAGTAAAGTTATTCTCGGATTTTCAGCTGAGGATCAGCTCCCCTAACCCCCAAATTGTTCAAGGGTCAACTGTAGCTCACATTATCAAGGACACAAAAATGTACTTATAAAGTGGTGTCATGAGCCTGTAAGAATAGCGGAGGGAAAATTAACCCTACTCCTCACCTCTGCCCCCAGACAAGCTTAAATTTTGGGGGAAAAAGCTAGAATAACAACAGAAAGCATGGGGGGCATAGCTTGACTCTCTCCTAGACTGTTGTTTATTTTTTGTTTTCTGTTCATTTGTTTATTCAAGCAATTTAACAACAACAAAAAAAACTGCATGTGATTTCATTGGGCCAAGTACAGCTCTAGGAGCTGGGGATACAGAGGTGAAGAAGGCTTACTCCCTTTGCTTTAAGGAGGTGAGTTAACCAGTTATATCAATACAGGGATGAGGTTTAACAAAGCACAAACTGGGGGTTGTGAACAGAAAAGAAATTAAAAGATGAGAGAAGGGAGAATTTTAGTATGATTTGTAAAACAGCTGAAGAAGGTGGAGTCTGATTAAAGACTAGTAACTGGATGGCAATCCGACTCAAGATTTCTTTTTTAAGAAAAATATATATGATGTCTTTAAGGCTATAGATATTTTATAGGCAATTAACTTCTCTACCTCTGGTGATATACTATTTTTAAGAGATGGTTAAAGGAATAATTTGTGAGCATCCTAGAGAAAGGAAGTGGTGATAACCTGAGACCAGAATAACTCAGCAAGACCACCCCCATTTCTTTGGTAGACTAGGGAACCATGGTAAATTTGCATCTGAGTGGGTGTTAGGGAAGCAGAAATAATAGATGTGGATTCACAGAAATCTTTGTTTTTGAAAAAATATGTATTGTGTGTCTGCCTAGATCAGACATTTGCAAGGCAATTGCACCTACATTTTTATATTTGATTATCACAATAAGCCGATTAAGGAAATATTGTCTTCCTAAAAAAACAAACAGAGAACTAAGGCCCTCCAAGCTTGACACTGAAGGAGAGTCTTGGTGGAAGAATATCTTGGTGGAACTGGTTTGTCCACCCATAAGGACTCCAACTCTGACCCTAGGGATTCACCTCCTTTTACAGAGGTGAATTACTCTCACAAGTACTTTCCTCACATTTGTAGACTGGCTCAATTATAATAGAAGACTTTCCCCTTAATACTCTGCAACAAAGCTGAAAGAGGGCTGGAAGCCATAAACAAGATTTTACGAACCACAGAAGATAATAAAATGGAAATAAACGCAGAAAAGGACTTGAAATTAAATATGGTTTACAAAATAAGGTTTTATTCATCTTGAATTTACAGCCCACTGCAGAGATTATGACTTCCTCTCAGTACTAGATTATTTGTTTTAAATGACTGTTTTCAGCATGTTGCTATGTATTTTCAGTGATGTATTTTTACCTCCAGCCACACTTTAAAGCTACAAAGTGCTATAACCTACCTTCCAGAACCTTATCTTCTACTAGTCCTCAGTGTGAGTTCCTTGTTTCACAGCCTTTCCTACTCAAAGACCCCAGAATATGTCACTTGTTTTGCCTCTATGCTCAAACCATTCTTCAACATCCATTCTAGATACAAAAGTTGTTTTATTCAGGACTTTGTGGTTTCAAGGACCAGAAATTCAATTAAATTAGCTCAAGTAAAAGGTTTTCTTAGAGTAGTATGATATGTGATTTCTCAGAAATAGTAATCAAAGTACTCTTGAGCCTTGTATCAGTTGTGAATATTTGAGACTTAAGCAATTTTTTTCCCTCACATTAGAAGAAATCTGGAGGTAGCCAAGTTGCTGGTTGTTTTAGTAGCTCAAGATTAAAAAGACCAGTGATGTTCCTCTTCTTGACCATTCCCTCATGATCACAAGGTGGCTGCTGTAACTCTAAATATCGTGTCCATGTTCAAGGAAGGTAGAAAGCGGAGGGAAGCGAAACCAGTCTTTTCCTTTGGTCACGAAAGTAAAAACTTTCACAGAAATCTGCCAGTAGACTTCTGCTTACATTACATTTACAATAACTCTGTCACATAGCTGCTTATAAAGGAAGTGAAATGACAAGCCACATATTGGAAGGAAAATTTACAACACAAAGAATTGCTACTGAGAATATAAAAACTTTATAGTTTGATAAAAATAAGATAAACAACCTAATAGAAAAACAGGCAAAAATGTGAGTAGGCAATTGACAGAAGAGGAAACATTTTTGGTGAATAAATTTAGGAAAAGATGCCCAACCACATTAGTGATCAGGGAAATGCAAATTAAGACTATGTTGAAATATAGACTATATCTATTAAATTACCCCAAATTAAGAAATCTCAAAATATTAAGTGTTGCTGTAAATGTGGAGTCTTATCTACCACTGGCGGGGGGGGGGGGAGTAAAATGGTATAACCACTTAGCAATCCAATCTGGGGTTTTCCAGTGAAATTGGATTTTTGCATACCCCATGATGCAGCAGTTCCACAGCTAGCGATTCCACACAGGAGACATGTACATGAATGTTCACAGCAGCATTATTTGTAATAGCAAGAATGGAAATAACCCAGATGGTCATTGTCAGAAGAATGAATGATACATTTATATGATACACCTGCAATGATTGCAGCAACGTGAATGGGTGTAAGAAATAAGTGAAAAAAATCAAGGGCAGAAGACTACATATATGGCATAATGTTTTTAAAAGATACAATACAAGAAGGCTAAACAATATATATTTTCAGAAATACATACACGTGTGGTCATGTGTTTTTGAAAAAACAAAGCAAGGAAAAGATAAACACAAAATTCAGGATAGTGGTTACTTCTCCTGAGGCAGGGAACAAGAAAGGGATTGAACACACAGGTAGATTCAATGATACCACAATGCTCTAGGTATTGAGTAGTGGATTCCCAGTTGTCTATTATTATGCTTCATAACTTACTTATATGTTATATATATATTTATGTATCAAATGTTACATAATAAAAAACTTTAGTAAGGTAATAAATAGCTTTGACAATAAGTACAAAAAGGACTATATCATATTGTGAAATTTTGGGGGGGCGGAGACACATGTACTAGGGAACCAGACACTTACATTTTTAATTGTTTTAGTTTTACAATGCTTTTTGAGTATAATAAACACTTTTTTGCTTCAGTCCAGGTGGGGAGAAAGGACATAAGCACATACAAACACAAATGCTCTAAAGGAATTTATTCTTATTACTGTGCAGAAACTTTATAAAATAAAAAGAAGTAAGCGCTATTGGAACAGAGAGATGGAGACGTACCGATAACACTATGTTAAAGAACAGTGCCAGTAGAGGAATGGGGACAGAAGTGAGACTACACAAGTATTTCAGGAGAAATTAAAAGGGAGGTTGTAGATTACAGTCTCCTTTTCAAAATGCTTAGTAATAAAAGAAGAGAGGAAATTAGTTTCTCTCTTCTTCAGAGATTCTTCGAGACTATTCTTCCCAAGCCCACTCTTTTGCTTTTGTATTTGATGGCTGTATTACAGAGACAAAAATACAGACCCCAGCACAACTTTGCTAGGCATTTAAGAAAATCTCTAAGGTTTCATGTCCTATCCAGGGACACACTAGTACCTACCCCCAAGGGGGTGTTAATGGTGTCACTATATAATCAGTGTTTCCTTTTTATTATTTTCACCATCATTTCAAGGTTATTTAACTCATTCTCAATTCTAGTGATCACACTAGAACCCAATCATGATAATAAACCAAAACAAATAAACAACACTCTCTCCAAAAACTAACAAAACCCCCCACCTCAAAACAAAATGACATTTCTTAATCATTCTCTCAACTGAAGACTTACTGCTTATAATCTGCACATAGCACAGATCCCATTTAAAATCACAGGGCATGACAATGCATTTTAATGGACTTTGTTGATCTTTTTTTTTTTTTTTTGCCATGCTCATCGACTTGTGGGATCTTAGTTCCTCAACCGGGGATCAAACCCAGACCCTTGGCAGTAAAAGCACGGAGTCCTAATATTACTCAGCCATAAAAAGGAATGAAATTGAGTCATTTATTGAGACGTGGATGGATCTAGAGACTGTCATACAGAGTGAAGTAAGTCAGAAAGAGAAAAACAAATATCATATATTAACGCATGTATTTGGAACCTAGAAAAATGGTACAGATGAGCTGGTTTGCAGGGCAGAAGTTGAGATATAGATGTAGAGAACAGACGTATGGAGACCAAGGGGGAAAAACCGCAGTGGGGTGGGGATGGTGGTGTGCTGAATTGGGCGATTGGGATTGACATGTATACACTGATGTGTATAAAATTGATGACTGATAAGAACCTGCAGTACAAACAAACAAAAAAAACAACTAATACTAAACTTTCTTTGGGTTATTTGTATGGAAATATGTTAATATAAATGTTTCAGACATTACATGAAATTTCTAAAAATCTTAAAAAATAAATAAATAAAATAGCCCCTCTTGCAGGAGCCCAGAATAAATAAAATTGCATGGGATTGGATTATTAAAAAAAAAAAAAAATGGAGTCCTAACCACTGGACCGCCAGGGAATTAATTCTCTGTTGATCTATTTTTAAAGCTATTATTTGTAACTCCTCCAAAGGGAAAACATGTCTTAATATATTAACTGTCTCCTTTACTAGCTTCTCACCTAAGAACATGGCTGTTGGTGTGGGAGAGACAGGAAAGAACAATGTAACTCTCACCTTCCTGTGAAGTTTCCAGAGCTCCCAGATGAACACCCTGTCCCCTTGCGTGCCTCCTATACACCAACACACTTCTATCACGATATTCACCTAATCAACACATGCCAAATACTTACATACCACAAGTAAGTTCAATTCACTGTGGCCTTGCAATTTGGGGTCCCTGTAACTCTGGAAGTAAGGGAAGTCAGAGAATAAACAATGGCACATCCTTCTCAGGTGTAAAGTGTTTAAAGCTTTCAGAAGATATTCAAACAAAAGGTGAAATCCAATGTTCACATTCCTTTTAAAGAAAAACATGCTTCTTCAAATACATATTTTTGCTTGTTGGGGGATCACTTGGGGCAAGATCTTCAGATTCCCTGAGGGTGATAGTATCTCTCCACTCATTTTATGACTGTTTTGCAGGCAAAGTCAGAAGTACTAGGTAACAGTTTTCAATTTGTCTCACATCTTATGAATGAGGAGGAGAGATACCAATGGTTAACATCTGTAGAGGGTTTAAGCTTTTAGAAAACACTTTCGTGTGTATTTTTTCTGGGCTTTATCACTTTTTGACTAGAACACAGAGCAGGGATTATCAACATCCCAATTTTACAGGTTAGGAAAATGAGATTACTAAATTTTGCTAGGGTCCTCCTGGAATCAGGGGTGAGAGGAATAAAGAAAACTCATTGTGACACTTGCTAAAGTGGTGAGGAAGACTTTATTCCAAACTATTGCAATAGGGAGTCATAACCTGCAACAGGAGAAAGCAATTGTGCTCAACTCCGAATACAGCAAAGACATCTGGGAGTTTATTACAGCCAACAGACAAGCAGAGTGAGCGGGTTAGTGGATGGAAAATTAAGAGAAAACATTAAGGGTAGGGGGATTCCTGATTAAAGGCAGGCCAAGGACTTATATATTAAAGGACTTACGTATAAAGGAATTTGATCACATATGAAAAGTAACCAGATACCAAGGGTACAGGGATGACTTAGCAGAATTCACGCTAATACGGGGCTCTGCCCTGCCAGATTCGAAGGCCTCAATGGAGGCCCAGGCGAGTAGAGGGCTCGGAGGAGCCTGGCTAAAGTTTGGATAGGGAGAGAGTCTTTGTCACTGACTACCCCGTTCCTCTTTATTACCCAATCCCCATGAGGAGAGCTGGCAGGCAGCCAGGGTCGAGAGTCCAGTTCTCCCCCCGAGTCAGCAATGACCGGCGGCCAGGGATGCGGAGGCCAGGTTGGGCGACCACCGGCAGAAAATGGATCTGAGCAACACCCCTCGCACCACACGGGAGGTGACCCCACGCTCCGCCCGTCCGCCGCGCGGCCCACTTGAGGGGCGGGCTGCGCAGGTCGGGCGGGGCGGGGCCAGAGGCGCCGATTGGCTGGCGCGCCCCGGCCTGGTGTTTCCCCGGCCCCGCCCCGTCACCCCTCACTGGCCGCCCCGCCTCTGCCGCGCTCCCCCAGCCCGCGAGGCCGCGCGCAGGCGGGTCCCGCGTTGCCCCGCGGGAGGGGCCGAGCCAGTGTTCCTCCTCCCTACCGGTCCCCATCCTTAAAGCACGAGCCCGGACGCCCCGCCCGTTGGAGACGGCGTCTGGATCTGGACAGCGAGCGGCCGGGGCGGGCCACGGCCGACCGAGGAGGGCCTGAGGCAACGGACCCGCCGCCGCTGGCACACGAGCCTCTCGGCCCCGACTGAGTGGTTGCGGGAGCTGTGAGGGAAGGGGTCGCGGGCGCCATTGCTGCCCGTCAGAACGCCGCAGGGTCCCCGTCAGCCCTCGGCTGCTCTACCCCGGCTGGGAGGAGCCGTCGCCAGTCCCCGGCCCGGTCTCGTGAATCGGGTGCCTCGTCTGCCGCCCGCGCCGAGACCATGTTTGACAAGACGCGGCTGCCGTACGTGGCCCTCGATGTGCTCTGCGTGTTGCTGGGTACGTACGCGCCGCCGGCCGGAGGGGCGTGTGCGCGCGAGCCCGGGGTGTGGGTGCACCGGTGGGTTGCGGGTGTGTGTCCGCTGGGAGGGGACTAGGCGAGAGCCGCGGACGGGCGTGGGGTGGGGGTGTGTGTGTGCCTGACGCGCGAGCCGTGCCGGGCGAGACGCTGGGGGCGGTTTCCGCAGCCCGGGGACCCCGCTTCGCAGCCCGCACCCCGGCTCCCGCGTGGCCGCTGCTGTTTGTCGCCCGGCGGTGCGCTGAGCCCACCTTGCTTGGACGCTGTTCACGCCTCTGCGCTCCATCCCTTGCTCTTCTGTCCTCTGTTTCCCCTTCCACTCCCAGCCCGGAGGGTGGGCTCTTCCCCTCTCGGCTGTAGGGAAGCCTGGTCACTGGCTTATCAGGTTCAGTAGCGAAACGGGAGGTTTGATGCATTGGGGGTTCTCAGTAACTGGCGCCAGTGCCAGGTTTATCTTATTTGTGGGAAGCCGTTTACATTTGCGTCTATTAAAGATTAGAACTCTCCTAATTAGAAGGTGTTACCAGCTTGTAAATTGTCAGGCTGTAAGTGGTTGTGATGATGCCAGGTTTCTGCCTATAGGTTTGAAGAACGTTGCTTTTTGGGGGCTGGAGTGGGGATGGTGTGCCCCAGACCTGCTGTGTCCTTCTCTGCACAGACCTTGGCATTGTGTAGCTTTCCATCTCCTGTGAGAGCCCAGAAGTAGCACTAGACATTTCTTTGGCTGCAGCAAATTTGGCGTTGTCTTTCTGACAGAAGAGTTCAGTTGTGGGTCTTCTGGTTGCCAGTTGCTCTTTTATTTTGACGAGAAAGAATAGAAGTCATTTGGCTAAGGGATAGGCGTTGGGAGGAGAGATTTCCACCTTTTCAGTATGTATTGTGTAAGGCAGTATCTTTGAACTATTTATATGTTATGGAAAAAACGACAACAAGAAGACCTGCTCTATGTTTGGGTAGTCCTACTCATGGTTGAGTATCGAAGTAATGGTATTGGCAAGTTCTCAGCGTTGGTTGGAGGGCTGTGACTTCAGCATCCTAGATGCAGGTCTGCATAATGGCTTTTCAGTGATAGGAAATTTTCCCCGGTTTTAATCCAGTATTCCACTCTCTTGCCTCAAACCTGACCATTTAGGTGCTTGCAGTCTTGCCGAAGTTTTACAAATTCTGTTACCTGTTTTTTGAGGAAAAATCTCTTTTTTATTTATGAAACATCTTTATTGTTTACGAAGACACTTACTGTATAGCTCCACAGTGAATTTTAGGAATTCAGTTCAGGAAAGGGAAACACGATTTTGGAACACTATTTTTATAGAAGCACAAGTGATCCTTTCAGATGTCCGGACATATTCATAATTACATTAAATATATTCAAATTTATTTTCAGTGAAAAGCTTACCTTGGTAAAGATGTTATATTTAAAAATGTATTTTAACTTGTACTGAATATTAGTGGAGGTTTGTTAAACTTCATTTATATTATAGTGAAGGGAGAGGAAAATGTTTAGTCATAAGTAACTTTGATAATTCTAATATATTGGACATTATTCTGTCATTGCCACATATTGTGTATTGTCAGAATTATACATAAACTTCTCCTTTTCCTACCTTGTGGGAGTTGGTAATTTATGAAACAAAAGTCATGTTTTCTCTTTGGGCCAAACACTGAACCAGGATAGATGAAACATAATACTGCTCTTAGGTAGCTCAGTGTTATTAAACAGAAAGCCATATGGTAAATCTATGTTTTGTTTTGTTTTAATTCATGTATAATGGAGGAACCTATATGCAGTACAACTTTATAAATTGTAGGTTCTTGCAGTCTATATTTTCAATATGATGGAAACATCACATAATTGTCCTATAGAGGTAAGGGTAATTTTATTGCTACATGGGCCTAACAGTTGCAGAATTTATGACAGCTCTCAAAAAAGATAAAATTGTGTTTATGATTTTAAGTATCTTTGATGGTTTTGGAAAAAGCTTGTTTTGGGGACTTATGCATTTAGTATCAGTATCAGATATTTATACCGATCTATTTGAAACACATTTTATCTGTTCTTGTGTTACTAGAGTTTTAAAGTAATTCAGTGTATTGTCAAGATAAGCCCAGAATTCCCTATTCCTAAATAGAAAGTGAAGTGTTATTTTAATTTGGTATATACGATGACATTAGATTTAACAGTATCAACACTCCATTACAAGCAGCAGTGAAGGAGAACAGTGATGCTAGAGATACAAAGCATTTTCATGCTAAGTTTTTGGAGATAATATATTTTTATAGCAAACTCACCTTTCTAGTGGAGTCTAAGGGTCCACTTTAAACCAAATTTTAAATTTGGTTTTCATTCATCTTACTGACAGCAGGAGATTGGCGGCCTAAAATCGTGGTAGCTCAAAGAGGGTTATCAACTTGGCATTAACTTTTTTCTTTTTCTTTGGAGAACTACAGGTGAGATTTGACTATAGCAACAAAAAGATGATTAAGCACTTCATAAGTACAGGGTTATGTAAAAGTGATTCATAATTATAATGTGAATATGTTCCAGGTTCTGTTAATGGTCACCCAACATCATATAGTGTATCCATTTGATATGCTGATGTTATGTGATTGTGTTACATGGTTACTTTATAATATTACAGAAGGTGACGTCTGTTGAAGTGATAGTTAAACATGCTTGTGGGGGTGTGTGTGGGTTGTGCATGCGCGCACATGTGTATACGCGTTTCTACCCCAAATCAGTGTTATCACCGCTGGGAAATGTGAGTTCCTCCATATAATATACCCAGATTATTAGTTCCTTTAGTGGATCTGGTCAATTCTTGGAAGAAGAGTGAGAATTTTGAGAGATGATGTATATTTGATTCCTTTCTGAGATGGAGCATGGTCTTGCCATCTTTCTCTGGCTCTTTTGATAATGAGTTCTATGATTGTAGAAAAGGCCATAAATACCATCTGAGCACACAAGAAAAGCTGTTCTATAGAGAATGGTAGTGGGCTGGTATGAAAGCTGTGTTTTTGCTCAATGTTTTAAACCATGTCCTGAATAAAACTTATTAGTGTTTAATTGCTGAGGGTCATTCTAGATTTTATGCACCCTGGCATTAGGCTGCCAGTTAATGGACACTGAGTCCACTAATTGATTCAGTGCACATTGATTGAAGGCTAATTCTGTTCCAAGTTCATGTTAAATGCTAGGGATACAAAGATGAATAAGACAATCTGTGCCCTAAAGGAGTTCAGGGTCTAATGAGGGAGAAACAAACAAGAGTCACAACACATCATGATAAGTGTAATAATGAAGGTATGGAATAGATGGCCTTTGAGTACAAAGAAGAGAGTTGCTCTAGATGTGATCCATTGTAGATAAAAGGGTTGTCTGTTTATTCTTAGAGATGCAGAAATGACAAAAATTACCTAGGACTACTCTTAGAATCTTTTTTTTTTCTTCCTCAACTTGATATAGGGCAGTGGGAACCCAAATAAGTACCTGTGTTTATAACTTTTTTGCAGGTTCTCATGATGCCTAGAAGATTTGGGTGGAACTGGCAAAGCCTTTTTATGTGCCTGTGTTTTGCTGGGTGGCGGTCATTTGGAATATCCTTCTGTATTGTATATTCTCCTTTTGCCCCTTCAGATCTTTTCTCCACCCTGCTCTTGCTTTTTGGTTTCTGGTTGGCCTGGACCAATGGGACAAGAGCAGGAGGCCTGGAAGAGCCAGTTTACTCCTGCTGGATTTGTGTTGCCAGAGCTGTTCTGTGTTTTGTGAGTAGGTCACAGCTTCTATTCAGTGGCCTTCTGTGCCAGCCAGCTACAGTTACAGATCTTTCTGGGTTCTGGTAACCCTTCACTTGCCCCTTTAGGCCTAGAGATGATAATGACTTTCTCATGTTGCTGGTGTGGGAGTATTCCACCATCCCCTTCTGCTTTCCCTAAACCCTGCCTATACTTTTGAAGATTATTCCTTCATTAAATTCTCTCTTGAAAACCTTATTTGGATGTGCTGTTTTTTCTCCAGGGCGCTACTGATAATACTCATGTTATGTCCAAACAGATCTGAGGTAACTTCCCTTTCTGCACTTGACACCAGTTACAGTTTCCTATAATAGCAGGTGATACAGCAACTCGTGAGCTCCAACGTTGGCTTTCTTGGAATGGAGTGGGTCATGGTTACCTCAGCATGCTGCAAACGTGGTATCACCATTATGCCAAATCAGAGTCAATAAATTCAGGGGAAAATGTGGCAGCAAAAAACATTGGCAGCCATAGGTGGTTGTGGAATCCCTGTTACTTATTCTTCTCCAGTAATTATGCTGACATCATCCTGCCCCTTAAGTAGTACCCCTCACGAGTGCTCCCTTTCCTGACCCTGAATCTGGGCCCCTTTCTCAAGTAAAAATCAAATACTTAATGAAAGGGTCTCACTTGCTAAATAGTCTGCAGCCTTCCCTTTTCTCCTGACATTTATTTGTTCATTCACTCATTATTGGGTGAATTCACTCATGTATTTGTTTCTTATCTAGTAGGTGCTGGGCATTCTGTTAGATACCAAAGAGGTAAATAAATAAATAGGACATAGTGCCTATCCTACTTGCCATTTCAACTTCTGTTAACTTCTATTCAGCAAACTTCTTTTGCTTCTGATGAAAGTTTACTGTGCTTGTTTCTCTGTTTTATGTAACTGTTCTCTTTCCTCTCAGCCACAGAGAGAGAGAAGGAATCTCAAAAGATGAACAAAAATTTGTCAAACTGGTATATTCTTGGGTCAGACTGGCCTCCTGTTGCAAGGCTTTTTCTACCTTTTTTTTTTTTTTTTTTTGCGGTATGCGGGCCTCTCACTGTTGTGGCCTCTCTCGTTGCGCAGCACAGGCTCCGGACGTGCAGGCTCAGCGGCCATGGCTCACGGGCCCAGCCACTCCGCGGCATGTGGGATCTTCCTGGATGGGGGCACGAACCCGTGTCCCCTTCATCGGCAGGTGGACTCTCAACCACTGCGCCACCAGGGAAGCCCCTTTTTCTACCTTTAAATGGCTAGTTTGGAACAAAAGCAGAGGCCTGGAGGAAATTGATAGTATTTGGCTCTAGTTGGTTTTATACAGTTGACTTTAAACTTAAATTTACCTTGCTTGGAATAGAGTATGGAAATATTCAGAGAGCATTCCCCTCTATAGCTTTTACGAAAAGTAATTTTTTCCTTTATATTCTTTTTGAATTACATCCTTTTGGAAACTCATGGACATGCTATGAATCTTTATTAATTTCTTTCTTGTTTAGTCATTTTTGGCTGAGTTCTACCAAAGTTTCCTATGTGTTACTTAGCTTGTGGAATTATTCTAATTCTTTTTGATAAGAAATTAAAGTTTAAATTGTTACTGTTTACCCTGCTAAAAAAGAAGTTGGTAGTAAGTCATTAAACACCCACATTTTAAGTGAACCAGTTAACTTGTAGCTTCAGTTTTATGGAAAGGATTTTGGAATGTTAATTGTTTGTTTCCTCCTAACTTAGGTGGCTTAATTCAGCATATGAGAGGGAAATATACAGTCTATGTAATAAGCTAGTTAGGGATTATATGGACACTGTCTTGCCTCTTTTATTATTTTCTTTATGAAAAAGTGTTCATTCAGATATTATGAGCAGTGGTTACAAGTAACTTTCTTCTTTCTTTTTGGCCCTCTTCTTTTTCTACTTACCTTATTTTTCATTTTCACTTTTTCCACTCCAGCCTGCTTTCCTTCTTCCCTTCAACCTTCTTGCTGTCTAGGTTTAAAGCCCAGATGGCTCAGAGTTGTTTTTTACTTAACTGAAACTACTCTAACATTGGGAATGACTTTTTCTTTAAAACATTAGATAGACAGCACAGTGTAGTGACGGACTCTGGATCCAGACTGCCTAGGTTCACATTCCAGCTCCTCCATTTACTAGCTGTGTGACCTTGGGCAAATTTCCTCTTTGTGCCTCTGTTGCCTCAGCTGTGTAATGATAAAAGTACCTACCTTGTATGGTTGTTGTGAGGCTTAAATGAGTCAATATATAAAGGGCTTAGAGCAGTGCCTTGCACTTAATGTGCACAATATGTTTGTCAAATAAAATTAATCATCTATAATCCTACTATAGCAACATCATTATTTTAGTAAAAATAACATCAACATCGTTTTGTAATAGGGACAAAAACACAAACTTTAAACCGTTTCCCATGAGTACTCATGGAATGTCTTTGAAGCTTACAGAACATCTTGAAATAGTAGTGTTTTATCAGTCACATGTAAAAACCACATATATGATCTTCAGGTAGTGGTAATCCCAGCTGTGGTAGAAATCGATCTGTATAGTCTGTGGTAGAATGTAATTAAACAAATGGAAAAATTGTTACTTTATACAGTGGTTAAGTCCTGAATTTCAGCTTAATCAAGAAAATGGAGTTAGCCACACTCTGGTCACCTTCACTGTTTTTATTGCCCAGGCCTTGGAAATGATTGAGTGACCATGTAAAAAAGTAGACTTAATATTCCTAAATTTTTTGAATGACCTTAATTGTGCATCCTCATTTGTGTAAATTCTATTGTTTGAATTCCTATCTGTAGTTGAGCAGGCAACAAAGAAAAAGCTATTGTGTAATACCTCTTTATACCCCCTCTCCCTCTTACCCCTGTTTTCCAATCAGGTTTTATTTATTTATTTATTGCTTGCTTGCTTGCTTGCCCTGGCACGCAGCTTATTGGATCCTAGTTCCCTGACCAGGGATCGAACCGAGGCCCCCTGCAGTGGAAGCATGGAGGCCTAACCACTGGACCTCCACGGAATTCCCTCAGATATTTATTTTGACATATGTTAACCTGATACTATTTTTTATGTTGTGTTTAACACAATGTTAAGTTTTTAAAATATCTGACTTTGCAACATCCTTCATTTATTTATTCATTAGCTATTATGTGCTTAGTACAATGCTAGGAGCTGTAATTATCACTGTGAAAAAGATAGGTAAGGTCTCTATACTAATAATGTAAGACAATTACAGATGTTTGTGAATGCCATGGAAGAATGAAAACAAGATTAGAAGAGAGTGAGATGTTGGAGGGTGGCAATCTCAAGGAAGGCTTCTCTGACGAGGGCATTTTTTTTTTTTTTTTTTGGTGGTATGCGGGCCTCTCACTGTTGTGGCCTCTCCTGTTGCGGAGCACAGGCTCCGGACGCGCAGGCTCAGCGGCCATGGCTCACGGGCCCAGCCGCTCCGCGGCATGTGGGATCTTCCCGGACCGGGGCACAAAGCCGTGTCCCCTGCATCGGCAGGCGGATTCTCAACCACTGCGCCACCAGGGAAGCCCTGACGAGGGCATTTTTGATTTCAGATTTAAGGATGAAAGTAAGTTGGTCATGGAGGAGCTGGAAGATGATTCCAGGCATAGGGAAGAGCAGGCGTTGAGGGCTAAAGGGGCAAAGGGCATTTGTAACAGAAAAGAGGCCAGTGTGGCTGGAATATAGTATGTATCCATGATATTCTTAATAGTGAATTTTGTAACTTTTTTCTAAATGTCAGAGTGGATAATAATAATAACTGGCATTTACTTAGTGCTCACTAGGCCCTGTGTGGCTGTGAGGTCTCTCAAAAACGTGCTCAGGGAGGATAGCTTGTTCATCTTCATTCTGTAGATGATGGAACTAAGGCCTAGAGTAGTTGGGAAACTCCCAGTGTAACTCAGGTAAGAAGTGGTATGGTTGGGAATTGGGAAATGCATTTTTAAGGATTATAACTTTTTTTTTTTTTTTTTCCTCTCTTGAGGTATGCAGGCCTCTCACTGCCGTGGTGTCTCCCGTTGCGGAGCACAGGCTCCGGACGTGCAAGCCCAGCGGCCACGGCTCACGGGCCCAGCCGCTCCACGGCATGCGGGATCCTCCCAGACCGGGGCACGAACCCGAGTCCCCCGCATCGGCAGGTGGACTCTCAACCACTGCGCCACCAGGGAAACCCAAGGATTATAACTTTTGAATTCAGATTGACTGGTCCAGATTTGAGAAATGAAGAGGGTGAGGAATGAAGGACTGAGGGAATTAATTGGCTGTAAAAGCAGTGGTTATTTTAGGTGGCCTAAATGTTTTATGACTATCTTTATTCTATACGATGTTGCTGCAGAGTCAGTTTCTGCTTATCATGTTTTGAGCGTGCGTCTGCTGTCCAGAGGAGGCACTTTAATTTTTCATAAGTCAAATGTGTAATAACTACTAAGCGTTTGCTAGGAGGGTATATCATACTGGAAGATGTAACTGATTTGCACTGTTCAGTAACATACCCACAGACTTTTTCTTCAAATACGTTGTTGTCATAGGCATTTCTACCCAGTAAAGGAGACCTTTATCCTTCATTGCATTTCACATGAGTCATGTGTATAGAGTTTAGAGTCACCTTTCGTAACTCATTCCAGCAGATATAGTTAGAGCCTCATGGTTTAGTTCTCAGTTGTCACTGCTTGGAAATGTTTCCTGAGTCTTTTTTCAGGGTGGAGCGCCCAGGAAAATGACATATAGGAAATGTGTAGCGGATGAGCTCTTGAGTTAATTGGCAGCTTGTTAAGCCAGGTTCTGCCTTGCCTTTTGGTTCATTTACGTCAGCAGGAAGAGAGATGGGTTGGCTGCTTAGGTGCTTGAGGTAAATGAGAAGAAGAGAAGAAAAACGTTCTTTATTGAATGAATAAATGAGCCTTTGGTAAATGTTTTACATAAACTCATGAATCATCACAGAACTGTATGGTATTAGCCTATGGTATTAGCCTCATTGTATGCCCTAGCACTGGTAATACAAAATGGGTGAAAAAATAAAACAAAACCCATGGATCTCAAATAGCTTCTTGCTTACTCTGGAAGACAGACTCATAACAAACAATGACAATACTGTATGGTAAGTTGAGTGCCTGATATGTCACAGCACTTAGGTTACTAAGAATGAGTGAGATAGGGTCTCCATCCCCAAGAGGTACACAGAGCAGTGTAAGGGGAGAGAAGTAGGAATTTGAATGAAATCTGTCTGTATTTCAAAATAGTTTCTCCTGAGACCACTGCTTTTACTTTCCAGCAGAGGTACTGTAAACCTTTGGGAACATCACTTTTGGCTAGTGCTAAATTCTGGAAATAATTCCTGTAGATAGCTCAGAATCCATCTTTATTACTGGGTGGAAACACTAATACCGGTGCTTAGAAAGTGCGTGGCACATGGTAGGCATTCAGATATTTGTTGCCTGAGTGAGTAGGCAATAGACTTGAGGCAGCCACTCTTCTGGGGTTGGAATTCTCACTCCATCTATTACTAACTGTACGACGTTGGGCAGGTTGCTTCAACTCTCCGTGAGTTTTGTCATCTAATGAGGAAAAAGATGATGATAATAGTGTCTTCCTCATAGTGCTGTGAAATTAGATGAGATAATGTATGAGACAGTGTATGTGAAGTGTTTAGCATATTCCTTGCCTGGGCTATTGTTGTTATCATTGTTAAGTTAATAAATCAATGTAGTACCACTGACCCAGTCTGTTATTTAAATTTGATACCATGTGCTGGTGACTTTTCTTTTGGAACATTATTTAGTGTAGTTCTAGCTTCAGTTTAAATAGCATTTAAATTGGAACCTGGTTCGTATTTCAGTTTTTAGTGCCCAGATCACTATGGGAGATGTTTTGATTACTTCTAACCTGTTTCTTTCTGGAATCAGATACCTTACTCAGATCTTCTCGTTTTACTTCTAGGTAAGCAATATTCCCACAGCTCATAGACAGAGTACCCAAACGAATGTTTGTGGTTGTAGAGAGAAGAGCAGACTAGAAATAGGAATAAACAAAGGTGTGTGTGAATGGCATGGTTGAGATAGCCATAAGTTCTCTGAGTACTCACATTTTAAAACATGAAGATTTTATTTTTTGAATATAAACTGGTCAAAAGCTAATAACTTGCAATACACGTTGAAGTACAGCTGCAATACAGCTAAACCAGTTCTTATAACTTCTCTTGATCAATAAGAAGTTTTCCTTGTTTTCTTTCCATAGAGTTTAAAAAATAAATGTATATAGTGATCACATCCATCTGCAGTGTTCTTGGATAGTCCTAATTTTAGGTAACAGTCTTCTTCATAGAGGCAGTTTGTTAAATCTATGACTAAATGTAATTTAAAGTCATACTTCTATAATATTTTTCTTAAAAAAACTATTAAAAACCACACTTTTTCAAATGACATCCCAATTTGATTTAGAAAATATACCTAGCATAGTTATGCAGTGCAGCAGAAGCAAGTGATGTTTATTGTATTTTACTTTTTTTTAAATGGCATTGATACAAGAGAGGAATTTTGAATATGCTCCTTCTCAAATATTGTCTGTGCCTAACCCAGTGGCCCAGTTGGAGAAAAGGTCTCTTAATTTGTGATTGTTATCAAAACTTGTTAGGCAAGTTATGGGTAATACTCAACTTTATAGCTAGTGTTGGATATCTACATTAATATGAGAGATTCTAAGTTCTGCCATTGAATATAGTTTAATTACTAACCAAATCTAATAAATAGCTTTTAAGAAGATAAGTTTTTGCATTAGGATTTGACATTGTGGATGATTTTTCACTGAATAACAATTTTGTTTATGTAACTTTTTTTAAAGGGTTCAGAGTGTGGTCTGGTAGTGAAAGAGGTTGGCTTGGAAGTCAAATTCTAGTCTTGCTTCTGCTACTCTCTCTGATCACATGGGCAAGATCACTTGGGCTCCTTCGTCTACTTATATGTAAATTATAGTGAGAAGAATATCTGCCTTGCCTATCTCTCCGGATCATAGGGGTGAGCACACCTTGCTTATTAAGGAGAGTCAGTAGCTGCAGAATATGTTGGAGCAGTTGATACCACTGGACTCAGGGTAGGAAAACAAAGAGCACATGGTAAATGGGGCATTTTGAGCAACTGCAGCAGACTTGCAGGAGATCAATTATAAATCTAGCCTGGCCATGAAGGCAGTGAGTGTTGTCAGAAGAAAATAGGAAAAAGCTGAAGACTGATTGAAGTATCCAGGAAGTAGTGATATAGGAAAAATGGGCCCTGATACAAAGTAAAGTAGGCCCCTTCTTGAGTCTCTTCTTTTGCCACACATAGGTATATGACTTTATCAGTGACCAAATGGCTCATGAAATCTTGCAACTAGTTGGTTACTCTTATGTCAGCCATATTGTGAGAAATGGTAACATATGCTACCTTGAGAAGCCAAAGCAAAATATAATTTGGTCAGACTCACTGAAATTTCAGTGAAGGAAGATTTTCAGTTTAAAATAAGATAAAGAATAATGTCCACCTACTATCAAATTAAAAAGAAAAAACGAAAAAAGAAAGAAACCACAATTCTAACCTAGTCTGCTTATTATCAGGAGATTGTCATCTGTATCAACAGCAATTTGTCTTCGGCTAAGACTCAAATTCTTTTGGCAAAGATCTGAAATTCCAGGGGAATCTGTTCTAACTTTATATCTACCTGTGCTATATTCTATTCCAGTGACTTTAAGAATAGTAAATAGGAGAGAGATGTTCTTTGAAATAAAATAATAACATTATCTAGGATTATGTTTGTGTTTTCCTCAGTACTAGTCTTGCAGTTTGTTAGCCAGTTAATGATTGGAATGGTGAGACCTTAATGTTACTGTTTAGCTGTAGCTGGCAGAATGATTCATTACTACGTAGGGCATTGGGATATAGCTATCATTGAACAGTTAAGGAATTTTGTCTATCCTGTAGCCCTGGAAACCCACCACCAATTAGAAATATGTACATCATAATTAAAATACCATGGCCGAAGTTGTAAGAAAATCTTGACAAAATTGAGTCCTATTTAAGAGTCATATTTTGTTTGCTAATAATTTAAAACTTACACTTAAAAACACTGAGTAGTTGTGACTGAAATTTTAAACTCATAAGCCTCTGTAGCCCAAAGGGCCCTGATATTGGCTTTGGCTAACTTAATTTCTTCTGATAAAAAGAGAGGCAAAGAGAAGAGTGAGGAAAAGGAAAGTTTAAAAAAACAAAGAAGTGAATATTGCTACAGTCTGTTTTTACCTTCCAAGAGGAAGTCAGGAGAGGGTGAAGCTTCTTTGAGAGGAAGAGGGCCAGTAGGATTAATCATGAGGATGTACCTCACAAGGCCTGAGGTTGCTGCCCAGTGAAGAGATTGTAGTGGAGGTTCTGATTTTCAGTTGGGTAAATCTAAGGGTCACATTTATAGTAATTTAAATTTCCTGAAGTAAGGAATTTGTCCTTTAGGTTGATCAACTATAATTCAACCTATGTTTACAATTTACTAGGAAAAAAGAGCAGATTGCTGGAAAAATTTTGTTATAGTTACCCTTACTTCATGTCCTCAGACTTTTCATAATTAAGAATGAAATATTGAGATTGGAGGGGAATTCCCTGGCGGTCCAGTGGTTAGGACTCGGCTCTTTCACTGCTGTGGCCTGGGTTCGATCCCTGGTTGGGGAACTAAGATCCACAAGCTGCCCAGTGCGGCAAAATCAATCAATCAAATTTTATAAAAAGGAATGAAATATTGAGATTGGAAGACAGCATAACTTGGTTGAATATTTTGTAAATTAAAAGCAGAAGAGTTTGACATTTTGAACTGTAAGGTACATCAAACAATTGTGGCAGAAATGTTATAGCTCATATAGGGGCTAGCCATAGGCATGTTTTAGTGTATTATCTGAATATAATTCAGAAGAAGGTGTTTATGTTATAGGAGATAAAGACACATTAGTACTGTGTATAATAAAGAGGGTGAATGGGTACTTTTTGAGGGGGCTAGCATCATATCTGTGCAAACTATGATTACTCAAAATAAGAGGGGAATGGACTGTTGTATTATTTTAAAGCAGTTTAAATGTTAGGGTGTTACCTTGCAATTTCAACAGAACTTTATTAAAATATTTTGTATGTTATCAAGATAGTAAATAAGTTTCCAGGGCTTCCCTGGTGGCGCAGCGGTTGAGAGTACGCCTGCTGATGCAGGGGACGCGGGTTCGTGCCCCGGTCTGGGGAGATCCCACATGCCGCGGAGTGGCTGGGCCCGTGAGCCATGGCCGCTGAGCCTGCGCGTCTGGAGCCTGTGCTCCGCAAAGGGAGAGGCCACAACAGTGAGAGGCCTGCGTACCGCAAAAAAAAAAAAAAAAAGTTTCCATTTATTTTTACTAATGTATAAAAGTTTTACAGAATTATTTTATATTGATAGGATGCATAAGAGTTAAAGAATATGGACACTGGAAGCATACTGGTCTGAGTTTGAATTCTAGTTCTATCACCTACCACTAGGGTAAATCACCCAAGTTGACAACTTCAGTTTCTTTATCTGAAAAGGACTGGGTTCATCTGTATGTTCTCCTTGGCTGTGATGCAGTGTCCACTACATAGTAGGCATTTGTTTATTCCAGTAATATTAGTTCACATATTGTGTGCTAGGCTCTGTCTTAGGCAGTGGAGATGCGTATAATCACACAAATAAATATAAAAATGAACCAATAAGTGCTATGAAGGAGAGGTATGGGTACTATGCGAGTTTATAAAAAGGGTTTTGAATAAGGAGGATAGGGTGGCTTTTTAAAATGGTGACTTTGGCTGCAGGGAGGAATAATAGATTGAAGCTGGAAAACAATGGATTTAGGGAGATCAGTTAGGAGGCTGTTGCAGCCATCCAAATGAGATAATGGTAGTGAAAGTAAAGAGGTGCTGGTGGAAATGGAGAAAAGTTTGAAGGGATTTGTGAGGTATCTGAGAGGTAAAATGGGCAGGTTTTGGTGACATATTTAAAGTGGGAAGTCAGAGAGAGAGAAATGTCAAAGATAGTTCTGAAAGTTCTGGCTTGCATAATTGGATAGACGTTGGTTTCTGTAATAACTGAGCTGGGGAGCACTAGGAGAGAACCCATTTGAGATGGGAAGGGGGGTGGAGATGAGATAGTGAGTTTTATTTTCAGCGTGTTGTGTTTAAGGTGCCTTTGAAATTTCCAAGAGGAAGTATCAAGTCCTTGTTTGGATAAATGGGTCGAAAGCTCAGAGGAACTGTCTGACTTTTGGGAGTCATTGTCATATTCATGGTAATTGAAGTCATGAGAATTGATGAAATCTCAGGAAGAAGTTATAAAGTGAAAAGGAAAGAAGGTTTAGGACCGAGCTATGAGAAACACCAACTTTTTAGATTGGTTGGAGGAAATGAAAAATACCAAGACTGAGAGGGAGGGAACACTTTAAAAACCAGGAGAATGTTTCTGGAAAGCCAAGTGAAGAGAATGCTTCAAGGAGAGAGTGGTAACAATGTCTACATTCTCCTGAAATGTAAGTAAGATAACACTTGGAAAGTGTCATTGAGTTTAGTTACACAAAGGTCATTGATAACCTTATGTAAAGCCATTTTTAAATTGGGGGTGGGCTGGAGGCTTCCCTGGTGGCGCAGTGGTTAAGAATCCGCCTGTCAATGCAGGGGACACGGGTTCAAGCCCTGGTTCGGGAAGATCCCACATGCCGCAGAGCAACTAAGCCTGTGTGCCCCAACTACTGAGCCCACGAGCCACAACTACTGAAGCCCGTGCCCCTAGAGCCCATGCTCCGCAACAAAGAGAAGCCACTGCAATGAAAAGCCCACGCACCGCAACGAAGAGTAGCCCCCGCTCGCGGCAACTAGAGAAAGCCCGCGTGCAGCAACAAAGACCCAATGCAGCCAAAAATAAATAAATAAAATAAATACATTTATTAAAAAAATAAATGTTAAAAAAAATAAATTGGGGTGGGCTGAGAAGTGAATAGTTGGTGAAGTGGAAATCTGTGGCTATTGGTAATTCTTTTAAAAAGTTGCACTTAGAAGGGAGAGTGTAGTAGCCAATAGTCTGGGATAATAGGTTGTCATGATTTCCTGTGATATGCTCAATGGGGGAAGAAGGATCTTGCCAGATAGAGGGACCATTTTTAGGTCAACGGTATAGGAATAGTTGAACTCTTACAGAACCCTGTTTACTGAGAACACTGGATTATTTGATATCCTTGTTTTCCAAAGTAACTGTTACCAAATGTGGTGGAGTTTGGGATATGAAGCCTGGTAGACTTGGTTTCAGAATTCTGCTTTGCTCTGTATTCTTGCTTCACGTCACACAAATTCTTTTTTTTTTTTTTTTTTTTTACAAATTCTTATTTAGTGTTGTTGAGCTTCAGTTTCTTCACTTGCATAATGGAGCGAATACTGTCTGCTTCACAGATTTGTTAGGAATAAACGAGAACCTATGTAAATAAAGTACCTGGTACTTAGTAGGCATTCAGCAAACTAATATCTGCCTGTCTTTTTTTTTCTTGCTTCCCATGGCAGCTGCTGTTTATTGTGTAGTTTCAGCATTGCATGTTTGCTCTTAGCCATAAAGGAATAATTTGCGGGAGTTCTTCCTTCTTGCATCTTATCTTCTGTATAAAATAACTCGAGTTATTTTATAACATAGATTTTTGGGAAAACGGATATATGATTTGCTACTGCAATAATAACTATTAAAAAAAAGAATTTTGCTAAACTTTTTTGGCTTGTGTGCCTTTTTAAAAAAGTGTGTGTGTTTTAAACAAAGCTTACTAATTTAGATATGCCACTTTGGTAACTTCCTGCCAAAGTTAGAGTTTTTATGTTTTCCTTCTGAGACACACCTTAGTATAACTTTATTTTAGTTTCTGGAACCTTGCCATTTGGCATAATTTCAGACTAGACATGATGGATCCACATAAATACTTTTAAGATTTAAAATACACAATACATTTTTTTTTTTATAGGTGGGGTCATGTGAACTCTTAAAAGCCGTTGAGGTCTCAGGTCTGGATTTTATTTGGTTGTTTAAAATTTATTTGTAGTTTTGATTCTTGAATTACTTCTTATGCATATTTTGTACCAAAATGGTGAAATCAAGTCAGTCAGGTTTCTTTTCTACAAGTTCAGTTGCTAAAGCAGTCTTCTTAAAGGATTTAATATCTGCCCCCCAACCACCACCATAAACAGTCTCTAAAGAGGAATTAACTTATGTATATACCTTCCTAGACAGTGACTATTCTAGAAATTCTGTAAAGGCATTAGAGTTTGCCAGCTTTAGTCAAGAATCAGTATGATAGTAAACGTACACTTTTTATTCTTTGGAATATAGGCCTTCCTGCTGAATGGGAGCAGTTGTCTCTTGCCCAGCTGCTAATAAGGGAGACTTCGTTGGTTAAGGGAAGCTTGTGGATGGTATTGCTGAGACTGGAAGTCTCATTGGTTCAAAGAGAGAAGTAACTTAATCAGGTGATCTCACCTGAACACAGGACGCTTTGTCTTATAAGCTTAAATAATATCCAGATAAAACGCTACAGGTCAATTTCTTTAAGCTAAAGACTAAATAAACTCCGTAGAAGCTATGTTTCAAAGAGGAACCTTCCCCTGATTCACTCTTATATATATATTTTAAAATTTTCTTTTCTTTATTTATTTTTGGCTGCGTTGGGTCTTTGCTGTTGAGCGCGGGCTTTCTCTAGTTGTGGTGAGTGGGGGCTACTCCTCATTATGGTGCGCGGGCTTCTCGCTGTGGTGGCTTCTCTTTGTTGCAGAGCATGGGCTTTAGGTGCGTGGGCTTTAGTAGTTGTAGCTCGCAGGCTCTAGAGCACAGGCTCAGTAGTTGTGGTGCACGGGCTTAGTTGCTCCGCAGCATGTGGGATCTTCCCGGACCAGGGATCGAACCCATGTCTCCTGCATTGGCAGATGGATTCTTAACCACTGCGCCACCAGGGAAGCCCCACTATCTTATATTGTCTTCTGAAATTTTTTGGCTTTGGATAAACCTTTGAAGAAAGATACAGTAGTTAATATTTGATGAAATGTTCCTGTATATCTGTTTATAGATTTTCTTTTAAAAAAATTAATTTATTTGTTTATGGCTGTGTTGGGTCTTCATTGCTGTGCACATGCTTTCCCTAGTTGCGGCGAGCGGGGGCTACTCTTCATCGTGGTATGCGGGCTTCTCATTGAGGTGTCTTCTCCTGTTGTGGAGCACGGGCTCTAGGCGCGTGGGCTCAGTAGTTGTGGTGCACGGGCTTAGTTGCTCCGCGGCATGTGGGATCTTCCCAGACCAGGGATCGAACCCGTGTGCCCTGCATTGGCAGACGGATTCTTAACCACTGTGCCACCAGGGAAGTCCCATGTTCATAGATTTTCCAAGTTAAAATAACTTTTTCACTGGAGGAACTTCTTGTATCTTGTTTCTTTCCCCAAAGGTATATAGTTTGTAATATATTTTGCTGTTTGTATTTCGGAAATACATAGTGTTTCATTATATGGATTCAGCATAATGCATTTAACCCCATTTTTCGACATTTGAGTCTTGGATATGGAATAACATCATTAGTAAAATCTAGATTAGTTTTTTCTTTTAAAATAATTATTCTGTGATTTCCAAATTTTCTAAAATTAACATGTAATAAATTGGTAAACTCTAAAAAGCCCAGAAAAGAATATAAGTATTACTACTAATCTTACTGCCGCCCAGAGATGACCTCTTTTTTATTTATTTTTTAATTTTTAATTTTATTTATTTATTTATTTTGCGGTACCCGGGCCTCTCACTGATGTGGCCTCTCCCATTGCGGAGCACAGACTCCGGACGCGCAGGCTCAGCGGCCATGGCTCACGGGCCTAGCCGCTCCGCGGCATGTGGGATCTTCCTGGACCGGGGCACGAAGCTGTGTCCCCTGCAACGGCAGGCGGACTCCCAACCACTGCGCCACCGGGGAAGTCCGATGACCTCTTTTTTAACATTTTGGTTGTATATTTTTCCAGACACTTTTTAAAAAAAACCTGTGTTCTAAATGGAAATACACTGTCTTCAGATGAGCTAAAGAAGACTGTTAGGAAACTTCTCAAAAGAAATGATAGATCCCTCCCCCACCCCCCGCCCCAAAAGAAAGATCTGCCTAAAGTCCTTGTAGACAAGCTAGAAGTCTGTATTAACTGAGAATATCCTTCCAATGTTGAAGAAATAAATTTCAGACAGAATTCAACATACAAACCAATACAAGTCATTATTTGTAATCATGTATGTATCCAGCATAACTTTGATACTAACATGGCAAAGACATTTTATATATATATAAACATCCACATATATATATATCCACATTTATATATCCATTCTCTCTTATGAAAATATTAAGAAAAAATTAGGAATAGAATTTTACCAAACTGAATCTAGTTATCTAAAAGACAATATATTACAGTAAAGTTTGATAAGGTCCCAAAAAAATCAACTGAAATTTTAGAAGCAGTTGATTTTATTGGACATGACTGGAAAATTTTTAAAAATTAATTTTGAAGAAAGAAAATATTTTCCAAATATGCTTATATACATCTATATCATTTATTCAATGAATCTATTTATATTTACATATTTATATTTATTTTAATATTCAATAAATATAAACTGTAGGTATAGTAGACATCAGACTCTGTGTTCAATGTTAGGCATCTGTTTTAAACAAGATTCATTTCTTGCCCTCAAGTAGCTTGTAGTTTATTGAAAATATAGTTGAGGCCTAGTGATAATGGTAAGAAAAAGAAAAAAAGAGGGAGAAAACAATAAAAAGCATTTTCTTTAAAGGGAATAGACAATTCCTAAGCAGGTATTGGTGTGAAATAAAGTTAGAGTGATGAGTAAATCATACAGTTTTATGTCTTATGTTGTTCTGTGCTCTCATTTCATGTCATCTGATATGATGCGAAATTATATTTAGGAGTAGAGAGACCACTTACTAATGGCAGTACTTGGATTTAAGAGCCTCATCACATTTGTCAATTAAAAGATAACCTAGCTACAATGTGGCACGTGGACTCGAAAACTCAAGAGGGGCTTCAAGAGTATAAAAAATTATCATGACACTTGTGAAAATTAATCAGAAGAAACTGGGAAATGACTGGAAATTTAAAAGAAGTATGTGGACTGTGAGGGAGAGGAGCAGTAGGAACTCTGATTTATTGCTGGTGGGATTGCAAAGTACTACACCTAGTTTGAAAGACAGTTTGGCAGTTTCTTACAAAACTAAACATACTCTTACACAGGATCTAATAATCATGCTCCTTGGTATTTACCCAAATGTAAAAAACTTATGTCCATACAAAATCCTGCATGTGGATATTTATAGCAGCTTTACTCATAATTGTCAAAATTCAGAATTTTTGGAATTCCAAAATTTTGGAATTTGGAAGCAACAATGATATCCTTCAGGAGATGAATGAATAAACTATGGTACATCCAGACTAAGCAAAAAGTCATGAAAAGATATGGAGGAGCCTTAAATGTATATCACTAAGTGAAAGAAACCAATCTGAAAGGGCTACATACTGTATGACTTCCACTATGTGACATTCCAGAAAAGGCAAAACTATGGACAGTTGTTGCCAGGAGTTAGAGGAGAGAGAAGGATGAATAGGTGGAGCATAGTGGATTTGGGGGGCAACAAAGCTACTCTCTGTAATACTATAATGGTAGATGCATGTCATTCTACGTTTGTCTAAACCCATGGAATGTACTACACCAAGAGTGAACCCTGATGTAAAACTATGGACACTGGATGACAATTATTTGTCAATGTAGGTTCATTAAGTGTAACAAATGTACCACTTTGGAGAGATTATTGATAATGTGGGAGGCTGCGCATGTGTGGGGAAAAGAGGTATGTGGGCAATCTTTGTACCTTCCACTTAATTTTGCTGTGAACCTAATACTGCTCTGGAAAAAATAAAGTCTATTTAAATAAAAAAAAAAAATAATAAAATAGTTAACTAACAAGGAACTACAGTATAGCACAGGGAATGCTGCTCAGTATTTTGTTAATAACTGAAATGGGAAAAGAATTTGCAAAAGAATAGATACATGTATATGTATAACTGAATCACTTAGCTGTACACCTGAAAGTGACACAACATTGTTAATCAGTTATGCTCTGATAGAAAAGAATTTAAAAACAAACAAAAAACCTGTGCTCTAAAAAAAAAACAACAAGTTGGGATATTACTTTATGTACTCTTTTTAACATAGTCTCCTACAAAATTACTTTTTTTTTTTCTTTCTCTGTACGCGGGCCTCTCACTGCTGTGGCCTCTCCCGCTGCGGAGCACAGGCTCCCGACACGCAGGCCCAGCGGCCATGGCCCACGGGCCCAGCCGCTCAGCGGCATGCGGGATCCTCCCAGACCGGGGTGCGAACCCACGTGCCCTGCATTGGCAGGCAGACTCTCAACCACTGCACCACCAGGGAAGCCCCTACAAAATTACTTTTAATGGTTATGTGTGTTTCATTGTTTGTATTTGGCATAATCCACTTTACCTCCATTTTTTAATATTTAGGTTATTTGCAGTTTTTGTGCTGTAATTCTATAAACAACATCTTAGTAGAAACTTTGGAAAACTTCTCGGGTCGCCCATCCCAGACTATCTCAGTGTGTTCTGGCCTTTTCTGCCTGCTTCTCTCTCTCTTCCAGTACTTCCTTCTTTAACAATAAGACCAGATCAGGCGGACAAGCTATTCTTCAAACAATTTATTAACTATCAGGCATGCTGCCCTTTGTGAATTCAGGGATCAGAGAGAGACATAGACCCATTTTATTTGCCAGAGATAAATAATTCCAATACATCAGTTAAGTGTTGTGATAATTTTATGTATGTATCAGGTCCATGGAAACTCAGAGAGCATTGGTTGTGAAGGCAGTAGGCAGAGGAGAAAGATCTGGGAATAAGCATTTAATTAAGCTCTCTTAATGTGCCAGGTAATATGCTAGGCATATTACTAGGCTCTTAGTTTACAACAAGGAGGTACATGAATTATATTTATTTGCATCCACCATATAAGGAAACTGAGCTTAGATAGGTAGATAATTTGCCCATGCTCACTCAAGTAGTAACTGGGAGAATGGCCAGAGTAAACCCAACTAGGTGTATCTGACTACAAAGCCTCAGCTGCATCTGGGACCCCACCGTGCCACACCAAAGGAAAGATTCCAGGAGGAGCTGAATAGAAAGAAGCTAGAATGGCAAGTAGACCTTAGCTAGGTGGAGGGGGTGGGGTCATTGTTTGGAGCTTGGGAAGAGGTTTGAAACAAGTGAGGGGAGTTGAGAGAGGTGATATGAGGCTTAAGCCAACATTAAGAAAAAATTTGTATATAGTAAAATTCACTCTTTTGGGATACAGTTGTGTGAACTTAGACAATTTAGAACTTAGAGTCTTGTAACCACCACACAATCAAGATACAGAACTAGTCTGTTCCCCCCGCCCACCGAAATTCCCTCAGGCTTCTCTTTTTTAGTCAACTCCTCCCACCATTCTCCACCTCTGACAACCATGGGTCTGTTCTTCATCCTATAATGTCATATAAACGGAATGTCATATAATGCCATATAGTAAATGGAATCATATAATATGTAGCCTTTTGAGCCTGGCCTCTTCACTTAACATAATGCATTTTTAATTAGGTGGTTATTAATGATGTAAACGTTACTGTATAATTTTGCTGTAGTTTTTTGCTTATTTCAAAATGTGCTTATATCATCCCCAAGTCCAGCTTCATGTAAACAGCATTTTTTGGGGGGGTTTTTTGGCTGAGAAATGATTAATAGTTATAGCTTCAAATATCAAAGAAGCCCAAAATAGTTTCCTGATAAGTGCCCAGGAGAAAGTAAAATAGAAAAAAATCAGCTGTCCCTCCCCACACCCTATTATGTCAGCCATCTCCTTGCCTTTTGCATGTAGAAATCTACATGGAAAGTTTGCTACTGAGTGTGACCTTTGCCAGCATGAAAAAAAAAGGGAACAGCTGTTACCATAAGAGGGTGGAAGGAATTAATGTTGTTCCTGGCCAGTTGGCACTGTGTGCCTTTCTGGGACAGTAACAACAGGTGACCAACTTCTGCTTTTTATTTTTGTTATCGTATAAATAAATAGGCTAACTTGTTTTTTGTGCGGAAATCTCAGGGTCCATATTAAAATAAACTGTCCACGTAATTGTCCTGGATTTTTTTTTAAAGCTGTTTAAGTACATACACAAATTTCTTTTAAGAGTCTTAATGAACTAAGAGACTCCAAGGTTGAGGATATTATAGGTAATTATTGACAGAAAACCACAAAAGTAAAAACCTTCTTTGGTAAATGTCACTTATATCTAAACTGCACTTTATCCCTTTTGTTCCAACTTAAACAGAAAACCAACAAGATAACTAAGTACTTTTTATAGTAAAACCATGTCAACCACAGAGAGGTGGCGACTACAAGCCAGTGACCAGAATGTACGTGTTCCTAAAAGCCGAGGGTGCACTGTTCTTTGAACTCTTGCCCCTGGATACTTTGAGTGCCATCTCTGTGAGTCACACCCAAATATATAGCGCTCTTGACCACTGATCCCTCCCATGTGGCTCCATACTCTTCACCTTCTCCCCCTCTACCTTGCACAAACTCATCTTCTTGAGGTACAGCTTTCATCAAGTCCTTTCTTGCTCAGGAGCCACTGTTGATTTTTCATTTCTTTTTGAAGTATATCCAAATTATTTACCTGGAATTGAAAATCCTTATACTGTAGTTTTGCTTTGCCCATTCATATTTCTCTTATTCCTCATTTCTCTCTACCCTGTTATAGTTGGATCATCCTATTCTTGTTTTTTAAATTGTCTGGCAACAGACTGACCTTGGGTATCAATCTTTAATTCATTACTAATTGTTTCCCATTGCAGGTATTTTGAATATTTTTTTCTACTCTATTTAAACCTCCAGTTATCTCCTGCTCTCCTCATTTTTAAGCAAATGGTACTGTTTCCCACTTCATTTAGAAGGCTTTAGAGTCAGATAAGTGTATGTTTGAATCCTGGATGCATCACTTACTATCAAGGCTGGTATACATCTGAGTCTTCCGTTCCCCTGCCCACAGCCCTCCCGTGGACCTCCCCAAGATCCCACAACTAAAAGGCTGAAGCAGAACCCAGCTCCTCCAGCACCAACTGGCATCTGTTCTGAGTGGCCAGTGCTGGTGCAGTACTAGTTGTTAAACATTTTAAATTTCACCCTTATTACATGTATGACTTTAAGTTACTTATCCTCTCTGAGTCATCCTCTCATCTTTAAAATGGGGATAATAATACCAAGGTGACTCTTTGTTCATCAAATATTTGTTGAGGGCCTGCCTTGTTCTAAGCACAGTGTTAAGTGCTTGGGGTATATCAGAGAACAAAACAAACATATTCATGCCTTCTTGGAGCTTGTGTTCTAGTATTCTGAGGATTAAATGAAAATTACTGTTAAATGTTCAGTATGGTGCCAGACCCATAGAGGTGCACACACTGTTTCAGCCCCCTTTCTTCCCTTTTGCCACACTGTTTTCATCAGGGCCAAAGGGCCCAGGGGAGTGTGGGACGGGGAAAGGGTGAAGCCAATACTAATAACTGGATATGACATCCCCAGAGAGTAACCAGGACCTGACTACATTGCATAGCAATACAAATCAAACAGGAAACACTAAAAAAACCCCCAACACTAGCCAGCCCTGCTCTTGATGAGTTGATAGTCTTGGTCGTTTGTGTATGCTTACATTTCCTCTCATCTCCTATGGATCCAGCTCCATCCATTCATCCTCATTCTCAAGTCCTCCTCTCCCACCATCTGCATTTTACCACATCAGCTCACTATCACATCTTTTGCATCATAGAGAAGACCAAAAAAAATCATTAACCTTCTTTTGCCGTATTTGTCCTTCAGGGTATAGACGAAGTTCTTCCCCTTCCTTCCTTTTTATCACAAGGCATTTAAAAGTTTCTACCCACTTACTCTCATTCTCTAATTCTTTTCAGTTTTTCTGTTTTCACTCAGAGAGTACTGCAGTCCTTCTATCAGGATTCATCAGTGACCTCTTGTGTGTTCTTTTTCTACTTAGCTTTTTAAGTGGCATCTGCTATTGTTAAGACGATCTGAACCCAGAAGGCTCACGGCCTCATTGACCCGGGGTTTGAATCCTAATTCTGCAACCTAAGTTGCCTTGGGCAGGTTTCTTCATCTTCAAAATGATGTAATAACATTTCCCCTTTAAAGTTATTAAAGACCATCTAGCATACTGTCAGGGAGTTAAGTAAAAAGTGTTACATTTTTGAAAAGTGCCCCTTCATTTTCCCTGACACTGTTCTTTCATGTTCTTTATCCTACTTACCTGGTAGTTCATTGCTTATTAGTTGGCTATGTTGTCTTCCTTTTTTCTTTCTAACATTATGGTTGTTGTCACTTTCTCTGATCTTCATAAAATCTCATGGCTTCAGCTATCCCCTTTATAATTGAAATTTCAGATATTCATCTTTACTCTGCATTCTCTCTTGAGTGTCAGATATGAATGTCTAGCTGTGCTAGACATGAAACATTTGTCAAATGATCAGGACTAAGAATCAGGAAGGAGTCTCTGCATTTGATCTGTAGAGGAAACAAGGTATCTTACCTGGCAGACTTATTAGTTTCACTTAGTTAAGTTGGTAAAATTTTGAATGACTTTCTTTACTTTTGGACATTTAATGATCCTTTATAAAGGAGGGGAAGAAAACTCTTTATGTTCAGAAATAACATACAACTCCTGTCAACGGGCAGGAAGATTTTTCATGTGATTCTGGAAAGATTTGTAACACCTGTTTCCAAAGAAAGCAAGAAAAATATTGCATGTTTTTCTCTCCAAAATGTATTTTGTTCAAACTGAATTGGACAACAAATAAAGAACATTCCTTAAATTTGGAATGAATAGAATTTTCTAAAAACTGCTCAGGTAACACAAAGTAGTAAAGAGCCAAAAAAATTTTATTTACTTTTAACCTTGGACTTCTAAAAGGAGAAAATGAAAGGGTTTGTAGAAGCAAATTTTACGAAAGTAACTGTAGACTTACTTGTTAGACCCAAATATACATGTAGAGAAATGAACAAACATGGTTAAATTTATATATGCTGGATTTTTTTTTGGAAGGGAGACTATTTCTTACATATGGGTTTTATCCATTACCTTTTTGGTAAAACATCGGCTCCTAGAAGCAGTTCCCTCACTGTTTATTTTTCTTGTAAGTTTGCTGTTTATTTTTCTTGTAAGTTTTGCTGAGGTTTCTTATTTCTCTTCCATAGTTTGCCTCAAAGTGTACTTACACATTAGGATGGCTCAATCAACCCAAGTGTAGTAGATTAAGATATATGCTAGGTCACACAGAGTAACTCCACCTTCACCCCCAGTCTAACCAACAGAAGGAAATCAGCTGTTTGTCTCTACACAGACCAGCTTAAGCTCATAGAATCATGGATTGAAAAGGGACCTGAGAGGTGTCATTCTTCTTTTTCATTTGTAGCTAAGAAACTGAGAACCTGGTGGTTAGTGTCCGTTCCTAAAGGAGAGGTGGTATGATATGAAAAGAAGAGGACCTTTTTGTTAAAATCCTGGCTTCCCTCTTTACCAACTGGGTAATCCTGGTATCTGCCTTAGTACACACCCAAGAGCTGTGTACTCTTGGGTGAGTTGCTTCACATTTGTGAGTTTCTGATAAAATTTAGCTCAGAGATATAGTTAGTGCCGTTTAAAATTTTTAATAATTTGCTGTATTTGTGTTTTGTTTTCTTAAACTTGAGCAAGACTGATTATTTTGTTAACCTATAAAAACTCATTTGGTGGGGCTTCTCTGGTGGCGCAGTGGTTAAGAATCTGCCTGCCGATGCAAGGGACACGGGTTCGAGCCCTGGTCCGGGAAGATCCCACATGCCGTGGAGCAACTAAGCCCGTACACCACAACTACTGAGCCTGTGCTCTAGAGCCTGCAAGCCACAACTACTGAGCCTGAGAGCCACAGCTACTGAAGCCTGCTCACCTTGAGCCCGTGCTCCGCAACAAGAGAAGACACTGCAATGAGAAGCCCGCGCACCACAACAAAGAGTAGCCCCCGCTCACCGCAGCTAGAGAAAGCCCGCGCGCAGCAGCGAAGACCCAATGCAGCCAAAAATAAATAAAATAAATAAATTTATATTAAAAAAAAACTCATTTGGTTTTATTGATCTGATTTTTTTTTGATCTTTTTTTTTTGATCTGATTTTTTGACCAATTGATCTGATTTTTCCTTTTTCTATTTCATTAATCTCCTATATTCTTTCACTTTCTCGAGCTTTTAAAAGATAAGTTATTGTGTTGAATGTTTCATTAATTTCTAATGTATAAATTTAAGACTACATTTTCACGTGTAGTATTTTAACTTTATACTTTAAATTTTGATTTGTCATATTTTCATTCATATCAAACTATTTTGTGATTTATATCTTAACTTTTCTATGACTTAGTGACTTGGAAGTTTTCAAACATGCAGATTTAGGGGGATATACTCTTTCTTTCCCCTTTGTAGAATTGTTAAAGATAGGCAAATATCTGGCAAACAGTAGGTATTCAACTGATATTGTACTTTTCTTTAAAGAAATAAACTGTGACTCTTGAAATTAGAACAGGAAACATAATATTGCAATAAGTATGTAAGTAATACTAAAAGTGACTTTAGTTCTATGATATAGCCAAATAAGGAGATGAAGTATAAAGAGCAAAGAGGGATGATGGGAAGAGGGTAAAATTGGGAGGAGGGGAAGGAGGAAGGAGAATTAAGAGAAGATGTAGGAATATCATGTTGAATTAATTCTAGCTTCTTTGAGGTCATATTCTACTGGTCACTTAGGTCTGTGGACTTTAGAATATTAATTATTTTTATTATGTTTCACATACTTTTATAGTAGAAGTGTCCATAGATGACCATTTGTGTGTGTGTGTGTGCACGCAGGTTGTGAAACTATATGGCAAAAGTTCATGTGTTTTTGAGGAGAGGGTCCGTAGTTTCATTAGAATCTTAAAGGGGTCTGTGAACCCCAAGAAGTTAAGAACTGCTACTTTAGAGACTTCACTATGTGGGATAACTTGAGAAGCCTACCAGGAAAGAATTCTGTTTTTTCCTGTTCTAACAGTGATGACTACTACCCACTTGAGAGAGATTGAGTGTTCCTTACAATTCCTTAGGTTAGAAGCAGATGATCAGGCAATGTACTAAGAACAGAATTTAGCTTTTACTGAAGTGAAACTTAAAACTATATTGTATTTTACAAGCATAAGTATTGTGCTGCTTGGAATGAATTACAAAAACCTAAATGCCTTTGATTAGTATTATTTGTATACAGCTAAGCCGAGTGTTCATGGCCTCCATTCAGGGTAGGAATAATTCTGGGAGTAAGAAGAAGCAATTGGTAGCTGCTCTGCAGTTGGGGTGCTGTAAAGGCGGGCTTTGGGCAGCCAGAGCCAAGGAGGCACTCTGCTGGGTTAGAGATTAAGGGCTTCTTACCCCAGGACAGAAGAATGGGAAGCTTTGAGGTTGGTGAGCCAGGTAGGAGAGTACCCCAGACAAACTTGACCGGCCCTCTTCCTTCCCCTTATAGGAAGGTTAGTTGCCTGGAGAGAGAAGCCAATTCAGGGTTCTTAAATTTGAGGGATGCAGCAGGGACAGGTTCTTTAAAGGAAGCAAGCCAAAAGTATTCACATAGGGGAATTTTATTCTGGGCATTGGCTCACAGTTAAATCTGTGTTTACTCAAGTACTTCATAATTATTTCCTCTTAAGTTAGGGAATCAAAATTAGTTTTGCTGTGTATTAAGTGTTAACGAAATTTGATGGCTCTCAACCTTAGTTTATTTTTAACCCCCTAAATCTGCATTATCCATTATGAAAGCCTCTAGCCATATGTAGCTATTTAAGATGAAATTAATTAAAATAAAATAAAAAAATTAGTCCTTCATTCTCACTAGCCACATATTAAGTGCTCATTAGTCAAGTGTGACTAGTGGCTGCTGTATTGGACAGCATGTTGTATTGGTTACTTTTGTCATCACAGAAAATTTCATAAGACACTGCCCTAAATGAAATTATTTATTTTCTTTCCTCTCCCCTCCATCAGACTGACGGTTTATATTAATATGTAATCAATTTTGAGGTTTTGTTTAAATCAAAAACTTGAAAGACCCACTAGAGTAATATTCCTTTGCTTATTACATAATTAAAAAGACAGTGCCACCCTTTTAGAATGATCTGCCTGAGTACCATTATTTTATAAGATTTTTCAAGAAGTGGTGACTAAAATAAGTATATTCATTATGGCTTGTATTTGATTACCCCTGCTAAACTGATGACTTTCTGCTAAACTGATGACCCTCTAGATTATTTCTACTGCCTATAAGATAAGCATGTTTTGTAACAAAATTTCTAATGTCAAAAAACCTTAGACCTTGGAAATTTTTTTAGTACACTTTTTAGGAGATATAAAACTTACAGCTATTATGATCTACCTACTTCATATGTGGTAAATCATTGTAGTTCTCAAAAGTTTCAAGAGAGGAAAACCCCCAAAAGTAATAATTTCACTGTAGGCCTACCTCTCTGAGAGCTTATCAATCAGGCTTAAAAGCCAAAGGATAATTTCTATTACTTTGTTACTATTACTTCGTTTTTTGTTTTAAACAGAATAGAAAAGTAGGCCTTTTCCTTTGCCCTGGTTTCAAACAATCTCTTTACCATAGATGGGACTTTTTCAGTTAAGTTGCATGTATAACAATTTCAGGAAACACAGTGAGAAAGGTTTCATTGTGATAAAGTGTTTTTTAAAATTCAAAATTAATGATCATGATCTTTTGTTTTATTATGAAATATTCAGACATGGAAGTACATACAGTGGAAAATTAGTTTTCTACCTGATTTGTATTAATACCATCTGGAAATAACTACTTGAAAGTTGGTTATATATTCTAGGCTTTCCAATGTATATTTAGACATAAATGCAAGTAATTTGTTTTATATAAATTAAGCTATACTAAATATAATGTTTTTACAGATTAGTTTGCCTACTAAACAATAT
Organism: Orcinus orca; assembly: GCF_937001465.1. Lineage (NCBI taxonomy): Eukaryota > Metazoa > Chordata > Mammalia > Artiodactyla > Delphinidae > Orcinus > Orcinus orca. The sequence continues at coordinate 142,622,305 of NC_064561.1, forward strand.
ATACATGTACATATTTTTCTATATATATGATTCATACTCATGCTATTGATTAGGTTTAAAATTTTTTTCCCCAGATTTTATGGTAGGACATCTAAAGCATAAATATGTTTTTTATGAAGATAATATACAGTTGTAGTGTATGTGCAGCTGCTTTAGCGTGATAGTGACCTATATGTGCTCAATACATGTTAATTTCTGTTCTTCTTTTTGGACATATATGAGAAAGGCCATGGAAGATGATTAACTTTTTTTCACTATAAAGCAAACCTTTCTCTTAATCATATTTGTGTTTTGTGATTCAGGTTTGTAAATTACTACAAGACTAGCAGGGTTGCTATTTAAGAGTCTTGTAAGCTAGGCTGCCTCAACTATTTTAGGTGCTTCTGGTAAGAGCAGATATTTCCTAGTGAGTAAGAGACCACATTATGATTTATCCTTTTAACTGAGAGGACACAGTATAGTATGTACTGTAAAGTTGTACAATATATGAAAACGTTTTACATGGGAATCTTGGAACAAAGTCCTTTGCTAACTTTGAAGATTTATAGAATGGATGCTGAGATTGGGAATTCAACACTTCTCTTATGGAGTAGGATATGTTATTGTGTGCTTTGTGATAAAATTTCAGGTCTGATTGTTTCTGTGGGTTCTAGAGAAGAGATTAGGAAAAGATGGATCTAGAGCTGATTGTTAATTATTTGTAAAGTCCTATTTTGAAGTATTATTGCTTTATACTCCTCATTTCATCTGGAAATCTGATCCTTCTGCTTTCCTGCGGGAATTTGTGGACCTCTGTTTTGGGTGGATCAGTAAAGAAGATTGAACTGGGGCCCCAACTCCTTTTTTCATTGAGAAAAGAGTAAGGGGTGCTGCTGAGAGAAGTGCTTCTGCAATAGCCATGTCTTAAGCTTTGCTTTGGAGATAATGCTGGACTGTACAAAAATTGCCTTCAGGATTCCAGGAATTTGTGAATCGTAAATTTCTTTTAGCAATTAACGTGGGTATATCAGTCTTATATCTTTATTTGTTAGCACTTCGTGTTCCCGGTGGAAAACAAGCTTGAGAAATAATTGTTAGAATATAGAATTGGAAGTGCTTCCCTAGCATGTTCTTGGACTTAAGATCGTTAACCAGTTTTGTTTGTTTGTTTTTTGTTCTTTTCTTGGTTTATTTGTTTTAACTTGGGTCTTGTGGAGAGAAAAATAACTTAAAACTTTTCAGGACCTAAGTTTATAGTTATACAAAATTATTATTATGTGCCTCAGAGGCTTTTGCATGCTTGTTTATTCATTGGTTCATTTATTCATTCAACATATATTCCTTGAAGTGCTTACTATAGGCAGGATTGTGGAGGGAAGTCTATCAGATAGTAATCTACTCAGGGTAAAGGACAAATGGAAAATGTATTTTGTAGAGAGTCCAAAGGCTGAAGATAGGGGTGGTGTGTGTGTGTGTGTGTGTGTGTGTGTGTGTGTGTGTGTGTGTGTGTGTGTGTGTGTGTATTTAAGAGAGAGTTAGACACACATCCATATATACATATACAGAGACATGGTCTGTAGTTCTGTGGGAAAAATCTAAACATTTTTAAAACTGTCTCCTCTTATTCCCACTGTTATTTCTTTATTTCAAGCCCTCAGCATCTCTCATATACACTAGTATTTCTTGCCTCTGGACTTCCCTCTATTCTTTTTTTTTTTTTTTTTTTTTTTTTTGCGGTACGCGGGCCTCTCACCGCTGTGGCCTCTCCCGTTGCGGAACACAGGCTCCGGACGCGCAGGCTCAGCGGCCATGGCTCACGGGCCCAGCCACTCCGCGGCATGTGGGATCTTCCCGGACCGGGGCACGAACCAGTGTCCCCTGCATCGGCAGGTGGACTCTCAACCACTGCGCCACCAGGGAAGCCCTCCCTCTATTGTAACTTCACACTTCTCTATCCTTTATACAGTTTTTCCCAGAGTCTTTTCCCCCACTAAGGCACAGATTGGGTTGTGTGTCTCCTGTTACCCACAGAATAGAGTCCAAACTTCTTAATATATAGTCTGAATATAGATTCTGTAAATAGTCCCTTTATTAAACTCTCCTGAGTTATCTGCATTTAGTTACTGGACTCTATTTCATGCTGAGACCCTGACTGGTCTTACCTTCTGCCTCCCGGTTCTAGATAGCTTTTTCCCTGCGTGGACCTGCTCTCATCATTGTGTACCTTGTCCTCAGTACTAAGAGGCTCAGTTTGCCCTTTGGCTTCTAGATGGGTTTGAAGAATGGGAAGCACTGGAAGGAGAGTGGGGTTTCTTCTCCTGGAGTCCTCCTGCCAACTCCTCTGTCGTGTTGGCTCTCCCAGAGGTCATAGCTCTTTGAACCTTCTAGGTCTAGGAGTGGTTGCAGCTTCAGAAGGTTGTACTATCTCTTGACTTTGCCCTCACCATAACTTGTAAATAGTCCCTTATTAAGCTCTTCTTAAGTTCCCCAGTTTGAGGATGCTGTTTCCTGATGGGATCCTGACTGCTACATTGTCTAAGTCATCTAAGCTTCAGTTCTGTTTGCAGTTACAGCTGTGTTATTTTCCAGTAGCGCTTATCTCTCTCTTATTAAAAATTTTGTGGTGAGGTCTTTTTCATTCCTTTCCTTTTTTAGTGTTTTTAGTCCTTCCCTTTTTTTTTTCTTTTTCCTTTCCTGGCACTGTGTCTGCCGTGTCATAGAAATTGAAATGTCTGAGTGAATAATGAGAGGAGATTTTCAAGAAGATGGACACTTGAATTTCCCTGTGGTATAGCGTAATATTTATTTAGATGTCTGAAATTGAGAAAATAGGGAAAGGTGTAGTGGGTACTGAAGTCAGTATAGTTACTTTAATAATGTCTAGATTTATATTTCATTCTTTTCAAAACGTAAACTTAGGACTTGTTTTTCTTTACCTTTGCTTCTATATATTAGAAATTAACATTGGTTCTCTTTAAAATGCATTTTAGATTTATTCCATTGGAATATTTTGTAACAACCTGTCTTTAAGGAACTATGTACTATATATAAAATGGGAGATATTTCAATTATTACTTAATTGGAGAAGAATATAGGAAATATATATATGTATATATATATATATGTATCTATCTCCACGTATTCATTTATCTACTTCAATATAACTTAGAGAAGTTGTGGTAAGAGCAGACATACAGTAGTTAACAAATGTGTTTATTAGCAGCATTGAACTTTTAAAAGTGACTTCTCTTAAGGGAATTTCAATTAAGAGAAAAATACCCTAGAATTATGATTAGTGTCAAAAATAGTTTCTATATCCTTTATATATTAAGGAAAGAATATTCGTGTTCTGTGAAAGAGTTTGTTTTGAGAAGAATCTTCCTATAATACTAACTTTGACACAGAACTCTCTATTACTACCCTAAAAAATTACCACTGAAAATAATTTCTGTGTAGATAGAGAATATTTCATTGCTTTTTAGAGTAGAGGTGTCTGTTTACTCTGTGGGGATGGCTATGCCTCTGTGTGTGTGTGTGTGTGTGTGTGTGTGTGTGTGTGTCTTACTCTGCTTGGGCTGCCATAACAAAATACCAAAAACTAGGTGGCTTAACAACAGAATTTGTTTTCTCAGAGTTGTAAAGGCTGGGATTCTGAGATCAGGGAGCCAGCATGGTCAGGTTCTTTTGAGGGGTCTCTTCCTGGCTTGCAGATGGCCACATTCTTGTTGTATCCTCACATGGCCTTTCCTTGGATGCGTGCGTGTGGAAAGAGATCTCTCTCTCTCTCTTCCTTTTCTCATAAGACCACCAGTCTTATTGAATTAGGACCCTACCTTTATGACCTCATTTACCTTAATTACCTCCTAAAAGTCCTATCTCCAATTATAGTAAAATTGGGGGTTAGAACTTCAATGTAAGAATTTGGGGGGACAGACACAGTTCAGCCCATAGTAGTGTGCGTGTGTATGTGTGCGTGTGTATATATAAATCACATGAGTAATAGAGGAAATCATTGTGATATATTTAACTTGAAGAAGGAGATTCATGCTTAGGCAGTGACAACCCAATATTGAAGCTCATTATTGAAGTTTCTTCATAAAGCTGTGGTGTTAGTGGAGGTGGTGTTAGTGGAGGTGGTGTAAGATATTCTCTCACAGAGTGTATATGACACCTTTTTTCCTCAGACCTCATTGTCTTTACTCTGTTCTCACTCTTCTTTTTTTTTTTTTTTTTTGGCGGTACATGGGCCTCTCACTGTTGTGGCCTCTCCTGTTGCGGAGCACAGGCTCTGGATGCGCAGGCTCAGTGGCCATGGCTCACGGGTCCAGCCGCTCCGCGGCATGTGGGATCTTCCTGAACCGGGGCAAGAGCCCGTGTCCCCTGCATCGGCAGGCGGACTCTCAACCACTGCACCACCAGGGAAGCCCTGTTCTCACTCTTCTTGATGTCTTAGCATTGACGTCCTACATTTAACCTAGTACAGACTTGATACTCTAAGCTACTTTCATTGGCTTTTTGTATAACAACATTGTCTTACTTCTCTGTTGTTCATTCTTGTGTTTAAAGAATGGTTAATATGTTCTGCTGAATGAGAGAGACACAGCCCCTGCCCTCTAGAGCATGTAATCATCTCCTCTCCCTCTCTCTCCTGCAATCTCTTTTCATGATTTCACTATGGATATTAGTCCTTACCTGACTGTTTTTATTGATCTCTGTTAGTCTTGACTTTAGGCTTTCTCTAAGACTGTTTCATTCTCCTGGCTTCTTACCACCTCCAGTGCCAACAATCTGCAAATCTGTCTCTACTTCTTTTTTTTTTTTTTTTTTTGTGGTACACGGGCCTCTCACTGCTGTGGCCTCTTCCGTTAAGGAGCACAGGCTCCGGACGCTCAGGCCCAGCGGGCATGGCTCACGGGCCCAGCTGTTCCGCGGCACGTGGGATCTTCCTGGTCCAGGGCACGAACCCGTGTCCCCTGCATCGGCAGGCGGATTCTCAACCACTGCGCCACCAGGGAAGCCCTGTCTCTACTTCTTATCTTCATCCTGCATTATATTCCTTTCGCCGTTTAGTGAATTTTTACTGAGAGCCAACTGTGTGCCTGGTCCGAAGGATACAAGAATGTTATGGTCTTTGTCCTCAAGTTGCTGACAAAATGCAAAAAGCAGTTTAAGATACTATGTAATGGATGTGTGTCCAAGGTGCCATGGGGCAGATAAGTAGGGAGTGCCTTACTTATCAGGGAAAGGGAAACAAGGGGACAGGTATCCCAAACAGAAGGCTGAACATATATGTAGGTACCTAAGGTTTTGAAAACATAGTATGTTCAGGCAACAGCAAATGGTTCAGTGTGATTGGAGCCGTAAGCTACATGGGGAAGAGTGAAAGATGAGGCTGAGCATTTAAGGTGTCAGATTACCCCAAAGGCAATATTTTCAATACTCAACTAATTTTCTTTCATCATAAACCAGGTGCCTGTCCCAACTTCACATTTTTGTCAATGGGACCATCATTCTCCCTATTCCCAAAGTTTGAAGTGTCATCTTCAGGTCTGCCTCAACAATTGTGACCAGTCCTCAAATTGAGTCATTTCCATATTCAAAATACTCTTTCATGTGTCCGTTTCTGTTTTCCCTGTCAACATACTGCTTAACACTTAATTAGTAGATTATTTCAAAGCTGTGTTAAATGCTCCCCTTTCTATTTTTAAAGTTAATTTTTAAAAACCCCTTATTTTACTGTGTTACTAACCCTGAGCAAAAGAGGACAGTGATATTTTATTTATTCCTACAGGATAAGTCCTTTCTTAGGCCAGTATTTTAAAAACATAATTCTTTTTGTTAAACCCCAAAATCTCAGGTTCTCTTCCTCCCATTAAAAACCACACAGTTGTGGAATTAAGAGTAATAAAAGAAGATTTTGTTTCATTAACGTTGAGTTTTTATTATGAACATAACATGTATTTTATACTGAATAAGCTTTTTCAAAGGAAGGTACCCCTCACCCAAATCATCTTCCTTGTCACAATTCTGTTAATTTAGCAAATCACTTGCCTCCATGGGAGACATCATATATACACTGACTCTAGGAACAGATAGCCTGTGTTGTAATCCTGGTTCCACTACTTACTAGTTCCAGCAGGGTTCCTCATTTCTTAAAGCCTCATAATAATTTTATGTGAAAAAAGGGGGAAGTGATGTTACCTACTTCACAAGGTTGAGGTAAGGATTGAGTTAATCTGTGTAGCCTAGTGCTTGGCATGTGTGAGCATGCAGTACATGTTCGCTATAAAATGTTATGTACCTTGAAAACTTCTTGCTCATTCTCTCTGTACTCTTGTTGGTGTGACCTCATGCTTCTCTTGCATCCCTCTACCACTAAATGCTCTCCTTGAGGCCCTGCCTACTGCCTATGATTTACCTGCTGCTTCAAGTTCAGCTCAGTTGCCTGTTCCTTAATAGTCTTTTTAAAAAAATGAATTAATGTATTTATTTGTTTTCGGCTATGTTGGGTCTTTGTTGCTGCATGTGGGCTTTCTCTAGCTGTGGCGGGCAGGGGCTGCTCTTCGCTGTGGTGCGCGGGCTTCTCATTGTGGTGGCTTCTCTTGTTGCAGAGCACAGGCTCTAGGCACGCGGGCTTCAGTAGTTGTGGCATGTGGGCTCAGTAGTTGTGGCTCGTGGGCTCAGTAGTTGTGGCTTGTGGGCTCTAGAGTGCAGGCTCAGTAGTTGTGGCGCACGGGCTTAGCTGCTCCACGGCATGTGGGATCTTCCTGGACCAGGGCTCGAACCCATGTCCCCTGCTTTGGCAGGCGGATTCTTAACCACTGTGCCACCAGGGAAGCCCTAATAGTCTTTTCTAACTACTCCAGTTCACGTTGACCTCTGAATTCCTATAGGGCCTTTTATATCATTTTAGAAATTAGTCATATTTTCTCTTTTATGGTATTCCTTTTAACATTTACATACAGTAAAATGTACTTTGTTTTTGGTACGGTTCTGTGAGTTTTGACAAATACTTAGAGTTGTGGAATTACCATCACAATCAAGATATAGAACAATTTCATCATCCCTCAAAAATCTGTCTTAGTATTATTACTTTTGAAACTGCTTCCTGAGTATGCCTTCTGTTGCTACATGTACAATTTAGGCTCTTGAACCGAGTGCCCGTTTTACACTAATTGTCTCCTCTATGTTTGGCATACTCTAGTATCAAGGATATAGTAAGTAGATGCTTGACTGTTTGAATTGTATAAAACAAAGCCTAAAAGTGTGGTAAATTTAAACATACTAAGAAATTACTAACTTAAGTTATTTAACTTCTCTTTGGTCTTTCATTTTATTTGGGTGAAAAATTTCAAATGAACATTATTCCTGTATAACTTGTTAAAGTGATTTTGGAGCCTTACCAGGGCTAATAAAAACCATTTTTAATTTGTCTTTGGAAAACAAAGGACTTATTTCTGTTCTTATTATCAAATATACTTACAGTTTCTATTTTTTCTAACCCTATTAATTTAAATTTTAATATGAAACAAAATTTTGTATCTTTTCCCTCCTTGACTGCATTTGTCTGTTATGATGTATTATTGATTATTAAATGTATATACTGAGTTTTGCCTTTTTTTCTTAAACATATTTAATGTATTGAGCAATTCAGTTAAAAATGAATTACGAACAACATGTAAAATACAAAACCTTCCTGTTTTCTCAACTTTATTTTTTCACGGGCCAATGTTGCTGTCTTCCCTTGGGGTTTCCTTTATTGATTGTCCCTAAAATCAGAGGTCAAGGCAAGTAAGAGAATTTAAACTTGATAAAGGTGGGGCTGATGTGGACAAACTAATGATGCATGGTTTCCTCAGTCTTTACTCTTGGATGTAATGGAATAGTGATCCTTTTTCAGAAAGGACAAAATACAGTTGAGATTTGCATCCCATTTAGTAGAGTTTACTTCCTAATGAAGTGAATTGAATTTAACCATGTGTATCTTTTTTTCCCTTCCCTAACAGCTTCCATGCCTATGGCTGTTCTAAATTTGGGCCAAATATATCCATTTCAGAGAGGCTTTTTCTGTAAAGACAACAGCATCCAGTATCCGTACCATGACAGTACCGTCACAACCACTGTCCTCAACACAGTGGGGCTTGGTTTACCCATTTCCTCTGTAAGTAAATGAATAAGTAGGTAGTGATGGGTTTGTTGTGCTGGAGGTTTTATGAAGTGATCGAATTGGGGTGGGGGTAAATCCATAGTACTGTCGTCACCAGAGTTGGTGTGGTGAATGATTGCTTAAAGAATATAGCCACTGCTTCAGTCCAGGGCAGTGTTTCTCCAGTTAAAGGGAGATATTGCCCCAAATAACTTGATGTCATCATAAAGAATTATAGAATGATTATTTTAGAATGAAGAGTTCATTTAAGTAATTTTGGATCAACACTTTTCAGTAGACAAGTGAAGAAACTTAGGCCCAGATACTTGCTCAAGCCCAGTAAGCTATTTTATGGCAGAGCTGAAACTAAGATTATGCTTATTTTATCATGTTAAGTGGAAATTGAGGCCACAAAAACGGAGATAGATTTATTTGTTAAATTTGAGAATACAGTTCATCAGAAAGAATGTAAATGTAAAGAATGTAAATACATATGCAAAAGAAGATCCTCAGAATATATCAAAACTATATCACTATTTTTCTTTCTTTTTTTTTTTACGGTACGCGGGCATCTCACTGTTGTGGCCTCTCCCGTTGCGGAGCACAGGCTCCGGACGTGCAGGCTCAGTGGCCATGGCTCACGGGCCCAGCCGCTCCGCGGCATGTGGAATCTTCCTGGACCGGGGCACGAACCCGCATCCCCTGCATCGGCAGGCGTACTCTCAACCACTGCGCCACCAGGGAAGCCCTATATCACTGTTTTTTTTTTTTTTTTTTTTTTTTTTGTGGTACGCGGGCCTCTCACTGTTGTGGCCTCTGCCGTTGCGGAGCACAGGCTCTGGACGCACAGGCTCAGCAGCCATGGCTCACGGGCCCAGCCGCTCCGCGGCATGTGGGATCTTCCCGGACCGGGGCACGAACCCGTGTCCCCTACATCGGCAGGCGGACTCTCAACCACTGCGCCACCAGGGAAGCCCTATCACTGTTTTTTAAGTTGTACTATTCATCAGTTTGTAGGTTAATATTGGGTTTCATTACTTTAAATAATTGGACAGTTTGCTTCTAGGTTAAATTTCACAAACTAGCTTAAGGTTGGCACTTGAGATATTGTGCTTACTTTCTCTATCCTTGGTTCGGATTCCTGCACCTTGCCCTGTGTCTCTCTGTGTGAGTTGGAAATGGATGAGAAGAAGCAGAATAAAGATTTACCTCCTTGAGTGTCTTGGGAGTCCAGCAGCAGATCATGCCATACTTCTCTTTTGACAACTTGTCTCTCGTCAGTTGCCTTCCCCAGATAGTTGACTTACATTTTTTAAATTGTTTTAGCAAACAGAAGCCTTATTTCCACAGTAGGACAGACTGGCTTTTCTTTCCCTATTTTGCCCCCAAATTGGCTAAGAATAATAGCCTTGTTCTTTGGTTTTTCAGTTCATATCTGAGTTCAGTTCATATTTGCCTTTTTTGGCTAGCAAATTATTATTTTATTTTTTGGTGATGTATTTAGCACAGTATTCTGAAGGTGAAGGGGACTTGGATTTAGTTATGTTTCAAGATATATTAAATATTTCCACATGCAGTCTATGCATCCTAATTTGATTAAAGCCACTTTTATAGGAGTAAAACGGAAGGAAAATTTGGGGTTAGTTTAAGGAAATATTTACATTTTTCCTAAGACGTAAATTCCATGGTAATTGGTAACCTCTATTTTAGCCACCAGCCTTATGAAACAATGTGCAGGAAAGCATATAGATAGATGGAAGAACATTTATGTAAACATGCCTTAATGTGCAAAAAAACCTTTACTCTAAGTTCATTAAAAAATGTGTTATTTGAAATCCTGTTATGTCTCCATTGTATGAAGTGTTTACCTATTAAAATTTTCTTACTCTAGGATGTGGATTACTCCCTTTTTTTTTTTTTTTTGCGGTACGTGGGCCTCTCACTGTTGTGGACTCTCCCATTGCGGAGCACAGGCTCCGGACGCGCAGGCTCAGTGGCCATGGCTCACGGGCCCAGCTGCTCCACGGCATGTGGGATATTCCCGGACCAGGGCACGAACCCGTGTCCCCTGCATTGGCAGGCAGACTCTCAACCACTGTGCCACCAGGGAAGCCCCTCCCATTTTTGATTGGGGATTTTAGCGACATCATTCTTGGTGATTATTGTAAAAAACACAGAAATGTCAATAGCCTTTTAAACCAAAATTTAGAGTAATGGACTTTGGATTATCCTTTTCAACTGTTGTGGTGTGTGTGAATGCAACAAAAAAAACCCCAGGATTTTGTATTTCAGCACAAGTATTTTTCTAGCATTGATTATTATGTAGATTATTGCTACAAGTATTATTAGTGTGCTATATTAAGTAGATAATATTCACAGTTTTAAAGGATAAAATACAACTTGGAAGAAATATTTTCCCCTATTTTTGGTATTCTAATTGCTTTCTGATTACTTTTTTAAAATCACTTTTACTTCCTTTGTTAATGTTTGAGGAAAAAGACAATACAGGATAAGTTTTGGGGATTGAATTAATATATAATACTGCATCTCTAAAGTTTGAGATTCAGCAATATTTGGGAAGATGAGGGAGATCATTTACTGTGGTTATATGGATCTTCTCAAGTTCTTTGTTTTTGGCATATAGTTTGAAAAATCATATTTCTTTAGGTGACTGTCCCAAAGGAGTTAAATGAGGCCCAGTTTTTTTTTTAATTTTTGAGTAGCTACTTAAATGGTAATAAAAAATTGCTATGAAGAAAAAAAAAATGGATGGGTTAGTAATATGTTTATTTTTATAAGCTGTAAAGAAATATATAAGTAAAGTGTTATATATGGCAAAAGTGGCCATAAGAGTCCTGCACTGTAGGAGGACATTGGTGTTTGTTGGGTTTTATGGCATGACAAGTCTCTCATGCCACCCTTTCCTGTACTAGTCCAGAAAGCTGGTATCAAAATGGCCTATTGTCCACACTTGAATACTTTAACTCCTTTGTTTCCATGTTGACATAAGTGCCGTGCTGCCTTTTCCCAGTTTCCCCCCAATTGGGCAAGGCAATAAGCTTTGCTAGGGTAAGAATGGTCTGTTTTGCTCCACTTGTATCCTTAGTGTCAAGCACATTGCTTGGTATGTAACAGGTGTTTAATAAATATAGATAGAAAAATTTAATGAAAAAATACTAAATGTGAAATGGAATAAGATTGTCACTTATGTTTAATAATAATTACTACCATGAAAATTCAGCTTAACTCTTTGGAAATATATTGGATTTCCAAGCCATCTCTTAATATCAGATACCTCATTAAAATAGCTTTTCAGGAAAAAAATGGAACACTATCATACTGAATAGATATCCTGATTAGAGATATCTTAAAATATGGGGGAGCGTCTACTGGAATGAAAGCAATATGGTATTATGGAGCTTAATTTCTTAGGTTGGAAAAAAGTTTTATTTCCTTGTTTACTTATTCCGATGTGGAGCTGTATTTTTTGTCTACATTGTTGTGGAAAGTACTGCTTCAGTCAGTTCATATGAGCATTTATTCCAGCACCCTTTTTTTATATAATTGTCACAAAATGAAGTAGTACCAGATGCATCCTTAAGTAATTTGTTATAATCGCAAACATTTTCTTTGTTTAAAACTGCTTTTTATACTACCGTTGGAAGAGGTGATGTATAGATTTGGTATATTAAGTATTTGTCGTACATCCACTTTACAGAACGCTTGAAAATATTTTGATAAATTTTAGTATATTGGATGAACCTAAAGGAAAGAAAAGTTATATAAATATTGAGTATATACTGCCAATAATGAAAACTAAAGCTCAGTTTCACATTAGCCAAGTTTACTGAATTCCACTGCTGGTTTCCTAAATGCTGTGGCTTTTTAAAGGATTCATAGGAAAAAATTTCTGCTCATAAAATCTTCTTCTTCTTTTAAAAAATAAATTTATTTATTTATTTATGGCTGCGTTGGGTCTGTTGCACACAGGCTTCTCTAGTTGCAGCGAGTGGGAGCTACTCTTCATTGCAGTATGCACGCTTCTCATTGTGGTGGCTTCTCTTGTTGCGGAGCTCGGGCTCTAGGCGAGTGGGCTTCAGTAGTTGTGGTGCATGGGCTCAGTAGTTGTGGCTTGTGGGCTCTAGAGCGCAGGCTCAGTAGTTGTGGCGCATGGGCTTAGTTGCTTCGTGGCATGTGGGATCTTCCTGGACCAGGGCGCGAACCTGTGTCCCCTGCATTGGCAGGAGGATTCTTAACCACTGTGCCAGCAGGGAAGTCCCAAAATCTTCTTTTTAAAAGTAGTTTCAGGGAATGTTATGGAATGCCTTTGCTAAGGTTAAGTGGTCAAGAGCTGTTGCTTCACACACTGAGTACATCTATATTAAATGACTAGACATTGTCTTTTAACTTTTCTACTGCATGTATCTTGACAAATCTGCAGGATTTAAGTGGGTTAAATGTTATTCCTGGATGGGAATTCTGATTTTTGAGAAGCCCTAAAATCTCTTTCTACTAAGTGAGCCTTATCAGTGAATTATATGTGATAAGAAGATAATTGAGGGCTTCCTTGGTGGCGTAGCAGTTAAGAATATGCCTGCCAGTGCAGGGGACATGGGTTCGAGCCCTGGCCCGGGAAGATCCCACATGCTGCGGAGCAACTAAGCCCATGTGCCACAACTGCTGAGCCTGCACTCTAGAGCCTGCGAGCCGCAACTTCTGAGCCCATGTGCCACAACTACTGAAGCCCACAGGCCTAGAGCCCGTGCTCTGCAACAAGAGAAGCCACGACAACGAGAAGCCCACGCACAACAACAAAGAGTAGCCCCCGCTCACCACAACTAGAGAAAACCTGTGCACAGCAACAAAGACCTAATACAGCCAAAAATAAAAACAAATAAATAAATTTATTAAAAAAAAGAAGATAATTGAAATTAAAATGTTCATTTTGCCTCCCACCAGGAATTAAGTCCTTTTACAGAGCATCTAAACTTGCACTCAGAGTTACACGCCTACACCTGCCACTTTTTCAAGCAGAAGTGACATAATTTTTTAATTTGTTAAATATTGAACTGGCAAAATGACCAAAAATATTTTTGATGGATGTGATAAGATTAATATGCAGTTATGTTAAAATATATGAGAAAGGTCAAATTTATCTTTTCATTAATTCCTTTTTATAAAATAGGCCAAATATATATATATATTTTTAAATAAACCTTTCATCTCTGAATACATGAAAATCCTAGCATGGTAATATCTGTGTTTTTCTGTTATGGACCAAAGAGTTTGAAGGCAGAGTATCTCAGTATAACTTATTTTGGGAATGTCATCTGTCATACTTTAGGTAAAAGTGAAGTGAAGGCATTTGTGTTAATATTTAATAAGTTTATTTTCCTCTTTCATAAATACTATTTTGAAAACTCTAGCTGGGGGTATTATATACTCTACTTTTTTAGGTCCTAATAAATTGGTTGAACTTGTGACATTGTTTCCTTGAACATTTTTTAATTAAAAATAAATTTGCAGCTTAGATTTGGCAGTGAATTGTTAGATAACAATGCCAGAAGCATGGTCCATGAGAGAAATAATTAATAAGTTGTACTTAATTAAAATTAAAAACTTCCGCTCTGTGTAAAGCTACACACTGGGGGAAAATATTTATAAAACACATATCTGATAAAGGACTTGTGTCCATAATATAGAAAGAACTCTTGAAACACAACAAAAAGCCCAATCAAAAAGTGGCAAAAAGGTCTGAATAGACACCTCAGTGAAGAAGATATACAAATGGAAAATAAGCATATGAAAAGATGCACCATATCATATTTCATTAGGGAATTATAAGTTAAAACAACAGTGAGATTCCTCTACACATTTATTAGAATGGCTAAAACTTTTTTTTCTTCATGTTTCTTTTTTTTTTTTTACATCTTTATTGGAGTATAATTGCTTTACAATGGTGTGTTAGTTTCTGCTTTATAACAAAGCGAATCAGTTATACATATACATATGTTCCCATATCTCTACTCTCTTGTGTGTCCCTCCCTCCCACCCTCCCTATCCCACCCCTCTAGTTGGTCACAAAGCACTGAGCTGATCTCCCTGTGTTATGCGGCTGCTTCCCACTAGCTATCTATTTTACGTTTGGTAGTGTATATATGTCCATGCCACTCTCTCACTTTGTCACAGCTTACCCTTCCCCCTCCCCATATCCTCAAGTCCATTCTCTAGTAGGTCTGTGTCTTTATTCCTGTCTTACCCCTAGGTTCTTCATGACATTTTTTTCCCTTAAATTCCATATATATGTGTTAGCATACGGTATTTGTCTTTTTCTTTCTGACTTACTTCACTCTGTATGACAGACTCTAGGTCCATCCACCTCATTAGAAGTAGCTCAATTTTGTTTCTTTGTATGGCTGAGTAATATTCCATTGTATATATGTGCCACATCTTCTTTATCCATTCATCCGATGATGGACACTTAGGTTGTTTCCATCTCCTGGCTATTGTAAATAGAGCTGCAATGAACATTTTGGTACATGACTCTTTTTGAATTATGGTTTTCTCAGGGTATGTGCCCAGTAGTGGGATTGCTGGGTCATATGGTAGTTCTATTTGTAGTTTCTTAAGGAACCTCCATACTGTTCTCCATAGTGGCTGAACCAATTCACATTCCCACCAGCAGTGCAAGAGTGTTCCCTTTTCTCCACACCCTCTCCAGCACTTATTGTTTCTAGATTTTTTGATGATGGCCATTCTGACTGGTGTGAGATGATATCTCATTGTAGTTTTGATTTGCATTTCTCTAGTGTTTAATGATGTTGAGCATTCTTTCATTTATTTGTTGGCAGTCTGTATATCTTCTTTGGAGGAATGTCTGTTTAGGTCTTCTGCCCATTTTTGGATTGGGTTGTTTGTTTTTTTGTTATTGAGCTGCATGAGCTGCTTGTATATTTTGGAGATTAATCCTTTGTCAGTTGCTTCATTTGCAAATATTTTCTTCCATTCTGAGGGTTGTCTTTTGGTCTTGTTTATGGTTTCCTTTGCTGTGCAAAAGCTTTGAAGTTTCATTAGGTCCCATTTGTTTGTTTTTATTTCCATTTCTCTAGGAGGTGGGTCAAAAAGGATCTTGCTGTGATTTATGTCATAGAGTGTTCTGCCTATGTTTTCCTCTAAGAGTTTGATAGTTTCTGGCCTTACATTTAGGTTTTTAACCCATTTTGAGCTTATTTTTGTGTATGGTGTTAGGGAGTGATCTAATCTCATATTTTTACATGTACCTTCCAGTTTTCCCAGCACCACTTATTGAAGAGGCTGTCCTTTCTCCACTGTACATTCCTGCCTCTTTTATGAAAGATAAGGTGACCATATGTGTGTGGGTTTATCTCTGGGCTTTCTATCCTGTTCCATTGATCTATCTTTCTGTTTTTGTGCCAGTACCATACTGTCTTGATTACTGTAGCTTTGTAGTATAGTCTGAAGTCAGGGAGCCTGAATCCTCCAGCTCTGTTTTTCGTTCTCAAGATTGCTTTGGTTCTTTGGGGTCTTTTGTGTTTCCATACAAATTGTGAAATTTTTGTTCAAGTTCTGTGAAAAATGCCATTGGTAGTTTGATAGGGATTGCATTGAATCTGTAGATTGCTTTGGGTAGTAGAGTCATTTTCACAATGTTGATTTTTCCAATCCAAGAACATGGTATATCTCTCCATCTATTTGTATCATCTTTAATTTCTTTCATCAGTGTCTTATAATTTTCTGCATATAGGTCTTTTGTCTCCTTAGGTAGGTTTATTCCTAGATATTTTATTCCTTTTGTTGCAGTGGTAAATGGGAGTGTTTTCTTGATTTCACTTTCAGATTTTTCATCATTAGTATATAGGAATGCCAGAGATTTCTGTGCATTAATTTTGTATTCTGCTACTTTACCAAATTCATTGATTAGCTCTAGTAGTTTTCTGGTAGCATCTTTAGGATTCTCTGTGTATAGTATGTCATCTGCCAACAGTGACAGCTTTACTACTTCTTTTCTGATTTGGATTCCTTTTATTTCCTTTTCTTCTCTGATTGCTGTGGGTAAAACTTCCAAAACTATGTTGAATAAGAGTGGTGAGAGTGGGCAACCTTGTCGTGTTCCTGATCTTAGTGGAAATGGTTTCAGTTTTTCACCTTTGAGGATGATGCAGGCTGTGGGTTTGTCAAATATGGCCTTTATTATGTTGAGGTAAGTTCCCTCTATGCTTACTTTCTGCAGGGTTTTTATCATAAATGGGTGTTGAATTTTGTCGAAAGCTTTCTCTGCATCTATTGAGATGATCATATGGTTTTTCTCCTTCAATTTGTTAATATGGTGTATCACGTTGAATGATTTGCATATATTGAAGAATCCTTGCATTCCTGGAATAAACCCCACTTGATCATGGCGTATGATCCTTTTAATGTGCTGTTGGATTCTGTTTGCTAGTATTTTGTTGAGGATTTTCCCCTCTATGTTCATCAGTGATATTGGCCTGTAGTTTTCTTTCTTTGTAACATCCTTGTCTGGTTTTGGTATCAGGGTCATGGTGGCCTCGTAGAATGAGTTTGGGAGTGTTCCTCCCTCTGCTATATTTTGGAAGAGTTTGAGAAGGATAGGTGTTAGCTCTTCTCTAAATGTTTGATAGAATTCTCTTGTGAATCCATCTGGTCCTGGGCTTTTGTTTGTTGGAAGATTTTTAATCACAGTTTCAATTTCAGTGCTTGTGATTGGTCTGCTCATATTTTCTGTTTCTTCCTGATTCAGTCTTGGCAGGTTGTTCATTTCTAAGAGTTTGTCCATTTCTTCCAGGTGTTCCATTTTATTGGCATAGAGTTGCTTGTAGTAATCTCTCATGATCTTTTGTATTTCTGCAGTGTCAGTTGTTACTTCTCCTTTTTCATTTCTAATTCTATTGATTTGAGTCTTCTCCCTCTTTTTCTTGATGCGTCTGGCTAATGGTTTATCTATTTTGTTTATCTTCTCAAAGAACCAGCTTTTAATTTTATTGATCTTTGCTCTTGTTTCTTTCATTTCTTTTTCATTTATTTCTGATCTGATCTTTATGATTTCTTTCCTTCTGCTAACTTCGGGGTTTTTTTGTTCTTCTTTCTCTAATTGCTTTAGGTGCAAGGTTAGGTTGTTTATTCGAGATGTTTCCTGTTTCTTAAGGTAGGATTTTATTGCTATAAACTTCCCTCTTAGAACTGCTTTTGCTGCATCCCATAGGTTTTGGGTCATTGTGTCTCCATTGTCATTTGTTTCTAGGTATTTTTTGATTTCCTCTTTGATTTCTTCAGTGATCACTTCGTTATTAAGTAGTGTATTGTTTAACCTCCATGTGTTTGTATTTTTTACAGATCTTTTCCTGTAATTGATATGTAGTCTCATAGCGTTGTGGTTGGAAAAGATAGTTGATACAATTTCAATTTTCTTAAATTTACCAAGGCTTGATTTGTGACCCAAGATATGATCTATCCTGGAGAATGTTCCATGAGCACTTGAGAAAAATGTGTATTCTGTTGTTTTTGGATGGAGTGTCCTATAAATATCAATTAAGTCCGTCTTGTTTAATGTATCATTTAAAGCTTGTGTTTCCTTATTTAATTTCATTTTGTATGATCTGTCCATTGGTGAAAGTGGGGTGTTAAAGTCCCCTACTATGAATGTGTTACTGTCGATTTCCCCTTTTATGGCTGTTAGTATTTGCCTTATGTATTGAGGTGCTCCTATGTTGGGTGCATAAATATTTACAGTTGTTATATCTTCTTCTTGGATTGATCCCTTGATCATTATGTAGTGTCCTTCCTTGTCTCTTGTAACATTCTTTATTTTAACGTCTATTTTATTTGATATGAGTATTGCTACTCCAGCTTTCTTTTGATTTCCATTTGCATGGAATATCTTTTTCCATCCCCTCACTTTCAGTCTGTATGTGTCTCTAGGTCTGAAGTGGGTCTCTTGTAGACAGCATATATATAGGTCTCGTTTTTGTATCCAGAATGGCTAAAATTTGAAACACTGACAACACCAAATGCTGTGAGGATGTGGAGTGACAGAAGTTCTCAGTCATTGCTGGTGGGAATGGAAAATGGTAAAGCCTCTTTGTAATACTGGCAGTTTTTTACAAAACTAAACATAGTCTTACCATAGGACCTAGCATTGGAGCTCCTAGGTATTTACCCAAATGAGTTGAAAACTTATGTCCACATAAAAACCAGCACATGATGTTTATAGCGGCTTTATTCATAATTGCCAAAGCTTGGAAGCGACTGAGATGTCCTTCAGTAGGTGAATGGATAAGCTCTGGTACATCAATACAATGGAATATTATTCAGCTAAAAATAAATCAGCTATCTAGCCATAAAAACACATGGAAGAACCTTAAGCACATATTACTAAATGAAAGAAGCCAATCTGAAAAGACTACCTACTGTATGATTACAGCCGTATGACATTCTGGAAAAGGCAACACTATGGAGATAGTAAAAAGATCAGTGGTTACTAGGGGTTGGAGGACAGAGGAGGAATGAACAGTTGGGGTACAGAGGATTTTTAGGGAAGTGAAACTATTCTGTATGATATGGTAATGATGGATGCATGACATTATGTATTTGTCAAAACCTATAGAACTGTACAACATGAAGAATAGCCCTTAATGTAAACTATGGAGTTAATAATAATGTATCAATATTGGTTCATCAGTTATAACAAATATACCATACCAATGAAAATTGTTCGTGATAGAGGAAATTAAGGGTGGTAGTTATGGAGAGGGAGTGTATCTTTTACTCTCTGCTCAGTTTTTTTAATAAACCTAAAATTACTTTAAGAAATAAAGTGTATTAATGTTAAAAATTTTGAAAAGAAAAAAAATTTGCTCACAAAGTCTGGTGAGATGTCAGTGCTCTTTGTCTAAATAATATTAGTAATGATGATTATCCTCATAGTGAATAATTTATACATTCATTGCTAGGAATAGGATTATTTGATTAGATGTAAAGAGTAAAATTTCAGGGCTTTGCTTCATATAATTTATCAATTTGTTAACTCATTTTATGAGAGTATTTGTTTTGCCTTGAGATCATTGGTTCTTGCCAAAGGAAAAGTGCAAAATTGGTTGATAAGTAAATAAAATACTTTTAACTTATAAGACTTAATATCTAGTGAAGACTTAAATTTAGAAAACATGATAGTACTTAAAAATTCAGCGCAAGCTTTCAGTTTTTATAATGAAAAAAAAACAGGCAACTGAAATCTTGTTATAGTCCTATAATTAAGAAAATATATGTGTGGGATATATTTAGTTCATTTTATGTAAGGGACCATTACCATTTCAAGTTTTATTATGTAGTAGATCTATATAATACATTACAAATTTTTTGGCTTTCTGAAAAATAATAGGTTGAGTTTAGCATCTTTTAACAGTGAAGATTTTATCTAAGTACAGGTTCACAGCCCATTACCCGGAACTCTTGGAGCCAGAACTTTCTGAATTTTTGAAAGGTTATATGATTCATACACCTTATGTAATGCCCTCAGCAGGGTCTAGGACAGTACCTTATAATCAAACACACTAATTTTTATGTAGTGAAATAAGACTAGTAAAAATAAGTGGGGTAGATAAAGGCTGGGGTCATTCCTTCATTTGTTCAGGTTAAGTTTTGCCATTAGATAAGTTCAGGTTAGGCTTTGGTGCCAAATGTCATGAAAGAACTAGGATTTTGAGGGCTTTGGGTTTTAGAATAAGGGATTATGGGCCTTTTAATGAAAGCTGATTTAAAATTATTTATTTCTTAGTCATGTTATGTGGTTACTTTAAACAAATATTTGAAAATCCTAAGTTTAGTTTTGGTTGAGAAGCAGGACCTATGGTTAAAAGTGTAGGCTTAGAACTGTTTATGTGAAACGAACTCATTTGTGATTGGAGTGCAGGGTTAGTGATGTAAGCCATAAAAGATGAACACGTCCAATGCAGTACAGTGATTTTTGAATATTACCTTATTCAGTCACTGTGAAGTATGAGCAAAAATATTATCCTGTAAAGAACATTTTGGTGTTTCCCTGTAGCTACAAATAGCTTATATTTCATATCTGGCTTTAATATTCTACTCTAGCCAAATTATTGTGGGCTCCTTCTTTAAATAAGAATTTTAAAAGGGTCTCCACCATTTCTGTCAATTATCTTTAAGCTTCCATATTTAGAATGAGAACGAGATAGCATTTTAAAAATGGCAGTTTACTGCTTTATCATGAACCTGTGTTTCTAACACGACAAGAAATGAAATTCTGTTTATTTGTAGAAAGAAAAATTTTTGTGTTTTTACACCTGTTTTTGGACTACGAACAGTCAACACCAGTTCAGAGTGTGGTTCAGAAAGGTAACCTTCTTTCAGAAGGCAGGCCACAGTTGCTGCATCTCTGGCATCAGGGTAGGTAACAGCAGTGAGGAATCTTTTTAATCAGACTTTCCAAAGGCTGTCTTGGCTTAGAGGGCTGGGTGAGTGTGAGAGGAGGTTAGATTTGGGATCTTGTTAAATCTAGGGAAATATAAGCAGAGGTCACTGGCAGGACAATAAGAGTGGGGAGAATGGTCTAGTGATTCACTGATTTTCTCGGTAGAATATGTGGGATTGTATATGTTTTCAATCGAATATATTCTTATACTTGAGTATTAATCTTCTGATACACTTAAAGGCATCCTTTTAGAAGCTATCAAAATTTGAGAGAAAAAATGAAATTTCTGACAAGTTAATTTCTCTGTAACTTGGGGGAGTATGCCCTGTGTAATTTTAGCAGCAGATTTCCTGTTTCCAATGTGGAGAGTAACTGCTTTGTGGGACCCAGTAAGAAAAATCACTGGACAAGGAGATGGAAAGAGCAACTGCAAAGGCACCCATTTTGTTTACTGTAAAATTTTGTTTACTCTCTAAGAAAAGATTATAATTGGGTACTCATTGGTTTAGAATTTTTGCATATATGGTAAATGGAAGGCTGTGTTTGTTCTATCATTTATTGAGTGTCTTTTGTGTCTGAGGTGCTTCTGTGTTATAGATTCTTTCCTCATAACAACTCTCTGAGGTTGGCAGGTATTTCTCTTTTATAGCTACTAAGAGGCCAAGTTGGGATTTTAACCCCACCAAGTCTGCATCCTCTGTTGTTCACATTCTTTTTGACAGTCCCTTATTGTTTTCAGTGTGGTGTGGGTCTATTTTGATGGAAAGTAGGTAAATGCAGTAAACTCTTTTGTTTTGTTTTTCTTTTATCAGTTAAAAGTTGTGAATATGAGTCTAGGTGGTGAAGATTAGATTAGAGAAGAGTGGTGGGAAACTTGGGTTAGTGTGATAGCAGCCACCAAAGCATGTAGTGGAGCTTATCTGTCTAGGTTGACTTTATCACCTAGAAGAATTTCTGAATCATGATCTAGACTCATTGAGGGAAAATCTGAATTTGAATCTTGTTTCTTAGCTCTACTCCTGAAATTCAGTATGACATTATGCAATGTTCTGTTCATATATATTTCTTTAACTATAAAAAGGATGCTTTTTGGTTTATCAGAAAGCCATGAGAAGAGGGTTTGTTTCATTGATGCCAACACCTAACCTATCTCCAAGTCTGTCCTTGTTCTTTTTTTTTTTTTTTTTTTTTTTGCGGTACGCAGGCCTCTCACTGTTGTGGCCTCTCCAGTTGCGGAGCACAGGCTCCGGACATGCAGGCTCAGCGACCATGGCTCACGGGCCTAGCCACTCCGCGGCATGTGGGATCTTCCCGGACCGGGGCACGAACCGGTGTCCCCTGCATTGGCAGGCGGACTCTCAACCACTGCGCCACCAGGGAAGCCCTGTCCTTGTTCTTAAGAAGAGAGTTCACTGATTTAACTCCCAGTATAGTAAACCACTTTGGTATTATACTTTGGAGAAAGGCACTGCCAGTTATCCATCATTTATGCAGGAGTCTAATGCTTTGCTTGTACTTCTTTCCCTGATCTTTTCTCATTGTCTATCTTTACTGCTCATTTTGGGCTTAAATATGCTTTTCTCTGGACCTTAAAGCAACTCTAGAAGAGTGCATGGTCGTTTATTGTACTTGATATACTTCAGTAGCTTCCTTGGGAATTTTTTAAGAATAAACTGCTCTTCCCCCTCCAATTTAATAAGAAATTTTCAGTTCCCTTAACTTTTCTACCTCAGAGATCCTGTCCTTTGTCTGCCTCAGCCATTTACCTCCCATGTCATATCCTAGTTGATGCCATTTCTAATAACTTAAACCCCTCCATAATCTGAATTTTAAGCATTCTACTCTATAATCACCACCTTTATGCAAATAGTTCCTGTCAATCACCAGCAATTTCCAAGTTGTTAAATCCAGTGCTCTTCTGAATCTCTCAGCACCATAATAAAACATTTAGAAATGTTTTATTTTGAAAAAATTGTAGACTCATAGAAGTTGAAAAAATAGTTCAGAGTTCCCATGTACCCATCACACAGCTCCCCCCAAAGATGACATCTTATGTAACGATGGTTAAATCATCAGTACTGTTAACCAGAATACAGACCTTATTCAGATATCACCAGTTTTTACATGCACTCTTTTTGTGTATGTGTATAATTCTGTGAAATCTATCACTTGTATAGATTTGCGTAACCATTACCACAGTCAGGGTTCAGAATTGTTCATCACCTCATGAAAACTCCCTCCTACCATCTCTCTGTGTCACATCCTCCCCCAATCCCTAACCCTTGGCAACCACTAACCTACTCTCTACTATACCTACTATAATTCTATCAAGTATGTTATATAAATGGATTCATACAGTATTTATCCTTTTTAAATTGACTTTTTTTCCCCTTGGAGTTATACCCTTGAGATCTATCCAAGTTGTTGAGTGCATCAATGATGTGTTGGTTTTTTTCTTTTCTATTGAGTAGTGTTCTGATACATGGATGTATCACAGCTTACTTATCTGTTTGTCTGTGAAGGACATGTAGGTTATTTCCAGTTTTTGACTATTACAAATAAAACTCTATGAACATGTGTCTACAGGTTTTTGGGTGAATACAAGTTTTAATTTTTCCAGGGTAGATAGCCAGTAATAGGATTTCTAGGTCTTTTGGTAAATGTATGTTTAAATTTATAAGAAACTGCCAAACAGTTTTCCAGAGTGGTTGAACCATTTTGTATTCTCACCAGCAGTATATAATGTTCTGCATCTTCACCAGCACTAGTATTGTCAGTATTTTTTATTTTTACCATCTGTAAGTGTGTAGTAGTATCTCATTAGGGTTTTCATTTTCTTTTCTCTAATGGCTACTGATGTTGAACATCTTTTCATGTGCTTGCTTGCTATCCATGCACATACCTCTTTGGTGAAGTGTATGTTCAAGTCTTTGCTCATTTTCAGATTAGATTTTTTGAAACTGTGTAGTTTAGGGAGATCTTCATATATTCTGGTATAGAAAGTCTTTTGTTGAATATGAGATTTGCAAGTATTTTTTTTTTACCAGTCTGTAGCTTATCTTTTCATTTTCTTGAAAGTATCTTTTGAGAGCACACGTTTTTGGTTTTGATGAATCAAGTTTATGAATATACATTTTTGTCTTTTATAGACTCTGCTTTTGGTGTTATGTCTAAGAATTCTTCACCTAACCCTATTACAAAGACTTTTTTCTATATTTTCTTCGAAGAGTTTTATAATTTTCTGTGTTCTGCTTATCTCTGTGATCCATTTTGTGTTGAGTTTTGCATGACGGGTGAGGTTTAGGTCAAGGTTCATCTTTTTTGTGTGTGTGTATGGGTGACCAATTGTTCCAACATCATTTGCTAAAACGACTCTTCTTTCTCCATTGAGTTGCTTTTGTACCTTTGTAAAAAATAAAAAAATAAAAAAAATTAGTTGGCTGTCCTCTTGTGGGTCTATTTCTGGACTCTGTTCTTGCTTCATTGATATACTATATGTCTTTCCTTCCTCTTATACCACAGTCTTGATTACTGTAGTTATATATTGGTGGTAAGAAAAGATATACTGAGTAGCTTAAAATCAAATGGGAAAAAATAAAATATAGTACATTTTTCTTAAAAAAAATTCAGGAAGTATTATTCCTCCAAGTTTATTATTCTTTTTCAAATTTGCTTTAGCTGTGTAGTTCCCTTGCTTTCCCACATAAATTTTAGAATCAATCTATCTATGAAAAAATCTGGCTGGAATTTTGATAAGAATTGCATTAAAAGCTGTAGATCAATTTGGGCAGAATTGACATCTTTACTTTGTTAAATATTCCAGTCCATGAAGATGATATGTCTTTTCATTTATTTAGGTCTTTGATTTTTTTCACCACTGTTTTGTAGTTTTCAGCATACAGATCCTATATTTTATTAGGTTTATACCTAAATATTGCAGTTTTCTAAACTATTATAAATGGTATTATGTTTTTAATTTTGGTTTCCAATTGTTCATTGCTACTATATAGAAGTATGATTGATTTTTATGGGTTGACCTTATATCCTATGATCTTGCTACACACACTTATTAGTTCTAGGAGTTTTGGGATAGATTTCTTGGGGTTTTCTATACTCTCCTGGTTTTAATTCTACTTTAGTGGCTGCTTTTTCTCATTCTACTTTGCAACTTCCTTCTCTTCTTCCTGACCTTTTAGTTTTGCAGTTCTCCGGGTATCAGTCCTTGGGTCCTCTTTTCTCCTCTATACTCATTCCTTGGTGATCTCATCCAGTTTCATGGCTCAAATACCACCTCTATGTTAAATTTATATCTTCAGCCTGGACCTTTCCCCCAGTGAACCTTACATCCAGCTGCCTCCCTGACGTCTCTACTAATAGGCAACTCAAACTTGATGCATCCAAGTATGAACTCTTGGATTTATTCCTTGTTCCCCCTATTCAGTCTCTAGTCTTCCTCATCTCAGTTAATCCAACTTTAAACTTTTGGTCTCCCAAATGGAAACTCTTAGGATCATTATTGACTCCTCATTTCTCACACTCATATCCAGTCCATCTATCAGTAAATACCGTTGATGCTACTTTCAAAATAAATCCAGAATTTGACCACGGTAATAAGACCCGTGCCATTACCTGCAGTCCCTTCCCAACTCAAGCCTGTGCCTTGTACAGAGCAGTAGGAACTCAGTTAATTGTTAAATAATTGAATTGAATAATTGCTTCTTTATTAGAGAAATCTCTGAGATCTTTCTCTAGTTGAATTATAATGTCCCTTAATGTTGAGAGAAATAACAATTATTTTTACATCTTCCTTAAGTTTCCTGCATTCTTAAGACTCTGATTATGGATTCTTAAGACTGTGATTACGGATGCCACTCTCTCCTGGGCACCTGATATGTTTTATATACATATAATGGAATACTATTCTGCAATAAAAAGGAACAAAATACCAATCTATGCTACACCATGGATGAAACTTAAAACAAAAATTTTTCCTGGAGGCATTTGTGTAGTTTTCACTGGAAGAGTTCCCTTAACGTGTAAAAAAGTTTTTAACCGTAGTTTCTCAGTTTTGCTGGACACTCCATCACCAATCTTTCTAAAACAGTTGTTAGCATTTATATTATGGTTTCAAGGTCCTTATTATTTGTGTAAGAGGAAGTTGAAGAAGATGTTGTGTGACCATGATCTTATGTTGTCTTTTCCTGTCTCTGGTAAAAGGATGGAGAAGTGTTCTGGTGTGTTTAGTTTGTGGAAGCAATGAGTTATATATCACTTATTCTCTTTTGAACCATTATAAATATTCACTTGTAGAAGGTGGAAAGCTATATTTATTTATGGGTGAGTATGAGTTTACTATGCGTAGAATCTGATTCTTAAATGGGGTAATATGACTAGCCACATGGGCATATTAAAAAGCAAAATGTGGGAATGTAAAGTGGTGCAGCTATTTTGGAAAAACAGTTTGGCAGTTTCTTAAAAAGTTAAACTCCACTCCTAGGAGTCTGCTCATTTGAAATGAAAATAATGTCCACACAAAGACTTGTACATGAATGTTTATAGTGATATTAGTCATAATAGACAAAAACTGTAAACACCCCAAGTATTCATTAACTGGTGACTGGATAAACCAAATGTAACATATACATACAATATGATACTATTTAGCAATAAAAAGGAACAAATGCATGCTACAACATGGATGAACCTCAGAAATATTATGCTAAGTGATATAAGCCACTTACAAAATATCACATATTGTATGACTCCATTTTTATGAAATGTTCAGAAAAGGCAAATCTATGTAGATACAGAAAACATACGAGTGGTTGCCTGGGGTTGATGGTGGGAACAAAGGTTGAATGCAGATGGGCTCATGGGAATTTTTTGGGTAAGGAAAATGTTCTAAAACTGGATTGTGGTAGTGGTTGCACAACTCTCTACATTTACCAAAGTCATTGAATTATGTATTTAGAGTGGATAAATTTTTTGGTTTGTAAATTATACCTCAATGAAGTTGTTTTAAAGAAGGAAATGAAAATGAATTTTGTAAACTGAAGTATTGAGAGAAACATTGTATGACAAATGCAGTCATTTGATAAATGATGAAAAAGGATTGTTTTAGAAATGTAATCTTTCAGGTAAAAGGAAAAGGGTATTTGATTTGAATAGATGAAAGAGTAAATGGAACCCTTCACTTTTGCCCTAAAATCTATAGTAAATGTCAAAGATAGCATCAGATATCTTTAAAATTTTGCATTTCTGTAACATTTGTATATTGTGGCTGGTAGAATAAATTGGTGGTGTAAAAAAACTTTACTGAAACAGTTTGTCAGGGACCTTAACATTTATATCCTTTGCTATAATTCCACATAAAAAATATATTCTAAGGAAATAATTAGAAATGGAAACAAGGATTGGTAGTTAGAAATGTTCATTATATCATTATAGAGGGTAATCAAACAATAATAACCTACATGGTCTCAAAGTAGGGGGAATGATTATAATTGTTTTAGTTATGGCTCTGTTGGTTGCAAGGAGGAGAATCCCTTTCTAACTAGCTTAAGTGAAATTGGGTTTTGTTGAAAGGATACAAGGTACTTTAACAACCCCCCAAACAGCAAGATCAGTGCAGCCCTTTGGTAGCAGGGAACCAAAGCTGCTTTCATCTTTTCCCACTTTTGGGTCAGACTAGTCACTTCAGTTTTCTTTGCAGACCTGCTTTATTTATCCTCAGCCTCTTCTTCTGCCAGTCTTCTAGTGCATTGATCAGTGCTGTTTACCAGCTCTGACTGAGTCAGTCTTTGTTCTAGTTCCAAAATTTCCAGAGCAGGACTCTGGACTAGCTCATCTTTTCCAGCGCTAAGTGGGTCAGTGAACAACTGGTGATTTGGTCTTCCTCTCCATCCTTCTTTGGGGGGTCTACATTCAGGTTTAGTTATTTAGTGAAAATGAAATGGCATTGGGTAGTGACTTTGATGTAATACATCTCATGAGTTTATATGAGAGATTGCAAATATTAGTATTAATTTAAAACATTTCTAGGGCCTTCTGTGATACAATCTCTTCACTTAAACTCTCAGAAGGATAGTGTGCATTTGTGGTAGATTAATGCTTATTTTCTTATCATTTCTTACTAAAACCTCTGTGGTCTGGTTTCCACTCCTTCTTTATTGAAACCACTTTTGCTAAGTATGGCAATTGAAAACCCATTGGACACTGTGGACCAATCACCACCTCCTGAAATGCTGTCTTTGGACTTGGCCTCAATGTTGCCGCTTTCTCCTGACCTTCCCTCAGCCCACCAAGTCTGCTGCCTCAGTGGATCCTCTTGCTGTGCTCATCCCTTTAATATTGCTATTGCCCCATGCCTCGCCTTTCACTTCTTTTCACTTCTGCAATTTCTTTTACCACTGTGACTTCAGGGATGCTTTATATCCCCAAATTCTGTCTCTATACCAGACCCCCTCTACTGAGATTCTGACTCTGATAACCAGTACCTTTTTGAATATCACCACTTAGAGCCTCACCAGTTTGTGTTCTTTTGAAACTTCATAGCTCTTTTGTATCTCTGTTTATTCTCTGCTGTAATTATGTACTGTGCCTTATTCAACTTTGTATTCTTTGTATCATTTCACAGAATTCCTTGCACAATGGATTCACTCAATATTTGCCCACTTGAATATTCCTGTTTTTAAAAATAGACTAATTATACTTGTTTGTGATTTTGTTTCCCACAAATTTTTTTCTAAATCTAAGAGTAATTTCTTTTGTGGTCCAAGGGAAAAAAACAACTTAACTGTTAATGGGTATGCTTAAGAACATTTTTCAATATATTTGGGTCTATTAATAAAAATTTTTATTGAGAATAAGGATAGAAAGCCTACTGAGTTTTGGACACTAATCATATGTGGATTTAATTTCTTTACTACATACCTTTTCTTACTCCAAAAGAAAGAAATGCTAATTGAAAAATTCAACCAAATTGGAAATATGCATTGTAGACACTGAAAGTTTCCATTTTTATATATAGAGTTCTTACAAGTAAAATGAATTCTAGAAGTGGAGGTTCTTTGTAAATACAAAATAAATTTGATCATTGAGTTAGAGTTGAAGGCTGAGCGTTTAGTTATTGCAAAGGGCTGGCGACAGTTAAAATTATAGATCTGAGTATTCACCTCCACAGTGTGTACTGTTAAGTGCAAAAGGTTTGTGCTGCAACTGTGGTATTTGTATTAAAGGTTTGGGCATTTCACCCCTTCTTCTGTAGAGGCTTGCGGGCTCTAGAGTGCAGGTGCAATAGTTATGGCACACGGGATTAGTTGCTCCGTGACATGTGGGATCTTCCTAGACCAGAGCTCGAACCTGTGTTCCCTGCATTGGCAGGTGTATTCTTAACCACTGTTAAGAAGCCCAGTGCTCAAATGTTTTAAAATATTACTGGAAACTTGAAATTTATCTCCTTGTATCTAGATACTAACATTGTAGCTGACTAACTTATTCATTCCTGTTGAAAGATTAAGAATGCTACTCTTTGTTTTTTTCATTTATTTTATTTTTTAATGATTACCACAGTAGGTTTAGTGAATGTCCATCATCTCATACAGACACAACATTAAAGAAATAGAAAAAAAATTTTTTCGCTTGTGTTGAGAACTTTTAGGATGAACTGTTAACAATTTATAACATAGAGCAGTGTTAATTATCTTTATCATGTTGCACATTACATCGCTAGTACTTATTTATCTTTTTTTTTAACATCTTTATTGGAGTATACTTGCTTTACAATGTGTTAGTTTCTGCTGTATAACAAAGTGAATCACCTATTTGCATACATATATCCCCATATCCCCTCCCTCTTGCATCTCCCTCCCACCTTCCCTATCCCACCCCTCTAGGCGGTCACAAAGCACAGAGCTGAGCTCCCTGTTCTATGCAGCTGCTTCCCATTAGCTATCTATTTTATTTATTTATTTTTTAACATCTTTGCTGGAGTATAATTGCTTTACAATGGTGTGTTAGTTTCTGCTGTATAACAAAATGAATCAGCTATACCTATACATATATCCCCATATCCCCTCCTTCTTGCGTCTCCCTCCCACCCTCACTAGCCCACCCTTCTAGGTGGTCACACTTATTTATCTTATAAATGGAAGTTTGTGCTTTTTGACCTTCATCTAATTCCGCTTCCCCCAACCAATGCCTCTGATAGCTACAAATCTGATCTCTTTCTCTGTGAGTTTGTTAGTTTGTTTTTGAAGTATAATTGACCTATAACATTAGGTTAGTTTCTGGTATACAACATAGTGATTTGATATTTCTGTACATTTCAAAATGATCACCATGATAAATCTAGTTGTCATCCATTACCATACAAAGATAGAACATAATTATTAACTATATTCCCCACACTGTACATTTCATACCTGTGACTCATATATTTTGTAACTGAAAGTTTGTACATCTTAATCTCCTTCACCTGTTTCTCTCCTTGCCCCAACCCCTTCGCTTCTGTGAACCACCTGTTTGTTCTCTGTATCTATGGCTTTGGTTATGTTTGTTCACTTGTTTTGTTTTTTAGGTTCCACATATGAGATCATATGTCTTTCTCTGTTTGACTTACTTCACTTAGCATAATTCCCTCTAGGTCCATCCATGTTGTCGCTTATGGCAAGATTTCATTCTTTTTTATGGCTGAGTAATATTCCATTGTATATATACAGCACATCTCTTTTATCCATTCATCTTTTTTTTTTTTTTTTTGGCACGCGGGCCTCTCACTGCTGTGGCCTCTCCCGTTGCGGAGCACAGGCTCCAGATGCGCAGGCCCAGCGGCCATGGCTCACGGGCCCAGCTGCTCCGTGGCGTGTGGGATCCTCCCGGACCAGGGCACGAACCCGTGTCCCCTGCATCGGCAGGTGGACTCTCAACTGCACCACCATGGAAGCCCCCACCCTTCATTTTTACTCCTCCCTCCCCCAACCCCCGTTTACTGTTTGTGATGTCATATTTTACATCCTTTTGTTTTGTGTATTGCTTTGCTTATTTTGGATATAGATGACTTTACTACTTTTGTCTTTTAACCTTCCTACTAGTTTTATATGTGGTTGATCTACTACCTTTATTATATATTTGCCTTTACCAATGAGATTTTTCCTTTCATAGTTTTCATATTTATAATTATGGCTTTTTCTTTTCCACTTAGAACGTCCCTTTAACATTTCTTGTAAAGCTGGTTTCCTGGTGTTGAACTCTTCTGTTTTTTTTTTTTAACATCTTTCTTGGAATATAATTGCTTTACAATGTTGTGTTAGTTTCTGCAGTATAACAAAGTGAATCAGCTATCCGTATACATATATCACCATATCCCCTCCCTCTTGCGTCTCCCTCCCACTCTCTCTATCCTTCCCCTCTAGGTGGTCACAAAGCATGGAGCTGATCTCCCTGTGCTATGCAGCTGCTTCCCACTAGCTATCTGTTTTACATTTGGTAGTGTATATATGTCCATGTCACTCTCTCACTTCATCCCAGCATACCCTTGCCCCTCCCTGGGTCCTCAAGTCCATTCTCTACGTCTGCGTCTTTATTCCTGTCCAGCCCCTAGGTTCTTCAGAACCATTTTTTTTTTGTTGTAGAATCCATATATATGTGTTAGCATATGGTATTTGTTTTTCTCTTTCTGACTTACTTCACTCTGTATGACAGTCTCTAGGTCCATCCACCTTACTACAAATAACTCAATTTCATTTCTTTTTATGGCTGAGTAATTCGCCATAGTATATATGTGCAACATTTTCTTTATCCATTCATCTGTCAGTGAACACTTAGGTTGCTTCCATGTCCTAGGTATTCTAAATAGTGCTGCAGTGACCATTGTGGTTCATTACTGTTTTTGAATTATGCTTTTCTCAGGGTATTTGCCCAGTAGTGGGATTGCTGGGTCATATGGTAGTTCTATTTTTAGTTTTTTAAGGAACTTCCATACTGTTCTCCATAGGGGCTGTATCAATTTACATTCCCACCAACAGTATGAGAGGGTTCCCTTTTTTCCACACCCTCTCCAGCATTTATTGTCTGTAGATTTTTGATGATGGCCATTCTGACTGGTGTGAGGTGATACCTCATTGTAGTTTTGATTTGCATTTCTCTAATGATTAGTGATATTGAGCATCCTTTCATGTGTTTGTTGGCAATCTGTATATTTAGGTCCTCTGCCCATTGTTGGATTGGGTTGTTTGTTTTTTTGATATTGAGCTGCATGAGCTGCTTGTACATTTTGGAGATTAAGCCTTTGTCAGTTGCTTCATTTGCAAATATTTTCTCCCATTCTGAAGGTTGTCTTTTCATCTTGTTTAAGGTTTCCTTTGCTGTGCAAAAGCTTTGAAGTTTCATTAGGTCCCATTTGTTTATTTTTGTTTTTATTTCCATTTCTCTAGGAGGTGGGTCAAAAAGGATCTTGCTGTGATTTATGTCATAGAGTGTTCTGCCTATGTTTTCCTCTAAGAGTTTTATAGTGTCTGGCCTTACATTTAGGTCTTTAATCCATTTTGAGTTTATTTCTATGTATGGTCTTAGGGAGTGTTCTATTTCATTCTTTTACATGTAGATGTCCGGTTTTCCCATCATCACTTATTGAAGAGGCTGTCTTTTCTCCATTGTATATTCTTGCCTCCTTGATCAAAGATCAGATGACCATATGTGCAAGGGTTTATCTCTGGGCTTTTTATCATATTCCATTGATCTATATTTCTGTTTTGTGTCAGTAGCATACTGTCTTGATTACTGTAGCTTTGTAGTATAGTCTGAAGTCAGGGAGCCTGATTCCTCCAGCTCTGTTTTTCTTTCTCAAGACTGCTTTGGCTATTCAGGGTCTTTTGTGTTTCCATACAAATTGTGAAATTTTTTTCTAGTTCTGTGAAAAATGCCATTGGTAGTTTGATAGGGATTGCATTGAATCTGTAGATGGCTTTGCGTAGCATAGTCATTTTCACAATGTTGATTCTTCCAATCCAAGAACATAGTATATTTCTCCATCTGTTTGTATCATCTTTAATTTCATCAGTGTCTTACAGTTTTCTGCATATAGGTCTTTTGTCTCCTTAGGTAGGTTTATTCCTAGGTATTTTATTCTTTTTGTTGTAGTGGTAAATGGGAGTGTTTCCTTAATTTCTCTTTCAGATTTTTCATCCTTAGTGAATAGGAATGCAAGAGGTTTCTGTGCATTAATTTTTTATCCTGCTACTCTACCAGATTCATTGATTAGTAGTTTTCTGGTAGTATCTTTTGGATTCTCTATGTATAATATTGTGTCATCTGCAAACAGTGACAGTTTTACTTCTTCTTTTCCTATTCAGATTCCTTTTATTTCTTTCTTCTCTGATTGCTGTGGGTAAAACTTCCAAAACTGTGTTGAATAATAGTGGTGAGAGTGGGCAACCTTGTCTTGTTCCTGATCTTAGTGGAAATGCATTCAGTTTTTCACCATTGATAATGATGTTGGCTGTGGGTTTGTCATATATGGCCTTTATTATGTTGAGGTAAGTTCCCTCTATGCTTACTTTCCGGAGAGTTTTTATAATAAATGGGTGTTGAATTTTGTCGAAAGCTTCTTCAGCATCTATTGAGATTATCATATGGTTTTTACCTTTCAATTTGTTAATATGGTTTAATCACATTGATTGATTTGCATATATTAAAGAATCCTTGCATTCCTGGGGTAAGCCCCACTTGATCATGGTGTATGATCCTTTTAATGTTCTGTTGGATTCTGTTTGCTAGTATTTTGTTGAGGATTTTTCCCTCTATGTTCATCAGTGATTTTGGCCTGTAGTTTTCTTTTTTTCGTGACATCTTTGTCTGGTTTTGGTATCAGGGTGATGTGGCCTCGTGGAATGAGTTTGGGAGTGTTCCTCCCTCTGCTATATTTTGGAAGAGTTTGAGAAGGATAGGTGTTAGCTATTCTCTAAATGTTTGATAGAATTCTCCTGTGAATCCGTCTGGTCCTGGGCTTTTGTTTGTTGGAAGATTTTTTTTTTTTTTTTTTTTTTTTGTGGTACGCGGGCCTCTGACTGCTGTGGCCTCTCCCATTGCGGAGCAACAGGCTCCAGATGCCCAGGCCCAGCGTCCATGGCTCATGGGCCCAGCTGCTTTGCAGCATGTGGGATCTTCCTGGACCAGGGCATGAACCCGTATCTCCTGCACTGGCAGGCGGACTCCCAACCACTGTGCCACCAGGGAAGCCCTGTTGGAAGATTTTTAACCACAGTTTCAATTTCATTACTTGTGATTGGTTTGTTTATTTTTTCTGTTTTTTCCTGGTTCAGTCTGGGAAGATTGTGCTTTTGTAAGAATTTGTCCATTTCTTCCAGGTTGTCCATTTTATTGGCGTAGAGTTTCTTGTAGCAATCTCTCATGATCCTTTGTATTTCTGCAGTGTCAGTTGTTACTTCTACTTTTTCATTTCTAATTCTGTTGATTTGAGTCTTCTCCCTCTTTTTCTTCGTGAATCTGGCTAAAGGTTTATCAATTTTGTTTATCTTCTCAAAGAACCAGCTTTTAGTTTTATTGATCTTTGCTATTGTTTTCTTCATTTCTATTTCACTTATTTCTGATCTGATATTTTGGATTGTTGTGTTTTCATTGTCATTTGTTTCTAGGTAGTTTTTTGATTTCCTCTTTGATTTCTTCAGTGATCTTTTGGTTATTTAGTAGTGTATTGTTTAGCCTCCATGTGTTTGTATTTTTTACAGTTTTTTTTCCTGTAATTAATATCTAGTTCAGTAGCATTGTGGTCGGAGAAGATACTTGATAACGATTTCAATTTTCTTAAATTTACCAAGGCTTGATTTGTTACCCAAGATATGATCTATCCTGGAGAATGTCCCATGAGCACTTGAGAAGAAAGTGTATTCTGTTGTTTTTGGATGGAATGTCCTGTAAATACCAATTTAGTCCATCTTGTTTAATGTATCATTTAAAGCTTGTGTTTCCTTATTTATTTTCATTTTGGATGATCTGTCCATTGGTGAAAGTGGGGTGTTAATGTCCCCTACTATTATTGTGTTACTGTCAATTCTCCCTTTTCTGGCTGTTAGCATTTGCCTTATGTATTGAGGTCCTCCTCTGTTGGGTGCATAAGTATTTACAATTGTTATTTCTTCTTCTTGGATTGATCGTTTAACCATTATATAGTGCCCTTCTTTGTCTCTTGTAATAGTCTTTATTTTAAAGTCTCTTTTGTCTGATATGAGAATTGCTACTCCAGCTTTCTCTTGATTTCCATTTGCATGGAATATCTTTTTCCATCCCCTCACTTTCAGTCTGTATGTGTCCCTAGGCCTGAAGTGGGTCTCTTGTAGACAGCATATATATGGGTCTTATTTTTGTATCCATTCAGCCAGTCTGTGTCTTTTGGTTGGAGCATTTAATCCATTTACATTCAAGGTAATCATCAATATGTATGTTCCTATTACCATTTTCTTAATTGTTTTAGGTTTGTTATTATAGGTCTTTTCCTTCTCTTATGTTTCCTGCTTAGAGAAGTTCCTTTAGCATTTGTTGTAGAGCTGGTGGTGCTGAATTCTCTTAAGCTTTTGCTTGTCTGTAAAGGTTTTAATTTTCTGTCTAAACTGAATGAGATCCTTGCTGGGTAGAGTAATCTTGATTGTACGTTTTTCCCTTTCATCACTTTAAATATGTCCTGCCACTTTCTACTGGCTTGCAGAGTTTCTGCTGAAAGATCCACTGTTAAACTTATGGGGAGTCCCTTGTATGTTATTTGTTGCTTTTCCCTTGCTGCTTTTAATGTTTTTTCTTTGTATTTAATTTCTGATAGTTTGATTAATATGTGTCTTGGTGTGTTTCTCCTTGGATTTACCCTGTATGGTACTTTCTGCACTTCCTGGACCTGATTGAGTTATTTCCTTTCCCATATTAGGGAAGTTTTCAACTGTAATCTCTTCAAATATTTTCTCAGTCCCTTTGTTTTTCTCTTTTTCTGGGACCCCTATGATTCGAATGTTGGTGCATTTAATGTTGTCCCAGAGGTGTCTGTGACTGTCCTCAATTCTTTTCATTCTTTTTTTCTTTGTTCTGCTCTGCGGTAGTTATTTCCACTATTTTATCTTCCAGGTTACTTACACATTCTTCTGCCTCAGTTATTCTGCTATTGATTCCTTCTAGAGAATTTTCAATTTCATTTATTGTGTTGTTCATCATTGTTTGTTTGCTCTTTAGTTCTTCTAGGTCCTTGTTAGATGTTTCATGTATTTTCTCCATTCTATTTCCAAGATTTTGGATCATCTTTACTATCATTACTCTGCATTCTTTTTCAGGTAGACTGCCTGTTTCCTCTTCATTTGTTTGTTTTGGTGGGTTTTTACTTTGCTCCTTCATCTGCTGCATATTTCTCTGTCTTCTTATTTTGCTTAACTTACTGTGTTTGGGGTCTCCTTTTTGCAGGCTGCAGGTTCGCAGTTCCTGTTGTTTTTGGTGTCTGCCCCCAGTGGGTAAGGCTGGTTCAGTGGGTTGTGTAGGCTTCCTGGTGGAGGGGACTGGTGCCTCTGTTCTGGTGGATGAAGCTGGATCTTGTCTTTCTGGTGAGTAGGACTGAGTCCGGTGGTGTGTTTTGGGGTGTCTGTGACCTTATTATGGTTTTTAGGCAGGCTCTCTGCTAATGGGTGGGGTTGTGTTCCTGTCTTGGTAGTTGTTTGGTATGGGGTGTCTGGCACTGGGCCTTGCTGATCGTGGTGTGGAGCTGGTTTTTAGTGTTGATACGGAGATCTCTGGGAGAGCTCTTGCTGATTGATATTATGTGGGGCTGGGAGGTGTCTGGTGGTCCACTGTCCTGATCTCAGTTCTCCCACCTCAGAGGCTCAGGCCTCATACCCAGCCGGAGCACCAAGACCCCGTCAGCCACGTGGCCTGTTCCATAGTTGCATATAAAATGTGCTCCATTGTGAACACTTTCAAAGCCAGAAACCGGAGGTCAAAACTGTACTGCACAGCCAACTTTGCAGCTATCTGCCCAAACAACCTTACTGTGTGGAGCCTTTCAGCTGCTCCCAAACGTTGATGCCTTTTTCCAACTGCCAAGCACTGGGGCAGCCGGTGCTGCTTTGGGGAATTTTTTTTTAATTTTATATCTTTATTGGAGTATAATTGCTTTTCATTGTTGTGTTAGTTTCTGGCTTTGGGCCATTTTGAAGGGAAGGTCCTCAGGACAAGTGATCCTGGCAACTGCTAGGGGCTTACCCGAAAATTCCCTGATCAGGCTGGCTAGCCATGAGTAGCAAGGATCCTGGCTGGCTGTGCCAAAACTTGTTACGTAGTCCAAGCTTGTACTGGTGTTGACCTCTTAGCTTTTGCTTGTCTTGTAAAACTTTGATCTCCCTTTCACATCTGAGTGAAAGCCTTGCAGGGTAGAGTATTCTTGGTTGTAGTTTTTACTTTTCATCTCTTTAAATACATTGTGTCACTCCCTTCTGGCCTGCAGAATTTCTGCTGAGAAGTTAGCTGATAGCTTTATGGGGGTTCCTTTGTAGGTAACTTGTTGCTTTATGGGGGTTCCCTTGTGGGTGACTTGTTGCTTTTACCTTGCTGCTTTCAATGTTGTTTCTTTATTTTTAATTTTTGCCATTTTAATTATAATGTTCTTGGTGGGCTGCTTTTTAGGTTGATCCTGTTTGACACTCTCTGTGCTTCCTGGACCTGGATGTTTTCCCAGAAGTCTCTTAAACTCTCCTCATTTGTTTTTATTCTTTTTTTTTTTTTTTCTGTTCAGTTTCAGTGATTTACACAATTCTGCCTTCCAGTTCCTTTGTATCATATAATGTTCTGTTGATTCCTTCTAGAGTATTTTTTATTTCAGTTATTGCATTTTTCAGTGCTGTTTGGTTCTTCTTTATATTTTCTAACTGTTCATTCATTCTTCTCACAAGTTCTTGAACATCTTTATGATCATTATCTTAAACTCTTTTTCAGGTAGGTTGCTTATCTCCACTTCACTTATAGTTCTTCTGTGGTTTTATCTTGTTTCTTTACTTGGAATGTTTTTCTCTGTTTCCTCAATTTGCGTGATTCACTGTTTTTATTTCTGTGTATTTGGTAGGTTGGTTACATTTCCTGATCTTGGAGAAGTGGCTTTATGTAGGAGATGTCCTATGTGGCCCAGCAGCATACTCCTCTCTGGTCACCAGAGCTTTGTGTTCTATGGGTTCCCTCTATAGGGGCTGCATGGGTCCTTCTTTTGTGGCTGGCTGACAATTGTGGGTGTACCGGTGTACGTTGGTGGCCCTCAGTCCTGTTGGTTGCCAGGCCCTGCCTTGTGTGGAGGCTGCCAACTGCTGGTGGATGGGGTTGGGTGGGGGTGGGGCTGGGTCATGGCTTGACTGGCTGCATGGCCACCCACCACCCAACCTGGTAGTGGCCTGCAGGTGGTTGGCTGGATTCTGACTTGGTTGGCCAAGGGGCCCAAGGTGTCCTGCAGCTGGTGTTGGCCTGCTGTTGGGCAGGGCCAGGGCCCTGGGTGTCTGGGGTGGTGCCAGACTACTAGTGGGTGGGCCGGGTCTTTACACAACTTGCTGTGGGGGGCTGTGGTGGTCCTGGGGCTTGGGTTGGCTTGCTGGTGGGCAGAGTCAGGGCCCAGGAGGACCTGGGGCTAGTGCCGGCCCACTGATGGGCAGAACCAGCTCCTGGGGTCTTTGGCTGTGGGGCCTGAAAGTTCTGGAGCTGGTGTTGGCCTTCTGTGGGCAGTGCCTGGGCCCAGAGTTTGTGGCTGCAGGGCCTTGGGGGTTCTGGGGGTGGTGTCTGCCACAGGTGGGTGGGGCTGGGGCCCATCAGATCTCAGGGCTGGTGCCAGACCCCTGGTGTGTGAGGCCGGGACTGGGGCTAGTGCTGGCCCACTGGTGGGTGGGGCTGGGTCAGACGACTAGCTGTGTGTGTGTGTGTGTGTATGTGAGTGGTTCCCGGGGGTCCCAGTGCTGGTGGTGGCCCACTTGTAGGTGGGTCCGGGTCCTGGGTCCTATGGTGGGTGGTGTCACGTACTGGGATGGCTGGGGGCTCAGGGGGTTCTACAGCAATCAACCTGCTGGTGGGTAGGTCTGTGTTCCTGCCCACCTAGCTGCCTGGCTTGGGGCATCCCAGGGCTGGTGCTGTCTGGTGGGCAGGGCTGGTCTGCCACTGACTGGCTAGAGGGAGGATTCTAAAGTGGCACTTAGCACCAGTGTCCTGGTGGTGGGATGAGCTTCCCAAAAATGGCTGCTGCCAGTGTCGTTGTTCCCAGAGAGAGTTTCAGTTGCCTTCTGCCTCCTGGGAGTCTCTCCAAGATCAGCAAGTGGGTCCTACCCAAGCTCCATTCAAATAACTGCTTCTGCCCTGGGTCTTGAAACATATGAGATTTTGTTTGTGCTCTCTTAAGAGTGGAGTCTTTATTTCCCACAGCCCTCTGGCTCTCCCAGAAGTAAGCCCTACTGGCTTTCAGAGCCAAACAGTCTGGAGGTTCATATTACTTGTGTACACCCCCGGGTTGAGGAGCCTGATGTGGAGCTAGGATCTTTCGCTCCTTGGGGAGAACCTCTGCAATTGTAATTATTCTCCCATTTGTGGGTTGCCTACACTGGGAATATGGGTGATGACGATACTGCATCTTCACCCTTTCTACTTGTCTTGTTGTGGTTTCTTCTTTATAGCTTTAGCTGTAGAAGATCTTTTCTGCTAATCTTCAGGTCACTCTTATAGATAGTTGCTCTGTAAATAATCATGATTTTGCTGTGCCTGTTGAAGGAGGTGAGCTCAGGGTCTTCCTTCTCTGCCATCTTGGCCACTGCTTGCATCATAAAGACTTCTAATGGTTTAACAGCTTGGCTAATTGGTTAACACAAAAAAATAAACTTTGGTTTATGTATTCAGAGTCTAAATGAAAAACAGGAAGGTAAATAAAAAGAACCAGTAATGGGCTTCTCCTTTTCATTTGGCCCTTGTAGATTGAACACATTTGATACTTGTAGTCTATGCATCAGGCAGAGTGGCAGAAGCTTGGTTGTCATTGAGCCTTTAGGGCTTAGCAGAGTTGATGAGAAACTGTAAATGGTCATCAAGACTTGGAGCTTCATGGAAAGAAAACCTGAATATACAGTGAGTATGTTAGCTTAGTGGTTATTATGGTATTACTGCTGGGAGAATGGGTCACTTAGGGAATCATCCATACCTGGAAAAGTCTTGAAGCAGAACTCATGTTGAGGGTTTCTGCTAAACTCTATCTCTTAGAAAGCAGTCCTTGTTAGTATTAATCAGGATGCTGGGTGCAGTGATGAAGTAAAGGAGGACTGAATTCTTAAAGTTCACATTTAGACAAAAGTTTAGACATTTTGAGATGAGGAGATGAGTGTGAGACGTGATCTTTAGGGAAAACATTGATGATGAAAAAAAGAGAGAGCTCTTTTAGGTGCTTTTGTGCTTGACTCTGTTGTTCATCTTTTCTTAAGAAGCTTGGTTTAAGTTTAGACTCCTTTTCATAGCAGCTCTAAACTTGCTGTAGACAGTACAGAAATGAGTGGATAAACTTTATTTAGATACTCTGATAGCTTAGCCAGTGACTGTGACCTGACCAAATATGGTAGTAATGTCAAGATAAAGTGGGGAATGTCAAAATGCTGTTTGCAACCTTTTGGAAGTAAAGCTCCTGACAAAGTGGTTTGAAAATAGTGTTGAAAACCCTATGATTAAATGACAACAAGAGCATGAGAAGAGATTTTTTTTCCCCTAAAATCAGTTTAGTGTATTTGGGCAGAAACAAAGGGAAGAAGTTGCTCTTGGTTAAATTGGTTGATAGAGGATTTGGAGGCATTGTTTCCTGTAGAGAAAAGATCTGTACCCTAAACTATAATTTTTCTAACTTCTGTTGCATGTGTTGCTGCATTTCCTTTTTCCATGTGCTCTTATTATTTTTGTGGCAAATGTATTTTTAAACATCTCTGGGATAATTATCACTATTAATTAGTTTTGATATTCCTTTTTAATGATATTTTCATTTATTCCTTTTGCTAGCTGGATTGCCTTTTGCAATTCTTACTTCAAGGCATACCCCTTTCCAACGAGGATTATTCTGTAATGATGAGTCCATCAAGTACCCTTACAAAGAAGACACCATACCTTATCCGTTATTAGGTGGAATAATCATTCCATTCAGTATTATCGTTGTAAGTTAAATCCACTTTTCCAAGTTTATCACTTTTGGGCAATTGGCTTAGTTTTGTGTTAACCTGTTAATGATTGAATGTATAACCCTCTAAAACAATGTGTTTTTTTAACCTTTAATGTTATTTGATCAAAATAATCTCAGCTATTTTAAGTGGGGCCAAAAGAGCAACAATGTATAATCAGAAGAACCTTACTGAACATGTGTAGGTTTTATGCTAACCTTTCTAAGTCACTGTGATTTTTTTTAGAGCTCTAATTTGCTATTGTTTCAGTAATAATGCAATAGATGACTATTGTATCAGTGTATTTCTAGCATACTTTTTACGTAGGATATTATTTTATAATTTATTGAGACTGTGCATATGAACTGACTTTCTAGTTACTGAGTTCTAGAAAAGTCTTAACAGGTGTTAAGACTTCATTTAACCCATGTTTAGTTTACTTTAAAGAATTTTTAGATAACGGCAGAAATAGAAGAGCCTGAATTCTATATATAATTAGAAGTGAACACGACAAAGAATTTTTACTGGTACTAAAACACTGTAGTAATTATTGTTTTCTAGGATTTCAGGTGGGAATGCTTAGGGAATGTGCTCTGGGGAGAAGATATCAAGTAATTAGACTACATGATTTTTATAATCGCTTGACTCGGATTCTATGACTTTAATTAGTTTTATGCTCCATAACTTGTAACTTTAGAAATAAGATTTGTGTTACAAGCAGAAAATATGGTCTCATCCAGGAGATAGACCAAAAAGATAATAGCATATCTAGCTTGTCTGTTCTGGAGTTTATTAAAAAACAAAACAAATCTTCTTGATTTAGAAATTTAATGTCTTATTGCAGAATGATCACAGCTCCTTGTTAGCACTAAAAGTTAATCAACTCATAATTTGTGGTGTATAATTAATAAAAGAAAACCTCTGCTATACAAATGTTTGTTTTGCAAGACTCTGAGCTCCTTGAAGGTAGAGGTGGTGCCTTGTTCATCTTGGTATCCTCACTGTTGCCATGGACCCTGACATGTCCTAGGTGCTGGAATGAAACTTGAGAGATTTTGCTGTAATGTTGGTGACTCTCCTACAGTATAGTGAAGTTTTAAGAAATCAGTGGTTTGTTTAATCTAGACAGATCTTTACACTGAGTTTTTACTATTAAAAGAAAGAAAGCCAAGCCTATGATCCTTCCATTAAAGAGGGAATATGAGTATCAGGGTCTTTTTTTTAAAGTATATGTTTCTGGGACTTCCCTAGTGGCGCAGTAGTTAAGAATCCGCCTGCCTGTGCAGGTGACACGGGTTCGAGCCCTGGTCCAGGAAGATCCCACATGCCGCGGAGCAACTAAGCCCGTGCGCCACAACTACTGAACCTGCGCTCTAGAATCCGCGAGCCACAGCTACTGAGCCTGAGTGCCACAACTACTGAAGCCCATGTGCCTAGAGCCCATGATCTGCAACAAGAGAAGCCACTGCAATGAGAAGCCCACGCACCACAATGAAGAGTAGCCCCCGCTCGCCACAACTAGAGAAAGCTGGTGCACAGCAATGAAGACCCGATGCAGCCTAAATAAATAAATAAATAAATAAAAATAAAGTATGTGTTTCTGAGAGAATAGCTCTTTAAATATAAAAATTTTAGTAGGACTCTTCTGCAAATAGTAGCTGATTTCAGACAAGATTCAAGTACTCAAACACTGCTACAAATGTACTTGTCTTTCAATTCTACTTTTGTTTGTATCTCAGTAA
The DNA here is from genome assembly GCF_937001465.1 of Orcinus orca. Lineage (NCBI taxonomy): Eukaryota > Metazoa > Chordata > Mammalia > Artiodactyla > Delphinidae > Orcinus > Orcinus orca. The sequence goes on from NC_064561.1 coordinate 142,664,836, forward strand.
GAAGGATGCTGCATAAGCAAAACTACAGAAATCTGCTACAGACCAGAGGCCTGCAACAGGACAGGGTGCTGTGTAGCCTGCACAGCTAACGCAGAACGTGACAGACACTCAGTTAGCAAAACTTGTTATTTGTATTTTATTAACTTGGAAGTTTTGATTATTTCACCATCACCTGTGAGAAAGTTATCTTTGTAAAACAGCAAGTAAGTTGAGTGTAGTTTTCCTTAAAAAGAGCAGACTGTTTAAAGGTGCTGTAAAAGTACTTTTTTCATATCAACTGTATCAACAGAGACAAACACTGCTTAGGGCAGTGGTTTTATATACTAATTTAAAATAATTTCAGTTTATTCACTAACTCAGCTTCTTTCAGGCAGCACTTGGTTAGACTTGTATATGTTTAATTTAATTTCTAGAAAGTAAATTATTTCTTTTAAAAATAAAATCAGGACTGTGATTGGGACTTCATACCAGGCCTTTGATTTGACTTGCAAATGATCCACACATACATGAGTGATTGAGGGAGCCCGATAGAGAATCAGAATTAATATAGTTTCTCAGAAGCCAAGGGAGAATTTCAATAAGGGCAAAATAGTCAGTGATGTTTTATACTACTGAGAAGTTAAGATTTGGGTTGATAAAAATCTGTTTTGACTTTTTTGGAGAGATATTCAGTAGAATAAAGGGAATGGAGGTATTTAGACATATTTAGGAAGGAGTGGAAGTACGCCAATGATTTTAGACTGTTCTTTGGGAAGGTGGGTCCTGAGTGGAAGACACATAACTGTAGTGACAGTGTAGAGATGTATAAAATTATCTTGGTTGGTGGAGATATAAAGAAGATGGTGAGAAAATACTCTGGTACATAGGTTTTAAATGGTTGAATCACGCTGATTTAGATAATTATTAGCTTTGATCTTCAAAGTATTCTGTTTTACTCCCCAAACATCATCTTTAGTTCTTTAGTAATTTATCCTGTCTTTATTTGGAGTAGTAAATAATGCGTGACCAGTAATCTCAGCTCTAAGATTAGGGCACAGTTAATTTAAGCGTGGACTTCACCAGAGGCTGAGTTGGTATAAATGGCTCAAAGGGCAAGATAAGGTATTAAAATGAAATGAAAATGTGTCTTGCATGTGTAGTGCAATGCACAGACACATCCCTGCATTTAATTTAGAAGAATTAATTTAGGACATCTCTACTGTCTATTTTTTATATAATAAAAAAATGATGTAAGGCGACCTAGCATTTGTTGGCTTTAGAACCCCTCACACCCTTTCCCAGAATTAAGGGCTAAGTTTCAGCATATACCACTTCTGTAGATCAACTTTTAATCTGTGCCCAGTGCTCTGAATGTTCCTAGTGAACATATTTTTGGTCATCAGTGGCAGGAACCAGGGTTTGGGTGGCCCTAAACAATGATCATTATGACTAGGAAGACTCACAGAGACCAGTACTTGTTTTTGGAAAGTAGTTGAGTGCTTACACAAGAAGAGCTGATAGCTGAGAAGTGGAAGTTTTGACTGCTCAAATTGTGGTTGACTAATATATTTGGTATATATTTCAAATTATCGAAGATCAACTCCATAGCAAAACATTAGAGATATCCTTTCTTGCTGCTAATCTATCAAGGCAGTTGCTGGAACACCTTAACAGCCTGAGGAGACTGTAATATACTTTAATTCAAGGCCTCTAGGGCAATCGCCGGGGAGAACCCTAAGCACAGTTGGGGAGGTATGGTATCCCCAGAAGTGCGTGTGGTTTTCCTCTCCTGTGAGGCCTGTTCTCAGCAAAGGTTTGATTAAGTCATTCACATTAAGGATTATAATGAGGAATATATTTCTGTGGGGTTTAACATGTTTAAATTAAGGGTGTTTACCTTTTCCCCAAGAGGCGAATTGAAATTTACTGACCACCAGCTCTGTTTTAGGTCACTATGGTGGTACTAGCTTTCTGTTGAACTAAAAATTCATTCTTGCTTTTGTAGAGTTCATAGTCTAGTTGTCAAAGTTATGACATTCTAATTATGGAATTCTAGGAGCCTTTGAGCCAGATGAGGAAAAAAATTTTGGTATCAGGTTCTTGAAATCCCTTTCAGGAGGCAACCATTTATTTCATCTGTGGTAAGGCTCACCCTGAAGATAATTAGTCGTCACTAATAGAAATGTTTGAATGCTTTGTAAAATTGTTTATGTAAATTTAAGACGAAGCAGTGAAACTCTTAAGTGAAACTTTGTGATTTATATCCACCCCCAACATAAATTAGCAAGCAGAATTTTTTTTAAGTGTTTATTTTGGTCTCAGGTAGCTAGAGTGTGGTTTATTTTATCAGCAATTTAAATTTTTTGTAATGTTGCCATTCAGTATTTTTTCAGATTTCTCAGGATATTGGCCTGTGAACTTGGGAAGTATTTGAAAACCTTTTTACGCCTTTAATTACACTGGTGCGTGCTCACACACACACTCTAATAGAATCTGGGAAGTCTCTGACTCCCATTTTACAAAAGTCAGTGAAAATTAAAAGAGGAAGGAATCATTTGAAATGTTGTGTTGGAGAAGGAGAGTATCAAGTGTGTGTTTGGTCTTTTAATGAGACTTGTTAAGGAATCCAGCCCTAAATGTCTCCGGGAGAGGCAGGACTGGGAGGCCTTGACAGCTGATCTCTGCCCTCTGTACCCTTTGGCCTCTGTGTTTGATCCCTGCTTTTATTATATTGGCTTTTTCCTCTCTGTGGGACTGTTTTACCCTTTTTAACATGATGAATATTTTTGATTCAAAGGAATGTTTGATGCAAATGCAGATTCTGTCAGATAAAAGTACTTATGTAAGGGATATTCTAATTGGGAAGTTTGTATTCTTTGAAAAACCATGTTTTTTATCCTCCATGATACATCATTGTCTACTTATTAAGGCTTAGTTTATTTGAATACAAGTAAAGAAATAAGGTTTTATTGTTCCAAGGTAGACTTTGAAATTATTTTGGCTTTGCCATTGCTCTGTAAGCAAAGTATCAATTGCTCTGACACCTTTTTTTGTGGTCTAGAATTAGATATCCTGTTCTCCATTTGAAAAGGAAAAAAGGGGGAGGTATTTTTAAAACAAATATTTTATTGTGATTTACCATTTTCTTTTCTATTTTTTACTTTGTTTAAAGTGCCTGGTTGCTGCTTTAACATTATTTTTCTGTTTTTTTTTTTCAGATGATTGTTGGAGAAACCCTATCTGTTTACTTTAACCTCTTGCACTCGAATTCCTTTATCAGGAATAACTACATAGCCACTATTTACAAAGCCATTGGAACATTTTTATTTGGTGCAGCTGCTAGTCAGTCCCTGACTGATATTGCCAAGTATTCGATAGGCAGACTGCGGCCTCACTTCTTGGATGTTTGTGACCCAGACTGGTCAAAAATCAACTGCAGTGATGGCTACATTGAAAACTACATATGTCGAGGGAATGCACAAAAAGTGAAGGAGGGCAGGTGCGTGTTAAATTTTTAATGCTTGTTTTATCTTGTGTATTCTTGGAATAGAAGGTTTCAGTGATTGGAAGATGAGTCATCCACTAATTCAGAGAGAAGCTAGTGTAATCAGCAGGAGGTGAACTGAGATCATGTTTGATCTATTTTCTCTACTTACTCTTTTTTCCTGTTTTATCCCTATACTCCATTTAAGAGCATTTTAATGCAACTCTTTTCATCTTCAGTGTATAATAATATAAAATGAACCTTTTAGATCATACAGACCAGGGTCAGCAAACTTTTTCTTAAGGTGCCAGATAATAAATATTTTAGGCTTTGTGGACCGTATGTTGACTAGTATCCAACTCTGCCTTTGTAGCAGGAAAAAGCAGTCACAGACAGTCCTTGAACAAGTGAGTGTAGCTGTGTCCCAGTGAAACTTTATTTATTACATAAACAGTGGCTGCCCTGTGGGTTATAGTTTGCTTACTTCTGATCTAGTCCAACCAGGTATGAAGCTCTGCTAGATCTCTTAGTATTCCTGGAGTATTTTTTTGTAAGGTAACTTCATTCATATTTTGATAGCTCTAGGTCCTCAGGTTGCTTTCTTATAACACACTTGTTGGGCTACTTTCTACATCAGGAGCACTGTTAGACATGAATGAAAGAGAATGTTTGGAACCCAGAAGGTCTAATGCCTTTAATTTATAGATGAGCAGACAGAGGGCCAATAACATTAAATAAAGCCACTAATTAGTAGCAGAGCCAATTCCTCATCCCAAGTCTCAGAATTGTCAGTCTTTTCTATATGTTTGACCTTCTTGTATTTTAAGATAGCTGTTACCATTTTCCTTTATTTATTCATCCAACAAATACTTTCTCTCAGAAAAACATCCTCTGATTTTTTTTTTTTTTAATATATGATTCCCAGACACTTTATTATCCTTGTTAGTTCTTTTGTAAGTCACAGAGGCCTGCTAGTACCCATCGGTATTTGCATTTAGTGGGGATGAAAAACACCTTATTTAAGAGTATGCATTATGCTATGTATTTGGCATTCAGCAGTGAACAAGACAGCTCTGGTTTCTATCTTCATGGAGCTTAGTCTAGCAGGGAAGACTTACATTAAACAATGTTGACAATGGAATAGAATCTCCCTGTTGATAACAAGGCCGAAGAATAGACAGGCTGTTGAATGGCAAGCTCTGAGGTGATGATATGAGGACTGATATGGGTGTAAAGTCTTAATGAAGGGGGGAAAGTGACTTAAGTGCTAACTGGTTGAGAAGTAGATAGTGGAAGGTGGTATTGTTGATTTGAGCATAGGTAAGCAAGCATTTTTTATAAGAGGGAAAGAATGGTCCAGAAATGGCTTTGAGGAGTGATGAAGATAATCAAGACCAACACTGGACTCTTAAGGTGTGGGATGTAGATATCTCATTCTCTGCTTTGATAGTAATACAGGGCCAAGCAGTGTCCTAGGGAAAGGCTCTTTAGTTTAATAACTAGGAGATGTGAAGTTTCAGTGAAGAGTTTGAAGACACAGGGAAATACAGAGGATTTTAACCATAGAATTGGAATTCCAGAATGTACAGTGGAGGAGTTGGGTTGGAAGGGATAATTAGTGGCTTGGCTGGAGAAGAGAAAGCTTATTTTGATAGAGATTGCTTCTAATTTGTTGATCAGTTTGTGAAGAACTGCCATTTTGATATTAAGTCCTCTAATCCATGAGTATGGTATATCTTTCCATTTATTTGATGTTCTTTAGTTTCTCTTAGCAATAGTTTTTAGATTTTGGTGTCCATGTCGTGCACACATTTTGTTAAATATATCACTGAGTTTTTAATATTTCTTTTTTTTTTTTTTTTTTTGCTGTACGCGGGGCCTCTCACTGTTGTGGCCTCTCCCATTGCGGAGCACAGGCTCCGGACGCGCAGGCTCAGCGCCCATGGCTCACGGGCCCAGCCGCTCCGCGGCATGTGGGATCTTCCTGGACTGGAGCATGAACCCGTGTCCCCTGCATCGGCAGGTGGACTCTCAACCACTGTGCCACCAGGGAAACCCTTTAATATTTCTTGATGCTATTACGAAAGGGTTTTTAAAAAATTTTTAAATTGATTTCTAGTTGTTATGTTTAGAAATAAACCAAACAAACAAGAAGTTGGTTTTTTTATATGGTTTTATTTGGCCTTTTATCCTATAACCTTGTTAATGTAACTTATTAGTTGGAGTAACTTCTTTTATAGGTTCTTCAAGATTTTCTCTGTTCCTCTTCATACTGTCTGTGAATAAAGAGAGTTATACTTCTTTTTTTCCCTTCTATATTGCCTTTTATTTCTTTTCCTTGCTGTATTATACTGGCTAAGACTGCTAATACAATGTTGAAAGAAGTGGGGAGAGCAGATAATGCTTGTTTTATTCCTGACCTTAGGTAGAAAGCATTCAGTGTTTCACCATTAAATATATTACCTATGTGTTTTCTGTAGATGTCCTTTATTAGATTTTTGTCGAAAGTGTGTGGTTTGTCAGATGCTTTTTCTATGGCTGTTGAGAAGGTCATATTGTTTTCCTTCTTTATTCTCTCAATACAATGTATGCCTTTAATTTTGGAATATTAAAGCAACTTTTCATTCCTGGGAATAAACTCCACTTGGTCATGGTATATAAAATCTTTTTATATTAAGTGGATTCAATTTGCTAATGTTTTGTTAATGATTTTTTCTTCTGTGTTCATGAGTGTTATTTGTCTATAGTTTTCTTTTAAAGTTGTTGCCTAGATTTGATATCAGTGTTTGGTATTAAGGTTTGATAGAATTTGCCAGTAAATACATTTAGACTTGGAGTTTTCTTTGTAGGAATGTTTTTTTAAGAAATGGATGTAGGATTATCAGGTTATTCCTTTCTTTTTTTTTTAAAATTTATTTATTTGGTTTTGGCTGCATTGGGTGTTTGTTGCTGTGCGCAGGCTTTCTCTAGTTGCGGTGAGTGGGGGCTGCTGTTCACTGTGGTGCACGGGCTTCTCATTGTGTTGGCTTCTCTTGTTGCAGAGCACAGCTCTAGGCACACAGGCTTCAGTAGTTGTGGCACACGGACTCAGTAGTTGTGGCTCACAAGCTCTAGAGCGCAGGCTCAGTTGTGGCGCACGGGCTTAGTTGCTCTGCGGTATGTGGGATCTTCCCAGACCAGGGCTTGAACCCATATCCCCTGCATTGGCAGGCGGATTCTTAACCACTGCGCCACCAGGGAAGTCCTGGTTATCTCTTTCTTATATGAGCTTTTGTCATTTGCCTTTTAAGGATTTGTCTATTTATCTAAATTATCAAATTTATTGACATCAAGTTGTTCACAGTGTCTCCTTACTGTCCTTTTATTGTTTGTAAGAAGTGTAGAGCAAGCCCCTCTTACATTCCTGCCATTGATAATTTGTGTCTTAATCTCTTTTTTCTGGAGTGGTCTGGCACGAAGCTTTCAATTTTATTAATCTTTTTATTAGTTTCATTGGTTTCTTTTGGGGTCATTGACTTTATTGTTTTTCTATATTCAATTTCCTTTATTTCTGCTATTTTATTTACTTCTGCATGCTTTCAGTTTTATTAGCTCTCTTTTGTAGTTTCATAAGGTAGAAACCTAGATCATTAGCTATGTCACAAATTTTGATATATTGTATCTTCATTTTCATTTAAAAATATTTTCTAATTTCCCTTGTGTTTTCCTCTTTGATCAATGGGTTATTTATCTTTCTGTAATTTATTTGTGGTTAAATTACATTGTAATCATAGAACATACTTTGTATGATTAGAATGCTTTTAAATGTATTGAGGTTCATTTCATTGCCCAGCATATGATCTGTCCTTGAGAATATACCATGTGCATTTGAAGAGAATGTGTATTCTGCTGTTTTGGGGGTGGAATGTTCTATAGATGTAAATTTGGTCAAGTTGATTGATAGTGTTATTCAAATAATCTATATCTGTATGAATTTTCTACAGAGATGTTTTGTCAGTTATTCTTAGGAGTTTGAAATCTCTATAACTGTTGATTGTTTTTGTTCTTTCCTTTCTGTTAGCTTTTGTTTCATTTATTTTGTGATTCTGCTCTTTGTTGTATAACATTTCTAAATGTTCTTTTTTCCAGCTGTAGGTACCCTTTTCTGTATGAACTCTCTTTTTTTTGAATTTTATTTATTTTTTTATACAGCAGGTTCTTATTAGTTATCCATTTTATACATATTAGTATATATATGAACTGTCTCTCTTTGTTTCTAGAAATATCCTTTACCTTAAGTCTGTTTTGTCTGATAATAATATATAGCCACTCTCGTACTCTCATGTTTTATTGCATGGATAGTATATATTTTCCATAAGTAAAACTTTTAGTTCATTTGAATCTTGGAATATAAAGTGCGTTTGTTGGATATTTAAAGTATGTAGGTCAGGTCTTGTTTATACTTTTTAATCTAGTGTAAAAAATCCCTGCTTTTTGATTAGAGTGTTTAATTAATTCACATTATTGTAATTATCCATTGTGGATTTAGGTCTGCCATTTTGCTCTGTGTTTTCTATTTGTCTCATCTTGCTGTCTTTTTTTTTAAATTGAGGAATAATTGACATGTAATGTATTTTAACATATTAGTTTCAGGTGTAATTTCTTTTTTTCATCTCTTGATTTCTATTCTTATACTGCTTTCCTTTGTATTACACAAATATTTTTTAGTGTAAATTTTAAGTATTCTGACATTTAGTCTAAGTTTTTGGTTATTTTTTGGCGTTTCTGTAGTGATTACATCTTTTTGTCATAATTTACTTCAAGTTAATGCTTTTTAAAAATTTTTTAAAATTTTATTTTTTTATACAGCAGGTTCTTATTAGTCATCAGTTTTATACACATCAGTGTATACATGTCAATCCCAATCGCCCAATTCAGCACACCACCATCCCCACTCCCCCGCGGCTTACCCCCCTTGGTGTCCACACGCTTGAGAATGTCCATATGTTCTCTACATCTGTGTCTCAACTTCTGCCCTGCACACTGGTTCATCTGTACCATTTTTCTAGGTTCCACATAAATGCGTTAATATACGATATTTGTTTTTCTCTTTCTGACTTACTTCACTCTGTATGACAGTCTCTAGATCCATCCACATCTCAACAAATGACTCAATTTCGTTCCTTTTTATGGCTGAGTAATGTTCCATTGTATACATGTACCACAACTTCTTTATCCATTCGTCTGTCGATGGGCATTTAGGTTGCTTCAATGACCTGGCTATTGTAAATAGTGCTGCAATGAACATTGGGGTGCGTGTGTCTTTTTGAATTATGGTTTTCTCTGGGTACATGCCCAGTAGTGGAATTGCTGGATCATATGGTAATTCTATTCTTAGTTTTTTAAGGAACCTCCATAGTGTTCTCCATAGTGGCTGTATCAATTTACATTCCCACCAACAGTGTAAGAGGGTTCCCTTTTCTCCACACCCTCTCCAGCATTTGTTGTTTGTAGGTTTTCTGATGATGCCCATTCTAACTGGTGTGAGGTGATACCTCATTGTAGTCTTGATTTGCATTTCTCTAATAATTAGTGATGTTGAGCAGCTTTTCATATGCTTCTTGGCCATCTGTATCTCTTCTTTGGAGAAATGTCTATTTAGGTCTTCTCCCCATTTTTGGATTGGGTTGTTTATTTCTTTAATATTGAGCTGCATGACCTGTTCATATATTTTGCAGATTAATCTTTTGTCTGTTGATTTGTTTGCAAATATTTTCTCCCATTCTGAGGGTTGTCTTTTCGTCTTGTTTACAGTTTCCTTTGCTGTGCAAAAACTTTTAACTTTCATTAGGTCCCATTTGTTTATTTTTGTTTTTATTTCCATTACTCTAGGAGGTGGATCAAAAAAGATCTTGCTGTGATTTATGTCAAAGAGTGTTCTTCCTATGTTTTCCTCTAAGAGTTTTATAGTGTCTGGTCTTACATTTAGGTCCCGAATCCATTTTGAGTTTATTTTTGTGTATGGTGTTAGAGAATGTTCTAATTTCATTCTTTTACATGTAGCTGTCCAGTTTTCCCAGCACCACTTATTGAAGAGACTGTCTTTTCTCCATTGTATATCCTTGCCTCCTTTGTCATATAGATTAGTTGACCATAGGTGCGTGGGTTGATCTCTGGGCTGTCTATTTTCTTCCGTTGATCTATCTTTCTGTTTTTGTGCCACTACCATATTGTCCTGACTACTGTAGCTTTATAGTATAGTCTCAAGTCAGGGAGTCTAATTCCTCCAGCTCCGTTTTTTTCCCTCAAGACTGCTTTGGCTGTTCAGGGTCTTTTATGTCTCCATACAAATTTTAAGATTTTTTGTTCTAGTTCCCTAAAAAATGCCATTGGTTATTTGATAGGGATAGCATTGAATCTGTAGATTGCTTTGGGTGGTATAGTCATTTTCACAATATTGATTCTTCTAATACAAGAACATGGTATATATCTCCATCTGTTGGTATCATCTTTAATTTCTTTCATCAGTGTCTTATAGTTTTCTGCATACAGTTCTTTGTCTCCCTAGGTAGGTTTATCCCTAGGTGTTTTATTCTTTTTGTTGCAATGGTAAATGGGAGTGTTTCCTTAATTTCTCTTTCAGATTTTTCATCATTAGTATTTAGGCATGCAAGAGATTTCTGTGCATTAATTTTGTATCCTGCAACTTTACCAAATTCATTGATTAGTAGTTTTTTGGTGGCATCTTTAGGATTCTCTATGTATAGTATCATGTCATCTGCAAACAGTGACAGTTTTACTTCTTCTTTTCCAATTTGTATTCCTTTTATTTCCTTTTGTTATCTGATTGGCATGGCTAGGACTTCCAAAACTATGTTGAATAATAGTGGTGAGAGTGGACATCCTTGTCTTGTTCCTGATCTTAGAGGAAATGCTTTCAGTTTTTCTCCATGGAGAATGATGTTTGCTGTGGGTTTGTCGAATATGGCCTTTATTATGTTGAGGTAGGTTCCCTCTTTGCCCACTTCTGGAGAGTTTTTATCATAAATGGGTGTTGAATTTTGTCAAAAGCTTTTTCTGCATGTATTGAGATGATCATATGGTTTTTATTCTTCAGTTTGTTAATATGGTGTATCACATTGATTGATTTGCATATATTGAAGAATCCTTGCATCCCTGGGATAAATCCCACTTGATCATGGTGTGTGCTCCTTTTAATGTGCTGTTGGAATCTGTTTGCTAGTATTTTGTTCAGGATTTTTGCATCTATATTCATCAGTGATATTGTCCTGTAATTTTCTTTTTTTGTAGTATCTTTGGTTTTGTATCAGGGTGATGTGGCCTCAAGAATGAGTTTGGGAATGTTCCTTCTCTGCAAATTTTTGCAAGAGTTTGAGAAGGATGGGTGTTAGCTCTTCTCTGAATGTTTGATAGAATTCACCTGTGAAGCCATCTGGTCCTGGACTTTTGTTTGTTGGAAGATTTTTTTTTTTTTAACATCTTTATTGGGGTATAATTGCTTTACAATGGTGTGTTAGTTTCTGCTTTATAACAAAGTGAATCAGTTATACATATACATATGTTCCCATATGTCTTCCCTCTTGCGTCTCCCTCCCTCCCACCCTCCCTATCCCACCCCTCCAGGCTGTCACAAAGCACCGAGCCAATATCCCTGTGCCATGTGGCTGCTTCCCACTAGCTATCTACCTTACTACGTTTGTTAGTGTGTATATGTCCATGACTCTCTCTCGCCCTGTCACAGCTCACCCTTCCCCCTCCCCATAACCTCAAGTCCGTTCTCTAGTAGGTCTGAGTCTTTATTCCTGCCTTACCCCTAGGTTCTTCATGACATTTTTTTTTCTTAAATTCCATATATATGTGTTAGCATACGGTATTTGTCTTTTTCTTTCTGACTTACTTCACTCTGTATGACAGACTCTGGGTCTATCCACCTCATTACAAATAGCTCAATTTCGTTTCTTTTTATGGCTGAGTAATATTCCATTGTATATATGTGCCACATTTTCTTTATCCATTCATCCGATGATGGGCACTTAGGTTATTTCCATCTCCGGGCTATTGTAAATAGAGCTGCAATGAACATTTTGGTACATGACTCTTTTTGAATTTCGGTTTTCTCAGGGTATATGCCCAGTAGTGAGATTGCTGGGTCATATGGTAGTTCTATTTGTAGTTTTTTAAGGAACCTCCATACTGTTCTCCATAGTGGCTGAACCAATTCACATTCCCACCAGCAGTGCAAGAGGGTTCCCTTTTCTCCACACCCTCTCCAGCATTTATTGTTTCTAGATTTTTTGATGATGGCCATTCTGACTGGTTGAGATGATATCTCATTGTAGTTTTGATTTGCATTTCTCTAATGATTAATGATGTTGAGCATTCTTTCATGTGTTTGTTGGCAGTCTGTATATCTTCTTTGGAGAAATGTCTATTTAGGTCTTCTGCCCATTTTTGGATTGGGTTGTTTGTTTTTTTGTTATTGAGCTGCATGAGCTGCTTGTAAATTTTGGAGATTAATCCTTTGTCGGTTGCTTCATTTTCAAATATTTTCTCCCATTCTGAGGGTTGTCTTTTGGTCTTGTTTATGTTTTCCTTTGCTGTGCAAAAGCTTTGAAGTTTCATTAGGTCCCATTTGTTTATTTTTGTTTTTATTTCCATTACTCTAGGAGGTGGGTCAGAAAGGATCTTGCTGTGATTTATGTCATAGAGTGTTCTGCCTATGTTTTCCTCTAAGAGTTTGATAGTTTCTCACCTTACATTTAGGTCTTTAATCCATTTTGAGCTTATTTTTGTATATGGTGTTAGGGAGTGATCTAATCTCATACTTTTACATGTACCTGTCCAGTTTTCCCAGCACCACTTTTTGAAGAGACTGTCTTTTCTCCATTGTATATCCTTGCCTCCTTTGTCATATAGATTAGTTGACCATATGTGCGTGGGTTTATCTCTGGGCTTTCTATCCTGTTCCATTGATCTTTCTGTTTTTGTGCCAGTACCATACTGTCTTGATTACTGTAGCTTTGTAGTATAGTCTGAAGTCAGGGAGCCTGAATCCTCCAGCTCCTTTTTTCGTTCTCAAGATTGCTTTGGCTATTCGGGGTCTTTTGTGTTTCCATACAAACTGCGAAATTTTTTGTTCTTGTTCTGTGAAAAATGCCAGTGGTAGTTTGATAGGGATTGCATTGAATCTATAGATTGCTTTGGGTAGTAGAGTCATTTTCACAATGTTGATTCTTCCAATCCAAGAACATGGTATATCTCTCCATCTATTTGTATCATCTTTAATTTCTTTCATCAGTTTCTTATAATTTTTGCATACAGGTCTTTTGTCTCCTTAGGTAGGTTTATTCCTAGATATTTTATTCTTTTTGTTGCAGTGGTAAATGGGAGTGTTTTCTTGTTTTCACATTCAGATTTTTCATCATTAGTATATAGGAATTCCAGAGATTTCTGTGCATTAATTTTCTATCCTGTCACTTCACCAAATTCATTGATTAGCTCTAGTAGTTTTCTGGTAGCGTCTTTAGGATTCTCTATGTATAGGATCATGTCATCTGCAAACAGTGACAGCTTTACTTCTTCTTTTCCAATTTGGATTCCTTTTATTTCCTTTTCTTCTCTGATTGCTGTGGCTAAAACTTCCAAAGCGATGTTGAATAAGAGTGGTGAGAGTGGGCAACCTTGTCTTGTTCCTGATCTTAGTGGAAATGGTTTCAGTTTTTCACCATTGAGGACAATATTGGCTGTGGGTTTGTCATATATGGCTTTTATTATGTTGAGGAAAGTTCCCACTGTGCCTACTTTCTACAGGGTTTTAATCGTAAATCGGTGTTGAATTTTGTCGAAAGCTTTCTCTGCATCTATTGAGATGATCATATGGTTTTTCTCCTTCAATTTGTACATATGGTGTATCATGTTGATTGATTTGCGTATATTGAAGAATCCTTGCATTCCTGGAATAAACCCCACTTGATCATGGTGTATGATCCTTTTAATGTGCTGTTGGATTCTGTTTGCTAGTATTTTGTTGAGGATTTTTGTCTCTATGTTCATCAGTGATATTGGCCTGTAGTTTTCTTTCTTTGTGATATCCTTGTCTGGTTTTGGTATCCGGGTGATGGTGGCCTCGTAGAATGAGTTTGGGAGTGTTCTTTCGTCTGCTATATTTTGGAAGAGTTTGAGAAGGACAGGTGTTAGCTCTTCTCTAAATGTTTGATAGAATTCGCCTGTGAAGTCATCTGGTCCTGGGCTTTTGTTTGTTGGAAGATTTTTAATCACAGTTTCAATTTCAGTGCTTGTGATTGGTCTGTTCATATTTTCTATTTCTTCCTGATTCAGTCTTGGCAGATTGTGCATTTCTAAGAATTTGTCCAATTCTTCCAGGTTGTCCATTTTATTGGCATAGAGTTGCTTGTAGTAATCTCTCATGATCCTTTGTACTTATGCAGTGTCCATTGTTATGTCTCCTTTTTATTTCTAATTCTATTGATTTGAGTCTTCTCCCTCTTTTTCTTGATGAATCTGGCTAGTGGTTTATCCATTTTGTTTATCTTCTCAAAGAACCAGCTTTTAGTTTTATTGATGTTTGCTATCGTTTCCTTCATTTCTTTTTCATTTATTTCTGATCTGATCTTTATGATTTCTTTCCTTCTGCTAAGTTTGGGGGTTTTTTGTTCTTTCTCTGATTGCTTTAGGTGCAAGGTTAGGTTGTTTATTCGAGATGTTTCCTTTTCTTAAGGTAGGATTGTATTGCTATAAACTTCCCTCATAGAACTGCTTTTGCTGCATCCCATAGATTTTGGGTTCTCGTGTCTCCATTGTCATTTGTTTCTAGGTGTTTTTTGATTCCTCTTTGATTTCTTCAGTGATCACTTCGTTATTAAGTATTGTATTGTTTAGCCGTCATGTGTTTGTATTTTTTCAGATCTTTTACTGTAATTGATATCTAGTCTCATAGCGTTGTGGTTGGAAAAGATAGTTGATACAATTTCAATTTTCTTAAATTTACCAAGGCTTGATTTGTGACCCAAGATATGATGTATCCTGGAGAATGTTCCATGAGCACTTGAGAAAAATGTGTATTCTGTTGTTTTTGGATGGAATGTCCTATAAATATCAATTAAGTCCATCTTGTTTAATGTATCATTTAAAGCTTGTGTTTCCTTATTTATTTCCATTTTGGATGATCTGTCCTTTGGTGAAAGTGGGGTGTTAAAGTCTCCTACTATGAATGTGTTACTGTCGATTTCCCCTTTTATGGCTGTTAGTATTTGCCTTATGTATTGAGGTGCTCCTATGTTGGGTGCATAAATATTTACAGTTGTTATATCTTCTTCTTGGATCGATCCCTTTATCATTATGTAGTGTCTTTCTTTGTCTCTTGTAATAGTCTTTGTTTTAAAGTCTATTTTGTCTGTTATGAGAATTGCTACTCCAGCTTTCTTTTGATTTCCATTTGCATGGAATACCTTTTTCCATCCCCTCACTTGCAGTCTGTATGTGTCCCTAAGTCTGAAGTGGGTCTCTTGTAGACAGTATATATATGGGTCTTGTTTTTGTATCCATTCAGCAAGCCTGTGTCTTTTGGTTGGAAAATTTAACCCATTCACGTTTAGGGTAATTATCCATATGTATGTTCCTATGACCATTTTCTTAATGTTTTGAGTTTGTTTTCGTAGTTCCTTTTCTTCTCTTGTGTTTCCCACTTAGAGAAGTTCCTTTAGCATTTGTTGTAGAGCTGGTTTGGTGGTGCTGAATTCTCTTAGCTTTTGCTTGTCTGTAAAGCTTTGGATTTGTCCATCGAATCTGAATGAGATCCTTGCCTGGTAGAGTAATCTTGGTTGTAATTTCTTCCCTTTCATCACTTTAAGTATATCATGCCACTCCCTTCTGGCTTGTAGACTTTCTGCTGAGAAATCAGCTGTTAGTCTTGTGGGAGTTCCCTTGTATATTATTTGTCATTTTTCCCTTGCTGCTTTTAATAATGTTTCTTTGTCTTTAATTTTTGCCAATTTGATTACTATGTGTCTCGGCGTGTTTCTCCTTGGGTTTTCCTGTATGGGACTCTCTGCGCCTCCTGGACCTGGGTGGCTATTTCCTTTCCCATGTTTGGGAAGTTTTCGAGTATAATCTCTTCACATATTTTCTCTGGTTCTTTCTCTCTCTCTTCTCCTTCTGGGTCCCCTATAATGCGAATTTTGTTGTGTTTAATGTTGTCCCAGAAGTCTGTTAGGCTGCCTTCATTTCTTTTCACTCTTTTTTCTTTATTCTGTTCCGCAGCAGTGAATTCCACCATTCTGTCTTCCAGGTCATTTATCAGTTCTTCTGCCTCACTTATTTTGCTATTGATTCCTTCTAGTGTAGTTTTCATTTCAGTTATTGTATTGTTCATCTCTGTTTATTTGTTCTTTAATTCTTCTAGGTCTTTGTTGAACATTTCTTGCATCTTCTCAATCTTTGCCTCCATTCTTTTTCCGAGGTCCTGGATCATCTTTGCTATCATTATTCTGAATTCTTTTTCTGGAAGGTTGCTTACCTCCACTTCATTTAGTTGTTTTTCTGGGGTTTTATCTTGTTCCTTCATCTGGTACATAGCCCTCTGCCTTTTCATCTTATCTGTCTTTCTGTGAATGTGGTTTTTGTTCCACAGGCTGCAGGATTGTAGTTCTTCTTGCTTCTGCTGTGTGCCCTGTGGTGGAGGAGGCTATCTAAGAGGCTTGTGCAAGTTTCCCGATGGGAGGGACTGGTGCTGGGTAGAGCTGACTGTTGCTCTGGTGGGCAGAGCTCAGTAAAACTTTAATCTGCTTGACTGCTGATGGGTGGGGCTGCGTTCCCTCCCTGTTGGTTGTTTGGCCTGAGACTTCCAACACTGGAGCCTACCTTGGGTCTTTGGTGGGGCTAATGGCGGACCCTGGGAGGGCTCACGCCAAGGAGAACTTCTGCTGCCAGTGTCCTTGTCCCCATGGTGAGCCACAGCCACCCCCCCCCCGCCTCCGCAGGAGACCCTCCAACACTAGCAGGTAGGTCTGGTTCAATCTCCCTTGGGGTCACTGCTCCTTCCCCTGTGTCCTGATGCACATACCACTTTGTGCGTGCCCTCCGAGAGTGGAGTCTCTGTTTCCCCCAGTTCTGTCAAAGTCCTGCAGTCAAATCCCAGTAGCCTTCAAAGTCTGGTTCTCTAGGAATTCCTCCTCCTGTTGCCGGACCCGCAGGTTGGGAAGCCTGACGTGGGGCTCAGAACCTTCACTCCAGTGGGTGGACTTCTGTGGTATAAGTGTTCTCCAGTCTGTGAGTCACCCACCCAGCAGTTACGGGATTTGATTTTACTGTGATTGCGCCCCTTCTACCGTCTCATTGTGGCTTCTCCTTTGTCTTTGGATGTAGGGTATCTTTTTTGGTGAGTTCCAGTGTCTTCCTGTCGATGATTGTCCAGCAGCTAGTTGTGATTCTGCTGTTGTCACAAGAGGGAGTGAGAGCACGTCCTTCTACTCTGCCATCTTGGTTCGTCTAAACAATGCTGACTTTCTTATGGCAAAATTAGCCCTTTGTATACAGTATAGCTCTGTGCCCCCAACCTCCACACACTTTGGTTTATTATTGTCATATATATTAAATCTGTATACATTATAAACTCAACAAAATTGTGTTGTAATTTTTGTTTTAAACAGTCACGTTTAAAGAAATTAATAGAAGAAATTAACTGAAAGTCTCTTTAATGATTAGGAGATGTAGTGAATCTTCAGTGAAGAGTGTTAAAGATACAGGAAAATACAGGTTTCTTTGTTTATAGAACTGGATTTCCAGAGTGCCCAGTGGAGGGTTTGGAATTCCAGTTACCATCTGGTGTAATTTCCCTCAGGCTGAAGAAGTTTCTTTAGTATTTTTGTGGCTCAGGTTTGCTAGCAACTAATTCTCAGCTTTTTTTTTTGTCTGGAAATACCTTTTCTTTGCTTTAATTTTTCAAGAATAATTTTGCTGGATATAAAATTCTTTGGTATTTTCCTTTCCAAATTTTGGAATATGTCATTGCACAGTCTTCTGGTTTCTATCGTTTCTGATGAGAAATAATCTGTTAGTTGTATTCTTGTTCCCCTTTATGTGATGTATTATTTTCTCTTATACTGCTTTTGTTAATTTTACTCTGATGTGTCTAGGTATGGTTCTGTCTTTATATTTGTACTACTCAGAGTTTGTTGAGCTTCTTTATAGGTTTCACCATTCTAGTCTTAGTTCAGTACTTTTTCATCAAGCACTATGCCCGTGTCTTTAAGAATATGTTTCCTACATTAACCAACAGAAAATAGACAGGAAAACTCGAATGTTTTCTCTCAGCCAGGGAATTTAAGAAAGTCACTATGGTGATGAGGGTTTACCTCAACTCCAGAAAATGTTTTTGTAAATGCTTCTTAAAGGACACAAATTCTTTACACATGTATTGTTTTTCTGGTTCAGGTACATAAATCTTAACTCAAACTTTTTTTGTGACCTATCTTATTGAGAGATTTTTCTTTCTTATACAAGCCATTTGGACAAAATTTGAAGTAATATAATTTAGTTAAAATGGTATTAAAAGAATTACATTTTTCAGTCCATATGTGTCATCCTCTCTATCTCTTCCTAGTGTACCCAAATTGTCCAACGTGTACTATGACTCTCATTGTACTTTTGGCTGAAGTACACTTGGGTTTTTTACCCATCATCATCTCACATTTCTACATCAACCCACAAGCAGTTTTCCACTTAAAGTCCTATGTAAGGGTCAGGAAAACAATCTCTTCCAAAGCAGTATGAATATCTGGATAACTCAAATTGCAAAGCTATGTATATTGCAAATAATTATTTTATTTTTTTTAAACCCTTCAAAGACTTCCCATCACTCTTTTTTCTATTTATTTATTTATTTATTTATTTATTTATTTATTTATTTATTTGTCGTTGGCTGTGTTGGGTCTTCATTGCTGTGCGCGGACTTTCTCTAGTTGTGGCAAGTGGGGGCTACTCTTCATTGCAGTGCGCGGGCTTCTCATTGTGGTGACTTCTCTTGTTGCGGAGCATGGGCTCTAGGAGCACGGACTTCAGTAGTTGTGGCCCGTGGTCTCAGTAGTTGTGGCCCACGGGCTCTAGAGCGCAGACTCAGTAGTTGTGGTGCACAGGCTTAGTTGCTCCGCGGCATGTGGGATCTTCCTGGACCAGGGCTCGAACCCATGTCCCCTGCATTGGCAGGCGGATTCTTAACCACTGCACCACCAGGGAAGTCCCGCAAATAATTATTATCTATAGTTTCCAATGAAGAACATCTGTTAGTAAGTTTTGGGGTTCTGAAACAAGGATAAAGGAAAATCAAACATAGAAATGAAATTTGAAGAAGACTGTATCTTATGAGAAAAATGTGATTTCTATCAGCGTTTCCAGAATGAATTAGTTGTTGCTGGTTTCAGAGCTGTATAACATCGGTACATGTGGCTTTGT
Organism: Orcinus orca; assembly: GCF_937001465.1. Classification (NCBI taxonomy): domain Eukaryota; kingdom Metazoa; phylum Chordata; class Mammalia; order Artiodactyla; family Delphinidae; genus Orcinus; species Orcinus orca. The sequence continues at coordinate 142,683,767 of NC_064561.1, forward strand.
GTTGCTGTTCTATTGTGGAGCATAGTTTGGTTGGATACAGACTTTCCTATTCCTTTTCTTTTGAATTTTAAAGTCAGGATGCCAAGAATGCAAAAACATTTCAGTCTAGAATTGTCTATAAGTTTATTAGGAGTATGGTGTAATCTGCTCTTTTATTTATCTCCATAGCCTGCCCCCTGTAAGTTTTTAATTATAAAATTATAATGTTTGATGGAGAGAAGAGAACATAGGCATCCAAAATGAGTCATTTTTGTTGACTATAAATGAGTCAGAGTTACATCTTAGGATGAGAGTGCCCTCTTGCAACTGTGGTTTTTGGTCTTGATTTTTTCCCCATTTGTTCTCTTATTTCTTTTTCTCTTTCTCCCTCCTCCCTTCTTGCGCATGTGTACACTTCTGTGCTGTCTAATATCACTGATGTTGCAGGACTTTCACTGGGCTGCTTTTGTGGTGGCCATTGGGTCCTAACATAGAAGTGAGAACATAATGGACTAGAATGGAATAATTGTAATATCCAGAGAGTCGTATTCATTGTTTAAAATCAATACCTTTGAATTTACTTTGAAATAAAAGGGGCTTATAACTGTAACAGTAGGACTTCCAGCTGCCATTGCTTGTGCCAATGAGAATAGCATTGCTCTCAGATTTTGAAAAAAAATTACTAAGGATCCCAGATAGTTCAGAACTGTAGCTCCCTTCGGAGGTCGAGATTCTCTTTAGAGAATCAGTGGCTCTCACACATTAGTGGTTCATTAGAATAACCTGGAAGGTTTGTTAAAACAGATTTCTGGGGCTTCATCTCCAGGTGTTTGATTCAGAAGGTTTGGGGTAGGGTCTGAAAATTTGTATTTCTAACAGGTTCCCAGATGCTGCTGCTGTGTTGATCTTGGGACCACACTTTGAGAACCACTACTTTATATCACCTGTATATGGGAACACAGCCTTGCCTGACGTTTCAGGCTGTGAGAGCTGATATTCACCCTGTAGGGTGAATTTAAGATTGTGCACAGTGAGCTGGTCTGTTTATGATAATACAGTATAGAAACTATTGGCTTCTTCGAGAGATTTACTTTTTTTCTGGCTTTTATTTAAATTATTTAAGAATAAACTCAGTGTTCCTGATCAATTCCTAGTGACTGATCTCTGGCTTTGTGAATCAGATATTCAAAGTTGTTTCTGTTTGGATTATGGCAGCTTATATTGCTTAGATGTTTAATTGCAATATGTTTGGTCGAGTGGGAGAAATAATTTTCCTTTTCTCTCTATATTTATTTATTTATTTATGGCTGCGTTGGGTCTTTGTTGCTGCATGCGGGCTTTCTTTAGTTGCAGTGAGCAGGGGCTACTCTTCTTTGTACTATGCGGGCTTCTCACTGCAGTGTCTTCTCTTGTTGTGGAGCTCGGGCTCTAGACGCACGGGCTCAGTAGTTGTGGCTCACTGGCTCTAGAGTGCAGGCTCAGTAGTTGTGGCACACGGGCTTAGTTGCTCCGAGGCATGTGGGATCTTCCTGGACCAGGGCTCGAACCCATGTCGCCTGCAGTGGCAGGCTGATTCTTAACCACTGTGCCCCCAGGGAAGTCCCTCCTTTTCTTTTTGTAATGCAGCTCACATGCAGGTAAATAAAGCTGAAGTTTGAGGGTGTGCCTTCTGTAATAGTGAAAAACCATTGTAACTAGACTGACTGGCTGTGGTACTCAGTACCTGGTAAAACCTGCTTTATACTTTGAGAGAATGGCTTCTTCTGTGTAGCCTAATTGTTAAACATCACGGGATAAGCCTTTATGCCTTCAAAAAGATTCATTTATTCAGGTTGATCTGTATTTCTCAGGCATGTATGTATCAGTAAACTAAACAACCTTCTTTTTAGTCATATCTGTATGGAAATATCAATGTATAGAAGGAAAGAGAGTATGATTTTAAAAGATCCTTCACTCTAAGAGCATTAGTATTAGTGTATTTAATAGGAGGTGACTTCAAGGCCAGCACCTGTTTCCACCTCCTCTGTTCTGAATAGCAAGCAGTACCTGACAGTTGAGGTTGTAGCTGTGACTGCTTCTTCACCCCCATACCACCCTGACTCTTTTTGCCCCTGTGTTTCTCGCATTTAGCCGCATTGGAATCATGTGGACAGTTTGTTAAAATAACAGATTGGTGGGCCTCACCCTCAGAGTTTCTGATTCAGTGGGTCTGGGGTGGGGCTCAAGACTTTGCATTTCTAAAAAAGTGTTCCCAGATGATGCTTTGGCTGCTGATCTGAGAACCACTGCTTCAGTGTATTCCAGGAAGTTACTGGAATTCAACTAATACCTATTACTCGTAAGTCCTAGTTAGTGTAAGAGCTACCAAGGTGTGCCTGTTGCTCTTGTGATGCCCACTACGTAGGAGCTAAGACATGTTTGGAGATTGTGTGGTGATAGAAAGTGATACATGCCTTAAAGGAATGAAGATAAAATGCTACCTGAAATCAGAGGGTGGTAATACTACTTCTAGTAGAGGAGGCATTTTGGAGGATGAGTAAGGTTTGAATGTGTAGAATTGGGATGGAATATATCTCAGGTCCAGGGGGCAACATGATTAAAGGCTGGAGACTTAAGAGTATACAAGAAGTGTTTTATTAGACTTAGTTTCAGTATAACCTGTTTGATTTTTGGGGTTTTGTTTGTTAAATTATAAAGGCAGTCTGGGGCATTTAAAGCTAAGGAAACGTTTCCTCTTTGATTAGAAAATGAAAATGTAGTTGTACAACATGATACCTAATTTTTGTGCAAACTTCTGATTTAGCCTGTGTTGCATTCATGCATTCCATATAATTTTATCTGTTTTAATGTGGAAATGAAAGCAAAGGATTTTTCCCCCCTTAGATTTAACTTGGTGCCTCATTCTTTTTCCTGAGAGGAGGAATGAGTTGAGTCTACGTGTGACTCTGTTTTGGCTGAGGTGCAAGTTTGCAAAGATATGAAAGAGCTTTCTTCACTTTCTGTGACTCCCTGCCACTATTTATTGGTAAATATTTGTATACCATAATTTATTTTAAAAACAATCAAACATCCTTTCCCCAGCACACACCAGACTAGCAATACTCTTAAGTTTTAGATGTTTGACATTTCATTCTGTTCCCCTCCTCCCCTTTTAAATGCTTGTTTAGAGAATTAATTATGAACAAATCCATCAGCTTTTTGAATTACCCCTTGGATTTTCTTCTCAGTTTTTGAATTAGAATGTAGGTCTTGCAGTGGATATATTAAGATGACACATATCCTTGGGTTTTAATAAATCAACCAGTGCTTTATATTAAATGTTAAAAGGCTACTAAATCATATTAACATGTCATCAGCTGATTATTTCATATTGATGCTTTGTACCTTCTCCTTAGAACTCTTGAATTTCACATTGCCACCTTTGGAATATGAAAGGAAAAGTTTCATAGATATATTAGTGGGTACTTTTTCCAGATTAAAATATAATAGTAAACCCCATGGATCAAGTGGTAAAGTGTAGATTTTCATTCAAAATAAATGTGAACGATACCCTTAGCTATTTTCATCTAATAGCAAATAAATATTTTTATTGAGAGGTATGAAGTATGTTGAATTTGTGAACAGCAAAACAAGCCTAACGTATGGGTTTTATTAGCTACATATTCAAAGAATTGAAATCTGCATTAGAATGATTTTTAAATAAAACAGTATTTTTCTGTTTTAAGTAGGTTTTGTGATAAAAAGAGAAGATGGAAAACAGGAAAAGCATCATCATTCCCTTGGATGTGACTATCTTCAAAAAGTACCCAAACTGTTGACTTAATCCTGAGTGTATTCCTACTTGAGGTCAAATTTACTTTTCTTCTCATTTCTCTCCCTTTGCCATTGAAAGTGTGGTTCTCTGCTCTGATCAGCAGGCTGGGTATCACCTGGGAGCTTGTTAGACATGCAGAGTCTTGCATCCCAGCATTGGCCCTACGCATAAACTCTCCATTTTGAACAAGATCTCCGTACATTAGTTTGAGGAGCAAGCCCTGCTCTGTCTTGTGACTTTGCTGTACCAAAATGTCACTAGCCTCACCTGGACCAGCTGATTTCCTAACAGGTTACTGGTCAGTAATGTAATGACTTCTAGGTGCCTGGATCTTGACTTTCTTGTGATGCTGTTCTCTATTGAGTAAGCAAACAAAAAGCTTGTGTTGCTATGGGATTTTTAATGCTACTCTTTTGGGAGAGTGAAGTTTGGGAAGACACTAGATAACATTATCCAATAACATTACTATTCATTTATGTAATAAATGAGCTTAACATGTATGTACTTGGCTAACTTTTTCTTTTATTTTTTCTTATGTAATCTATTGCAGCTGCAATGTTTTGCTTCTCAGGTAATGTTTGGAAATTTATGAAGAAGTTGGGCAGTTTTCAAGATTTTGTTTTATTGAAGGATAGAAATGAATCTTTTAAAAATTGAGAAAATTCTTCATATAGGCAATGGAAAGTAGCATTCAGACAATACGTAAAACCCTTTTCCTTATTTGTCAACACTTGTTGTTTTGCTTTGGGTTTTGGCCACTTACATTTGCTTTGAGAATGCTTCTAAAAAACTTAAATTGTTTTTTATTTACAACAGAATATATCTGTCACTTCATCATTGTGGATATCATCTGCTCCACTAATCTGATTGCTTTTGATTGTAAAGTAAAAAAGGTTTCTGGACATTTTACACACATTATTAAAATGTTTGCCAGATGTGTTGGGAAACATGCATTAAGTACTGTATGTTTAAGCTTGTAACATTTTGACATTGAAACTCCTATTCCCCTGAACTTTGATGATAAAGTCAGAATTCCTAACCACTCTAAGGGGAAACACAGCAGAGGGCAATGCTGTTAAAATCAGATAATTTATTGTATGTGGCTTGCTACAATTTATTGGCATAGACTAAGCTAAGCATAGCATTTAATTACATGATGAAATTATCATGCAAAGATAACATATTTTCCTCAGTTTTATTTTATGCATTTTGTTCAGTACAACTAACAAAACACAAGATTGCTGAGGTGTACTTCTTGTAGATGGTGGGGGGATGGGCAGAAAAGGTAGATTTGTATATAATGTTTAAAATATGAGAAGTGTAAGATTTTGATATTTTCTGGCATAATTAAATAAAAATGATTATTCAAGAGATTAGGTTCTACTTTAGCTTAAAAAAATAAATTGAGCACCTACCCTGTGCGTGATAATGGTGTTGGGTGTTAGGGATACAAGATGAATTAAGATGTGATCTCAGCCAGGGAGGATGGGAGTTTACCAGCAATTTTTCTTTTGTTTAGCTGTACCTTCTGAATGTTTATAATGAGCATATCTTATGTAATAAAAAAAATACAGAAGTTCCTATTTAAAAAGCCTTGTTCCACCCTTACCCATCTGATATCTTGGAGGAAGAGAGTGCAGTTATAGATGATTTTACTGTAAGAAGGTTGGTGCTAAGACAGATGTGTTCATTGAGTGCTGATGATCTCTCCTTTGTGGAGAAAGAAAGGGCAGTAACTTCAACCTAGCTGTTCAAGAAAGGTTTCTTGGAGAAAACAGTGGCTCTTATATAATAATTATTAAAGAAAAGTGGGAAGCCCAGGCCAGGCAGAGGGACGGATAAGCGCAGAGAGTGTGAAACATGGTGTGTGTTGGGAAATTTAAGTAGTTTGGTAGCAGATGAGAGATTGGTTGGTGGGGCTTATGAAGGGTCTGTTATTCAGCAGTTTGTGCTCATGAAGGGTTTGAAACAGGAGAGTAACTCTGTTTTTATACTTGTAAAAAATATTTAGCTTTCCTCCACTTAATTCTAATCTAAATATATACTAAAATGGGTAATTTTAGTAGGAATCGATATAATTTTCTTTTAACAGCAGGAGTTGAGATTCTAAAGGAAATGTGACTTTTCTGCTTTTCTCCATCATGTAGAAAGGTTTCTCTAAGTGGCACTCTGCTAGTCCTGTAGCATGAACTCTACTGATATAATCTGGTCTAATCTGAAAGGAACCAAGAGTGACCTGTCTGGCCAGCTTCCTGTTGGGCTCTAATAATTTTACATCTATGTGGGCCTTCGTCTCTTCTCTTGCCACTGGCAGTGTCTGCTTCAGCTCAGATCTAAAGTTCTGCATTGGTGCAGTTCTAAAGACAGTTTTATTGATGTCTTGGGCCTCGTCCTTCTTGACCGTGGTGCCCAAGGGTTGGTGGTGATTTCATGTTCTGTGTTAGTGTTGGAAGTGGAGCGTACTAGCTGGGTGCTAATAGGCTTTCTTGGCCTTGGTGTTGTCTTTTTGCGGGAGGGCTTAAACTAAAAATCTCTCTATCTTGCCTCCAGCTAGCAATCCTGCCTCTTAAAAAAGATAAACAACTTTGAAAGTGATTTAGAACTGTCTCTTCCTTCTGTCTTACTCTGAAATCTTTTCCCTTTTAGCAAGTAGTCTCCTTGTTCAACGTGTTTTCAAAAGGTTGGTAGGCAAGGTATTATTAGTTGCCGCATCGGAATACTTTACACTGTGTCCTTTGTTTAATCTTGTTTCCTTTTTAAAACTGGCTTAGATAAGGTGGCTTAGGTGATTTGGAGCCTTTTTGCACCAGGTCATGAATTTTCCCCCATGCCAAAGAAAACTTGTGACCTCTCTTCCCCTAGTTAGTGCACCTATTCATGTTTTACCCTTTGTCATACCTACTCTCTCCTCATCTGTTGTTAGGGTCACACAGTTTCCCTGATGAGGATTTGGGACCATTTCTTCCCGTCACCTGATTTTCAAGACACACACAGTTCTGCTTTCCTTTATCTGAAGGTTCTCAGCAACTTCCTACTTTCCAGATTCCTGCTTTTTGCAAGATTCTTCCCTAGACACAAGACACATGATCATTTGTTTTTAGTCATCAAATGGTTCATTAAATCAAGAGTTAAAAATACCCTATGCATGTACCAATTGTCTCCTACTTTTTTTCTCCTTTTTTTCATTTTCCGTGGTCCTGCTGGCTTCTCTCCTTTAGGGTTCATGATGTAATATCTGCGGATATTTGATTGTTTGGTATATGATTAACTGATGTTAGTGGCTATGCAGTGGTGGTTGATGCTTTAATATTAATGAGTAAAATTGAGTAGTAACTTGTGACTTATTTCAGATAGGCATATTTTATGTATAAAGTGGCTTGGTTAAAATTGACCCCATATAATGTGGCATAGCTTTATATAGAAATATAATAAAATCATGGTTAAAAAAAAACTCAAGGAATGTATGACGGGGTTTTTGCTGCTGATGAAATAAGTTTTCAGTCTCTGGGTGGTTCAGGGATATAAGATGAATTTACATTATTTTTTGTTGTATTTTATTTAAATTAAATTGGTTGGGATCACCTTATGTTCCTCCACCATTTATTACCTTTGTCTCTGTATCCTTTAGAGCAGAGATACTCTGCAGTTCTTGTATTTCTAGACAGTCTGATCTCTTTAAAAAATCTTCCTTCTTCAAACACTCAGTATTAAACTAACATGTGTATTGGCTCTGTTACTTGTAATAACCAGAGTTAATATACTGAATTTCAGTGGTTTTAAATTATGTGCATATTTTTTTAAATTGGAAACACAACTTGTGATATTTAAAAGTACCCATAAATGTCCAAACATTTCATTGAAAGATGTGAAAACAGGCTTCTAGGGCCTGAGTCACTGCTGGGTTCTGGGCATGAACTTATAGGTAGGGAGCTGCTTTTGTTTATTAAATAAGGACAAAGTTTTTTTTTTTTTTAATTTTATTTATTGATTTTTGGCTGCGTTGGGTCTTCATTGCTTTGCGTGGGCTTTCCCTAGTTGCGGTGAGCGGGGGCTATTCCTCGTTGCGGTGCGCGGACTTCTCATTGTTGTGGCTTCTCTTGTTGCGGAGCACGGGCTCTCGGCACGCGGGCTTCAGTAGTTGCAGCATGTGGGCTCAGTAGTTGTGGCTCGCAGGCTCTAGAGCACAGGCTCAGTAGTTGTGGTGCACGGGCTTAGTTGCTCCGAGGCATGTGGGATCTTCCCGGGCCAGGGCTCGAACCCATGTCCCCTGCATTGGCAGGTGGATTCTTAACCACTGCGCCACCAGGGAAGTCCCGGGGAGCTGCTTTTGTACTCCAAGTAGTAGCACGCTTGCCAGAGAAGCTGTCAGGGAAACTATTGCTCAGGAAGAGGAGTTTAGGGTGGGGTGTGTGTGTGTGTGTGTGTGTGTGTGTTTATGTGTGTGTGTGTGTAGTGGGGAAGAAGTTTGTAGGAAATTTATAGCAAGCATATTGAAGACACTTTGATTACCATTTAAAATATTTTCCTATATATATATTATCCCTATAATAACAGGTTGTGTTTCTAATATCATTACTGTAAAATGTGAAAGTTTTTTTTTTTTAATCCCCATTTGATAGTTTTCCCCAGAGCCACTGTTAACAGTTTGTGTATCCTTTCTGTTGTTTTCTATGTATTTTTACATTAAATGTGAAATATAGTTTTATGTGGTTTACATAAATGGCATTTTAAAATATATCCTGGAGATAATTTTTTGTCAATTCATATAGAGTTACTAATTCCTTTTAGCTGATTTGTAGTATTCAGAAAAACAGTGATAGAATCATCTCTTGGGTCCTTGAGTTGCCATCAGTGTTGCAGCAGACATCTTTGTGCTGGTGCTGTGTTTCTCTAGGATGCCTTGATGCCTTAAAGTGGAATTACATATAGATAGATACATTTAGATAGATGTTGCCAGACCACCCTCTTAGAAGTGTGTGCTTGTATCAAGTGAGTATGAAAGTACGAATTTGTCCCATTTTATAGCCTACTTGAGTCCCCAAGTGTTAGATGTGAGTTTTTTTAAGATAATAACTTGATATCTCATTGCTTAAGCATTTAGTAACAGTTATGGTTTTACAAATCCTTTTGAAATAAAGTAGGATGAATATGGGGACATTGTTCATTAAGGGTCTTTCCTTCTATGTACAGTTGTGTGGGACATATTTTAACTTTTTTACAGGATCAGTCCATGTTTAAAGGTTATCACAGAAGGGAAATTTAACATGTCCTTCAAGTTAATTTGCTGTTATGTAAACTTTATAATCAGGAAATAACATTTGGAGAAAATGCCTCATTTTGCAATTTGACTTCCTTTTATTTGGTCTTTATAGCATACATAGAACAAATTAGTATTCTCTTAAGATGATTATTTGCAATAGATGACATTTATTTTGTCACAGATCATCTAAGTTCTTTTTCATATATTTATTTCACACATGTTGCCATGTATAAGCAGTGACTCCTCCTGTTCTTTCTGATGGGTGCTTCCTTCCTGGAGATGGCAGGATTAATGTTGATGCTGGGCTTGCCTGCCATTCACAGGGATGGAATCATGGTATGGTGGGAAAGAGTTGGGAAGATTCAGATTTAAACCTCAAAGTGATGTGACTTTTTTGAGCTAGTTGCTGAACCTCTGGGAGGTTCCGTTTTCTCTATGTGTAAAATAGGATTGACAGTTCCTGTTATGGGGGTTTTTGTAAAGAGTGGAAATTCTGTGTATTAAGTACCTGAACATAGAAGGTACTCAATAGCTTGTAACCATTAACAGTCTTTTGACAACCTTTCTGCTTTAGAATGCTTTAGGAAGCAATTTTAGGATGAATTTTAGGAGAAAAAGGAAGTTCTCCTAATTTGTAACTTTGGCATACCCAGTGAATGGTGGAATAGTAATAATTGGAAACATTTGTGAGTGCTGGCCACTTTATAATTAAAAACAAACTGTTTTTGCCAAACTATTGTGTCTCCTAGTAGAGCAGTTTATTTTAGATAACATTTTATTAGTTCTAAGTCTTGTTTAAAAAAAGATTGCTTCTAAAGATGCAGATGTAGAGAATGGACTTGAGGACACGGGGAGGGGGAAGGGTAAGCTGGGACCAAGTGAGAGAGTGGCATTGAGGTATATACACTACCAAATGTAAAATAGATAGCTAGTGGGAAGCAGCCGCATAGCACAGGGAGATCAGCTCGGTGCTTTGTGACCACCTAGAGGGGTGGGATAGGGAGGGTGGGAGGGAGATGCAAGAGGGAGGGGATATGGGGATATATGTATAGGTACAGCTGATTCACTTTGTTATACAGCAGAAACTAACACACCATTGTAAAGCAGTTATACTCCAAATAAGATGTTAAAAAAAAAAGATTGCTTCTATTTCTGGCAATATGGAGGATTAGAAATGCTTACTGATACAGTTCAACTAAACATGCTAGATGATATAGCACACATATACATATGCACATGTTTTGTATTATATATTAAAATATACGTAAATCTTAAAATACATATAAATCTTTTAAATAAGTAGCTGAGCTGGTGGGAGAGTAAAGGAATTTTTATGAGGCTGGGGTCAGTTAATGCTGTAGATTTGATGTGTGCCCTGAAAGTACCTGCCAATTCCTGGTAGCCTAGAGCCTGAGTTTTGATAGTCTCTGAACGTGGGGCACAGGAGATAAAGGCTGAGGCCAGAGCAGTGTAAAAAGACAAATGGAAGGCCTGTGGATAATATAAGGACTCTCAAAGGGCAACATCCTCCCAGGAGGAACCATCAGAAAGAATTCTTAATCATAATATCATACTTGTACTCTTCTGAGGCCAGAATTCATACTATTTGTGTGGCTTAAAGAAAAAAAAAAGGAGAAGTTTGAAGTGGATTGATAGTGAATCCAGCAGAAGAGAACACATATTTCTGGAAGAATTCTCTTTAAAGCAAGGACTCTTAAGCTTCCCTGCAGGCAGAGTCCCAAGAATATGAGCTCATACTCTAATATAAATGAACATATAATCTATTCTAAGTGAGAGTCAGATAAACTACATAAACTCTCAAAGATTGCAGATATTAGAATTACCCTATAGAATATAAAATCAACATGTTTGCTGTATAGAAGTAAATTAAGAAGAGACTGAGAATATGATGTAGGATCAAGAGAATCAAAATTCACTAGACAGATTTGCAAAAGATCCAAAGATATCTTCTATAAATGATACACACATAGTAATTTAAATTAAAAAAACAGATTGATTAAACAGATTAGACACAGTGAAAGGGAGGGAAGATAGACCTGAGGAGACCAAGATTAAAAATAGAAAATAAAGGTTAAGAGATGTGGAGGGATAGAATGAAATGTCTAACATGTTGAATCAGAATCTCAGAAAAATGATAATAGGATGGAGGATACATAATTCAAAAATAAAATTACGAGTCCTATCTATCCAAAACTGGTGAAGTATCCAAATCCTCAGACATAGGAAGCCAATGAATACTAAATCAGATAAATAAAAGGAAATTCATACTTAGAGACATGATAACAAAACTGCAGAATATTGAAGACTTTGGGGGTAGAGGAAGTAATTGAGAAAAGACATATAACTCAGAAAGGCATGGCAGACATATGGCTCACATTTTAACAGAAGATAGTATGATGATATGCTCAAAGTGATGAGAAAAAAATCATCAACCTAGAATTCAAGGTATCATCATTCAAGAATTAATGCAAAATAAAGACATTTTCAACTAAAAGAATAACTAAAGGTGTAACCGTTCTGTGTATTTTACTGTTTTGTGAGTTGGGAAGAGGAAAGGAAGAAAAGTCAGGTGGTAGGGGAAGAGCAGTGAGGTGACTAGCTCATGATTTAACCTCCCCATGAGCCCCAGAATACTTAGTAAATTCCATTAAAAAATTAAGAAACACTTTGTGTGAGTTGATTGCTTCTGATGACTGATGAAAGCTGGATTTGGTTGTCTTTGCAGTTTGTAAGGCTTAATGGTGATGTCGATGTTATGGTGAATTGAGGAGTAGGAACTCAGACCCTGGGGGCGGGTGGATGGCTGTGAACACTCTTAAGGCTATGATTTTGGGGTTCAGACCAGGTTTAATGAGTTCTCCCAGGAGAAAGGGATGCCCTGGCTGACAAATGTTAAGGAAAAAAGTCATCTTAAGTTTGCTATTTGGAATAGAATCCCATTCACAGCAAGTTACATAGTCAAGATCAGTCTACTTGCTCATTGTTTACTAGACTATGCCCCAGAGTTAGTGCAAACAGCTGCATTTCTGAATATATTTTTATCTGTGTAAATTTTCTTTTTGAATAGTCTTTCATAAGCTTTGATGGAAAGCTAGCTTAAATTGTTACTGTATGTATCTACTTTCATCAGAGTGGCTATAGTGAAGTGAGATGGTAGTCTAGGATTGGTTAAAATCTTAAGAACAGAGCAGGGTTCTTAGACCAGAGCCAAAATCTTAAACTTTTCAGTTGAGGTCACTGTGATGAAAACAATCTGCATTTTGACTACTCTTTGGATGTTATTAAAGTATCCATACAATTGTTTGTTCATTTGTGAATTATGGACATAATAAAATGCCCATAAAAGCTGTATCTCCTAGAGACTTCAATAGAGATTTGTATGGAATATGAAAATAATTTGAATTCATGTTTTCGGTGTTTTCTTGTTTTCTTTTGAATGGAAATAAAAGCCAATGTTACCATGATGTGTTTGATAACTTACTGTGGGTGAAGACTTAGAGACTGAGTCTCTAAGCTCTCCCTTTATGTCTTTAATCTCTGTCTTTCGAAGTCAGAGCCAGACTTCTTTGGCTTATCTTAAACTGGATAAAATATCTGTTTACATATTCAGAATAAACAACTAAAACCATTTTGTTTTCAATTAATGAAATCACCTTGTGAATGAATCAGAGGTGTTCGAAGCCATTACATGAGTCTGGTTTTTATGATTTTTGTGGCACAATCTACAGTGAATACTCTGAACATGGAGTTTCAGTGAAACTTTTAACTTGCTTGGCTTTGAGAACATTTCTGTGATCATGGTCATGTTGGCTTGATGGGACTTGACAATCCTTGAAATTGGCTTTTATTAACTTTAGGCTCTTCGATATAACTTATTGAAGCTAGTCATAAAATGTACAGAACTCTGCTCAAATTATCTGATTTAAAACAAAGATTTGTATTGACCTTTCAATAGCCAAGTAGTTGGGAAGGCTAAAAGTGATTTATTTTTCTTGTTTTACATAGATTAAACCCAGGATAATTATCAAGTTTCATTACGTAAATCCTGTTTGGCACAGGAAGTTGGAATATTCTCTTTCTTAGGAACGTATCTGATTATAAAAAAGACTATCATAATTCTTGGTGGAGTCAGCATCAGTATCTGTGTAGGAAGTCTCCACTCTCCTACTTAACTCTCAGTTGCCAAACGTACACACATGACTTTCTGATACGTGTTTTAGGAGTCTTTTCTCCTCTCTGAATCAGGGGAACCAAATTCCTTTTGAACGAAGTAGGGTGTAATAAGTAAGATACTAAGAACCTGGTTCCTCTTGGTTTTGTTCTTAAGTGCAATAGAATTAGGTTTCGTAAGCATGCTGTCATTTTTAGGTAGAAAGATGATACCTAGATGTTTATAGACTATAATATTGAAAGAGCTGGCTCATCAGGTACAGGACTATCCGTGCACAGTGTGAAAATAAATGTCAAACAAAAGCACTTAATCTGGTGGGAAATCTAAGGCAAGATGCTAAAATAACACTTTAAAATTTTTGAATTTATTTCTTAAAAAGTAGTCAACTTGTGAGTGTTCCAAAGGAGGTATTCATTACTGCTGTTCAGGGACAAACCCTTCAAGTGGAAAATAAAACTTAAATCATGGTTACAGAAGTTTTTATGTAATAAAGTCAGGCCATTTATGCCAGTTACGGCTTGTCATGTGTTACTTCAGAAATGCTTGGCAAGTTTGTTCTCAGTGACTCATTACCCATCCTAAAAGTATCAATAAAATGATGCTGAGTAGAAATTGGACCTCAGACCCTCCTAGGACTCTTTAACTGCCGCCTGCCCCACCCTTCTGATTTCTGAAGGTAAGGGGAGGGAGCTGTGTACACTGGGGAGGTAAGGAGATTTATGAAATAAAAAATATTCTTTGGGCTTCCCTGGTGGTGCAGTGGTTGAGAGTCTGCCTGCCGATGCAGGGGACACAGGTTCGTGCCCCAGTCCGGGAAGATCCCACATGCTGCGGAGCGGCTAGGCCTGTGAGCCATGGCCACTGGGCCTGTGTGTCCGGAGGCTGTGCTCTGCAACGGGAGAGGCCACAACAGTGAGAGGCTCGCGTACCGCCAAAAAAAAAAAAAAAAAATTCTTGGTATCTAGGAGAGAAAATTAATGTTTCTTTTCTTTCTCTTCTAGATTGTCCTTTTACTCGGGCCACTCTTCGTTCTCCATGTACTGCATGATGTTCGTGGCAGTAAGTACTTTGTGTCTGTTGATGGTGGCATACGTGCTGCCTGCACTTTATGTGTTCAGCTTTGGTGTCCTCTCCTGTGAGACCCCTCTGACATTCTCATCGGCTTCACTTCTCAGTCAGCTGTAAGCCATTGCTGGCTGCACTAAGTTCAGAGGAGAAATGGATGCCTGTGCTCCTGCCAAAGCCAGTTAAAATTGTTTGAAACAGCTTTTGTCCTTCATTTAGAGGAAGCAGACAGGCGCGTTGTATAGCAAGCTGCATATTGGGAACCTTCAGGATAATAGGGAGTCTTTACTCCTGAAGCAGACAAGTGGTGGAGAACACTTGTCACTTTTCTGACAATGGTAGAGGCCTAAACATAACCATTAAGTCTGCAAGCCTGGTGCTAAGAATTAGGTGACGTGTCCCCTTACTTTGGGACATATTTTCTGAAGAGGTTTTCTGGAACATACAAACAGCTTCTGTGTAATCCCAGCAGGTCACTGCTCTGAAATACAGGCCAAGGTGACTGCTGCCCCTCACGACCTCACCCTGACGAGAGCCCTGGTGTCGTCTGCACGGCATGGTGCTGAGCAGCCTGGCCTTCCCTGAGGGCTGCTGGGGTGAGGAGTTTGGTTTATTGCACTTGAAGGCAGCTGTTGTTGCTCCTATTTGAGCAGGTTTTATTTTCCTTCCACTTTGTGAAACATTTCCCAGACTGCTTTCCATGGGACTAGAAAGGTTCTAACTTCAGGGAGAGCCAGTTGCTGCTTCAGAGGCTTGTCATCTGTACAGTCTCCCGATGGCGATTCTAATTGCACTTGCATTATACAAAGTCAACAGTGAAGAGTTAGAGAAGACTGGCACCCATATTTTGCATATCAAACTAGAGATGAATGTGTAGTGAGAGTAATTAGTGGAAGACCAGGCTTTAGGGCACACACAAGGGGTCTTTAAACGTCAATTTAATTGACTTTTATTTTTTATAATGTCTTCAGTGTCTGTGTGTCTCTCTGTATGTATAAGATTATCAAAATTTGGTGGGAAAAGAAGGGAGAGGAGAAGATCTCTATCTTAACAGATCAGCTTTAATTTTTGTCTTGATTTTCTTTGTAAGTGGATTTTTTATATAGTTGTGCTGTGTAAATTTGCTCTTTCCCATTCCCCTTCCCCCTCTGATCACATTAAGTGCTATATGATATTAAATTCACGACATGGATTAAAGATTCACGATGTGTATTGTTAAGAGTAGCCTGCTGGGAGTTATTTGGTTTCATTTAGAGAATTTAACATCAGTTTTACCAAATCTTCCTTTTATTTGAAAAAAAAATTCCAAAAAATGAAAGAATGTAAAATTTATAAAACGTAAAAATTGCAGATGTGTTATATAAAATTCAAACCCAAACTTCAAAACCTTTTCAATAGAGCTAATTTTTGGCTTCTTCAACATTTCTGCAAATTGCAAGGCTTTCATCTTATGTTAATTTTGTGAGGAAGCAACAGGGTACCGATTCAGCAGAATTTAGAGTTTCCTTTTTAAAATATTCACCCAAATGTTTCTGAAAATGTGCCATGGGAAATGTGACTTATTTGACGGTAGTAACAGCAAATACTGTTCTAGTAATCTCTGTTCATTTATCTTTTTAGGAAAAATTAACAAGTTTTCTAAAGGGAGCCACCATATTTTTTTCTCTTTAAACAGGACATGGGGAGTGGGGGAGAAGGGGAAGGCTGGCAATGGCTAGAGCTATTAATATATCCTGAGAACTTGTCCCAAAGCAAAGTTTGTGTCTATACTGAACGGCTTTTGAATGTTTGTAGGCCCCAGAGCCAGACATCACCAGGGCTACTTTTGTGGTTTGTTATTCCCTCACCTGTGTGTCAGTATCTTTAAGTCCCTCTTTATGAGAGAGAACTAAGAATCTGAGGTTTGGTTGATATTGATGATGATGTGCATTTACACTACTCTTAAGTTTTGACTCCTTCTGAAAGCTCCCATGAAGTAGGAGAGGAGGGATGATTGCCACCCTTTCACAGTCACAGATGGGGAAATAGGGGCCTTGGAAGGAGGCCGCTAAGGTCTACAAGCTCTCTGGGAATCTCTTGTTAATCAGGCTCCCTTGCTTTGTTGACTTGAGCTGGACCCCAGTCCAGTTATTTCGAAGGAGGTCAGGTGATGCAGATCTCTGAAAATAAAATGGTGACATATAACTTCCACTCTTTTGTTTTTATAAATTTATTTATTTTATTATAAATTTATTTTATTATTATTTTTTTGGGCTGATTTGGGTCTTTGTTGCTGCGCATGGGCTTTTCTCTGTTTGCAGCGAGCAGGGGCTACTCTTCGTTGTGGTGTGCGGGCTTCTCATTGTGGTGGCTTCTCGTTGTGGAGCATGGGCTCTAGGCACACGGGCTTCAGTAGTTGCGGCATGCAGGCTCAGTAGTTGCGGCATGCAGGCTCAGTAGTTGTGGCACGCGGGCTCAGTAGTTGTGGCTCGCAGGCTCTAGAGCGCAGGCTCAGTAGTTGTGGTGCATGGGCTTAGTTGCTCCGCGGTATGTGGGGTCTTCCTGGACCAGGGATCGAACCGGTGTCCCCTGCATTGGCAAGCAGATTCTTAACCACTGTGCCACCAGGGAAGCCCTCCACCCACTGTTTTTAATTTCAAAGAATATTCTCAGCTGTATCATACTCCATGCCTTATATTTATTTTTGTTCTTCTTCTTTTCTCCTTTGACCCTTCTTAAAATATCTGTATATTCACTCAAATAGAAACTTTTACTGAGCTCTTCTGTGAAATATGAAATTAACATATAGAGGGTGAAATTATAGAGGGCCTCGATGGCCAGCCCACTCTGTGGACACCCAGGAGCAAACGAGGAGGCAAATTAGGGCTGTAAGCAGAGGGCAGATTACCTCAACTCTATAGTTCGGTGGTTGGGTCAGTATCAGCTATTTAGATGTAAAGGTATAATGCAAAAGAAAAAGCTCAAATAGGTTTGTCATAGACCAAGAAATTTCTGGAGAAGCAAGCAGACCAGAGCAGCCATGCACTGCGTTTCACTGACTCGGAGCAGTGGAAATATTTAGTTGATGTGGATGTAGGCTCCAGCTTTTATTTCAGCCGCTGAACACACAGATGTCTCCTTGCCTTCCAGCGTTCACATTTATATACCACACTTAACCACTACGCCCCCCGCCCCAAATTCCTTAGGCAATGACTCGCCTTGCTCCCCTAGGCATCTTGGCATCATGCGTCAGTCCCAGATTCAGGTGGAGATGTAGTCATTTAAATCCTCTCTGAGGACAGTCTTTGATAGCCAGAACTTCCCTGTCAATTCCTGACACCCAGAAATTAACTTCTGGTTAAAAATGTCTCTTAAAGAAAATACCCGACCATTGTTCTCCTCAGGCAGGGAGCCGAGCCCTGCACACTTTACAGTGCCTGGACTATTAGACCTGTGAAAACCACCTAGGTTGGCAGCAGGGTAGGGTTGCATGTAGCCAGTTGATGTGTTTAGTGACTCCCCTGGAGTTTGGCCAGATGCCAAAGATTCCAAATTTACTTGATTGTTCAGGAAAAGAGGAATGGGATGAGACTGTCCTTTTTTCAGTACAGTAAGGA
Organism: Orcinus orca; assembly: GCF_937001465.1. Taxonomy (NCBI): domain Eukaryota; kingdom Metazoa; phylum Chordata; class Mammalia; order Artiodactyla; family Delphinidae; genus Orcinus; species Orcinus orca. The sequence continues at coordinate 142,701,673 of NC_064561.1, forward strand.
ATACACTAAAGTACTTTTCCCAGCACTGTCATATTGAGACTGTAACCCCAGAGTGTTTATATCACTGCCTGTTATGAAATTTCTATATAAAACACTACAACAGGAACCCAAGTACCTCTCAGTGTCAGCGCTTCAGCTTGGCTTCCCTCCCTGCCACAGAATGCCTTGTATCTGGGCCTTGCCCCCATCTCTGTGTTTAGATAGTGCTTGCCCCCATCTCTGTCTTACTCAGACCCTCTGACACCACCTACTTTCCTCAGCATTTGTACAGTCCCTCATCTGGCATTGACCGTACACTACCTAGCACTGTTGATATTTCATGAAGATGTTTCTCAAACTGTGAATTAATGTGAGCATTGGGCAAATGGCCCATAAACTACATGAATCCTGCCTAATTTTAAGGTAGGATTTGAGATTTAAATTCAGGAACTCTGTGAATCCTAAAGATGGTAAAATTAAAGTCTAGAGAAGAATAAACTGAGGCCTGCCTTGCAGTGCTCTCCTGGCCAGGTCTCTCATCAGATGAAGGTGGAACAATACAATGTGCCTGGCTTGGTATTAGAAGCAATGTTTCAAAATAAGTAGACCAAGGTATATTTCTTTGTGTTGAGCATGCTGTTGCTAGTCTAATTCAGGGGTTGGCAGATTTTTTCAGTCACAGGTCAGATAATATTTAGGCTTTGTAAGCCAGGTGCAATCTCAGTCGCATATTCTTCTTTTTCAAATAGCCCTTTAAAAATGTGAAAATAATCCCTTGACTGTGGTTGAAAATGGGGGGGAACCCTCTTATTTTTTTTAATATGATTTTTAAATTTTTATTTATTTATTTTATTTACTTATTTTTGGCTGCATTGGGTCTTCATTGCTGTGCGTGGGCTTTCTGTAGTTGCGGCGAGTGGGGGCTACTCTTCTTTGCAGTGCACGGGCTTCTCATCGCGGTGGCTTCTCTTGTTGTGGAGCACGGGCTCTAGGCATGCGGGCTTCAGTAGTTGTGGCGCGCAGGCTTCAGTAGTTGTGGCTCGCGGGCTCTAGAGTGCAGGCTCAGTAGTTGTGGTGCAAGGGCTTAGTTGCTCCGCGGCATGTGGGATCTTCCCGGACCAGGGCTTGAACCCGTGTCCCTTGCATTGGCAGGCGGATTCTTAACCACTGCACCACCAGGGAAGCCAGAAACCGTCTTATTTTAAGAATAAGTACAGTCATACCTTATTTTATTGTGCTTCACTTTATCACACTTCACAGATAGTACGTTCTTTGTAAACTGAAGATTTGTGGCAACCCTGCACCAAGCAAGTCTATGGGTGCCATTTTTCCAATAGCATTTGCTCACTTCATGTCTCTGTATCACATTTTGGTAATTCTCAAAATATTTCAGACTTTTTCATTATTACTGTTATATCTGTGATCAGTGATCTTTGATATTACTGTTGCAAAAATATTACAACTCGCTGAAGGCTCAGATGATTGTTAGCATTTTTTAGCAAAGTATTTTTAAGGTATGTACTCTTTTTAAGACAAAATGCTATTGCACACTTAATGGACTGTACAGTATAGCGTAAACATAACTTGTATATGCACTGGGAAACCAGAAAATTCATGTGACTCTCTTTATTGCGATATTCACTCTACTGCAGTGGTCTGAAGCCAAACCCACAATATCTCCAAGGTATGCCCGTATTAAGAGACTTTATGAGGCAATAGCATTTTATAGTTAAGTGTTACAAGGTCAGTCTCGGAAAGGCAAAATAAAAATAAACCAGCTTCAAAAAATACCTTGTTCAACAATCAAATTTTAAAAATGAGGTTGTACAACTAGATCCTTTAATGGAAGCTAAATTTTTTTTTTCCTTCAGAAGTTTTAGACAACAAAAGAAAGGTGATATCCTACTCTTCAGTGATAATAAAATAATGGAAGAATGTTTATGTAGTGTCATAGACATTGAGTTTCCTTACTTTTTAAAAAAGTGTAATTTTTTACACAAAAAGAAAAATGTGTACAGCTTCTTTTTTCCAGCGTGGTCCTGTGCACTGGGAAGTCCTCACTGTTTATTCTGACAGCGTCATCTGTGTGACCCATATCGTGAGGCTCTTCATAAAGTGATCCACAACTGTTAGCTCTGTGTTTTGGGGGAGGCCTCTCTGCACTTGCCAGTGAAGTATTTGCTGCCTGCACGGTGGAGCTTCTTCCTACAACGCTCCTCTCTGGGCTTGAATATCTAGTTATTTTGAGCAAATTGACTCCTGTCCTTTTTGCCCGAAAGAATAAAAACATTGCCTTTATGAATCTCTAGTAATATCCCAGCTAAGCAGCTTTTCTTTCTTTAAAAATATCAGGCATAGTAGCTTATTTTCAACCCATTTTCAGTAGGTTTTACTTTGCTAAGAGAGATTGGACACTTTATCCTGCATTGAGCCGTAAGATTTACATGGGGTTTTCCTGACCAGAAGCCCTACCTGGAAGAGTGGCATTTGCTCATTTTGGAGGCAAAAACTACCCCTGAAACCTTCCTTTTCACGAAGGCCAGTGGTGAGGCCTGGTTTCAGTGAGAGCGTTCCTTGGAGGATATTGGTGGAGTGTGGCGACAAGGCTAATTCTCTTCAAACTAGTTTCTGCTTTCTGAAACTGGGCTCTGCAGTCAGTGGTTGTAACTGATTTGCTCTGAGCTCTTGATTTGACTCACTGGTCAGGTTCAAGACAGGGAGGGATAGACAGACCTCACCGCAGTCTCCTTTGGGCCTTGAGGTTAACGCTCTCTCCCTATCACATCCTCGTGTGGTATTTGTCTCTCCTCCTCCTTTTAATAGGTGAAAATGGGGGGAGGGAGGAGTGTAAAGGTTAGTGAAGCATATGCTGTATCTTTGTCTTTCCTGTTAACTCTTTTTCATTTCCCAACTTGTGTCTCCTGGAAATCCAAGGCCTGTTGCATTTTCCTGTATGTTAGAGCAGGGATGCCACCAGGCAGGCTCATGTGTTCCTTTTATAAACATGACTGTTCTCTTAAATATTTCAGGACAGTGTTCAAATTGGTGGGGGAGGTAGGCATAGGAGTCCTTTATACGCGAGCGAAGACTGAACACCTAACTGGGGATTCTCCCCCATCCATTCTCTCTCCTTGGCTCACCCTTGTGTTAATTCCCTTTGCTTCCCCTCTTAAAAACTTAGTTACCACTGCAAATCCAGCTCAGTGTAAATCCCTGGATTAGGCCCTCTTTTCTACCTGCCTCTTTATGTCTACAAGTCTTCCACTGCTGACTGGAGTTTTGTGGATTGCCTTAGTAATGAAACTCGCCAGCTGCATTTGTTTTCATCCTTTGTTCCTTTGCTGTCCTGCACTGGGGCTTCATGAATCCTGTACTATCACAGTGTGAAGCTTTTGCTTCTGGGAAGCACCTCAGTGAACTGCTGCAGGTCATTGCTTTTGTTCTGCTGTTTCCACCTTGTCTTTTATTTCTAGTTGTGAACTTTCTATTTTGGAGCTTTTTCCTTCACCAGAAAGTTGGATGATAGGATTGGGAGGGATCCAGAGGCTAGAATCTCTCATCAAGCAGTACCCCCTTCCCCCCAATGAAATACCCACTGGGCAAGTCAGTTAGCTAGGCCAAAGTGAAGCATGTTCAGAGAAGAATGTTAGAATGGGCCTGAGAGAATGACAGATGAGTCATTTGGCTTAGGGGCTCACACCCTTGTACTGTTTGCAGAAAAAAAGTCATAGAAGTAAATCCCATGCCTAGTGCCACAGTTCTCTTGTAATGGTGCCTTCAGTGGACATTTAGTATGTTTGTTCTGATGTGGGATTTTATTTTTCTAAGTTTTTCTCCTTGTTTGAACCCAGGTGTACAAGCAGCCTGTTTTCCTTTTCATTTGAAACGTACCTTTTTAAAAACTAAAACTATCATTTGAGTCGCAGAAATTCAAATTTTAAAATAAAACAAAACAGGATTTTGGTTAAACACACAGAGAGGAGGCTGTTAACTGGCTTTTTTTTTTTTTTTTGCGGTACGTGGGCCTCACTGTTGTGGCCTCTCCCATGGCGGAGCACAGGCTCTGGATGCGCAGGCTCAGTGGCCATGGCTCACGGGCCCAGCCGCTCCGCGGCATGTGGGATCTTCCCGGACCGGGGCACGAAACCATGTCCCCTGCATCGGCAGGCGGACTCTCAACCACTGCGCCACCAGGGAAGCCCAAAACTTTTTTTTTTTTTTTAAACATCTTTATTGGAGTATAATTGCCTTACAATGGTGTATTAGTTTCTGCTTTATAACAAAGTGAATCAGCTGTACATATACATATATCCACATATCTCCTCCCTCTTTGCATCTCCCTCCCTCCCTCCCTCCCTATCCCACCCCTCTAGGTGGTCACAAAGCACCGAGCTGATCTCCCTGTGCTATGCGGCTGCTTCCCACTAGCTATTTTACATTTGGTAGTGTATATGTGTCCATGCCACTCTCACTTGGTCCCAACTTACCCTTCCCCCTCCCCGTGTCAAGTCCATTCTCTAGTAGGTCTGCGTCTTTTTTATCTTTTGGTTGTAAGCAGCTGACTTACGTATATCTCCTAGAAGAGAGGATGGTTTATAGTAAAGACATACATGGATTAGAACAGGCACACCAACAGGAACAGAACTTTTTCCATGTGTCTCATTGACCACCTGGTTTTTTTACAGTGTGGCTGCCACTCCACACCGTGGCTGCTTCATTCTTTTCTATTAAATGGCTCATTCTTATCTAACCATAGCTTTTGCTTCCTCTTTAGTTTGCAAGTAGCCTATCATGTATCCATTAGGTGCCATTTCTACAACTTCTGAAAATAGAGAACTCCTTTTTACTCCCAGTGTAAATCCCAGAGGGCACATTACAGCCCAGCAGATTTCTAGGTCAAGCCTGTCATAAGTCATACTCAGTGCCCTCCCAGAAAATAAGGCAGGGCTATGTGGTCCCCTTCAATTTTGTCTGTGGATCAGCAGTTTCCCCCAGAGGGAAAATTGAAAGCTTTTTAAAAAAATTATTATTTTTGGGCAGCGTTGGTCTTTGTTGCTGCACGTGGGCTTTCTCTAGTTGCGGAGAGCGGGCGCTGCTCTTCGTTGCGGTGTGCGGGCTTCAGTAGTTGCAGCTCATGGGCTCTATGGTGCACGGGCTTCAGCAGTTGTGGCTCATGGGCTCTAGGGTGCATGGGCTCAGTAGTTGTGGCTCATGGGCTCTAGGGCACAGGCTCAGTAGTACTGGCGCACGGGCTTAGTTGCTCTGCTGTACGTGGGATCTTCCCGGACCAGGGCTTGAACCTGTGTCCCCTGCATTGGCAGGCGGATTCTTAAACCACTGTGCCACCAGGGAAGCCTGGGAGAATTGAAAATTGTAGATGCTGCCACTGAACCAGTCTGGTACCATATACAACATTGGATATGGAGTTCTGTAAGTTCTAAATCTTAAGAGATAAGCAATTGAATGCCTTACCTCTAATGGGTTTAGTGCACATGTGATTAACATATGCATGTGTGGGAAGAAGGGAAACAGTGGAGATTGCAAAGGCAGGGACCTACAGAGCCTTTTTATTATCAGCTCTGGCATTAAAGCATGAGTTGTCCCTGTATCTAGTTCTAATATAACAGTGCTGAGAAGCATCAGGTAGTCAGTTTCTCTGAGACAGTTAGGGAAAGATGGAGGAATGGAGACTTCTTTTTAATGAAACATACATACTTTCTTCTCCCCTCTCAAAGGACAAGGAGTAGAATTAAAAAAGTTATAAATCCACGAAGTCAAAGAATGGAAAACGAGACAATAAGCAAGAGGTAAAGATTCTGGAAAGCAGTTAAATGAGTGGTAGGAGGAAGCCAAGTCTCTAGCGCCTCCAGAGAGAGGGAGCTTAAAAGATTTGCACTGCAGAAGCTGAGAAAGGATGAGGAAGAGGAGCCACCAGAAAGACAGCATGGTGTGCTTTGTTGGACCTGCTCGTGTAGAACAGACTTTTGGCTGGAAACGCGGGAGGGGAGTTGTCGAGGTCTGGAGTTGTTCAGGGCATGTCAACTGTGGAACTCAGTTGACCCAAGGTTCAAGAAACTCAGTGTTTACCGCCTTGGGGTCTACTGAAATGGAAGAGTCTTCCCAGGGAAGAGCAGGGCTAGAGGTGGTGCCCAGCTTTTGTAGAGCTACACTGAGTACCCTGGACCCAGGGAAACACAGAACAGGCATATAGGAAGCACACTCAATTAACCAACCTCACCCAGAGCTGAGAACTGTTCTGTGACCAGAGCCTGCACTCAGGCCATACGGCCGTTAGTCAGCAGAAGGGCCAGAACACAGAGTGGAGCACAAGGTTAGGTGTATGATCACAACTGGGGAATCCCAGAGCTCCCACAGGGGGAGTGGCCTCTGGATCCACACCAAGGGGACCATCTGTACTTGGGTAGACGTGTAAGAAGAAACTAAGTACTTAGAGGATAAAGGGTTCACCTCAAGTATACTGCAACTTATTTGATTACTGACCATAAGTGAATGTTACTTTCACAGGGATGTTGAGGAAGAGATTGGGGCAAATTAATACTTATTTAACAGATGTCTGCAGGCTACCTAGAGTCAAAGTCAGGGTTCTTTCAAAGGAAAGTATTGTTAGAGGGGTTTTAGAATCTTAAGTGAGGGAGAGCCTTGAAAGCCCTGTCTCTGAGTTTCCTTTAGGGTAGGACTAGCTTTACAACCATTTTAGAGTTTTTTTTTTTGCTTTTTGGTTTTTTTTATTGCTATGTCGCTAGCAGGGATGGGTGCAGTTCTCCCTAAGATGTCTGCATTCATGTAAGTATTTGTAATTCTTAGGTATATGTTTTTATAGTCTAAATAACCCATGCCTTTAACCCTTACCTGAAAAGGTGGCTTAAGAAGAGGGTCAGTTAAACTTTATATATGAAACTTGGCTTCAGCCCTAGTCAAGGAACTGTCCTCCTTAAAATGAACAAAAAGTTTCCAATAAAAATAGAACTAATGAGGTGAAATCTTACCTGGCACGGCTGTGGTACCTAACTGGGCTTCAGTTGGCACATGTCAACTTTGCCCCAACCAGAACCAACTATCTTCCCAACTCTAGAATCTTGAGACAAGCCTCTTACTCCTTACGTTTTTATAGCTTCAACAACAACAAACAAAAACAGGGAAGAGGAGCTCTACAGAAAGCCAGTAGCACTTCAGCCAGTTAAGGAGTCCAACTCAGTTAAACAACTGGTATGCTCTTTTAGGGTTAGATGTTTATACTATAAAGTACTTGATAAAATTAGACAACCTCTGGGGCTTTGCCAGGTGCTGAGAACTGAACACACATAGCAGTGCCCAAAGAACTGGAAATGGATTTGTGTATCTATTTTAAATAGGCAGCGTCAGTGGGTACAGCCACATAATTAAATGCAGTCCTCAGAAAACAGTTTAAGTATATGAGCCATAAATTACTGAGCAGAGTTTTAAAAAATGAATATTAAGAAGTATATTCTTATTGGATAGAAGTTAGGAAAATTTTTGTTTTACAAAAATGAGACCATATTGGCTGAAAGGAGTTCATAGGAAACTATTCCAAATTCATTCTACATTACAATCTTTAGGGATGCACCCAAAATCAGAGGCAGGCTGACAATGGCAAAGGCAAGATTCTCAGGTCTGATTAGAAAAGTCATAGAACTTAAAGGGTACAGGTGCTATTGAAAGAATAGACTCCTTTACTGGATCAGGACTAAACTACAAACTGTATTATTTACTTAGGCAGATTATTGTATTTACTTATAAATACAGATTATTTATTTAGTCTCAGTTGCTCTGTTAAATAATTTGAGGCCAGAGGAGCTCTCAAGTAAATTGTTTGGGTGAATTAAGCAAATTTAGTTCCTAGATGGCTGGCTAGAAAATACAGTAGCTTGGCCCAGGGTAAGGGCAACCTGTGCTCAGAATGCTAGCAGTTGATCCCAAGACTCTACACTAATGACAGTTATAATTCAAACTGCAAGGTGAGGAGCTGCCCCCTGAAATCCTAGAAGGTCTGAAACACTTACCTTGTTCATAATTTGAAGAGTGGTGGTAATAGTTTTTATTTTTTAAATTTTTTATCCTTTTGGTTTTGTTTTGGGATTAATTTTTAGGTATTAATGAGTACAAGAATGCTTGCCTAAAGCCCTGTTCCATATATATAGTAAATCACAGATTATTTAATGAATATTAATATTTTGTGACTATCATTTTAAACATCAACCCTTTAACAATGTGGTGATAATTAATATAAACATAGTCTCCAGTTGGTATGTTAAGCTCTTTTCTTTATTTTTATCTTTTCTGTTAGCTTTATCTTCAAGCCAGGATGAAGGGAGACTGGGCAAGACTCTTACGCCCTACACTGCAATTTGGTCTTGTTGCTGCGTCCATTTATGTGGGCCTTTCTCGAGTTTCTGATTACAAACACCACTGGAGTGATGTGTTGACCGGACTCATTCAAGGAGCTCTGGTTGCAGTATTAGTTGTAAGTATACAGGGCAGCAGCCTACATCCTGATACTGAGAAACACTTGGATAAATAAGTAGAAAAAAATGTCCCAATGAGAAAAGTATGCTAAGGCAGAGAATGTGGCTCAATAATTGCTACTGGGTGAGGACCCCAACGTTATTAAAAGTCATTTTAGGATAGATAGCAAATAATACCTACGTTACTTACTCTTCGCAAGTTATTTAAAAATTTACTAAATTTTTTTTTAATTGTAAAAAGCTCTGGCTATAAAGTGTTTTTAGTATGAATTGGAAAAAACAAAAAAACAAAAAACAAAACTAATTTACATGAGGAATGACACTTTCATTAAGGGCTAGCAGAGTGAAGCCATCTGCCCAGTACATAACAGAGCAACTCTCAGAATGTCCTTAACAAAAATTCCTGTTAGCCACTAATTTATTCATACCCTTAACCTGTACCCTGTAAAGTATATCCTTTTGTTTATATTTTGCACACTGCTTATTGCAACTTTGTATACGGTTTAAACTTATTTAAAATTGTATCATTAAATACTTTGCCCCATTCTAAATGTTACCTGTTCTATACAGGCTGTATATGTATCAGATTTCTTCAAGGAGAGAAATTCTCCTTTTAAAGAAAGAAAAGAAGAGGACTCTCATACAACTCTGCATGAAACACCAACGACAGGGAATCACTATCGGAACACTCACCAACCTTGAAGGTGGCAGAGTGCCCAGATGAAGCTGGCCTGCTTTCTAAAGGAAAATGATTGCAACCAGAAGGCAAGAGGATGCGTCCTTCTTCCCAGTATACAAGCCTTTAAGGGGACTGCTGCTACTGTAACTCTTGGATGCCCACTTTACCTGTGTGTATATAGTTACATTTAACACAATGGTTATCTAATAGCTCTAAGTTCATTACAAAAAATTTCAAGCCTTTCACTAAAACAAATGCCCCACCTGTACATTTTTTTATTAAAAAAATGTAATGCTTATGTACAACTGTGTATGTAATATGCTTTCTTAGAATGATGCTTGATTTAAATATAATACATCAGACAGGTGGTGAACAATTTAAAATCCCACATTCCTTTAGCTGACTCTTTATAGGTAGAGGCTGGCAGCAAACACAATATCTCTCTTGATTTTGGTGATTCCTAAGAGAAAAGAAAATACAGTTTAAATTCTCAAGACCACAAAGAATGTAATTCTTCTCCCCTGGGGTTTTGAAGACAGCACAACAATCCTGATTAAATTTGGTGAGAGGGCAAGCCTGGAAAATACAAAACCTTGCTTGCCTGAAGGACACCTAGAGGAGTTCACAGCCACCTCTGAGACATGGGAAACTTAGAAACCAGACCCCTGTTCTCATGACTCTTGAATCTAAAGTACCCCGTGCGTGCGGGGGTGTCTAAAATTATTCAGAAAGACCAGACCAGAGGGACTAAGCTGTCCAAGAAGTTAGTTGACCCAAAAGCATGAATTTTTCAGCCTGCATGGAAGGCACTATATTTCAGTTACCATGTGAAATTCTTTCTGGACTAAGGACAAACACATTTTATCATATAGAAGTTTACAAAACTAGACTTAACCCTGGAGTGATTAAATAGGTCTGCCTCTCTTTAACAATGTTGAAGATATAAGCAGCTTTCATAAGCTTCTTCTTAAGGCGCTGAGTTGCCAGCAGAATCACCAGGTTTGACTGTGAGCAGCTGGTAACTCAGAGCAACTATGTGGCTGCTCTTCTTTGATGTTTTAACTCATAGTCCTTTCTCTTGGCCAGCATTCAGATGGAATGAATGAAATTATTTGCAAGCATGTATGCCTCTCCCCATTACTACCACCTTGGTCTAGCCATTCTTTCCTGATCTGGTCTTCCTGCTTCCACCTTGCTAATCTACAGACTTGCCTGTGATGCAACAGCAAGAACTGCCTTGTGAAACCCAAGTCAGAGCACATCACTCCTGTGTTCAAAACCTCCAATCATTTCAGAGGAAAAAGCTGAGGGCTGGGAGCTACATGACCATTTCTTTTCTTCCTCCAACCCCTACTATTCTACTCATTGTTCAGCTGTGCTCCATCCACTGTGGCCTCTTGTTGTTGCTTAAGTATATCAAGTGTCTATGAAGGACCTAAATGCCACCTTCTGAGTAGGGGACCCTAGGCCATCGTATCCATCCTCCAATTCCCTACTGTCTCTTCGTTTTTATTGCTACCTGATATATTTTAATTGTTGACTTGTTTACTGTCCACCTCCCTGCACTAGAATGTGAGCCCCATTAAGGCAGGGGTTTGTATCTTTTTTGTTCACTGCTGTATTCCCTGGTGCTTAAAACAATGTCTGGCACACAATAAGTGCACAATAAATATTTTGAGATTTTATATATATTCATTTACAAACTTTTTCCAACACATACACACTGATATTTTCTTTGGACACTACTACATGGCCCTTCATGGCAATCCAGTGAAGAGCATCTGAAAATGTTCTCCTAGGTTGTGGTCAAGAGCTCAAGTCTCAACAGGATTTGCCTAAATTATTAGAAAAAGCTTATGGGCTGGATACTGACCTTCTGAAAATTTATTTTCCAGCTCAGTGTTTCCAATGGCTTTTGCTGCTTGACACATTTGTCGAAGTAGTTCTTCCAGGCGCCTCATACAACGAATTATGCTGCCTGGACAGAAAAGGAAACAAATCACTTGTAAAGTGTAAATAATCAGGAATAGCAGAACTTTTGTGAAGACGCAAGGAAGGTGAACATGGGATGATTTAACTGATTGATAGTACTTTGAGGGACTTCTCCTGCAGTAAACCAGTAGTAAACTTGACTGGTGACTGCTAGGCACCAGGAAGGCTACAAAGACGGAAAGTTTAATTCCCATCCTTGACTAATGGTAGAGAGAGTCATGGATTTATTATAATGTGTTCACACTTGCTCTTAGAGAGGTAAGTAAACAAAATGCCCTGGGAGCACAGGAGAGAGCAACATGGGTGAAAGGTAGCAAAGGTGACATATAACTTGGGTCTCTTATGAATGAGGTCCCTGTCAGGCAGTGACAAGGGAAGACCACTGAGACAATGTAGAAAAGCAGCTATTCAAGGACCCTGAGTGTGGCCTACTACGGCCTCTGGATACTATCCTGTGAAGAGAATGCAACAGGGAATTTTTAAGCAGGGGAGTAACAGGATCAGATTTGTCAATTTTAAAGGTTCAATCAATCATTCTTCTGGACCTTAGACTCTTTCATTAGTGCTTTCCTCACACAATGTGTCCTCAATGAAGCATAAAAGAGATCAGTCTCTTCCCACTGGATGTGACTCCATCTGAGACAAGTGTTTGCATCAAAGGTGAAGTTGTAAACAGTTTCACTTCTGTCAGACTTGCACAAGGAGGGGCCCTGAGATCCTTCCTCTTAAGTGCCACCTGCCTAAGTTTAAAACCCTTGGATTTAATTTTTAATGTCTGAAATACATTAGGAATATCAGTTCTCTCTGATATGCAAGCTGTTAACTCACACTTCAGGTCCTTATTTAACTCCTTGCAACACTGGAAGAATTCATTAACATGTATCAAGCTCTTGTAATACACTCGATGTGCAGTGTTGAGGGCTCCTTTTTACCTTTTAATGCCTTGCACATTATGGTACAGTGTGCCCAAGGGAGAAAAACAGTAGAGAGATTTAACTCATAAAGCAGAATGGAATTTGAGCTTAGACAAAGGCAAAAATATAAGCCATGTACCTAAGAGAGTCATTAGGATTCAGCAGGAAATGCCCATGTACATGTACAGCACCTTTTCTCTCTGAGAAAATGTTGCACGAGGGCCTGGGCTGATAAGGACAACATGCCTGGTTTCTGAACCCACCTATGGGCCAGAGCAAGCAGAACACAAAGATGCTAGTTCACAGCAAGAGGTTTATGGGATGAGATTGGTCAACAAGAGGACCACCAGCACGTATGTCAACTTGAAAGATCAATGGGGATACCTCTCTTAAAAGGATGCTATCATCTCCTACTTATGGAATGTTCACCTAATCTAGACTTGGTTATAAAAGGAGTGAGCTGAGACACCTGGAGTTAGAGGAAAGAAGACTGGATGGTGACCTGGATACTAGGAAAGATTCAGCTAAGTAATTAGCTCTATGATCTAGGCCCTTACTCTACTCTTATTTCCCCTTCTCATTTGTAAGGTAAATGACGATAAATGCAATTTAAACAGAGGGCTTACTTTACCTAACTGGATTTGTCTCACTTGAGATATGAGATGCACAAATTCTGTGACAGGGGCAAAGCTCTAAAGGAATGTAAGGTCATAATACAGTCCTTAAACCAAAATATTCAAAGTTCATACTTTATTGTCCTTCCTCTTCTCCCATTAGAAGGTCCATGGAGTTCTTGGAGAAGTAGGGTCAAGACTGACATCTCACCTCCACATCTACACACATCTTACAATAACCCTGGCCTTCTTATTATAGGAGAGTAAAGTAATTAATGTTTATAATAAGACTTAGGCATCAAGGCAAGGTGAAATAAGGCTGAGCATGTTTCAAGAAAAAAGGGTTAGAAAAGGGTTATGTCCAACATTTTCTGAGTACTTACTTTGTGGCAGGTCTATAATCTATGTTTTGTGTAAATTTTCTTGTTTGACCCTTACAGTTCCATGAGACAAGTACTGTTATCCCTATTTTACAAAGAGGGAAAAGAAGCTCAGAGAAATTATAACTTGACCAAGGTCAGAGCCGGGAGTATATGATGGAGTCAGGATTTAAATCTAGACAGTTAGATTCTACAGCCTAAGCATTTAACCATATTATACTATAGTACCTCACAAAAATGATTTATCTATATTTTCTATAATAAATGTATTACTTTCATAAATTTCAGTTTTAATTAAATTCAGTTTATACATTTAAAATAATCGATAAAAAATTGTAAATATTTAGTAAGATTTTCAGGTCATACTCTAAGCTCCTCACTTCTGTTATAAATCTTCATTGCCAGGTAATGCCAAAGAATTTGCAGTAATGGGTTTCAAGAAGTAGGAAGTAGTGGCAATTGGCAAGTAGGATCCAGTCACAAAGAGTCTGTTTTCTTAATTCGGCAATCAGAGTAATGACTTGTGATAATTTCAGTGAAATGGGGGACTAGGTTACTATGGCTCAAGAAGGAAATGGGAGGTAGGGAGTTGAAGATGGTCTATTCTCGACTACTCTTTCCAAGCCTGGCTTGTGAAAGGATTGAGGGATTGAGGATGATGATGACAACAAGATAACTTACTAAAAAATGATGGCAGCAGCTAACACTTACTGACTACTTTGTGCCAGGCACTGTACTAAAGGCTCTACATGCATGATATTAACCTCACAATACGAGATAAGAGCTATTATTATTACCATTTTATAGCTAAGGAAACAGGCACAGTTAAGTAACTTTCCCAGGATCATTCATCTAGTGAGTGGGTAGGATTTAAGACCAGGATATATATGCTCTTGCTCTTAAACACTGTATGTTATGTTGGTAGCTGGAGAAGACGTGGATGAGAAATATAAACATATTCGTATGCTAAAATGGCAGCAGAAAGGATGTGACTCAAGACTGCAAAGGTGCAGAAAACAGTGGAAGGCGGCCCTGGAACTGAGTGCAATTTCCTCTGAAGAGGAAAATAAGGGAAAGGATATATGCCATGAATTTCTAGGTTAAGACAGGCCTAGTGGCATCTCCCTTTCCTCTGAAGCAGGAGTGATCACCTAGAAATCTGGGGCAAAGTTGAGGTAGATGCTTAAGAGAGCAGTGAGGATCTGGAATTGCCTCTACGAGAAGTCTCAGAGCCAGAGAGAAGTCCTGCATGGAGGACATAGTCTCTGGACGTGGACCAGGGATTACATGCATGATGTTAACCTCACAATACGAGATACGAACTATTACTCTTCCCACTTTATAGCTAAGCAAACTAAGTAGTAGATGGCATCTACTACTTGAGGGACTGTACTAGCAAGCTGTGGGCAAGACTACATGAGGTAGTGTTCAAAGTGTACCCAGCCGGTGCTCAACAGTCTCTCCTCCTCCTGCTACTTCTATTATTACTAGGTTTAATGTGATTCTGAGGTTACAGACTGTGGCTTTTGATGACACCAAATCATACAATTATTCTCCAGCAGAACTCTGCTGTGAAAGTACAGGAATAGAGAAAGTGAATTATTAGACTGATCCAGGTTGGTGGTGCATAAGGCAGATGGGAAAACAAGAATATCAGTTGCTTCCTAATTCTCTCTCCATGACTAGAAAAAAGGAACTGTGGTTCAGAAGGAAAGTTCTCTAAGCAGTAGCTGTGTCCTCTCCACAGCAGGTCTCCAGGAGAATGAGGAAGCAGCTATGTGATATCTACCTGGTGTTTACTTCCTGTTACTGAGACAACTCATTCTGACACCAATAAACTATATTAAGATTTTGAAAATTAACAGAACAAACACTGCTTCTTTTACTAGCAACCTTTAACAGAAGAAAATAGTGATTTCACTGAAGATGTTGTTTCCAAGTAGGAGGAGACTGTCGTTAGCCACATCCAACATTCTACTACCATTTTACAAATGAGAAACCCTAGAGGTGGTTAATGCCTTTCAGGTTCAGGTTAACAGTTTTACATCTAGGTTTAGAAAAGAAATCTGACACCCTCATTGGAAATGGCAGAGATAACCGTATTAGCCACCCTTTACAGCAATGGCTTCCCTTTAAACTTTGAGGCTAAGAGTTCATGGAAGAAGAATCTTGGACCTTTACAAGCTGAAACCTTTATAAAAGTTGAAGATACTAGTTTGTTTTTGCTGTGACCGTGGCTGAGAAAATTATGAACAGACAGGACCAGGGAAGGAGAAAGCTCAATTAATGGCCTAAATGAGGAAGAGGGAGAGGGAGAGGCAGAGGGAGAGGGAGGGGGAGGGGGAGGGGGAGGGGAGGGGAGGGGAGGGTGAGGGTGAGGGTGAGGGTGAGGGTGAGGGTGAGAAAGCAGGTCTGAATGGCATCTGGAGGACAGTTACCTGGGTGAGACAGGATAAAAATGCACAAAACAGCCTGAAGTTGCAATGGGGGAAAGGATGGGGCTGAAATCAAAACCATGAAGCAAACACAACCAACCAGCTTTACAAATATGGGTAAGAAGAGGACTAGCCTATTCCCTAGGAACAGGAGGCTGCCAGATGGACACCAGCCACTGTAGGATCAGAAGGGAGCATCTCCTAGCTCCACTGGTAAATTCATGACTTGAGAAATGGATAGCACCTTTATCTCTTCCCCTGGATGAGTGCTGCAGCTCCTACTCCCTCTTCCATTGGGCCCCCATGTGCAGGCACAAGCGACACAACAAGGGCATGTAAGGAGCCTATCCCCCACCCACTGCATCCCAGGAGGAACGGTGCTCCTCTACTGCTTAAAAATCTTTTGATACCATTAATGCAAATGCTAGTAGGAGCACTGGTGAGTCTGTTTCAGTCCTGATTCAAACATAAGGTTCTGGATGGTCCATGTGTGATATTTCTGTATTAGGATAATCACTTGTAGAGCCTACGTTTTATCTTTAAAGGTGGTATTTCACAAACTTCAGTCATTAGCGTATCACTCATTTTTGCTGTAACACTTTTAACTTAAGTAAATGAAAGCTGCTCACTTATTTTTTATAAATAGGCCATAATTATAAAAACAACGGTTACAAAAACAAAACAATGCTATCAATTCCAGCTAGATACTATTGCCAACAAAAAGTTGATCACCCAGACATATTATAGGCACCTCAAACTCAACAGTTCCCAAAAGTAAACTCAATACTTTCCTTCCAAATCATTTCTATTAACATATTAAAAACTTTAAGTTTACTCTTCTATAAAGTGGAGATAACAAGAATTCCTATACCTAATGGGGTTATTGTGAGAAATGAATGAAATAATGCATGTAGGGTGCTTCACAAGTGTCAGTAACACAATAGGAGCTCAATAAATGTTGGCTATATTTGTTATTTCTGTTCTCAGGTGCTAGGGATGCTGAGCTCCAGTCCTGCTCTCACTGAAAGAGGAAATACAGTCGCAGTAACTTCTGGGTGTCTAGAGACAGGGTGGGGGCTGGAATGGAGAAGGTAATGAATATTGCATGACTCATGCAGCCAGATATTAAATGTGTATTTTGCAAACACTTCTATTTGAAGAGAATTAAATTAGGTAATGGTTAAAAATGTAAATATATATAGGACTTTAAAAAGGAACAGAGTGTATTTCACAGGTCATTTAGAATTGAAAAGAAATCCTTTATAAAACTGCTGTGCAGGGCATCGGAGAGCCAGGTACCCTGGCTCACAAACTCTGTTTTGACTGATTTCAAATGTGTACTGGGAATCACAGATAACCTGATATTGTTTTGGTATTTCTACAAATTGAGAAACTCATGTTAATAGCCAGGATCTGCAAAAGCTATCAGAGGCCCAACCACATGAAGTATATTGCTAAGATAAGCTAAAGAAACTAAACGCACATCTAAGTGAGCAAACACTGCCACACTTTGTAAGCACTCCCACTCAGTTTCTGGAAAATGAGTGCTGACAGTTTCAGATGACATGAGAACAATTAAGAAAATGAGGCCAGGCGGTACAGGGTTGCACATACAATGGCTGTGGCTGCTGACCTCAGTCTTGTCAACAAATCACCGTGTGTGTACAAACACTGTCCATAGCTGCCTGCAGCGTAAAGGGGATGAATGAAGCCTACCATGAAGAAGTGAATTACCCAGCATACCTACGTACTGCAGTTCTCTGTAATACAAGGGTTCTCCTTACTCCCAGTTTTGAAAATCATTCCGCCTCATCAATTAGGACCACCTAGATTAAGTGTTAGATAAGAGATACAAAGCTATTACCCATCCCCCCAGGCTATCTGAAGCTGACCAGAAACAGAAACATACACACTAACAACCTAACGGTTTGTTACAAATCTTTTTTTCTGGTCTTGCCAGAGTGTAAAGCAAAACTGAATTCTTACTAGTCATTGCCCCCCTTTTTTTTTTCTTGCTGTACGTGGGCCTCTCACTGTTGTGGCCTCTCCCGTTGCGGAGGAGCACAGGCTCCGGACGCGCAGGCTCAGCGGCCATGGCTCACGGGCCTAGCCGCTCCGCGGCATGTGGGATCTTCCCGGACCGGGGCACGAACCCGTGTCCCCTGCATTGGCAGGCGGACTCTCAACCACTGCGCCACCAGGGAAGCCCTAGTCATTGCCTTTTGAAGAAAAATTGTGGTAAAATACACATAAAATTTACCATTTTAAAGCATGTACCCCAGTGTCACTGCCTGTTTTTATCACAGTGAAATATAATTCACATGGCATAAAATTCACCCTTTTAATTAAGTGTACAAGTTCAGTGGTTTTGGGTATGTTTGGAATTGTACAACCATAATCACTATCTAATTTTAGAATCTTCTTATCACTCAAAAAGAAACCCATATCCATTAAGCAGTCACACTACCCCCTTCCACCTTCCCCCAGCCCGTGGCAACCACAAATTTACTTTCTGTCTCTACAGATTTGCCTATCCTGGACATTTCACATAAATGAAATTGTACAATAAGTGGCTTTTGTGTCTGCCTTCTTTCACTTAGAACCTTAATCTGGTCAAAGTTCATCCATATTTTAGCATGAATCAGTACTTCACTTTTATTTTTTTTTACAGTAGAATACTGTCCCATTATATGGATAATACACAATTTATTCACCCACTGATGGACATTTGAGCACACATGCTTTAAGGGTAATCTTATAAACATCAAGCTCATGAGGTTCTTAAACAACACCATTCTAATTGAGGATGGAAATCAACACATTTCTTTATCTGGAGAGGTATTTATTTCTACCTCCAGCTTTCTGGCATTTGCAAAAGTGGTTCCCCACAGTTCACGCCCTGAATTTGATTTAAAACTCCTATCTAAGTGGTTATTGAGGCCTGAGGTTAGGATTATAATTATATTTTCCTGCAATCATTTACCACTAGATCCCAGCTTAGGCTGAAAACATTCCTGGAGGGCAGAGACTGTTGCTTTCACTGCACCCAGCACAATTCCTGATCCCACTAGGGTCTCAGTTAATTATTCATTAAATGGGTAAGTATCAGGTACTAATTCCTAAGTCATTTAGTACTAAAACTGTGCCAAACTTTAAACACAGAACAGATACATATTAATAGAATGTTACTCTACTATTATTAGCAAAAGTATTTTGAAATAACAAATCCATTGGAAAATCCCTTCTAACACTGATGTACCGTCTCCTAAGAAAGGGTAAAACTATGCTAGTGCAAAGGCAGTTGAGAAGACCATGCGGTGGGGGCAGCGAGTACGAATGTGCCAAACAGCATTTGCTTTAAAAATCTAGGACAGGGACTTCCCTGGTGGCACAGTGGTTAAGAATCCACCTGCCAATGCAGGGGACACGGGTTTGAGCCCTGGTGAGGGGACGATCCCACATGCTGCGGAGCAACTAAGCCCGTGTGCCACAACTACTGAGCCTGCGTGCCACAACTACTGAAGCCCATGTGCCCTAGAGCCTGCGAGCCACAACTACTGAGCCTGCATGCCACAACAACTGAAGCCCACGTGCCCTAGAGCCTGCGAGCCACAACTACTGAGCCTGCATGCCACAACTACTGAAGCCCGTGTGCCCTAGAGCCTGTGAGCCACAACTACTGAGCCTGTGTGCCACAACTACTGAAACCCGCATGCTGTAGGAACCACATGCTGCAACTACTGAGCCCGCACACCACAACTACTGAAGCCTGCGCACTCTAGGACCCGCGAACTGCAACTACTGAGACCGTGTGCCACAACTACTGAAGCCCGCGCGCCTAGAGCCCATGCTCCACAACAAGAGAAGCCACCTCAATGAGAAGCCCACACACTGCAACAAAGAGTAGCTCCCGCTCGCTGCAACTAGGGAGAAAAGCCTATGCAAAGCAACAAATACCCAACGCAGCCAAAACCAAATCAAAACAAAAAAACCTATGACAGGCAGAAGTACAGTAAACACTTTCAAGTGATAATTCGTCATAGGAGCTTTCCTGATGACATGTGCTTAGTGGAAAGCAAATCCTTCATGCACAGTGAAGACTACAATATTGTTTTTGTATAGACAGAAATAAATAGTAATGGCCCTGTCTAGGTTACAATGGATCTACTACAATGGATCAGTAGACTGAAACCCCGTATCTGTATGGGCTATAGCCCATACAGATATATTTTTAATTGTTATCCAAATTTAATTGATGGAAATAAGAAACGATTATATTCTATCATTTTTTCCAGGGTGGTAACAGGGCAATAATTATTTATGTGAAGTGTTCAAAATTCCTCAACTGAATCACAGTATAAACTCTTCTCTTACATCAGACGTCCCCCAAACATATGGTGTTAATCATTACAATGTTAACTAGCTCCAGCTAATGTTTGAAAAATACTTAAAACTACTCCTGAGGCTCATGACATGACATGATCAGACACTTGACCAGAGCACACTAAAAAGTTCCAATGCAGTCATTTTCTGCCTGTAAAAATAAAGACACACTATACTATGGGCTAGAGCTTTGATTATAGTATTTTTCCAATTATATAAAGCATGTACAGTAACAAGATGAGGAGAGAATGGCTATTCTGAAATGGACGAACTAAACAACATAGTAAAAACAAAAAAAGGGGGCTTCCCTGGTGGCGCAGTGGTTGAGAGCCGCAGAGCGGCTGGGCCCGTGAGCCATGGCCACTGAGCCTGCGCGTCCGGAGCCTGTGCTCCGCAATGGGAGAGGCCACAACGGTGAGAGGCCCGCGTACCGCAAAAAAAACAAAAAACAAAAAACAATATCCTAAGTAAATCAAGGTTCTCAGTTATTTTTTTGCTGTTTAATTATATAATTTGCTTTTATGAGCTTTCCCAATTTTAGAAAGAAAAGGTATAGCTGGTATAATGGTACCATGAAAATTGTGTTGATGTTAGACCCAATTTCAAGTTATAAACTGAATCCCTCAATTTTTAATCTTAGATTTCTCAAGCAAACTGTGACACTGAAATAACCTCAAGGAATTGAAATAGATTTCAGGAACTGAAACAGATTTCAGGAATTGCTAGTATGTTGTGGAAAACATCAACTCATAGGTGGCAGAAATACAAACCGTCAGGACTTCCCTGGTGGCGCAGTGGTTAAGAACCCGCCTGCCAATGCACGGGACACGGGTTTGAGCCCTGGTCCGGGAAGATCCCACACGCAGCAGAGCAATTAAGCCCGTGTGCCACAACTACTTAGCCTGCGCTCTAGAGCCCACAAGCCACAACTACTGAAGCCTGCGCGCCTAGAGCCCGTTCTCTGCAACAAGAGAACCACCGCAATGAGAAGCCCGCGCACTGCAAAGAAGAGTAGCCCTCACCCGCTGCAACTGGAGAAAGCGCGTGTGCAGCAACGAAGACCCAACGCAGCCAAAAATAAATAAATTAATTAATTAAAAAAAATACAAACTGTCTTCAATTTAGCAGTTTAGGATTTATCTGCCATACTGCGGTAACTTTTTCATTTAAGTACAAAGAATAGAAAAATAATCCACAAAGATAATTTTATAAGGCTTCCTATATTTCTAGGCCTATTGTCCCTTCATTTTTCTTAAACAAAACAAAACAAACAGTGCACCATTATTGTTTTATGCCATTGTGTTCGCCTTCTCAGAGAAGCAGATATACAAATATGAGCTATTATATTAACAAGTCATAGAATTTAGGCATAGAACAGTAATTAGTTTCATCTTTATGTTCCCAAAAGAAGTTAGACTGAAGAGTGGTGATGCTGTACTTGATTGCCTTTGTGTGTCTGAAACACACAAGCTGTCATACATCTATCTGGGTTTCTGCGTGTTAAGCAATGTCCACAGGTGAGATGAGGATGTCATGCTCTCTTCTCACAGCCTCAACAGTAGCTACCCACCATCAATTATTATAGACCTTCTTACCATTCCTACAAGCATAAATTTTCAGTGGATAGAGATGGTATAATTTTAGGTAGTATTTAAGAAGTCTCTAGGTGGTCCAAAACTCAAAGATAAGGTATTATGGTTCTTAGATGAAGTTATCAACTATCATGTGCTTGTAGTCACAGAGGCCAGAATTCAAATCATAGTGCCATCATGTAGTACATACACCTCCATGACCTTGACCAAATTATTTACCTTTTAAAAATCAGTTTCCTTGTGCAAAGTGCAAATAATGTCTACTCTGATGTGCTACTTTGGTGATTAGATCTAAATTATATAAAATGCTTATTAGCACAACTCCTGGCACACAGTAGTTACCTAATAAATAATGACCATCCTGGTAACAGAATACAGTATTCAGAAAAAGATTTTGGGACCATAATACTAATAACCATTTAATGGAGGCTTAGAAATAAACTTTAGGGAAAGGACTAAAACAGCACACCATAATTCAAAAATAATATACTATAAACTATAATATTTAAAACCTTAAAACCCATTAAAATTCAATGTAGTGAAGTAAAGGCTCATAGTTGATTCTGTTGCAGAGATTCATAAACTCAGTAATCTATTAGTCTTTAATAATATTGGGTAAAAAGCATAGTATACAGGGT
Source organism: Orcinus orca (assembly GCF_937001465.1). Classification (NCBI taxonomy): domain Eukaryota; kingdom Metazoa; phylum Chordata; class Mammalia; order Artiodactyla; family Delphinidae; genus Orcinus; species Orcinus orca. The sequence goes on from NC_064561.1 coordinate 142,723,783, forward strand.
ATGTTAAAAATATAATTTTTCTCAAAATAAAATTTTAAATGTTCTTATAATAAATATCTATGAAGTCCAAGCTCATTTATTTTAATTTTTAAGAAAGTTTGGTGCAAACACAATTCACCATTATAAATATCTACAATCTGCGTAAGCCAATCTTTTTGCAATGAATACAGCATTTCTAAATATGGTTTTCTTTAAATATTGTGCTTATTATTTGCTTCTTGTAATTCACTTATAATTAATTACTCCTTATATATTCCCTTTACCTTTACTTCTTCATTTAAAATTTTTCTTCGGTTGAGTAACAGTTCTGATTGATTTTAGAAATGCAATGATGGACAGCATATTTAGCTCTGCTATTTTTTGGTGGAATTGCATAGCAAGCCATTAGGTTATTACTAAGAGAATAAAACCAAAAGTAAAAATACCCACATAAATAGGCCTTATTTGTGATTGCAGAGACTCTGGCACAGGATTATAAACTGTTATAATGAGCAGACTGAGCTTATTAAATAATACAAAGGATTCGTGGAGAATATTTTTGATTTACATAGGCAGAAGATTTCCTTTTATTATCAAAAATTAAAAATAATATATTATTCTTGTTTAGTAAATCAATGCCATCCTAAGTATATTTCTTATATCAGAAAGAAATATATGTGTACAAAATTTAACCATACCTTCAAAGACATCTGTCATTTTGCAGATATGGGCAAATGTAGCTCCAGTTGCCCAGGTATATACTACATCCATTAAGTGAGGTTTAAATGAGCTTAGGTAAGTCTCCTCATCAATTTCCAATTTGGCTTCTGCTGAAACTTTTGCAATTCTTTTAGCACATTCCTTTGAAGATAAAACATATACTTAAAAAATTTCTTACTTATGATCTCCCGTATCACTTTTTCTTTAGGTTTCCAAAGTCAGTATTCTACAAGGTTCCTTTTTCTTCCTAGGTAGTAAGTCTGCAATTTGGATATTCTGCTTCTAAGTAGCCACAGTGCCTGTTCCACTGCTGAGTAATCAAACAGCAAAGTTTTCCACTACATTAATTAAGAAAAACATATCAAGAGCATGATTTTCACCCAGTAATACCTTTTCTACAAAAACCAAAACTCTTCATTAAAATTACTAAACAGTAACATTTAACTCATCTCTAATTGTTTCATTAAGAAAACAAAGACAATAATAACAAGCCAGACTCAGAGAAACATAAATCCTATGGCAAAATGATGCTTTTTCTCCAACAATGCTTTAAAAAATGTAAATCTTAATATTTCCTTTTCCTTACAATAGGAAGTTAGATTTCATTCTTTTCTCCTTGGTAATCAAGAAGGTCAAAAACTCCTGGGCCTATTAAGACTTCCCTGATTCTGGAAGTTTAAATTTCTTAGTAATATTAAGGAATGTTAAATGTTACATTAAAGGGGACTTCTTTTATGATTCACTTTTCATTCCTCTCTTGCAATGTCTTATAGTTCATCTTTCCCTGTCTGTCTAATGTTGAAAAGATAGATAAAACCATTCTTCCCAAGAAAAATAATAAAAGAGACCAATTCATTACTATAAACTACTGTGGCTTTGAGGATCCAGAAATAAATCATTTCTTAGGCTAAAACAGATTTTAAAACCTGATTTTAAAATTTGTTGTAAACTGAGATGGAAAAATGTATAAAAAATTAAGCTAACTAAATCTATCAAGATGCTATTCTTAACACCAAGGAAAACGATGCAGACACTGAACTGTTGGTATAGCCTATCTACACCATGCAGTGTTAAATCTGTACTCACAGCAACTCTATATAACTTAACATTTTGGTGAGGGAGAATGTCTAATTTTTAAAAGAAAAATTACAAATGATGTTATTAAAACAGCAGTAAATGACAAGACTAACATCAAATGATATATTTAATCCTGAAGGAAGCTGTCTCTGTGGAATAATAAATACTATGATTAGACTGTCACAAATGTTTATTTCACAACATACTATTCATAAAATATGTAGTTCAAAAAAGTCTTACCTGCATTTGACGAAGTGGTCCTGCTAATTGCTCTGTTAATTTGGGCATCTCACTAGACTATGAAAGAAAAGGAAGATTGTATGTAAAACCCAAGTTTAAAATGCAGTATATACTATCTGCTTTTATAAACAAAACAAAGCTTTCATGATATCCATTAATTTCAAATTATAAGACCTCAGTCGTTAGCATTTAGAGTTTCTAATCAACTTAGTTTGTGTAAGCAAAATTACCACTCCTCTCATCCTGAATTATACTATTCTCTTATATTTCAGAAGAAAATATTACACTGCTAAATTTGCAAAGTGTGCTAAACTAGCTATTTTCTGTGACCATAAATGGAACTGGAGAAAATATTGTAAACATGCATAGTAGTTTAATTACATCAACATTTATAAACTGTTGTATCATACTTTGATTTTTGAAACAGTTTGGCTTCTAGGCAACTCCCACTCTGTGGAAATTAAAAATCTTGGATAAAGAACATTAGAAAAATGCCCTCAATTTTAGTTTTACCCAGATATTTCTAGCTCTCTAACCACTTTTAAAATATTTAAAAGTTTAGATGAGTTTCAGTATTCTTATTATTGTCTCCCCACTAGTGAAAAGTCTATCAGTTTCTCAATTAGAATAGTAAGAGTTTCAGGTCTATTACTAACTAGTCAAATAAACTTGGACAAGCTGCTTGAATCCTGTGTGTTAGTTTCTTACACAGTCAAAGAGAATAAGTCAGGTCCTCAAAACCTACAGACTTGTGATTAGAATAAAGTTATTATTAAGGAACAAATTTTGACAAAGATAGACTTACTATACAAAAATAAAATTATTACAAGAAAGGTATGTATGTATATATGTATGTATATATGTGTGAGACAATTTAAAGTAATTATAGGTAAATTTTTAAAAAGCAACTATAGGTTAGTTGCAATAGATCTGCCTTTACTTTGAGCATCAGTATTTATATAGGACTTGGTTTTGATTTGTATCATGAATGAACTACACATCTCAGTTTAGTGAAAAGTACACAAGTACATGTCTTTGACATTGTGTCCATTCACGATCAACAGTTACTGATCTCTCCCTCTCTCCTGGTCACTGTAAGTAGAAGGCACTGGTCCTGATGTAAGTAAGCTATGTTTCATTTTATCAATATTCTCCTACCAGGTGAGTGCAGTTTGCTCCCTATCTCTCTTTCAGGTCTCAATTCAAATGTCACTCTATCAGTGAGGCCTCTTCTAATCACCTTACTTAAAATAGTAACCCCAGCCCTCGCAACAATTTCTATCTGCCTCCTCTGCTTCACTTTTCTCCAAAACCCTCATCACCTTTTGTCATAATGTGTGTATTTCATTTCTTTATTGTTTATCTTCATCAACTAGCATACATGAAAGTATCATGAAAGCAAAAGTTTCTGCTGTCTTTCTAGTGTCTAAGTATCTGCATTGCACATAGTGGGTGCTTAATAAATATTTGTAAGATACTTGATATTTATATTGTAAATACTGTGTAATCTTTAAATTACTTCTAATGATACAAAAAATAAGGGGGCACGGTATTAGAAACAAGCTTTAAAACAGAAGGTATCAGCATTTATGACAAGTATCTTACTATATTTACCTTCCTTTCTGGCTAGAAAACATACTTTTAAAGTATCAACAGAATTCCATGGTATTTTCAGTACAATTACCCATTTTGATGTTGAAAGGCACCACACCACAAGAATTGATGACACTACATATAACACAGTGGGGCTTCACTGAACAAATCTCAACTACATTTAGTGACATCTTGCCCCAAGATTTAAGAGTTGTGTTTTGGCTAGGCCCAACTCCCATGAAGAGGTAACATACATGGCCTCTCAGAAGACAGGATTTTTTTACTGCCACATTAAAAAAAAGCACAGTATAAGAAATTAGCCACAAGACAAAGTCTGACACAGGCAGAAGATCACCAATCTCCAAATAATTTCTAAACCTTATATCTGTTCAAAGAAAACTGGACAAACATTCTAAACAATTATCTTGGAAATTAATGTAATAAAATTTTGAACCTAAGGAAAACAACAGCCAAACATAATATTTTGTAAAGGAATGCATTCCTCACATGCAAATTAAATTACTTCATGGGTGCACAGCAGGTATTCTTACGAGAGCATAAATCATTTTTGGATTACTGTCCTATTTGTTATCATTACCACTGCAGTTGTAATTCTGATCTGTAATCAGAGAGCTGAGAGAAAATACCTACCTACTCCAATAAGTTATGTATTTGATCTGATTAATAAATAAGGAAATAGTTAATGGATAAACAGATCGACAGCAGAACTGCAAAACAAATTTGTCTTACACAATTTACTTTTTTAAAAGTTAAACTAAGTGTATATGGTAAAAGGTTCTCTAAAAATTTATATAGTAGCAACATTATTTTTAAAAGGTAAATGTGCTTGTCTTACTCTTATTTTGCCAATTTTATAAACAATGAATAAAGTTTTGAATTTGAAATGTGAAACATGCATTTTACTTTTTAAAATAAATCATACTGGCTTTTGCAATAAAGTAAATGATGATAGTGTCCTTCTGGTCCATCCAGCATTTCATTTTTTGATTTCTTAAGAGCTGGTGAAAGTCAACTAACTACTCATATGAAAAAGTTACTGCCAAGCCAGTGATGAGAATCGTATGGCCATTATCTCAAATCTTGCCAATGAAAACTAAGACTTCAGCCTCTAGTACAATCAGCTGCCTCACAGTTATTCTCCAAAATTGAGAAGAGGAATGTTAATTCGACCTCACTCCCTTTTCATTTTTACTAGTTTTGCCTAATTTTACCTTTTCTTTTTCCTTCTAGACTGTCTGACTAAGCTAGATCTTCAAATAATGCACTGGGTTATAGAGCAAATTTTTAACTTGGAATCTGATTAATGATGATTGTCTATAAATAAAATTCTAGTTTACTTTCTTTTCTAATAATATACATTTAATTATTTCTCTCTTACTAAATTTGGGTTATAGTTACATTGATTTCTAATAACATTACCTATAATATGTAAACATGCAGGCATATTTTAAAAATTAAAAAATCCATAATAATATTAAATTATAAGACATGTAAATTAACAAATAAGATGTGCTAAACTATTAACTCACATTCTCTTGAAACACAAAGCAGCTTAGTAGTGCCGTTGCCTGTTCTGCTGATAGGTCATTGAAAAGGCCATTAAACATCATCTCAGTTAGAAGGAGCTCATCAGCACTATACCGCCATAAACAAACAAACAAAAAAGAGTACACTCCAAATGTCAGAATATAAAAACATGCATATGTACCCACACATCCTTAAGATAGAGTTTTAAATAAAATATGTTATTTGAACATAAGGACTAGTCAGTGAGGAGTGACAAAGATTTATTTAACTAAGGAAATGGCAGGTCTTTATATTTACCAATATATGAATAATAAACGTGAAATGGGTGTTTCTTATAAAGAGCCCATTCTAGCAAATACCAAAATGCAGATATTCATTGAAATAAAGAATCATTTCTTAACTCTCAGAATACCAGAAAAATTAGTCATTAGCATTTATTACCTAGGTCCAAGGACCTTTTAAATGGTTTTCAACTCAATTATTTTACAAATAATTTAAAAAACAGACAATGAAAAACAACTTTATAGAAATCTTAATTAGAATGTACCCATAGCAGACACACATTTTATTCACAGTTTCCTAGGGCTGAGAATGTTATAAATTGCTGCTCATTAAGACTGTTATCTATGAATCTGGAATATATCCATCTAGTAAATACAATTTCTGATTTCAAACATATCTATAATAGGTACTAGCTTATCATTACTTCTGTTTCTTCTTGCACTTGCATTGTCAAAACATATTACTGACTCTAGATTTTAAATACCTCTCTTTTAGGTTCTAGCTTACCCTTACTTTTGGTTCTTCTTTTGCATCATCTAAATACAGTATTTTACTTTTTTTTTTTTTTTTTTTGCGGTATGTGGGCCTCTCACTGTTGTGGCCTCTCCCACTGCGGAGCACAGGCTCTGGATGCACAGGCTCAGCGGCCATGGCTCATGGGCCCAGCCGCTCCACGGCATGTGTGATCTTCCCGGACTGGGGCACGAACTCGTGTCCTCTGCATTGGCAGGCGGACTCTCAACCACTACACCACCAGGGAAGCCCTAAATACAGTACTTTAAAAGACTATGACAAATCGTAATTTCACTGAAGAGAGAAAGGTCATCTTCTTTGCTCCATAATTGTACATTTTCACATTCAGATTTTTTAAAAAAATTTATTTTATATTGGAGTATCGTTGATTTACAATGTTGTGTTAGTTTCAAGGGTACAGCAAAGTAATTTAGTTATACATATATCAATACATATATCTATTCTTTTTCAGATTCTTTTTACATATAGGTTATTAGAGTATTGAGTAGAGTTCCCTGTGTTATACAGTAGGTCCTTGTTGATCATCTATTTTATCTTTAGTAGTGTCTATATGTTAATCCCAACCTCCTAATTTATCTGCCCTTACCCTCCAGCCCACCTTTCTCCTTTGGTAACCATAAGTTTGTTTTCAAAGTCTGTGAGTCTGTTTCAGTTTTGTAAATAAGTTCATCTGTATCGTGTTTTAGATTCCACATGGTGTTAAGAGATATCATATGGTATTTGTCCTCCTCTTAGTTCACTTAGTATGATAATCTCTAGGTCCATTCATGTTGCTGCAAATGGCATTATTTCATTCTTTTTAATGGCCGAGTAATATTCCACTGTATATATGTACCTTATCTTCTTTATCAATTCATCTGTAGATGGACATTTAGGCTGATTCCATGTCTTGGCTATTGTAAATAGTGCTGCAATGAACACTGGGGTGCCTGTATCTTTTCAGAGTATGATATATGCCCAGGAGTGAGACTGCTGAATCATATGGTAGCTCTATCTTTAGTTTTTTTTTTTTTTTAAGATTTATTTTATTATTTATTTATTTTTGGCTGCATCAGGTCTTCGTTGCGGTATGTGGGCTTCTACTTGTGGCGTGTGGCTTTTCTCCCTCTAGTTGTGTCGTGCATGCTCCAGGGCGCGTGGGCTCTGTAGTTGTGGCACGCAGGTTCCAGACCACATGGGCTCTGTAGTTTGCAGCATGCAGGCTCTCTAGTTGAGGTGCGCAAGCTCAGTAGTTGTGGCCCTTGGGCTTAGTTGCCCCGCAGCATGTGGGATCTTAGTTCCCTGACCAGGATTGAACGCACATCCCCTGCATTCTTTACCACTGGAGCACCAGGAAAGTCCCTCTATCTTTAGTTTAAGGAACCTCCATACTGTTCTCCATAGTGGCTGTACCAATTTACATTCCCAGCAACAGTGTAAGAGGGTTCCCTTTTTTCTACACGCTCTCAAGCATTTATTTTTTGTAGACTTTTTGACGATGGCCATTCTGGCCAGTGAGAGGTGATACCTCATTGTAGTTTTGATTTGCATTCCTCTAATAATTAGTGATGTTGAGCATCTATTGATGTACTTTTTGGCCATCTGTATGTACTCCTTGGAGAAAAGTCTATTTAGATCTTCTGCCCATTTGACTGGGTTGTTTGTTTTTTCTGTTATTGAGCTGTTTGTGTATTTTGGAGATTAATCCCTTGTTGGTCGAATTGTTTGCAAATTCTCCCATTCTGTGGGTTGTCTTTTCATTTTGCTTATGGTTTCCTTCGCTATTCAAAAGCTTTTTTAAGCTTAATTAGGTCCCATTTGTTTATTTTTATATTATAAAAATAATAGATTTATATTATAAAGATTATAATTATTTTCATCTCTTCATCATCTGTTTTTTATCAATTTCCTTGTATTTACAACTATCTTCAGTATTTGACCAACTAAGAATTGTATCAAGGAAAATTTAGCCACAAATACAAAAGATGAAAGATAAAGTCACAAGTCCTTTTTAGCAAAATGGGATGGCCCAAGTTCTTATCACAAAACATTACATAACTAAGTCCTTTATGTTGAACAGAAAGGAGAGTAAAGTTATAAAACTCTTAAATTTTTCTTCTTGTTCTTAGAAATATATTATTCACTCACTGACTCTTGAGTGTGAGAATTTACCTAGGGTCTGAGATTTTGCTTACATGACCAATTTCACCATCATCACTTTGCCTCGAGTGCTTTTTGTCTCTTTGTGTTAATTTTCTGATTTGTGTAATAATTGCAAAAACATCTTTTTCTGTTATTTTTCTCTTTACCATGTGGATGACAAATGAAAAATTCTGAATTCTCAACTGTGTTCAATGAAAGCTGGAAAAAGACTACAGTGATGGTGTCTCTAGAATTCTATAATCAAGGTTCCATAGAGTATCTTACATTTATAAAAGGGTTTAATGGATCCATCCAGTAACTATAAGGGTGTTACTTAAAAAAAAAAAAAAAAAAGAAACGGAAGAAAGGGCATATTTCCTGTTTTTCGTAAGATTTCTAAAAAAGAATAAAGTAATGAACTATCAATATTTATAAACAGTAATAACTACTCAAAAATAAAGTCAAAAACTAAACATGGGTTCCTAATGGTAAACTGAGAGTTAAGTCAAGACAAAACGACAAAAATACAAATAAGGCAAGACTACTTCTATAGTCTAATGCGGGAGGCAGATAAGAAAGATGATAATCACAGAACAGCAATTTAGTAGAGATTTATATAGGCAATTATGCAAAAAAAGTTGAGGAGCCTAAAATCAAACTGAAGAAACTCAAAGCAAGTTTCAGAGGATCTTTAAAAAAAATTATGCAGGAACAGGGAGCAAGGAAAAGGTCATGTTAAATAAAAGAAACACCATGTGTGGAATGTGGCAACAGACAGGATAGAAAGGGAAAGGCGAGAATACACTAAATTATGGAATTTATTCTGAAAGCGATACAGAATCACTGAGAGACTTTTACCAAACAATGACATGGTAGGATTTATGGTTTAGAAAGACTATTCTGAAAGAAAGAGTATAAAGGATGGGTTGTAGAGACTTATAAACAGGATGTACCTTAGTCAGTGGGAATAGTTAAAACAGCACAGAGGTAGGAGAAAATGATCATGAAGATGTGAGAAGAGAGCTAGAAGGAAGAGGAGGAATCTAGGACGACTCCCCAGTTTTTGCCTTTAGTGGCTGGGTCTTATTCAGCAAGACAGACCAGAGGGAGAGACAAATTTTGGGGGAAAGGTAACGTACTTTGATATGTGATATTGTTATCACTATCTCTCTAAATATTCTTTCTTCTAAGACTAAAACTAGCTGCAGATATCTAACAGAAATTAATTTCTATATTAACTATTAAATATCAATACTACATAACATCACAAAGAAATAATTCTAATAACATTAATTTTGGCATTCAAATCAGTAGATTGGTGTTATAGTCTAAATTTAATCCTGGGTAAATTATTAGCCTTATAGTGCCTAAGTTTCTTTAAGTACAGAGTAGGAAAACTTAATTTTATCACAGCTTAAAGGAAAACTACAAGCCTGTAGGCCAAATCTAACATGAAGAAACATTTTATTTAGCTTGCACAGGGACTTAAAAAAATAATTTTGAATTAGTATCTGAACATTTAAAAATCAAGAGATTTCACCAAAAAAAAAAAAAAATCTGGATTTTTGACTTTTCTAAGTTGAATACTCTGATATCATATTATTCTGTAATAATTAATTGGGGCTGGGTAGTCGCTGCCCCCTTTTGGCGGCCTAGAACTGTCCTGTTTGCCACAGAATCTTGGCCCCTGCCGATATCTGAATTCATATCTGAACCAGATGATCAATAAGAACAGTATGAATAAGTCTTCATCAAGAATATCCAAAACCATCTACAAGGCTTGTAATTCTTTGGCCCCATCCATTAGGGCCTTGGTGAGAACACAGAAACTGTTTCAAGATGTCTTTTATGGACTCATCGAGAATAATGGTCATGGCTATGGCAAAATAAGTATCTTCAAGATGATGGCAGTCAAGTGGGACCCTGAGCCAGAACAACTTAAAGAGCCCTTCCAGCATTTCGGACCCACAGAAACAATCGGAGAGAATGAAATGACTTCCGTTTTAAGTCATTTAGTTTTAAGGTCATTTGTAATGTGGTAAAAGATTACCAAAATAGACAACAGCTTATATCCAATTTACAAAAGTTTACATCCAATTTCAAGCTGTGGCCTATAATATGCTATACTCTAATACCCTACTGTTAGACCAAAACTTTACATAAAAACGGATAATGATTATTAGATTAAGTTTCAAGGTGGGAAAATGTTCATAATTGTAAAAATAATTAAAAGTATACAAAAACCATATATAAACTAAGGTTACAATTATGTAAAAAGTCCACAATGCATTAAAATAAAGAAAAAGGAAACATATGAAAGTACTAATGGTGTCTGTGTTAATTAGTAGGATTCAGAAGATTTTTATTCTCCCTTTCTAATTTCTCAACTTCATGATCAGAACCTGTATTTTAATATGGGAAGCATTGTACAACTTTATATTTTTAATATAGCTCTTTTTCCAAAAGATTAATAGCCTTCATTTAAAAAACAGTATCCCATTTTAGAATCAGTTTTCTAGACCAACCAGGTTTTACCTGCTTATTTCACAAGCCACTCGTCCTTTCATCTCTATGACATCAGAAGACGTAGCAAATCCCAACCTCCTTAAAACACGTTTGCGACATTTGAGCTCATCCATTTGTAGGACAGTTCTTGCTTTCTTTAGTTCTCGCTTTGCGGATTTAATGTCTATTGCAATCTAAGGCATATAAAAGTACAAAAGAAGTTCAATAATAAAGTAAACAAAATGATATGATGTTTAGTCATGAAATGAAACAAAAAATATTATATTGGGGGCCGGGGAACCTGGAGGAGAACACAGGAGTTTCTTATTGTCCCAGGATATTACACAAGAGGAATGATGTATCTGAGGTAGCTATGACATCAACTCCAGCTTTTCATCCTTAGGGAATTAGGGGGTAACTCAGAGAATAAGGAAAGAAAGATGAGAGTATATGAATCTTATCTCTCAACTACTTATATTCCCTTATGATGCCCTGAAAAGTGTTCCTTCTCTTTGCCCTCAAATTGCATAACAAATCTGCCTAAGCTGGAAGTGGATTTAGCAAAGAGAAGAGGTCTTTATTCTATAGACAGAGATGAATACTTAAAAGGAAAATGTTATTTTGAGGTCATCCTATAGGGTAGATGAGTTTTAAAATTCTATTAATCAGAAAATATTACATACTTTTCGACTGTGACAGAGGATGACAGTACAAGAGCAAGAAAACACTGTGATCCTGAAGTGGAGGCTTGAAGTTCAGAAAAACATGGACAGAAAAGTTTAGGGATTGAGAAGTAGAAATTCAAAGACTTTGGAATTTTGAAGATGATTTATTAAGCTTCAACTGAGGAGTAGAAATGTTGAAGGCAATGATGGTGGTCAGTAACTGATATTTATTGACAGCTAACTATAAATCCTGTTTCTTCAAGTGCTTTACATTATTTCATTTAATTCTTACAGCAATCATATAAAGTAGGTAACTAATATTAAATGTGCATTTTACAGATGAGAAAACTGAGGCAGACAGAGATTACCAAGATCAAGATACTGGTCAAGATCACAGAGCTAGTGAGTGATTAAAGATGGGATTCAAACCCAGACTATCAGACTCTAGAATCTAAACTCCTAGCAATTATTTACATTGCTATGAACAGATATATTGTCATAATGCTAGGAGGATAAGAAGGAATGCTTTATATGTTAGACAACTCTATACTACCTAGCATGATCTATCAGGCCTATCAGAAAAAAAAAATTTGTCTTCTAAAATTTCTTTAATTGAAGATGTGCCCATATTAGCATAGAAGACTGTGCTAAGTACCCAGAGGCATATAAAGCTTAAAGGTTAGTAGAAGACAGTCTACTATTTAAGATTTTTATCATAGTAATTTTTATATTGATTACATGTTGAAATGTATTTTGGACATATTGAGCTAAATAAAAATCTTATTAAAATTAATTTCACCTGTTTCTTTTCACTTTTTTTTTTTTTTTTTTTGCAGTATGCGGGCCTCTCACTGTTGTGGCCTCTCCCGTTGCGGAGCACAGGCTCCGGACGTGCAGGCTCAGCGCCCATGGCTCACGGGCCCAGCCGCTCTGTGGCATGTGGGATCTTCCCGGACCAGGGCATGAACCCGTGTCCCCTGCATTGGCAGGCGGACTCTCAACCACTGCGCCGCCAGGGAAGCCCTTCACTATTTTTTTAAGGTGGCTACTAAAGAATTTAAAATTACATAAGTGGCTTGTATTATATTTCTACTGGATAATGCTGTTCTATATCTTTTTCTACATACTTTAAAAGAATACAGATATCCATGTCTGTAAATGAATAAATACATAGGTACAGGGGCTTTTCCCACAGAAGTGAGGTCAGCTTCCTTTTCCACTCCATACAATTAGGACTTCTTTTCCAAAAAGTACATATAAATTTACCTCATTTTTTTAAAATGGCCATGTTGATACCCACTGTGTGGATATGCATAATTCATGTATCTAATTTTCTACTGATGAACACTGAGGTTGTTTACATTCATTTGCTTTTTCAAACAATGCTACAAGAACATCCTTGTACTGCCTCACTTTGTAGTTTCAGTCCGAGAGGACCGGAAAGCTGAATCAGAGGGTATGAGCACTTAAAATGTTGACAGTTGAGGGGTCAGATTTTGAAGGCTTCCTAGGCAGGGCTAAGGAATGTCAAATTTATCCTGCAGTCACTAGGAGGTCAGGAGGTCATTAACAAAAAAAAGACTTGTTTTTTTTCCCCTAAGTTGTTAACTCTTTGTAGTTTTCTTTCATTAAGAAATGCAATACAAGGGCTTCCCTGGTGGCACAGTGGTTGAGAGTCCGCCTGCTGATGCAGGGGACACGGGTTCATGCCCCGGTCCGGGAAGATCCCACATGCCGTGGAGAGGCTGGGCCCATGAGCCATGGCCGCTGAGCCTGCACGTCCGGAGCCTGTGCTCCGCAATGGGAGAGGCCACAACAGTGAGAGGCCCACGTACTGCAAAAAAAAAAGAAAAAAAAGAAATGCAATACAAGCACATTACAGACAATGGGGGGCGGGTGGGAGTATGATTACCTACTATAATCTCACTGCCCAAACACAACCACTTAAGGTTTTCCTTTCAGTCTTTTCTGGTGTGCGTTTTTACTTTTGCTAAATTGTAATCATAGTCCACAACGATTTTAGGTCCTACTTTTTAAATTTAATGTTCCTGTATAAGCATTTTTTCCATGTATTGCAGTCTTCATAACAAGTTTATTTAGCCTGTCTTTCAACCAGACACTAGGGCCTTTTTGTTATATTTGAGTGGCTCAGATAATGCCTTTCTCTGTGGCTTCAAACCACCTTCCCTGTGGATACTTTCCAGTCATCACTCAACCAAACTCAAGTCTTTCTGTTCCTGTGTTGAAACGGTTAAGGATGATTCTGGTGGTCAGGTACGGAGTAAATGGAAGCAGGGAGGGAGCTGCTGCAATGGTCCCGGTGATAGATGAGGCCAGGATGACAACTGAGTATACTCAAGCTTTTTGTGTCTCAGTTTCCTCATCTTGAGAAGAAACCTTCATGGTGGGCCACAGCATGGTGTGCTACATGTTCACTGAGAACACACCTGCTGTGCCCAACATGGCACAGGGCCACATCATGCTAGTTCACAAAAAGCTAGAAAGGGGCAGTGCTGTAAAACTATGAACTGAACACATTACTCTATTAAGCCAAGAAGTTTCTACTTATATTATTTATTCAATAAATACTAGGCATCTACTTTATAAAAACAGATCATTATGGGAAATATGGAAGAGTACAAATAAGCTTAAATGAAACACCTGAGCCTAAGGAGCTTAAAATCTAGTTTGTGAGACAGGAAGACAAACATGATTAAAGTAGCATGTGATAAAAGCTGAAAAAGCATAATAGCAAGGAGTTATAAACTTCAAGGAGGAAGCGACATTTGTATATACAAAAGATTCTAGTTGAAGAGAAGTAGATAGTGGAAAGAAATGTATTCATTTCAAAAAGCTTTTTCTAAATTCATTATTCAGAATGGCTGTAAGAATGCTTTTACTGGTTAGAGAATATAGCTAGTTAGCCTAAAAAGGTGAACTGCTACTTCATACCACTAGGATGGCTATAATTAAAAATACAGACGAAACAAATATTAGTGAAGATGTGGAGAAACTGGAACTTTAATATATTGCTGGTGAGAATGTAAAATGGTGCAGCCACTTTGGAACACAGTTTGGCAGTTTCTCAAAAAGTTAAACATAGAGTTAAACACAGAGTTACTCACTGACCTGCAATTCTACGCCAATTCCATCCAGGGGAAATGAAAAGATATGTCCACACAAAAATGTGTACATAAATGTTCATAGCAGGATTATTCATAATAGCCAAAAAGTGGAAAAACTCCAAATGTTCATCAACTGATGAGTGGTTAAACAGAATGTGGTATATATATACAATGGAATATTTTTCGGCCATAAAAAAGAATAAAATACAAATTCTGCTACATCATGGATGAATCTTGAAGATATTAGCTAAGTGGAAGAAGGCAAACACAGAGGCCACATATTGTATGATTTTTTTAATATGAAATCTCCAGAATAGGCAAATCCATAGAGGCAGAAAGGAGATTTGTAGTTGCCAGCGGCTGGAGGGTAGGGAAAGGGGGAGGGACTGCTAATTGGTATGTGGTTCCTTTTTGGGGTGATGAGAATGTTCTAGAATTAGATAGTGGTTATAGTTGCAGATATCTGTGAATATACTAAAAACCACTGAATTCTATGTATTAAAAGGGTGAATGCTATATTATGTGAATGACATCTCAAAGTGATCAACTTTTTTTTACTGGTAAGAGTTGATAGTTTACTTAAAAGATAGCTAGACATTTTCCTGTTTTAGCTGATGAAACCAATAGGAAAAGAAAATGAAAAATATATACTCACTTATATAGTGAAATGCTTAGAATTCTATGATAAAAGAGTTTCTGCCATACCTGTGCTTTTTTTTCACAAAGTGTATACACAGTTTCCAGATTTGGATCATTGTGAAGTGGATGAGAATACATTCGATGCTCAAAAGCCTCTACTTTCTGGATGACTTTTTTCAGTCCTTGATCTTGAATGCCCATGTCATCAATAGGATCTAATAAGGGAACACCATCAGGAAAACGTTTCTGAACTTCCTGAAACAAAATATTTAAAATTCATTTTTCATCTTACATACAAAATTAGTTAAGACTAAATAATTCCTTTTATGTTTTTTCTATGTACAGACATGTATTACAATTTATTAATAATTCTAATATTTAAAGTTTAATAGTTATGGATGCAGCACAACTTATTGATAAAGCCCATTACTGTATATTTAGGTTGTTGTAACTTCTTGCCATTATAAATAATCCTGTATTGAACATCTCAAGTGTAAATGTTTTCAATATTCTGATTACTTCTTTGGGGCTGATTCCTAGGGAGGGCACTACTGAGCTGAAAGATATAAACTTTCAAAGGGTCCAGATTCCCATCACTAAATTTTTTTGTAACATGATTTGACTATTAAATATAATGAACATGTGAGTTCAGGGAAGAGATAGGTCACTACAGGCTGGTACCCCACTGGGAGACTTTCAGGGTCTTGGATAGGGCTTAAAGGTAAGATAGGATTTGGCCAGTTAGAAATAAAAAAAAAGTGGGAGGAGGAGTTACCCACAAAAACTTTTTATAGAACTGCCGAGAGAATTATTCATTTCAAGAAGCCCACCCATGGACCACAGCTTAAAAATTCCTACTGTACACTGAAAGCATCCTGCTTTCTCAGATTTTAGTACATAGCCTTCACTATATAGTAAATCCTTTTCAAATATTTATTGACTAACCAACTAACGAAGTGCCTTTTTATTTTCCTACTGGAAAATAAAATTTTCTATAAAATCTTAACTTTTCCTATTGAAAATAAGACTATTTCATCCATGTATTAACTATACTATAAAGTAGTTAAAAGTCCTGGCACATGATTTTATACATAAAACTTTTTTTTTTTTTTTTTTTTGGCGTTACGTGGGCCTCTCACTGTTGCGGCCTCTCCCGTTGTGGAGCACAGGCTCCGGACGCGCAGGCTCAGCGGCCATGGCTCACGGGCCCAGCCGCTCCGCAGCATGTGGGATCCTCCCGGACCGGGGCACGAACCCGTGTCCCCTGCATCGGCAGGTGGACTCTCAACCACTGCGCCAACACGGAAGCCCTATACATAAAACTTTAAAATACACTCTATAGTTATTTTCATTCATAACGAATAAAGCAAAACATATTTAACA
The DNA here is from genome assembly GCF_937001465.1 of Orcinus orca. Lineage (NCBI taxonomy): Eukaryota > Metazoa > Chordata > Mammalia > Artiodactyla > Delphinidae > Orcinus > Orcinus orca. Next base: position 142,740,194 of record NC_064561.1, read on the forward strand.
CAAAATAGTGGCCATGTTTTCCTCTGTGAGCCCTCCTTTAGCCTGACTTTGTTGCTAGATTCAAAGAGAGGACAGTCTACATATAGATCTGCTGCCACTATCTTTGTTAAAAATAACTGCCACTATTGGTAGTGTTTATAGGTTTTCTGAAAGAAAGCAATATATTTAACAGCAAATCAGTTGCCTTGTTATAAACCCTATTTATATTTACATAAAATTTATATTTAATTTATAAAATTAACGTGTATACCTGTATTGATTTTAAAACACTCTGTCTATTGTCCAGTGGTCGAAGGTCTTTAGGAATGTAAAGCCTAACACTGCTGATAGCGGACAGGAGATGCACCAACACTGGAACAACCTACCAACAGAAAAGTTATATATATATATGTTACAACTAAAATTGAACCTGTTCAAATTCTGCCATTTCTTAAATTTAGCTTGAATTCTTAAAAGGAAACTGCATTTACAGTATGTGACAGGTATAATAAGTAGATAGTAATCATTGTGGAAGCTTATATCTTAGTAGAAACTATATTTAAAAAGTGAAAACAAATTCAAACCTTTAAGTAACAGGCAAACAAATGGTACATAAAAATAAGTGATTCCCTTAACACAGAATCCATATTTTATTCATTTTTGCACCCTCAGTACTTGCTACTTTTTGAATACCTAAAAGTACTATAGCACTACAGAGGAAGGAAAGACTCCTACTTAGGTCTATTTAGGTTTAGTTGGCCATGCAAGACTCATGTAATCTCTGGATGGGCCAGAATGAAGAGCTGAAGAGAGGTATTTCAAGCAGAGAAAACAGTATACTCCATTAGACATAATCTTGAAGAAAACCTATCTTCAAACTTTCTTCCATGCTTTCTCCTGACAAGAATACCCTTCCCTCACCATCAAAAATGCCATCTGCTTTCTTTAAATTTGCTCCCTTTAAATTCAGACTCTATAAACTGAGGAGAGGTTAACATTTTCACAGATCCAACTTTGTCAGTTTATTGGTCTCCTTACCTTTACACTGATCACCACTGGAAAAACAACTGTCATTCACTTGCTGATAACAAATATATTCACTCTGTTTTACTAAACAAAATGGTATAGTGGCTGAATGTGGGTTCTGGAGTCAAGACTGCCTGGGTTTGAATTCAGTCTTCAGTTAGTTGTGTGACCTTGATCAAGTCACCTAGAGTTTTAAGCTTCAGTCTCCCCATTTAAAAAATGAGGATAAACAACGGAACAGAACAGAGAGCCCAGAAATAAACCAACATACCTATGGTCAATTAATTTATGTCAAAGGAGGCAAGAATATACAATAGAGAAAAGACAGTTTCTTCAGCAAGTGGTGTTGGGAAAGCTGGATGACTGCAATTAAATCAATGAAATAATAACACTCCTTACACCATATACAACAATAAACTCAAAATGGTTTAAAGACTTGAATATAAGACATGACACCATAAAACTCCTAGAAGAGAACATAGGCAAAACATTCTGACATAAATTGTAGCAATATTTTTTTTAGATCAGTCTCCCAAGACAAAAGAAATAAAAGCAAAAATAAACCAATGGGACCCAATTAAACGTGTATCTTTTAAGAACAAGCACCTTCTCCTGCATAGCCACAATATTATGAGATCACAGAAATTTAACAATAATACATCATCTAATACATAGTCCATATTAAAATCTCCCCAGCTGATCCAATAATGTCCTTTATAGACTACTAGCACTACTACTACGACTACCACCACCACCACCACTACTACTATTACGTTTGGAGCCAGGATACTACTACTATTACTTTTGGATTCAGGATTCAGCCAAGGATCATTTACCACATTTAGTTGTCAGGTCTCTTAGTCTTCTTTAATCTAGAATACTCTCCACCTTTTTTTGTTCTTTTATGGTATTAACATTTCATATAATTTCAAATTTAGAGAAAAATTGCAAGAATAGGATAAAAAGCTCCCATATACCTTTATTCAGATTCACCAATTATTTGTATTTTGCCCCATGTGCTACAACATCCTCTTTATATATTTATGTATATACATATACACAAACATACACACCCATACAACCACAGTACAAGTATTAAAAGAGGGAAATTAATGTAGATACACTGATATTATCTAATCGACAGTCCATATTAAAATTTCATCTACTTTCCCAATAATGTCTTTTGCCCTCCCTTCTCCCCCCACCACTCTATGGAGCAAAACTAGGATCATGCATTGAACCTAGCTATAATATTTCTTTGTTCTTCTTTAATCTGGAACAGTTCCTCAGTTCTTCTGTGACTCTCAAGACATTGACATTTTTGAATACTATAGGCCAGTTATTTTGTAGAACGATTCTCAGTTTAGGTTTGTGTTGTCATGAAGAATCCTCAGACTCAGGTTATACATTTTTGGCACAAGTGATTTTTTTCTTTGTTGGTCTCAGTCCATTGGTCAACATTACTGGATTGGTGACAGTAACTTTGATTACTTGATTAAAGTAACATCTGCTAGCATTTTCTACTATAAGTTACTACTTTCCCTTTCACAATAAATTTACAGGGAGATAAATTTATAAGAAATTGGGGCTTCCCTGGTGGCACAGTGGTTAAGAATCTGCCTGCCGATGCAGGAGATACGGGTTCACCCGGTCCGGGAAGATCCCACATGCCGTGGAGTGGCTGGGCCCGTGAGCCATGGCCGCTGAGCCTGCGCGTCCGGAGCCTGTGCTCCGCAATGGGAGAGGCCACAACAGTGAGAGGCCCGCGTACCGCAAAAAGAAAAAAAAAAAAAAAAAAGAATCTGCCTGCCAATGCAAGGGACACGGTTCAAGCCCTGGCCTGGGAAGATCCCACGTGCTGCGGAGCAGCTAAGCCCATGTGCCACAACTACTGAGCCTGAGCTCTAGAGCCCGAAAGCCACAACTACTGAGCCCACGTGCCACAACTACTGAAGCCTGTGCGCCTAGAGCCCATGCTCCGCAACAAGAGAAGCCATGACAATGAGAAGCCCGCACACCACAACAAAGAGTAGCCTCGGCTCGTCACAACTAGAGAAACCCACACGCAGAGCACCAAAGACCCTACGCAGCCAAAAATAATATAAATAAATAAATAAATTTATTTATTTTAAAAATTTATAAGAAATTTATAGGGAGAGTCTTTGTAGACTTTGTAAGTATCCCATTCTTCATTAACCTTTTTTTTAAACATTTTTAAAATTAATTAATTAATTAATGGCCGCACTGGGTCTTCGTTGCTGCGCGTGGGCTTTCTCTTGTGGCACATGGGCTTCTCATTGTGGTGGCTTCTCTTGTTGTAGAGCATGGGCTCTAGGCATGCAGGCTTCAGTAGTTCGCGGGCTCAGTAGTTGTGGCTCACAGGCTCAGTAGTTGTGGCGCATGGGCTCAGTTGCTCCACAGCATGTGGGATTTTCCTGGACCAGGGCTCAAACCCATGTCCCTGCAATGGCAGGCGGATTCTTAACTACTGCACCATCAAAGAAGTCCTTCATTAAACTTTCAACTCACTAGTTTTAACATCCATGGATTATTCTTGCCTGAGTCAAAAATTACTTATGGTAGTTGTCTAACGTTGACTCTTCTAACATCTCCATTCCTTCTACAGTATCTATTCTGAGTATATAAGCTTGTGGGTTCTTATTTTATTTTCACTTGATTATAATCTTTTACTATCATTATTTTTATTCTCAAACTGTCAAATTCACTTTTAAAGAAGACATTATGTGGACTGAATTGGCTTTTGAGCCGCCAATTTGTGATCTATACAAATCCTAGATACCTGGGCTGGCTGGAAAGAGAAGACTCAGGACGTGAAAAACTGTCAATGATGTACCAGGTAGCCAACACCCAGAGGGAGAAATACACTATTTTTCTGTACTGAGGTACACGTACACAATCCAAAATGGCAGAAAAATTAAAAATAATTCACTTGACTTTAGAGAAGAAGTGTATGCTTTATGTACTTGCAGCTGAATTATGCACAAGTTGCATTATGCAGAAGTATTTCCTTGAAAACAGAATAAACACTATCTGTGAAGACCTGATTCAGAAGGAAGACAGAAACTACCCAATTTCTAATGCTGCTTCCTATAATAAGTTCCATCCAAGAAATGGTCAACTAAGTCTCACACTAATGACACGAAAGAAACTATAAAGGCCCTCCTACAAATGTCTCCTTAAGTACAAGAAAGGGAGATCCTAAGACTTAAGTTCTGTAAATAAGAACTTAAATGTTTAAAAACCAAATGAACAGTTGCCATGAAATTATAAATCTCTACACTCACAAGGATTTAAAAACATGCTATAATATTTGCATTGTGCAGTTGATTCAACTTTCTAAACCTAATAACCTTTATAAAAGAACTTAGAATTCAGGCTTATCATGATGCAACATCGGTCTATATAAATCCAAATAATCACGAGGGCAATTATTAGAAAAGCGTGAGAATACCAACAGTAAGGAGTATTTTTATTCTTAGACCTTTTTCTTTGCAAGTTTGTCATAAATCAATTTCCCCTTTTAAGATAAGCAAATGATAAGGTAAATAATATCAGAAGTCAGTACATTTTAAGTCAATACAATCTTTAAGTCAATACACTCTAAGTAAATTTCGACCAATGTCATCTCTTCAATTAAGACTGTCAGCTAAAACACAATATGATTTTTGAATTTTTCATCTAAATCAGAATGATGTTTTTTGAACCAACTGAATTTTAATCCAGTCAAGGCAGACAAAGTTATTCAAACCAATGTGATTTTTATTAAATTTTAGATTTACAAAAATTAAATTTGGGTCTTGATCTAATTTAAAAGCTGACTAATGTAATAATCTATTGAATGTAATAGATGCTTTCTCTAAGTTTATCCAGAAGAATGCCAGTGAAAATGGTGGAGGCAAAGACCTCCAAAAATCCTCTTCCCCATAAAAGCATTGGGAATACTGGCAATTGTCAAAATCAACTTCTTCAGAACTCTGGAAATTAAACAAAGGCTTGCACCAATCCAAGGAGCGTTTAATTAAAAAAAAACCCAAACCAAAGAATTGGATGCTTTGCAGTGTTTTAACTTACTTTACTCCCTCTCCCACTCAGCTCCACAGTAGTCTTGAAAACCAAGAGCCTGCAATCACTGAATATCAGTCTGGCAGCCACCGGAAGGGAGAGAACAGGGTTGAAATGACTTCAAAAGGCCATTCCCAGAGAACTGTCAGTATTTCACCTGTTTGGTGGTCCCGTAGAAGACTCTATTCATTCACAAGGAGGTCATTACTTGATCTGACCCAGGGCTTGCCCAGTGCAAACAACCTTTTCCCTACTGGCATCTGTTAAAAATAGTAAGAGGCTGGGCTTCCCTGGTGGCGCGGTGGTTGGGAGTCCGCCTGCCGATGCGGGAGACAAGGGTTCGTGCCCTGGTCCGGGAAGATCTCACATGCCGCGGAGCTGCTGGGCCCGTTAGCCATAGCCAATGAGCCTGCGCATCCGGGGCCTGTGCTCCGCAATGGGAGAGGCCACAACAGTGAGAGGCCCGCGTACCGCAAAAAAAAAAAACCCAACAACAACAAAAAGAAAAACAAACAAAAAAGGTGTACTGTTACAAATTAAAATCAGATTTTTAAAATTTTAAATACACTTTCAACATATTTAAAAATAGCTGATTTAAACTCTATTAAGTGCAGTAGCTGGACTTCCTCAGTGACAGTTTCTGTTAACTGCTCTTTTTCCCTGTATATGGGAAAAAAGGGGCCCATGACTTATTATTAATATCTGCCATGAGAGAAGGAGAATGTTGTGATGCATGCCACATATATGCCATTCCAACTTCAACTTTCCCACAAACCAAAGCCTGTTATGACAAGTATCATTAACAATGACATTTCCTAAAAGACCTAGCCAATACAACATATACTTAAAGCAGTGTTTAAAAAAAAATTTCAGTATGATATTACTCTTCAAATAGATACTTGGACTCTCCACAGTAAGGCTTACCTACAATTATTCTATATTAATTATTTTAAAATGAAATAAAATAGGAGCCATTTAAGTAATATGTGTATCTCATGTGGCAAGCTGAATGTTTTGCATTTAATTAAAAGCACATGTAAATTAATGAAAAAGTTCTACCTAAGTTTCCTATCAAAACACTGGCTCATTATTTTCAATCATTATTTTCACAGGAATGTAATAAACAATATGGATGGAATAAAGTGTAAAATGATACAATCGTAAAATAATGATAAAACATCTTTTTTAGCTCAGGTAAATTCCAGCTTCATGTGAAAATTTAAATGATTAAATTCTCTTTATCTTTCACTTTGTAACTAATTACCTTGCCATAATTTGATAAGAAGATTAATCATCCTACTGGTGTTAGATGGCTTTCACATACCTTGAAAACTTCCAATTAGGAAATCATGACAGTATGTTCAATATAATCACATATAGGAAAGCTAGTGATTATAAATAATGTACAAAATATCTGAAATCTGAAAATGAAAAATAAAGTACAAACCTGCATCTCTCCTTTCTCATCAGATTTAGCTGGTTTTGCAGCCTCAGTAGCTGAATTTTTCAAGCTCTCTTTGCTACAGCGCAGAAGTACTTCCACTACATATAAAGGATCCAGTTCACCAGAATTAGGCTAGAAAAAAACAGGATAAAAGAAGTTTATTAATTCTTAAAAACTGGCACACAATTTTTTTTTTGTGTGTGACACGCGGGCCTCTCACTGTTGTGGCCTCTCCCGTTGCGGAGCACAGGCTCCGGGCGCAGGCTCAGTGGCCATGGCTCACGGGCCCAGCCGCTCCGCAACATATGGGATCTTCCCGGACCGGGACATGAACCCGTGTCCCCTTTATCAGCAGGTGGACTCCCAACCACTGCGCCACCAGGGAAGCCCCTGGCACACAAATTTTAAGTTCCATGTGTACAGGAACTATGTTCTCAGTATTTAGCACTATGACTTACGTAATGCACAATAAATGTTAATTTCATGAAATGAAGCCTGTCTCTTTTCATCCTTCAACATGCTCCACTGGATGAAAAAACACAGAAATTACTTGACACTTACAAATTTAAATGTTATGATCACTGTCAACTGATATGCCATTTTAAGTTTCTAATGATCGGTTTATAATTTTATTTCATGTTATGCCAGAATTAGAAAAAGAAACCAAAGGAATTATCAGTATCAGAAAATGAGTATGTTATCTTCAAATAACCTTAATTAAATAAGATGAAAAATATATTCAGAGCAGATTATTTTATTGCTTAGTATACTGGCACCTCTACTCTGTGATTTCACATCATTTCATTAAAAGTCTTTTAGTCTTTTATATTCTCTAATAAAAACATGATTCTCAAAGACCTAACACTAATCACATCTTCTGCACTATGACAATTTATGTTTGAGAGCAACATTTTTCGAACAGTAATAGAAGACTTTTTTCTTCAGTAAAGAATTCCTCTTTGCTTTTTAATATTTGAATAATCTCTTTTGCATAAAATTAGATACAGGGACAAGTTTTTTTAAAAAACTGAAGTATAGTTGATTTACAATGTTGTGTTAATTTCTGCTGCACAGCAAAGTGATTCAGTTATACATATATATACTTTTTTATATTCTTTTCCATTATGGCTTATCACAAGATATTGAATATAGTTCCCTGTGCTATACAGTAGGACCTTGTTGTTTATCCATTCCATATATAGTAGTTTGCAACTGCTAACTCCAAACTCCTATTCCATCCCTCCCCAGACCACAAGTCAGACTATAAGTCTGTTCTCTATGTCTGTGAGTCTGTTTCTGTTTCGCAGATAGGTTCACTTGTGTCATATTTTAGATTCCACATATAAGTGATACCATATGGTATCTTTCTCTTTCTGACTTACTTCACTTAGTATGATAATCTCTAGTTCCATCCATGTTGTTGCAAATGGCATTATTTTGTTCACTATTTTGTTTTTGTTTTTAATGACTGAGCAGCATTCCATTGTATCAATATATATACCACATCTTTATTCATTTATCTGTCAATGGATATTTAGGTTTCCATGTCTTGACTATTGTGAATAGTGCTGCTATGAACATAGGGGTGCATGTAACTTTTTTAGTTATAATTTTGTTTGGATATATGCCCAGGAGTGGGATTGCTGGATCATATGGCAGGCAACTCTAGTTTTTTGAGGAACCTCCATACTGTTTTCCATAGTGGCTGCACCAATTTACATTCCACCAACAATGTAGGCAGGTGCCCCTTAAGGGAGAGTTATTTTGATTGAGAGGGAAACATGGCAAGAAGTGATGACTTGTTCTCCTCCCACCCACCCTGCACAGTTCCTGTGCAAAAGTGAAAAACTGTCAAGAAATGACCATGAATCCATTCCTACAATCTGTAATAAAACTATCCATTTGCCTCAGAATAGTAAAATATATTTCCAAAACAAACCAAAAATACAATCATAATTATCTTAAACTTCTGAGTACAAATTTCCTCAAAGAAAGCATAAGCTCCATTTTCCAATTCAAAAAGAAAACTAGTTTTTTCTCAGCACATATTTTTATTCAAAATGTTTTTTTTGTTTGTTTTTTCTTTTTGCGGTACGCGGGCCTCTTACTGTTGTGGCCTCTCCCGTTGCGGAGCACAGGCTCCGGACGCGCAGGCTCAGCGGCCATGGCTCACGGGCCTAGCCGCTCCGCAGCATGTGGGATCTTCCCGGACCAGGGCATGAACCCGTGTCCCCTGCATCGGCAGGCGGACTCTCAACCACTGCGCCACCAGGGAAGCCCAAATATGGTTATTTTTAAAGAAGTTTTAAAACATTTTTCAGCTTGATACAGATTCAAAGACAGTATTTTCAATTAGACTTGTATCTGCAAAGATTATGTGTGTGTGTACACACACACACATGCATATATATATATATATATATATATATATATCTTAGTTAATACAAAATGAGTTTTAAAATGAGGTAAATAGTATGACCAACTGTTAACTCTTCCAAGGGGCCAAGAACCATAAGGAGAATCAGTGATTAAAATATTTAGCTTTCCAGAGGGGAAAAACCCCTCTAAGTAAGATGCATTTCACAATATGATGAATAAATTAACTACAAGGTGTTATAGGACATACGAGTATTTGGACAAAAATAACCTAAGATTTATGAAGAACCTTTAATGTGTCTAGACAATCTAGAACTCTTGTTATTGGGTTTAATTCCAATTCTGTAGATTTTATTTATAAACTTAATATTCTCCCTATCATCTCATACATAATTATCTTTGTAGGACTACCAAAACCATTTACAACATCACAGAGGTATTTCAAGTGTTACTATGGAAACTCTTGAAAGCATTCTTTATTGTAGCATTAAATGAAAACTTGCTGTTAAATTTATTTCCTAAAATGATAAAACTTTTCTCAGCAAACTTTCTAGTTCTGTACTTTGGTAAAGGTGGGTCAACAATATCAACCTTCACATAAGAGAAATATAATTTTGATAATCTCAAGATTATAAAATGTAAAGAAACAAATACAAAATAAATATTGACAATGCATTTGTATCTCCTTAAAATGCTTCAAAATATTTTCTTCATCAGTATGTACTTTCCCTCTGTGGACAAAGAATGTCATGTCACCTGCCAAAGAATGCTGCAGCCATCAGCCACTGAAGCCACCCCTGATGGTGCATCCTGAGGGGAACTCAGGATCAAGATAAACAGGCTGCCTGCCATCAAGCTATCAGCCTCCGCAGCCACCCCCAATGGTACACTCTGAGGGGATACAGGATGGAGAAAAACAGGGCAGTTAAGGTGCATATCAAAGGAACAACTTCAATAAGCCCAGACGCTTACATCTTCCGATACACATAAAAGTGTTAAATTCATTAACTTGAGGTGTCTGGTTTTCTTTAATTAACTGTAATCTTTTGATGTTCTGACCACCTAGTTTTTGTTTGTCTGCAAAAAATCCTATATATCCTGGCTCCTCCCTTACCTCTTCAAAACAGTCCCTCAAAGCTATCTGAGAGGCTGTTTCCCGGGCTTAAAGTCTCAGAAAGTCTGCCGAATAAAACATAATTCTCAACTTTTAGGTTGTGCAATTTTTTTCAGTCGACCGTTTGGGCGACTAACAAAGTGACCCAGAGTAGACTTCTGTCCTTTGCCTGAACTCTATGAGGATCTGGAGCCTTGGTACCAGCTGAGGCCACTTGGGCCTGTCTGCCTCCTCGGAGAGTCCAGACAAATTTGGGTGAGTCTCTCTCCTGGTTCTCGAATCTCCTAAGTCTCTTCTTTGGAGGAGCAGGTTATCTTTGAAACTTTGTTTCAAGAAGAGGTACCTGGTTTACCCTCAGTTGAAAGACACTGGGGAGATTTTTACTCAGTTTAGACAATGAGCAGGTTAACCTCAGTTGAAAGACACTGGGAAGACTTTGCTCAGCTGAAAGACACTGAGTAAGGTTGGAGTGCGTAAATTAGGTAGAAGACTGGCTTGTCGTTTTTCCTTGAATTGGCTACTTTAACAGTTTATTGTAATAAAAGTGAGGTATCTCATGAGAGCTTTCTGCTCCAAAAAAGGAACATCTCCTCCCAGGTGGCAACGGCTTTTTCAGGCAACTAAGACGCTTGTGGGAGTGGTGGAGGCAAGCCCTCATAATATGCAGCTGCCCCTACAGGGAAACCCACTCACTTTAATTAAAAATTTGCTCTGCAGGGGATATGCATAAGAGTTGGTCACTCCATGATCTGAGCACCCACAGTGGTCTCAGGATACTGAAGGGAAAAACTGAGACACGTAAGAGAGCTAAAACAGCTCCAGGGTAAAACCTAGAGGAGTTAAGCTCACAAACTGCACCCTGGCCCACCACAGGATTGTCACTAGCTACTTTATCTCAACAAACTGACCTCAGAACAGGGAATAAAACTTTCAGAACAAAAGGAGTGACAAATTACCAGGTTTATGTACATACAAAACTTACATTTACAAGTACTTCAATTGGGGATTAAAGGAAATCTTGCCCTGAAAATGACTAAGATGGGGGCTCTTTTATTGCATATGCAGTTAAGTTAGAGAAATCCAGCTTGATAAAACATATTTTCAGAATTCTGACCGTAAAGGAAAAGCCCTTTTAGTGGGAACTTGCATTTAACTTTCCGTGTCTTTGAGAGGTAAATGTTCTACCCAATCTTCTTCAGGTGTGTGTGTGTGTGTGTGTGTGTGTGTGTGTGTGTGTGTGTGTGTGTGTGTGTGTGTGTGTGTGTGTGTGTGTGTGTGTGTGTGTGTGTGTGTGTGTGTGTGTGTGTGTGTGTGTGTGTGTGTGTGTGTGTGTGTGTGTGTGTGTGTGTGTGTGTGTGTGTGTGTGTGTGTGTGTTTTGAGAACTTGGTCTCTGCCATCCATAAAGTACACATATGGTGTCCATTTTGCAGCCCACTGAACAAAGTGGGATTCTGAGCAATCTTCTGACTGTGCCAACTTTCAGGGGGCTTTCTGCCGTCTTAACCTTCCTTTTATCAGCCTGTACAACAAAGGTCTTTTACTATTTTGGGGAGTAAATTTTCTGGATTTTGTTTAGGTGGCTTCCTTCACACTGTCTTGTGGGCATGCCTCTTGCATTTTATTGGTTTGAGTCCGTATTAAGATATATCTCGTTAATGGCCAGATGATGGATCTTTTAAATTTGAGAAACTTCTAAACTGGTAAATTTTTAGAGCTTTCATTATAAACAGTTCTATTGGTACCTATGAAAAAATCAAATCAGAAGGTAGAAAAAGATAAAATGATTAAACTGAGAACTCCTTTAATTTAACCCAAACAAACGAAAAGAAAACATGGCTTGGGAAGCTTTATTTATGCACTCTGCTTTCCCTTCATGGGTCTTACAGATGCTAATAAACACACTAGGATAATTCATGTTAATTAGGTTAACAGGAAAGTAAGAAAAAAACTGAAGAGAAAGTCTAGAGACTTCTTCAAAAAAAAGGTAGAAATTTTAAAGGGCATCGTCCCAAATGGATAAAGAAAATTTTACATGGTTATTTTAAAATAGAATAAATAAAATGGATGTCAATGGGATTAAAACAAAAGGTTCTGATATAACACTACCTAAGATTGGATGCGTCAAAGGAATCCCCCTATTGGTCCCCAACATTAAAGGGCTCCAAACGAGTCCGGGGTAAAAAAAAGTCTGAAAAAATTGCACTGAGATAACTGACCAACAATTGCTTGGGCCAATTAATCAACTTAAAAAAAATCAACAAAGGGGCCTGAGTCCTTTGCTTCAACATCTCATTGGGAATCCCAAAGCCTTTTATATAAAAACAGATTAAATGGTTGGGATAAAAAGAAAAGTTTCTGGACTCCTTATAAGACGAAGGTGTGTTGACAGTGTCCTAATACAAACTGAAGTTAAAGGTACAAAAGTTGACAGAACTGAGATAAAGTTTATAAAATTTGATATATTTAAATAGATCTTATATAAGACGGTTACATCTCTTTTGCCTAATTATATTGTGAGATAGACATGTTTCATTGCGGAATGCTTCCCCTGCCTGGACAGGGCATATAAATCTGCCCTTCAGACAATATTAATTAAACATACTAACAGAAACCAGTAGGGTTACCTGAACCCACACAGTAAAAGGAACACTTAAATACCTTAAACTCTAGTGAAAGCCAACAAGCAGCAAGTAAAATTGTGAACTGTTTGTCATACCAGCATTTCCTAATTGGAATATTCCATAAACTCTAGAAATATTCATCTTCTTTCCTCAATATGGTACAAGACTGGGAGCTAATATTCAGGGGCTAATAAGAAGAATAAAGATTTTGCTCTGGGTCTAACCTATGCAATCAGAAAGGGGGTCTCTGTTAAATGCCTTATGCAAGCCTTTGAAAGCAAGATAAATTGAACCCTAAAGTTCTAGAACATAGAACTCAATTTTCAGTTTGGTTGGAAATCTTCTGATATTAAAAAAAAAGCAAATTAAAGAAAATATAGTTGGGCAAATCAATCTTTAATATCATTTTGGCAGAAGACCAGTTCTTCAGAGAATTAAAAGCAACTGTCTTTGTCTTGTAAATCTCTAACAATTAGAAATGTAAATACAGCCCACAGTGAGTTGAAAGTGAGTCAAATTAGTTCAGTCTGGTAAAACCTGAAACCTAGAAGAAAAAGGCCACGGGGTGGGGGAGGTAGGACTTTTTAAGCTCAAGTCTCTGGAAAGGCTCCCTCACCCAAAATCTAATTCATAGCCTCCTTAACAGTTTATCAAGGACAAATACAAATCTTAAAAGTCTTTTCCACAAATAGTGAAGCCCTACTCATCTCAGCAAATTTAACTTATTCCAACTGTTATTTATAAACTAGTAAGTTTATATTTTAATACCTGATTCTTAACTAACTTTTTAAAGTGAAGCTGTGAGATCTCTGACTTTGTCTGTTTATATGTATGTGTGTACATTATATATATGAGATGTCTCTACCTCTGGAAAACATTACCAAAATTAAACTTATAAAAGAGTTCTACTTAATTGACTTAAAAGTAAGTGCTTATAAACTAAATATTTCTAAATATAAAAGAAACTGGGGGCTTCCTTGGTGGCACAGTGGTTGAGAATCTGCCTGCCAATGCTGGAGACACGGGTTCGAGCCGTCTGGGAAGATCCCACATGCCGCGGAGCAACTGGGCCCGTGAGCCACAACTACTGAGCCTGCGCGTCTGGAGCCTGTGCTCCGCAACAAGAGGCCGCGACAGTGAGAGGCCCGCGCAATGCGATGAAGAGCGGCCCCCGCTTGCCGCAACTAGAGAAAGCCCTCGCACAGAAATGAAGACCCAACACAGCCAAAAATAAAAATAAATAAATTTATATATATAAAAAAAGAAACTGGCCAGAATGAATTTCAGGTTCACATGATCTAGGAAGTATCAATAGACATGTCTGACTTTTATTGTACCTAGGCTTACCGAAGATCAATAAATTCATGTTATTTCTGTTATATAGTTTGTCAGCAAGAAAAAATTTAACTTGGTATGATTTTCATAAGTTACAAAATAAAGGTAAATGAGATAAGAGTTTTCAGGTGAACTCTTTTAGGAATAATTATGCTTTGGGTATGTCTCTCTAAAATAGTTTTTCCAGATTTTTGGTAACTTGAGTTTTGCTAAGTTAAGTTAAATGATGGGAATGCACTGAATATCCAGGTTATTTCAAATAAGATAAAACACTGGAACATTAGTTGCTAAACAGGTCTAAATTTACCTACCTCTGTCTCCTTACAAAAGGGGACTAATTTGGATTTATTAGACACATCTTAAACCACATTGAGGGAAGAAATTATGCTATGAGAAGATGGATGTTTCTAGGTTATGGAATATTCCAACCAGGAAATGCTGGTATGACAAAAAGTTCACAATTACTTGCTGCTTGTTGGTTTTTTCTAAATATTAAGGTTTTTAAGGGTTAAAATTGTAATATGTAGTTAAAGTTACTAAAGATAAGAAGGGAAACATTTCCGTATGTAAGGAAAATGAAATGTATGCAAAAGAAGGCATGAGGAATGAAAATATATTTTGTTAAGGGGAAAGAATGTTTTGTCCTAGAGCCAGTTGTTTCTAGATGAAAAAATAAGGGACAAACTAATAAGAGTACAGAAAATTGTGGAAGGTTTGTAAAAGGAACCCTGAAAAGGAGTTTTGTCAGGCTGGGATTAGATTAAATGGTCAGGCTGGGATTAGATTAAATTTGATTATGTAAATGGATTTTGTTATCAAAAGTAGGCTGGTTCCTCTCTGTTAAGAGAACAGTTTTCTTGGAATACTGCTTTTGATAACAGATTGTATGAGTTTCTTTGCCTTTAAGTGATCTGTATTTGTTTGTGAAATCTTTTATCACTCTGGTTAGGTGAACAAGTATTGTTTCACAGTGATTTTACCAAGTGTTTTGAAACTTTTTGATATTTTTGACAAACTTCCCAAACATAAAATTCTAACTGAAGTTCTTTTGACCTCCAGCTAACTATAGGATGCTTCAAAGAAATTCTGAGACATCTCAGAAAGGAATGTTAAACTAATTAGGCTTATTTGGTATGTTAAATTACTTGAGGAGCATTGCCATTTACTGGAGATAAATCTTCTAAGGTTATACTGTATAAGTAAATGTCATTAGTGTAGATATCCCAAAATTTAATTCCTAAAATTCTGATATGCCCTGGTATAATGTTATAAGTCATAACTCATAATTATCTTAAAATGTTGTGTGTCACAGAAACACCCAAGTTTCTTGTCAATTGCACTGTAATCAGATCTTTAAACATGTCATTTTAAGTCTTGTCATTTATAGACAATCACTGTTTTACTCTGATGCTTTTAAAAAATGAAGATTCATAAAAGCAATCTTTGGTAAATATTGTTCCTTATAACTTTTAGGTCATACCCCTGAACTAGGTAAGAAATTACAAAACTTTAATAGAAAACCTGATGACTTCATCCAGATCAACAGGAATTAATTACATGGGACTAAATGAACTGATGTGATTTATAATTTTATGACTTTTCCTCAAATATACTGGCTTCTCAGTAAGTCCACCAAATAAAACATAATTCTCAGCTTTTAGGTTGTACAAATTTTTTAAGTTGATGCCTCTCTCTCTAGCAAACCCAACTGACAACAAAAATCTTTGAATTAGTATTCTGACCTAGATTACAAAACTAATAAAAATACAAAAAAATACTTCATATTTTTAGTGAACAAATGTAAAGAGCTCAGTGGAAAAATCAGTTTCACCATCAATTTAAGCAGAATAAAATGAATGTGTATCTCTCTATTCCCCATTCCATCTTTGCCTAAAAGAACTCTCATCAACTGGCACTATTTTTATACACAGATTAAGGACCAGTAGAGACAAATAATTAAGAAACCTATCCACAGTGTGTGTGTGTGTGTGTGTGTGTGTGTGTGAATGCAATTATATTCGCTATAATTTTTCTCCTTTAAAAATGTAAAACCTGTCAACTACCAGCATGACAGCATACAGAGCTCCACAAATCTACTCCCCAGCAAAACTGGAGAAAATTATAAAAACCCAACCATTTAAAGTCTCTGGAAATAGTTCTAAGGGCATATAGCAAAGGAAAAAACATATTCAAGGAAATCTATGAAAATTCAGTAAGAATTTGTGATATCTAAACCAAGACCACTCCCCTCTCACTGCTTCCTAACTCAAGAAAACAGGAATTGCAGACTGGTGAAGCCCAGAACACAGGAGGGCTGCTCTGCCTGCAAATCTCAGGTAGAGGTCTATCTTCCCAGGAAGAGCATGACATCGGCATTTCTTATCCTGCTCCCACCTACCTATTGCTAGGGCTAAGTTCTGGGCAAGTAGGGGATTGTAGGGACTGAGAGGTGGGGGCTCCCCTTTTCTGCCCTGTCCCCACTGCTTAGCCAGAGATTATCTTGGGGGTAGCACTTCTGAGAATACTGGGGCCTCAACTGCCCTTGTCCTGGCTTATAAGACATTGATTCCAAGCTGGGAGAGGCAAGCTGAGAAGATGTGAGGCTCTTATGCTCCACTTAGCCCTCAGGGCCTAAAGCAGGAGTGTCACCCAGAGAGAAGTGAGTGGACCATTGTTCCCACACCAAGCTTTAGAACTTGGCTCAGAGATTGTGCCCTGTGGGGGGGGGGGGGGGGAGAAGCAGGCCTTAAAACAGCTCTTAATACCTTCCAAAAGAAAGTGATTTCATTTGCAGTAGAGGCTGGGGAAGTTCAAACTTTAGAGCATGCTCAAAAACAGTGAAGGCCGTTGGTGAAAGACAAATGGAGGAAATGCGTAGAATCACTGGAAATACAGACAAAATATGGAGGCCAGCTAGTTTACAGGAGAGAACCTTGGGGGAGGGGAGGTGGGGGGAAAGCTAGGAGGAGCCTCCTACAATTAGTGGGGCTTAACAGAAGGGTATGTTCAGGGAAAGACACAAAGAGACCCTTTTTAAAACCACTGTCATCCCAGAGTAACTATGGGCATATCCAAGGCTGTGCCAAGGAGAAACATAAAAGGTTCAGCACTGTAGGGGGAAGAGGGAGGTGGAATACACTTCACTCAAAAAATCTAGCTGCTCATTAAACATATAAACAAGCAAATAACAACAATAAACCTGGCTTGGGGGGTGGGGGAAACCAGTACCAAGAGTGCTACAATATATTATTGAAAATGTCCAATTTCTAAGGAAAAATTATGAGACATGGACAAAGACAGAAAAGTATGAACTATAACCTATAAAACAGAAAAAAAAGCAGGCAACAGAAAGTGCCTGTGAGAGTGACCAGATGTTGGATTAAACAAAGTCTTAAAGGTAGCCATTATAAATATGCACAAAGAACTATGGAACCATAATTAAAGAAGTAAAGGAAGGGACAATAATCAATGTCCCAATTTGACAATAACAATCAAATAGAGAATATCAATAGATAGATATAATAAAAAGAACCAACAGGAAATTCTAGATTTCAAAAGTGAAATACCTGAAATGAAAAACTCACTAGAGGAATTCAACAGCATATGTGAAGTACAAGAAAGCATTAACAAATCTGAAGATAGGCTGGAAGAGATGATATAATCCAAAAACAGGGGGGGGAAAAAAAAAGAAGAAAAATGAACAAAGCCACAGAGAAATGTAGGTCACCAGTAAGAATGACAACATAAACATAATGCGAATACCAGAAAAAGAGGAAAGAAGTAATGAAAAAATATTTAATAAAATAATGGCTGAAAACTTAGCAAAATTAATTGAAAAACAATCTACAGGAAACTCAATGAACTCCAAACAGAGTAAATGCAAAAAGATGCCCAAATACACATATCACAGCAAAAATGCAAAAACCAAACATAAATAGAAAATCTTGAAAGGAGTAAGAGAAAAGCAAGACTTATTTTTTACAAGGAGACTACAATAAGGTTAACAGCAGAAACTTATCAGGAGAAATGATGGAGGCCAGAGGCAGTGGGTTAGCATATTCACATAATAAACCTCTTAATCAAGAAATCTATATGCAGGCAAAGTTATCGTTCAAAAACAAACATTCCCGAATAAACAAAAAAACGGAGAGAATGTTTTGCTGGCATACCGGCTTTACAGAAAACACTAAAGGAAGTTCTTGAGGCTGAAAGTAAGTGACACCAGTCGTAATATTGAATCCACATGAAGAAACAACTCTGGTAAAGGTAATTATAAAAGACAAAATAATTGACTATTTCCTTTTCTCTTAAATGACTTAAAAACTAATTATATAAAACAAAATGTATATATCGAATTGTTGAGACTGTTGAGCCTATAACAGAAATGTAGTATATTTGCCTATAATAAAACAAAGGAAGTAGGTGGAGCAAAGCAGTATTGGGCTAAGTCAATAAATCTAGATGGTAAGTTGAATTCACAGGAATTAAGAAAGACAACCAGAAATGAAAAATAAGGTTAATATAACAGAAATTATAAATATATACTTACTCTCCTTTCTCCTCTAAGCTTCTTTAAAAGTCATAACATTATATAAAGTAATAATTATAACATGTATTGTTGGGTTTGTAACATTTATAGGTATAATATCTATAACATATATACCACAAAAAGAGGGAAAATGGAACAGAGACATAAAAGAGTAATGTTTCTATATCTAACTGGAATTAAGTTAGTATAAATCTGAAGCTTATTCTATTATGTTAATATGTATACGGAAAGCCCTAGCAACCACCAAGAAAATAACAAAAAATATAGGTAGAGAAAAAAGCCCATGAAATAAATTAAAATGTCACATTAGAAAACAGGTACTCAATGCAAAAGAAAGCACTAAAGGAGGAATAGAAAAACAAAAAAAGAAATGACACATAGAAAACAAAAAAAGACAGCCATCAATCTAGTCATACCAATAATAACATTAAATGTGAATGGATTAAGCAGCCCAATCGATAGGCAGAGATTTTTCAGATTAGATAAAACAATATCCAACCATGCTGTCTATAGGAGACATAGTTTAAATTCATTGATACGAAAAAGACTCAAAGTAAAAAAGATGGAAAGAGATATAGCATATGAACAACAATCAAAAGAAAGCTGAAGTAGGCTATACTAATCATAAGATGAAACACACTTTAGCAGAACACAAAACACATGAAGCAAAAATTGACAGAAATGAAGAAATAACATTTCAACAATAATAGTTAAGAGACTTCAATACCCCACTTTTAACAATGAATAAAACAACTAGATAGAAGGATCTGCAAGGAAAGAAACAGAAGACCTGAACAACACTCTAAAAAAAACTAGACCTAACAGATACCTAAAGAACATCTCATCTCAACAGAATATACATTCTTCTCAACTGTACATGAAACATTCTGCAGGAGAGGACATGTTAGGTCACTGCACAAACTTCACTAAATTCAAAAGGAATGAAATAATATCAAGTATGTTCTCAACAACAGAATGAAATTAGAAATCAAAAGCAGACAGAAATTCACAAATATATGGAAATAAACACATTCTTAAATAACCAATGGGTCAAAGAAGAACTCAAAAGGGAAATTAAAAATACTTTGAGATGAATGAAAATGAAGACACAATATGTCAAAATTTATGCAGCTAAAATCCTTGCAGATGGAAATTTATTGGTATAAACGTCTTATAAAAGACATTGGTATAAATGTATTATAAAAGAAGAAAATCTCAAATTAATAACCTAATCTTCCACTTTAAGACAATGGACAAAGAACTGCAAACTAAATCTAAAGCTAGGAGATAGAAGGAAATGATAAAGATTATAAATAAAGGAGCAGAAATTAAGGAAACTGAAAAATAAAGAAAAATCAATGAAACCAAGAGCTGATTCTTTGAGATGAACAAAACTGATAAACCTTTAGCTAGGTGAAAGATTAAAATTATCAAAATCAGAAATGAAAGAGGGGGGTAAGCTGGGACGAAGTGAGAGAGTGGCATGGACATATATACACTACCAAATGTAAAATAGATAGATAGTGGGAAGCAGCCACATAGCACAGGGAGATCAACTCGGTGCTTTGTGACCTAGAGGGGTGGGATAGGGAATGCAAGAGGGAGGGGATATGGGGATATATGTATACGTATAGCTGATTCACTTCGTGATACAGCAGAAACTAACACACCATTGTAAAGCAATCATACTCCAATAAAGATGTTAAAAAAAAAGAAATGAAAGAGGAGACATTACTAACAACTTTACAGAAATAAAAAGGATTATAAAGCAATATTATGAACGACTGCACACCACTAAATTAGGTAACTTAGATGAAATGGACTAATTCCTAAAAAGACAAATCACTGAAACTGTTTCTAGAAGAAACAGACAAACTGAACAGACCTATAACAAATAAAGAAACTGATTTAACAATCAATAAACAATCCACAAAGAAAAGCCCAGGCAGGTAACATCACAGCCAAATATTTAAATAATTAATATAAATTCTTAAAGAACTCCTCCAAAAAATAGAAGAGGAGGGGAACACTTCCTAACTCATTATGTGAGGCAGGCATTACCCTGATACCAAACCCAGGGAAAGACAGCAAAAGAAAAGAAAACTACAAAAGAAAACTACAAACCATTATCTCCTTTGAATATGGGTGCAAATATCTTTAACAACATATTAGCAAACCAAATCCATTAACATAGAAAAAGGATAACAGAGAATGAACATCCCAGGAATCCAAAGTTGGTTTAGTATTTGAAAATCAATTAATATAATATACTTCATCAGATTAAACACAAAAGAGAATAAAAAACAACCACATGATTATTTGAATAGGCATATAAAAAGCATCTGATAAAAAACAACTCTCATGACAAAAACACTCAACAAACTAGGAAAAGAAGGAAACTTCCTTAACTCAATAAAGAACACTTATGAAAACATACTTAATGGTGAAAGAGTGAATGATCCCCCCACCTCAAGATTAGGAAAAAGACAAGGGCATCTGCTCCATCAATATTGTACTGATAGCTAGGCCTATTAGGCAAAAAGAGGAAATAAAATGCACCCAGAATGGAAAGGGAGAAGTAAAACCACCTCTATTTGCAGACAAGAAAATCCTAAAGAACCCACTGTTAGAACTAATAAAGTTAGCAAAGTTACAGAATGCAAGATCAATACATAAATTCAATTGTGTTAATATATACTTGCCATGAAATATTAAAAAATGAAATCAAAAGAACAATTCCATTTATGATAACATCAAAAGATTAAAATATTCAGGAATAAATTTAACAGAAGAAGTACAAAATTTATACTTGGAAAACAAATTACTGTTGCAAGCAATTTCAAAAGATCTTAAAAAATGGGAAAACTTCCCATGTTCACAATCGAAAGACTCAAGAGCTGTAAGCTGACAATACTCTCTCCAAAATGATCTAAAGATTAAATGAAATCCCTATCAGAATCCCAGCTAACTTCTTTGTAGAAACTGACAGATAATAAAATTCACATGGACTTGCAAGGGTCACAGAATAGCCAACAACACAATCTTGAATAAAGGTGGAGGTCTTACCAATCCATTTCTTCAAACCTTAACTACAAAGATACAGTAATACAGACAGTATGGTACTGGCATAAGGATAAAGATATAGATCAACTGAACAGAACTGAGAATCCAGAAATAAAATCATGTGTCCATGATCATCTGAGTTTTGACAAGGGTGCCAGCATAATTTAATGAGAAAAGAATTTTCCAACAAATAGTCCTAGGACAAGAAAAAAGTTGGATTCTTATCTTAAGTCACATATAAAAATCAGCTCAAAACGGAACAAAGACCTAAATGTTAAGAACTAAAACTATAAAACTTAGAAAAAAACATAGGGGTAAATCTTCATGGTCTTGATGTTGGCAGTGGTTTCTTATATATGACATCAAAAGCCTAAGTAACAACAACAACAAGAAATTGGATTATATCAAAATTTAAAACTTTCGTGCTTTAAAGAACATTGCCAAGAAAGTGAAGATGTGCAAGATGGCATCTCAGGTGTATTCTAGTAAACATTTAGGGAAGAGTTAACAACTCTCCTGCTCAAGTTATTCCAAAAAATTGTAGAGGAAGGAACACTTCCAAATTCCTTCTACAAGGCCATCACCACCTTGACACCAAAACCAAAGATATCACAAAAAAAAATGAGAAGCTAATATCACTGCAGAACATAAATGCAAAAATCCTAAACAAAATATTAGCCAACCAAATTCAATACTACATTAAAAAGACCAAAGCCGAGATCAAGTGGGATTTATCTCAGGGATGCAAGGACAGTTCAATATCCACAAATCAGTCAATGAAACACCACATTAACAAACTGAAGAATAAAAATCACATGATCTTCTCAATAGATGCAGAAAAAGCTTTTGATAAAATTCAACACCCATTTACAATAAAAACTCTCAACAAAGCAGGTATAGAGGGAACATACCTCAACATAATAAAGGCCACATATGACAAATCCACAATTAACATCATACTCAATGGTAAAAAAGCTGAAAGCATTTCCTCTAAGACCTGGAACAAAACAAAGATGTCCACTCTTGCCACTTCTATTCAACACAGTAGTGGAAGTCCTAGCCACAGCAATCAGACAAGAGAAAGAAATAAAAGGAATCCTAATTGGAAAGGAAGAAGTAAAACTTTAACTGTTTGCAGATGACATGACACTATACATAGAAAATCCTAAAGATGCCACCAAAAACTACAGAACTCATCAATGAATTCAGTAAAGTTGCAGGATACAAAATTAATATACAGAAATCTGCTGCACTTCTATACATTAACAAAGAAAGAGAAATCAAGAAAACAATTCCATTCACAATTGCACCACTGCACCAAAGAGAATAAAATACCTAGGACTACATCTTACTAAGGAGGTAAAAGACCTGTACCATAAGAAAACTACACTATACTATAGGGAAAGTGCATGACAATAATGAAAGAAATTGAAGACAACATGAACAGATGGAAAGGAATATTGTAATCATAGACTGGAAGAATTAATATTGTTAAAATGACCATATTCCCCATGGCAATCTATAGTTTCCAAACAATCCCTATCAAATACCAATGGCATTTTTCACATAACTAGGACAAATAATTCTAAAATATGTATGGAAACACAAAAGACCACAAACAGCCAAAACAATCTTGAGAAAGAAAAACAACCTGGAGAAAGAAGAGCAAAACTGGAGGTATTATACCCCCTGATTCAAAACTATACTACAAAGCTACAGTCATCAAAACAGCACGGTACTGGCATTAAAAAAAAGACACATAGATCAATGGAACTGAATACAGTCCAGAAAATGGGCCCACACTATTATATGGGCAATTAATCTATGACAAAGGAGGCAAGAATATACAATGGGGAAAAGACAGCCTCTTCAACAAATGGTGTTGGGAAAACTGGACAGCTACACATGGAAGAATCAAACCAGACTACTCTCCCACACTATGCTCAAAAATAAATTCAAAATGGATTCAAGACTTAAATGTAATGTGTGAAACCATAAAACTTCCAGAAGTAAACACAGGCAGTAAAGTCCTTGACACTGGTCTTGGTAATATTTTTTTGGATCTGTCTCCTCAGGCAAGGGAAACAAAAGCAAAAATAAACAAATGGGACTAAATCAAACTGAAAAGGTTTTAGTCAGTGAAGGAAACTATGAACAAAACTAAAAGATCACCGACTGAATGGGAAAAGATATCTGCAAACGATATATCCAATAAGGGGTTAATATCCAAAATATACAAAGAACTCACAAAACTCGACATCAAAAAAACCAAACAACCTGATTAAAAAATGGCAGAGGGCCTGAGTAAATGTTTTTCCAAAGAAGTCATCAGGATGGCCATCAGGTACACGAAAAGATGCAACATCACTAATCATTAAGGGTAACGCAAATCAAAACCTCAATGAGCTATTCACCTCACACCTGACAGAGTGACTATTAACAAAATGACAAGAAATATAAATGTTGGTGAGGATATGGAAAAAAGGGAACCCCTGTGCACTGATGGTGGGAATGTAAACTGGTGCAGCCACTATGGAAAAGTGTATGGCGGTTCCTCAAAAAAGTGAAAATATAACTACCAAATGATTCAGCAATTCCACTCCTGAGTATTTATTTGAAGAAAACAAAAACACTATTATTCAAAAAGATATATGCACGCCTATGTTCCTTGCAGTATTACTGTATATCTCATAATAGCCAAGATATGGAAGCAACCCAAGTGCAATCAATAGAGGAAAGAAAATGTCTCTCTCTCTCCCCCCCACACACAAACACACAGGAATATTACTAAGCCATGAAAAAGAATGAAACCTTGCCATTTCCAACAACATGGATGGACCCGGAGAGTATTACGCTCAATGAAATAAGCCAGACAGAGAATGACAAATACTAGATGACTTCACTTAAATGTGGAATATGAAAAACAAAACGAGTGAACAAACATAACCAAACAGAAACAGAGTCATTGATGCAGAGAAAAGATGGCTGCCAGAGGGAAGGGGAGGGGAGGAGGAGAGAAATAGGTGAGGGAGATTAAGAGGTACAAACTTTCAGTTACTAAATAAATGAGTCACAGGCAAGAAATGTACAGTGTGGGGAATATAGTCTATGTAATATCTTTTCCTGGTGACAACTAGAATTATCACTATGAACATTTTGAAATGTACAGAATATATCATTATGTTGTATAACAGGAACTAACAGTGTTGTCAGTCAATTATGCTCCCAAAACAAACAAACTCATAAACAGAGAGATCAGATTTGTGGTTTTCAGAGGCAGGGGTAGGGGAAGGGGGAATTAGATGAAAGTAATAAAAAGATATAAACTTCTAGTTATAAAATAAATAAATACTAGGGATATAACGTACAACGTGATAAATGTAATCAACAGTGCCATTAATTATAATCTTATAATTATAACATAACAGTGCTGCTATACATGAAAGTTAAGAGAGTAAATGCTAAGAATTCTCATCACAAGGAAAAAAGAGATTAAATTTCTTTAATGTATCTATATGCGATGATGGGTGTTCACTCAATGTACTGTGGTAATCATTTCATGATGTATGTAAATCAAATCATTACATTGTACACTTTAAATTTATATAATGCTGTATTTCAACTGTATCTCAATAAAACTGGAAGAAAAAAAAACCCCAAGCAAACCAATCAACCAACCGATTAACCTTCAATGGCCTGCCACTGCTTTCAAATATTTAAATCTAGACCCAACATACTCAAAATCTGTATTTTAAATACTTTCCATGATTAACCTCAATACTTTTTATTTTACTCTTTCCCTTCACCTGAAATGTTCTGTGCCTGCTGCATACTACTTCCACCAGTGAATATCCATCAAATGAAATTCTACTTAGTGTTCAAGGTTCCATTTAAAATTTTAAATTCTCTTCCTTCTCAGGTGCCATCTCTAATAGCTCAGACAAAATTTCTTCCTCCTCCTGCTCCAAATGCACTTTGCTTATATCTTTACTGAAGTATTTCATAATCTGCCTTAAATTTTCATTATCTGCTTGCCTCTGTTCATAAAATGAGTGAGTACAGGAATTGTGTCCATGGTCAATGAATGCTTCTTAAATTAGAATCAAATGAGACAATGAGTGTGACAATACTTTGAAAAACATTCCTGTAAATTATGAAAATGGTAATAATCTATTCAGTGGGATTAATCATAGATCATTAATCAAAACTCCTATCACAAACCTATGAACTTAATTATTTCTCCACAACAAATGGCTTCAGTATCTCAAAGTTCATTTACATATTTCAGGACTAACTTTCAATCCCAAAGCTTAATTCTCAATTGCCTTTACACATAGGCAGGACAAAGAAGTTAATGACAACAAAATCATGAGATCATCTCATGCAAACCCTTCATTTTAAAGAAAAGAAAAAACAGGCATGAAGATTCAGAATGTCCTGCCTGAGGTCATATATTGGCACTGTTGGTTGGTGCCTACTGCAGGTAAAGAAAATATAATAGAAGGGAAGGCTGATTTAATTTTGAGGTAATCATTTTTCTAACAAATTATCAAAATCATCCTTGACTTTATGTATACGTAATCTCTTCAAAGTATTTATACTAATAATGACCAAAAGCAACTTTATTATTGCCTTCATGTAGAGAGAGTAAGTAAAATTAACCAGCTTTCCTAAGTTCTTTCTTTTATATCTCTAACATATACCTGAATCAAAATTCCAATTTTCAGTGTCAAATGTTAATTTTTTCTAATATTCAATTTAAACAGTAAGTTTATAAAAAGGACTGGTAAACTCAGAGAATAAATGTAAAACTGTCATGAAATTAAAACTGTGATAGTGTTAGGAAAATAGCCATACCATTTTAAGGATAAAATTTATGATTATTCAAAAAATTAATTCCTTATATAGAATTTATTACAGTTTCTCTTAAGGTAATGCTATTTCTTTTTTTCTTTCTTTTTTTTTTTGGTAATGGTATTTCTAATCTGATCAATTTCCTGAGCCTGAAAAAACATTTCACTAAAAATTTACATACAATTCCACTTTTAGGACAACAGTTTACCTTAACATTTGATTTTTTTGAGAAATTCACCACTACACCCCAGCCAAAATCGTCTCCTTCATTCTTTACCTGAAAAGAAAGTAAAGCAAGTAAAAAGGAATGTTTGTCCAAAAGGCAATTTAGATATCATGCCCACATTACAGGCTAATAAAACTTTGAGTCTTCCTGATAAAATGTTTTTTTGAAAGATCATTGTTAAACTTAAAAAAAAGAAAAAAAAAGAAATTAACCCTACAGAAAGAAATCTCTGCCAAATTTCAAGGGATTCCAGAACAGCAATAACAGGAATTTCTCAGTTGGCAAATAAATGTTAAAAATGATATGGTGTATTTGTTTGGAGAATATCTGAGGTCTTTTATAGCTAATGAATTCATCCAGGTCTTAAAACTGCGTTACTCTGGGACAGCATTTCATAACTGGAAATATTTTATGTTAATTCCAAAACTGTCCACTTCAATTTATATCCCCCCAAATGAAAATCAGTAGCGATTAAAAGGCCTTCACATGACCCCTCCTTCATCAGTGCCACATGAAACAGGTAAAAGAATAAAATTAATATAGATTAAAAAAACTACTGTATTTTACCAAGATAAGAAAAAAAATTGGAAGCTTCATGCAAAAAATATTAAATATTGAAATAATTTATGACAAAAATAATGACATACCTTTACCAAACGACCTGGTTGTAGAAATGGTAAGCAATATTTTGGTTTGTGAATATATTCTTCAATTTCTTTACCCAATTTGGCAAGCTGCTGCCTAATCTTATAATAGATGACTACACTTTCTTCATTTGGTATTACTATTTTATTATACTGTTCTTCTGAGTTCTTTACCTCTGTAAGTAAATAAAACACATACACAACATCACAAAATTATACATCTTATGTAAATTATACCAAAGATACATCTTTTTTTACTACTACAATTGTAGGGAACAAATTCAGACCGCTTAGGTTAGAAGCTTTGAGGAAAAGATTCAGAGACAACCATAAGACATGCTGTCTAGTTTCTCCCTTCCCCATTAAGGTTCACCTTCTCTATTTCTTCTCACAGTTCCCCAACTCACTGTGACCTCAAAGTGATTCTGAACTGGAGTGGTTTTGTCTGGTAAGTTAATTCTCTCCTGTGGATAGGGGGAGAAGACTATTTCTGAGAATTCTAGACCTACACTGTTGAACAAGCACTGCCCTGTAAAACTTTGTATTATGGTAGAAATGTTCCATATCAGCACCTTCCAGTATAATACCCAGTAGACACTATGTGGCTAGTTAAATTTAAAATAATTAAAATTAAATAAAATTAATCATTTAGCTCTTAAATTGCAGTAGCACCATTTCAAATGCTCAACAGCCATATGTGGCTGTTGACTTCAGTACTTGAAAAGCACAGAGAGAAACAGCCATATGTGGCTGTTGACTTCAGTACTTGAAAAGCACAGAGAGAATATTTCCACAGAAAGTTCTACTGGACAGCACTATTTTGGATCTTCTAATATGCCGCTTTAACTCAGCAAAAAACCCAGTTTGTTAATGTCGTCAGGCTTCCTCCACCACCTGGGACTATGTCTCCTAAAACAGAAGACAGGAAATTCAACCATAGTTATCCCTCTACTCAGTCAGTGGCCAAAACACTAGCCCCTTTCAGCAACTGTCCTTTTAGTTAATCTAACCATCTCTGATGCCATTCCCTGCTCCAATTCTTGCAGCTAGTGCTGACCTCCCATCCTCACTCATTCCATTATGCCTCTTTCCCACTGTGAACAAACACTATTTTTACTTGGGTAAACCACACATAAAATTCACTATTAATGACATGTAGTACACTAACAATATATGAAACCATCACTACCATGTAGTTCTAGAATATTTTCACTACCCCAAAACTCCATACCCTTTAAGCAAACACTACTCATTCTTTCCTCCACCAGACCCCGGCAACCTTTCTGTCTGCATGAATTTGCCTATTCTAGATATTCCATATATATGGAATCATACAATGTGTGGCTTTTGTCTTTGGCTTCCTTCACTTAGCATAATCTTCTCAAAGTTCATCCATGTTGTGGCATGTATCAGTACTTCATTTCTTTTAATGGTGGAATAATATCACACTATATGGGTACACCATTTTGTTTACCAGTTGATGGACATTTGGATTATTTCTACCTTTTGGCTACCGTGAGTAATGCTGCTATGAACATTCATGCACCAGTTTCTGTTTGAACGTATTTCCAATTCTTTTGCTTATATACCATGAGTGGATGGCATTGCTGGGTCTTACAGTAATTCTATATTTAAATTGCTGGGGAAGTGCTAAACTATTTTTTACAACAACCACACCATTCTGTTAATTACCTAAAAAAAAAAAAATACCCATCCTAGTGAGTGTGAGGTATCTTGCTATGGTTATGATATGCATTTCCCTAATGATGTCGACCATCTTTTCATGTACTTATATGAAAAGATGTACTTATATATCTTCTTCATGTACTTATATATATCTTCTTTGCAAAAATGTCTATTCAGATCTTTTGTCCATTTAAAAATTAGGGTCACTGTCCTTGTCCCCATGGTGAGCCAAGCCACTCCTTGCCCCTGCAAGAGACCCTCCAACACTAGCAGGTCAGGAGTTCCATGGACCCTGAACACTGTGGATGGAAACCAGTGTGACCTATGAACTTGGGTTGCTTGTTTTTACACGAATTGCACTGAACTTTGAATTCCACTCAAAGCTGTAGAGAGACTGTTCTGAGGACCGGGATAATTTTTGCAGTAACACAAGCCATGTGGCTGACAGGGTCTTGGTGCTCTGGCCGTGTTTCAGGCCTGTGCCTCTGAGGTGGGAGAGACAAGTTAATGACACTGGTCCACCAGAGACTTCCAGGCTCCATGTAATATCAAATGGCGAAAGCTCTCCCAGAGATCTCCATCTCAATACTAAGACCCAGTTCCACTGAACAAACAGCAAGCTACAGTGCTGGACACCCTATGCCAAACAACTAGCAAGACAGGAACACAACACCACCCATTAGCAGAGAGGCTGCCTAAAATCATAAAGTCACAGACATCCCAAAACACACCACCACACACGGTCCTGCCCACCAGAAAGACAAGATCCAGCCACATCCACCAGAACATGTGCACCAGTCCCCTCCACCAGGAAGCCTACACAACCCACTGAAGCAACCTTAGCCACTGGGGACAGACACCAAAAACAACAGGAACTACGAACCTGCAACCTGCGAAAAGGAGACCCCAAACACAGTAAGTTAACCAAAATGAGAACACAGAGAAACACACAACAGATGAAGGAGCAAGGTAAAAACCCACCAGACCAAACAAATGAAGAGGAAATAGGCCGTCAACCTGAAAAAGAATTCAGAGTAATGATAGCAGAGACAATCCAAAATCTTGGAAAGAGAATGGAGAAAATACAGGAAATTTTGAACAAGGACCTAGAAGAACTAAAGAGCAAACAAACAATGATAAACAACACAATAAATGAAATTAAAAATTCTCTACAAGGAATCAGTAGCAGAATAACTGAGGCAGAAGAATGGATAAGTGACCTGGAAGATAAAAGAGTGGAAATAACTACGACAGGCAGAATAAATGAAAAAAAATGAAAAGAATTGAGGACAGTCTCAGAGACCTCTGGGACAACATTAAACGCACCACCATTCGAATTATAGGGGGTCCCAGAAGAAGAGGAGAAAAAGAAATGGACTGAGAAAATATTTGAAGAGATTATATTTGAAAAGTTCCCTAATATGGGAAAGGAAATAGTCAACTCCAGAAGTGCAGAGTCCTATACAGGATAAATCCAAGGAGAAACAAGACAAGACACATATTAACTGAATGATCAAAAATTAAATACAAAAAAAATATTAAAAGCAGCAAGGGAAAAACAACAAAAAACATACAAGGGAATCCCCATAAGTTTAACAGCAGATCTTTCAGCAGCAACTCTGTAAGCCAGAAGGGAGTGGCAGGACATATTTAAAGTGGTGAAAGGGAAAAACCTAAAACCAAGATTACTCCCTACCCAGCAAGGATCTCATTCCGATTCGACAGAGAAATTAAAACCTTTACAGAAAAGCAAAAGCTAAGAGAAATCAGCACCACCAAACCAGCTTTACAACAAATGCTAAAGGAACTTCTCTAGGCAGGAAACACAAGAGAAGGAAAAGACCTACAATAACAAACCCCAAACAATTAACAAAATGGTAATAGGAACGTACATATTGATAACTACCTTAAATGTAAATGGATTAAATGCTCCAACCAAAAGACACAGACTGGCTGAATGGATACAAAAACAAGACCTGTACATATGCTGTCTACAAGAGACCCACTTCTGACCTAGAGACACATACAGACTGAAAGTGAGGGGATGGAGAATGATATTCCATGCAAATGGAAATCAAAAGAAAGCCAGAGTAGCAATACTCATATCAGATAAAATAGACTTTAAAATAAAGAATGTTACAAGAGACAAAGAAGGACACTACATAATGAGCAAGGGATCAATCCAAGAACACATAATTGTAAATATTTATGCAACCAACATAGGAGCACCTCAATACATAAGGCAAATGCTAACAACCATAAAAGGGGAAACCGACAGTAACACAATCATAGTAGGGAACTTTAACACCCCACTTTCACCAATGGACAGATCATCCAAAATGAAAATTAATAAAGAAACACAAGCTTTAAATGATACATTAAACAAGATGGACTTAATTGATATTTATAGGACCTTCCATCCAAAAACAACAGAATACACTTTCTTCTCAAGTGCTCCTGGAACATTCTCCAGGATAGATCATATCCTGTGTCACAAATCAAGTCTTGGTAAATTTAAGAAAACTGAAATCGTTTCAAGTTATCTTTTCTGACCACGATGCTATGGAACGAGATATCAATTACAGGAAAAAATCTGCAAAAAACCAAACATACGGAGGCCAAACAATACACTACTAAATAACCAAGAGATCACTAAAGAAATCAAATTGGAAATCAAAAAAATACCTAGAAACAAATGACAATTAAAACACGATGACCCAAAACCTATGTGATGCAGCAAAAGCAGTTCTATGAGGGAGGTTTATAGCAAGCACTACAATCCTACCTCAAGAAACAAGAAACATCTCAGATAAACAACCTAACCTTACACCTAAAGCAATGAGAGAAAGAAGAACAAAAAAAAAAAACCAAAGTTAGCAGAAGGAAAGAAATAAAGATCAGATCAGAAATAAATGAAAAAGAAATGAAGAAAATGACATCAAAGATCAATAAAATTAAAAGCTGGTTCTTTGAGAAGATAAACAAAATGGATAAACCATTAGCCAGACTCATGAAGAAAAAAGGGAGAAGACTCAAATCAGTAGAATGAGAAATGAAGAAGTAACAATCGACACTGCAGAAATACAAAGGATTGTGAGAGATTACTACAAGCAACTCTATGCCAATAAAATGGAAAACCTGGAAGAAATGGACAAATTCATAGAAAAGTACAACCTTCCGAGACCGAACCAGGAAGAAATAGAAAATACAAACAGACCAACAGACAAGCACTGAAACTGAGACTGTGATTAAAAATCTTCCAACAAACAAAAGCACAGCACCAGATGGCTTCACAGCCAAATTCTAACAAACATTTAGAGAAGAGCTAACACCTCCCTTCTCAAACTCTTCCAAAATATAGCAGAGGGAGGAACACTTCCAAACTCTTTTTACAAGGCCACCACCACCCTGATACCAAAACCAGAAAAAGATGTCACAAAGAAAGAAAACTAGAGGCCAGTATCACTGATGAATATAGATGCCAAAACTCCTCAACAAAATACTAGCAAACAGAATCCAACAGCACATTAAAAGGATCATACACCATGATCAAGTGGGGTTTAACCCAGGAATGCAAGGATTCTTCAATATATGCAAATCAACCAGTGTGATAAACCATATGATCATCTCAATAGATGCAGAAAAAGCTTTTGACAAAATTCAACACCCATTTATGATAAAACCCCTCCAGAAAGTAGGCACAGAGGGAACTTACCTCAACATAATAAAGGTCATATATGATAAACCCACAGCCAACATCATTCTCAATGGTGAAAAGCTGAAACCATTTCCTTTAAGATCAGGAACAAGACAAGATGTCCAAACTCACCACTATTATTCAACATAGTTATGGAAGTTTTAGCCACAGCAATCAGAGATGAAAAAGAAATAAAAGGAATCCAAATCGGAAAAGAAGAAGTAAAGCTGTCACTGTTTGCAGGTCACATGACATAATACACAGAGAATCCTAAAGATGCTACCAGAAAACTACTAGAGCTAATCAATGAATTTGGTAAAGTAGTAGGATACAAAATTAATGCACAGAAATCTCTTGCATTCCTATTCACTAAGGATGAAACCTGAAAGAGAAATTAAGGAAACACTCCCATTTACCACTGCAACAAACAGAATAAAATACCTAGGAATAAACCTACCTAAAGCGACAACAGACCTGTATGCAGAAAACTATAAGACACTGATGAAAGAAAATAAAGATGAAACAAACAGATGGAAAGATATACTATGTTCTTGGATTGGGAAAATCAACATTGTGAAAATGACTACACA
Organism: Orcinus orca; assembly: GCF_937001465.1. NCBI lineage: Eukaryota > Metazoa > Chordata > Mammalia > Artiodactyla > Delphinidae > Orcinus > Orcinus orca. Next base: position 142,773,482 of record NC_064561.1, read on the forward strand.
ACACAATCTACAGATTCAATGCAATCCCTATCAAACTACCAATGGCATTTTTCACAGAACTAGAACAAAAAATTTCACAATTTGTATGGAAACACGGAAGACTCCGAATAGCCAAAGCAATCTTGAGAAAGAAAAATGGAACTGGATGAATCAGGCTCCCAGACTTCGGACTATACTACAAAGCTACAGTAATCAAGACAGTATGGTACTGACACAAAAACAGAAATATAGATCAATGGAACAGGATAGAAAGCCCAGAGATAAACACACACATATGGTCACCTTATCTCTGATAAAGGAGGCAACAGTATACAATGGAGAAAAGACAGCCTCTTCAATAAGTGGTGCTGGGAAAACTGGACAGCTTCATGTAGAAGAATGAAATCAGAACACTCCCTAACACCACACACAAAAGTAAAAGTCAAAATGGATTAAAGACCTAAATGTAAGGCCAGAAACTATAAAACTCTCAGAGGAAAACATAGGCCGAACACTCTATGACATAAATCACAGCAAGATCCTTTTTGACCCACCTCCTAGAGAAATGGAAATAAAAAAAAAAATAAACAAATGGAACTTAATGAAGGTTAAAAGCTTTTGCACAGCAAAGGAATACATAAACGAGATGAAAAGACAACCCTCAGAATGGGAGAAAATATTTGCAAAGGAAGCAATTGACAAAGGATTAATCTCCAAAATTTACAAGCAGCTCATGCAGCTCAATATCAAAAAAACAAACAACCCAATCCAAAAATGGGCAGAAGACCTAAATCGACATTTCTCCAAAGAAGATATACAGATTGCCAACAAACATATGAAAAGACACTCAACACCACTAATCATTAGAGAAATGCAAATCAAAACTACAGTGAGGTATTACCTCACACCGGTCAGAATAGGCATCATCAAAAAATCTACAAACAATAAATGCTGGAGAGGGTGTGGAGAAAAGGGAACCCTCTTGCACTGTTGGTGGGAATGTCAATTGATACAGACACTATGGAGAACAGTATGGAGGTTCCTTAAAAAACTAAAAATAGAACTACCATACGATCCAGCAATCCCACTACTGGGCATATACCCTGAGAAAACCATAATTCAAAACAAGTCATGTACCACAATTTTCATTGCAGCTGTATTTACAACAGCCAGGACATGGAAGCAACCTAAGTGTCCACTGACAGATGAATGGATAAAGAGGTGGCACATATATACAATGGAATATTACTCAGCCATAAAAAGAAATGTAATTGAGTTATTTGTAGTGAGGTGGATGGACTTAGAGTCTGTCATACAGAGTGAAGTCAGAAAGAGAAAAACAAATACCGTATGATAACACATATATATGGGGGAAAAAAAAAAAGGTTCTGAAGAACCTAGGGGCAGGACAGGAATAAAGATGCAGACCTAGAGAATGGACTTGAGGACACGGGGTGGGGGAAGGGTAAGCTGGGATGAAGTGAGAGAGTGGCATGAACATACATACACTACCAAATGTAAAACAGATAGTGGGAAGCAGCCACACAGCACAGGAAGATCAGCTTGATGCCCTGTGACCACCTAGAGGAATGGGATGGGGAGGGTGGGAGGGAGACGCAAGAGGGAGTAGATATGGGGACATATGTATATGTATAGCTGATTCACTTTTTTTATAAAGGAGAAACTAACACACCATTGTAAAGCAATTATACTCCAATAAAGATGTTTAGTAAAAGAAATTATATTGTTTGGTTTTTTTGTTGCTGAGTTGTAAGTGGTCTTTGTATATTCTGGATACTAGACCCTTATCAGTTACATGATTTACAAATATTTTCTCCCACTCTGTGGGTTTTCTTTTCACTTTATTGTTGGTATATATTGAAGTGCAAAAGTTTTAAAGTTTAGATAAAATCCAATTTATTTATTTTTTCTTTTGTTGCTTGTACTTTTGGTATCTTATGTAAGAAACCACTGCCAAATCTAAGGTTATGTAGATTTTTAGCTATGTTTTCTTCAGAGTTTTATGGTTTCAGCTGTTTATTTAGGACTTTCATCCATTTTCAGTTAATCTGTGTATATGGTGTGAGGTAAGGGTCCAAATTCACTTTTTTTGCATGTGGCTATCAACTATCACAGCAGCACCACAGATATATGGGTTTATTTCTGGACTCTCAATTCTATTCCATTGACCAAACTCCTGTATTTAACCTGTGTGCTTCAGTTTCTTTACTCACAAAATGAGGATAACAATAGTAGCCATACCCCACAAGGCTATAATTAGAGGCTGACAGAACATATGGAAAGTACTTAGCTAACAGTATAGCACACTGTAAACACTGAGGAAGGATATTACTGTATTATTATTATTATTTTAAAATTATCATCTTCAACCTTCTCACAGACTGCTCCCGCTAACTTCTGGTCTTTTGCACTCTTTTAGGCATTTAGGTTGTTAATTTATTTTTTTGGAAAGATGGAAAAAGGTAAATGTGATAGCCTAGGACTATGATATCAGGCATGGGAATAAGCAAAGTTTTTGATTTCTGAACCCTCCTTAATACCCCACGCATGTCCAACTTCTGGCTGAATTCCCACCCCACACAGTCATCCTTATACACAACAACAAATCCAATCTACTGCATGGAGACAGAAGGGAAAGATGTCGTCACCAAGTTAGATCTTCTGACTAAAAACAAACAAACAAAAAACTATTAAAAGTTTGTTTCTCTCTCCAATTTCCCAGGTCTTTTCCTTTCTGCATCTATTCTAAGTAGATGACACCAACTTAAAAATTCACTTAGGAGGCATCCCATTTTAAAAGTAAAAAAAGAAAAAATAATTTAAAGAAAGTATTTAGAAGTCACTTCTCTTCCTTCCCTCTGAAGAGTACCCACCTGCGTCATAGGCAGCTCCTAATTTCCACTGGCACACTGTAACCCTGCATCCTGCTCCTGTGAGCTGATCACTAGAGAACTCTGCCTCAAGGGACTTCCTTCCTGCAGACTCAGTTTCAAGAACCCTTACCAGCCTTGCCAGCCTCAGCTTACCTCTGTGCCCCTCAAGTTTTTCTATGAGATTCTATGAGCTTCTGTGAGCCAACCCTCGCCTGGACACCCTTATATCCTTAGTATCCAGTATAGCCTGGCCCCCAGGGCTTCAACGCGGAGTTTATCCATGAGTCCTTTCCTGCAGAAGGTACAACCACTTCCAATGACAGGAGGACTTCGTCCTGCTTCATTTCACTGTTAGTCCTAGACAATGACTTATTTTTGGAAAAGAATATGCCTTCCAGGCAACTCTTGACTCTTCTTCCCATCATTGAGGATTTCTTGTGTTCAGATTTATAGAACTGAGGTATGAAAGAATAATCTTGGGGTATGAGGGGTGTACCAGAATAGAACAAACAATATCCATTCAGAAAGCACCCCAAGAGAAAAAAAAAAGTCAACTTAACAGCATTTCCCATCTGTAAAGAGATAGAGAATAACTACATGGTGGCTGGTAGCTTTTTTGTTTTTATCATAATAGAGGAGGGTTGCAGGGCAGAATGAGCAAGAATTAGCTCCACAGAACATCTGGACTCAAGCTGAAACCCTAAGAGACGGAGCTAACTGAGGGTGTATGACGGCAAGGGCAGCTCACATGTGGTGAGAACTTTATAGGAGAAAAAGCAGTTTTTAAAATTATTTAATCTGAGCCTCCTAATGCTTTTAAGTATTCAAAATAGTTGCTATAATATCTGTATTATTCTTCTGGGACTCGAATCACAATTAGGAGACCTGACCCAAATCACATGCCACATGGGAGCAGGACCAAACATTAGAACCCTAAGGTCCAGTTCCAGGATTTCCCTCATCCTTAACAATGAACAAACCATCTCATTTCATCTCCAGATGCTCAGGAATCTTTCCAAAGTAAATACATACATATAAATTTCCATCTGTTGATGAAGACTATAATTTCATAAATAATTTTGGTAAAAAACCTAAATCCATAATTTTTTAACCATATGTTTAAAAAACAGGATATATGTATCTCTGTAACATATACTATTATTAAGTTCCTGCACTTGCGTTTGTAGAAAGGGGGCTTAGGTCAATTTGTGCGAAGAACTTTTAGCATGCAATCTACTGGGTCAACATCTGGCACCAACTGTGACACTCCTCTCTACAGCTCTCCTTGCACTTGACTTCTCTCTTTCTTAGAAAAGTCAACAAGAGCAATAACAATACTTCCATTGTACTTGTCCCTGGTCAGACCTCCCATAGAAAATACTATTTACCTCTGGGCACCACATTTTAAGTAAGACACATTTAGACATTTAAAAAGTTGGATGAAAAATTAGCTATAGGAAGAGACTGAAATGTTATCAGGGATGTGTGAGGAGACCCAGAGTTTGCAGACCATGTCCTCCTCCTCTAAGCCTATTTATTTGTATTAATTGCTTATTTTTAGTGACACCAGAGTCAGAGCTGCCAAAAAGTCTGCTGAAGTATTGAGATATGTTCTTTGGAATTTTTTATCTTTTCTTTGCTTTTTGTTTTTACCTCTAACTTCTGGTCTTTTATACTCTCTTAGGCATATTGCATTATCCTGGTTATTTTTAAATGAACTGCATTACTTTTTACATGAACTGTATTCCTTTCATTTGAGAATAGAAGGCTATTCTTAACACGTTATAAGAGTAAACATTATCAGAAAAAGATATGATTTAAAAAATGTGGCAGACTAAAGTCAATAAGAGGTTATATGAAAAGGAAAAATATACACTGAAATGCTAATCTTGCTGCCTTACCAAAAGTTACAAAGTAACACTGCAGGTATCAGTGGAATACTAAATAAGCACTGACAGGAGTTGTTTATGGAGAGATGATACACAAAGATTCTGCCTGATGCTTAAATACTGCCCCCATCCTCCACTCCAAATCATTTCTGTTCTCAGGCAACTTAACTAATGAATCAAAAGTTTGAGAGACAGTTTAAGAAATCACATGTTTTTTGTATCTAGTAAGAAATCACATGTGTTTTATATCTAGGACTCTAAATACAGATATATACCACTCCAGGAAGTTAGTTTAGGTGCAGCCCACTTTTTCCCAAATTAAGGAAAGTATATCTTGCACACCAATCAAAAAGTAGAGGAACCTCAGTATAATAAGCTGGTTTTCCTGCAGTGTACCGCCATAAGAAAGCCTCAGTATCTTAGGAAACAGCATGTGAGATATGCCCATAAACTCTTAAGACAGTCTGCAATCAACTTCCCCCTTTTGAGGGAGAGGGGCGATGGGGTTCCAAAATTATATTTGTATCATATAAAACGTGCAATAGATACAGACCTGTGAGTGATGGGGAAATGGACTGCTACTCCCAGTACTGAGCAAATTTTACAAAAGGTTAAAGTTTAAATGGCTTTACTGATGTATGGCATTACTATCATTAATTAAAACAAGCACTTACTGAGAATTTAACATAAATGATCTCATTTAATTTTCATGATTTGGATGAACTAGATATTATTCCAATTGCATAAAAGAGCAAACTAAGGCTGAAGCAGTCTGTATTCAAACCCATGTCTAACTCCACAGCTCCTGCTATTAACCATGGCATTATCTATTAATGAAACTAAACAAAAGGATTAAAATTAAATCTGCATTTCTCTTTCCATTTTTCTTTCCAGTAAAGGAACAGTGAAATCCTAGAATTAAAATAAATAAATAATTAATTAATTTTTGGATGCGTTGGGTCTTCGTTGCTGTGCGTGGGGTTTCATTAGTTGTGACAAGCGGGGGCTGCTCTTCATTGAGGTGTGTGGGCTTCTTACTGAGGTGGCTTCTCTTGTTGTGGTGCATGGGCTCTAGAGCACAGGCTCAGTAGTTGTCGCACACAGGCTTAGTTGCTCCACACGGGCTTAGTTGCTCTGCGGCATGTGGGATCTTCCCAGACCAGGGCTCGAACCCGTGCCCCTGCGTTGGCAGGCAGATTCTTAACCACTGCACCACCAGGGAAGCCAGAAATCCTAGAATTTTTACTGTTTGTTTTGTATTTTTTTAAAAAACATTTTTTGTTGTTGTTGTTGTTGATTCTCACAACCCCATGAGGGAAATACTGTTTGCTTTTGTAAATTTATTTATTTATTTTTGGCTGTGTTGGGTTTTCATTTCTGTGTGTGGGCTTTCTCTAGTTACGGCGAATGGGAACTACTCTTTGTTACGGTGTGCAGGCTTCTTGTTGCAGAGCATGGGCTCTAGGTGCACGGGCTTCAGTAGTTGTGGCACGTGGGCTCAGAGTTGTGGCACATGGGCTTAGGTGCTCCACGGCATGTGGGATATTTCCGGACCGGGGCTTGAACCCGCGTCCCCTGCACTGGAAGGCGGATTCTTAACCACTGTGCCACCAGGGAAGCCCCAAGAATTTTTACTCTATGACTCACTGGAAAATCTACTGTGGATTCAGTAAATCAAAATGAAAAACGTCTCATGTATGACAGCCATTTAAGTTTGTTGTAAAAATTAAAGCAGTGTATTTGTAAAATAAAGATTAATTCTGTACTTCCAAAGATAACAGTCTACATTTTAATTTTGGTATACTTAAGGTGGTAAAAATAACACCAGGTCTCTTGAAAAGATTCTATGTATCGATAGCAAAAGGAATCATACTCTTCCAAGTAATAAGTGAAATGGAAATAAATTTCATTCAAGATGTATTCTGCAATTTAAAAGCACAGAGGATAGCCCCTATCACCTCTACCCATCTCCTCTTACACTACGTGCTCTTTGGTCACACAGCTCAGCCCTGCAAACTACTAAAGGTGTTGCAACTACCCCACAATTATCACTTTCATCACTTAAATTCCTACTTCTTCCACTAAATATACTTTTGATATTTAGTCTATTTGTTGGTTCCAAAATATTAGCAAAACAGGTCTCACCCCTTTAAAAAGAGAGCTAAGGGAAAGGCAAGGATAATTCAATTGCAAGAAGATTCAAGTATGTGGTAGCAACACAGGGGGTAGGAGGTTATGTTAACAATCCTTTTAAAACATAAATCAGTTAGAACCACACTGAAAACAACAGCAACAACAGTTGGGGCTTGCCTCTCCCGTTGCGGAGCACGGGCTCCAGACGCGCAGGCTCAGCGGCCATGGCTCACGGGCCCAGCCGCTCCGTGGCATGTGGGATCCTCCCGGACCGGGGCACGAACCCGCGTCCCCTGCATCGGCAGGCGGACTCTCAACCACTGCGTCACCAGGGAAGCCCCCAATTTTTTCTTTTTAAGATTTTTTTTTTTATGTGAACCATTTTTAAGGTCTTTATTGAATTTGTTACAATACTGCTTCTGTTTTATGTTTTGGAGTTTTTGAACCTGAGGCATGTGGGATCTTAGCATATGGGATCTTAGCTCCCTGACCAGGGAGTGAACCCGCACCTCCTACCCTGGAAGGTGAAGTCTTAACCACTGGACTACCAGGGAAGTCCTGGTGGCAATGTTTAAGCTCACAGTGTGGGTAGCAGTCTTGTTCAAAGTCATATTGAATAATCTGAGCCCAGCTAAAAGTCCTAAGGGCTTTAAATAAATGGGAAAATACTTGGAGAATTCTCCCTCTATCCCCTGCTGTATCTGGGATATTTTCTATGGAATTACAAAAGAATAATAGAAAGTGAAGTTTAAAAAGTAACTTACTTTACCAAAGGGTAAGGGTGGGGGAGGGATAAATTGGGAGTATGGGATTAACAAAGGCACACTACCATATATAAATTAGATAAACAGGGTTTTACTGTACAGCATAGAGAACTAGATTTAATATTTTATAATAAACTATAATGGAAAAGAATTTTAAAAAAGGAACATAGATATATACATATATATGTGTATAACCAAATCACTTTGCCGTACACCTGAAACCAACACAATACTGTAAATCAACTATACTTCAATGTTTTAAAAAGTAATATTTTTAAAAAATCTGACTCATGGGCTTCCCTGGTGGCGCAGTGGTTGAGAGTCTGCCTGCTGATGCAGGGGACATGGGTTTGTGCCCCGGTCTGGGAAGATCCCACATGCCGCGGAGCAGCTGGGCCCGTGAGCCATGGCCGCTGAGCCTGCACGTCCGGAGCCTGTGCTCCTCCGCAACGGGAGAGGCCACAACAGGGAGAGCCCCGTGTACCACAAAAAAAATAAAAAATAAAAAATAAAAAATCTGACATCTTTTTTTATATATAAATTTACCTACCTATCTATCTACCTATCTACCTATCTATCTATCTATCTATCTATCTAAGGCTGTGTTGGGTCTTTGTTGCTGTGCACGGGCTTTCTCCAGTTGCGGCGAGCGGGGGCTACTGTTTGTTGCGGTGCACGGGCTTTTCATTGTGGTGGCTTCTCTTGTTGCGAAGCATGGGCTCAAGGCACGCGGGCTTCAGTAGTTGTGGCTCATGGGCTCTAGAGTGCAGGCTCAGTAGTTGTGGCGCACGGGTTTAGTTGCTCCATGGCATGTGGGATCTTCCCTGACCAGGTATCGAACCTGTGTCCCCTGCATGGGCAGGCAGATTGTTATCCACTGTGCCACCAGGGAAGCCCAAAGGTAAGTCTTAATATCAGCCAGCTCAAGAATTTTTTTTTTTTTTTGCTGTACACGGGCCTCTCACTGTTGTGGCCTCTCCTGTTGCGGAGCACAGGCTCCGGACGCGCAGGCTCAGTGGCCATGGCTCACAGGCCTAGCCGCTCCGTGGCATGTGGGATCTTCCCAGACCGGGACACGAACCCGAGTCCCCTGCATCGGCAGGCGGACTCTCAAACACTGAGCCACTGAAGCCCAAGAATTTTTTTCATTGTTGTCTTTTTTTCAGCCAGAGAAGTTACTACATCTATTCTTGTCATATTAAAAAGGGATGACCCACACTTTAATAAAAACAGCATGGGTTAGTTAGGAACTGGAGTCCAAGTCAAACCTGCCATCAATCAAATGTGTAACCTTATATACAGACTTAACTTCTCTTATGCCTTATTTTTTTACACCTGTAAAATGATGCCAAAGCTTCTTCCAGCTCTATATTTTGTAATGAAGAAGCTCTCAATTATTAATTAAGACCAAAGAAATTAAGAGGAAATAATTATGATGTCATCCAGGTAAGGGTAAAAAAAATGAGAATTTAACTTACTTGGATGTTCCAAGCCTTTTCATTTTTTTAAGGTATATTATTACACTTCATTTACTTTCAGGTGCATAAAATTGAGTGGTAGTATCCTATCCACGATAGAAAGATATCTCAAATTTGCCTTTATTGTTAAATAAATCATAGTACATTCATAAAATGAAAATATTATGCAGTTATTAAAAACCATACTTTCAAAGAATAATTGAAATTAAATTTTAAAAAGCCAGAATCAGTGAGTTAATGTAAAGCATTTAACACAAGGTTAGCCATATGATAAATGTTTAACAAATGATATCAACTATAATAACATTGTTGTTATTAGCAAAACATTGTTAATCCCGACTTTGAAAAAAATATGAAAAATATGTATGAAAAATAAAAATGATTGAAGAACCATGAAGTGTTAGCAGTGGTTGTGTGGCTGTCTGTGTGAGATTACAAATGGTCTTAAATTTCCTTTGTATCTTTTGCAAAATTTGGGTTTTTTTTTTCTTTACAACTATGCATTGTTTTTATAAGATTTACCCAAACCAGAATTTTAAATCTTTGCTTCTGTTTTAGATTTTAATCAGTTCTATATGATAATCAGCCACGATCTTCTAGAATAAGGATCAACACACAATTCTACTTGAACACAGTTACAATAGAACACTTACTTCTTTGACTTTAGAAAGCATTATATTAATTTTGAATATCATTATTCATGAATATGAATTATCATGTGATATGTCTATAACAATAAATTATATTAAATTTGAATTAACCATAGAATTATGTCCTGATAGTGTTTTCTTTTATTTTAAAATGTTCTAGTTGGTTACAATGATTTGGCTTACCAGAAAAAAACCAATGGCTAAAGCAGTCAATGACACCGTAATTTTGCTATTTGGTCTACCCTAGCTAAATGAGGCTGCTATGGTAATTTTATACTTACTCTCTACTACTCCTGGAATTGCTCTATAATGCTGAAACTGGTAGAAGGATTTTTCCAACATGTACTCAGGATTTATTTCTTCTACTCGTAGTAAGTTCAAGACCATGTTGTAGGTCAAATGGAAAGCACTATTTAGTGGATCAGCTGAGCCCTGAGAGAAAAAAACATGTCAATGTTATAGATTTTAAAAATAAATTCATAACAGTATTTTTAACCTCCTGAACTGCTTAACAGTTTAGTCTTCGCTAAGGAATACTACAGAAATGTATTAAGTTCTTTCCTTTAAATGACCAATACAAAGTGATAAAACAGTTGATCTTTGGGAAAGTGAAGGAGGGAAAAAAAACACCAACTAGGACAGTAGCAGTTAAAATACTGTTGGCCAAGTATGTTTAGCTCTCTGCCTTCTAGGTACTTGACAGGATTACACATTTTGCCCTCAGTGGGGAGGGCAAATAAGTTTCAGTGACGTTATCACTCCCTGGTCAAATATTTAACTGCTGGTGTGAAAAGCTACATTTTCCCTGCTGGCACAGTGACTGCTAATGTTCAAGATGGTGGTTTCTCTATCAGCTTGAATCCCTAAACAATAATAAGCATAGTCTCTTTTGTAAACGTGCAATGAACAAGTAAAGAGAAACAAACCTTTAAGTTACTGGATTTAGGTTTGTTACTGCAGTATAACCTGGCCTATGCTAATAGAGCACACTAAATTTATTTCAAAATGACATTCAGAAAAAATTAGTTATTTTGAAACTCTCAGCTTCCTGAAATGACATAAAACTGCCTAAATGTTTCCCCAAAATTTACAGACCAGTCTTTGTCAACACTTTGGTAATTCCTCTTTCTCCTCCTAATTGTGGCTGTTACCAAAGAAGGGCTAGTTACAATAGTGTGACCTTAATTTGCAACAAGGTTTATGTCCAAAATACTTCCTTGAGATCTAAAATTTTCTTACAGTGTTTCTTCAGGAATACTTTCTCTTTTCTTTTCTTTTCTTCTCTCTCCCTCCCTCCTTCCTTCCTTTTTTTTTTTTAAATATATATTTTTTGGCTGCGTTGGGTCTTCCTTGCTGCTTGCGGGCTTTCTCTAGTTGCGGGGATCGGGGGCTACTCTTCCTTGTGGTGAGCAGGCTTCTCATTGCGGTGACTTCTCTTGTTGAGGAGCATGGGTTGCAGGTGCACGGGCTTCAGCAGTTGTGGCTCGCGGGCTCTAGAGCGCAGGCTCAGTAGTTGTGGCGCACGGGCTTAGTTGCGCCAAAGCATGTGGGATCTTCCCGGAACAGGGTTCAAACCTGTGTACCCTGCACTGGCAGGCGGATTCTTAACCACTGCACCACCAGGGAAGCCCAGGAATACTTTTTTCTAAATGCAAATACTTCCTAAGATTGAAAATTGTTATGTAGTGCCCAAATGAGAATGACCAAATTCTTGGGAGATACATGCTGAAATATTTAGAAGTGTCACAAAACATGCAAATCTTTAAATGGCATAGCAAACTACACAAACACTGTTAGGGTATTCAGAGGCTTTTAAATTGAGGTTCATAAGCCAGCCTTATCGCATTCAGAATTATAAATGTATGAATATATGATTTTATGAGGAGAAGGAGCAGAACTTTCAACAGTCTCAAATGGTGGTATTCCTTAACTCCTGAAAAATCAAGAGCCATTTACCCTAGGGGGTTAGTTAGTAAGTCCCTAAAACCTTATTTTTTATCCACTTTCCTTGAAAATAGGGCCAAAGGGATATGTGGAGTTAGTATGAAAATCACATTCTTGGGGAAGAGAGGAATGAAAGACAACTTCAGCTACTTCATAATTTTGCAAACAGACCAACTTTTTACTATTATTTTTCTTTTCTACTATTACCTCCTTTAAGAAATGTGGGGCTTCAATATTGCAAATGTTTATTTCCAACCTCAAGCTCTGCTTCTATATTCAAACTGCTGTAGAATACACCTATCTGAATTCTCCATCACCTTAAACTCAACATAGCATTTTAACATTGTATCCAAGTGACCCCAGGACAACCCCAACTTATACCTGATATATTGATATAATTATTAATAGTCTCTTCTTTCAGTATTACAGTATCCCAATTTGATGCTAAAAAATATGGCTATACAGCTGTTCCCCAGTGTCTTCGGGTTCCCTATCTGAGGATTCAATGAACTGTGGCTCGCAAAATCCTTGGGAAAAAAAATTGCAGGAAGTTCCAAAAAGCAAAACTTGAATGTGTCATGCAGCACAGGCAACTATATACACTGTATTTATGGCTATTTAAATAGCGTTTACATTGTATTCCATACTATAAGTAATCTAGAGATGATTTGAAGTATACGAAAGATGTGCATAGGTTATAAGCAAGTACTCTGCTGTTTATGTAAGAGACATGAGCATCCTCTCATTTTGGTGTTTTAGTATACATGGGGGTTTTGGAACCAATCCCCTGAGAATACCAAGGGAGGACTGTAACTACACAGAATACTACTTACTCTTAAAGAAGAAAATTCTGCAATATGTAACATGGATGAACTTTGAGGATATTATGCTAAATGAAACAAGCCAGTCACAGAAAGACAAATCCTGCATAATTCCTCTTATATGAGGTATCTAAAATAGTCAAATTCATGGATTTAAAGAGTAGAATGGTAGTTGTCAGAGACTGAGAGGAGGAGTAATTGGAAAGTTACTAATTAAAGGGTATCAAGTTTCAGTCAAGTGCGATAAATAGAGATTTGCTATACAACAGTCAACAATATATTTTACACATAATAATTTATTAAGAGGGCAGATCTCATCTTAAATGTTCTTTGCACAATAAAATTTAAAAACCCTTTTATTAAATGAAATGAAAGACAATAGAAATTTACACTTACAGGGTAACAAATCTAGAGATGTCAAGTAAATGGAATGAAAAAATCTGTACTAAAGGAACCAGATGCTGCCATTAAAATATTACCTCCTGACTCGATTATTTCCATACACAGAGTACGAGGTAAGAAAAATAGTGTTTATTATATGCGACAAAATTTAAAGACTAACACAAATTTTCAGTCTTGACCATTTCCCTAAAAGAAAGAACTAAAGTTATATGGACACTTAAAGATGGGTTTCCAAGTGTTAATCTTTAAAACTGAAAATAAGACACCATATGATCACTATGAATATGTACAGATAAGCTTTGTCTTTACTCATATAAAAACATTTAAAAGAAAAAAAAGAAAAAAGAACTTTACCTATTTTTGCTTCAGCTTACAGGCTTCCTACAACCATATCTCAAATTCTCCATGCAGTTCCTAAGTCTTAGAAGTTGAACACAGTATATTTCAGAGATATTGACCTATGTATGTCTTAACATGTTTTGAAGATTTTAAGTAGCTAATCAGCTGGCAGTTAATTTTATATTTTAATTCATGTTAAGCTTCCTATCTTATTGATAGTGTTCTCTATGGATATGCTTAATAATTCCTTACTATCAATACATGGAGAAGGAGAAGGAAAGCAATCAGGTAGGTCAAACTTCTTTGAGAAGCTCTTCAAAATAAAACAAAAATCTTAGACAATCCAAAACACAAATATTAAGCAAGCAAAATGAACAGGTTAATTTGAAATAAAGCTTATAAATTTATTATTGGGATATTATAATCTCTCAACAGGATGAATTAGAATGGTAGATTGTAGAATTAATTCATGAAACTATCTGGGCTTACAAAGGTATAGGAAGATAACTGTGCACAATACTGATAATATCTGCCCTACTTCCTGCGCTGATAAGTGAGAAGCGATTTGTGCAGTGGAGTGGGCAGATATAGAGGTATCTCAAATTTGGAGGGCAAAGTAAACATTTCTGCCCTCTGCAGATCTCCATCCCCTCCACTGAACGACTTGCTCTTTTCCTATTAGAACAGAAAGTAGGGTACAAAGTATCAGCAATTTGAGCAGTTACCCTCTTCCACCTTCCTAAGCCCAGACAGTTTAGTAAACTAACTCATCTACTCAGAGAGGTATTTGAACTGACACATTTAATTTCAATGTGGTCCTGAAGTATGTTTCTCAAATTCCTGGTGAAGGCACAGAAGCTTAACTTGTTACCTTAAGTAGTTGTTTTCCAATTGTTGGGCTCATCTTTTCATCTACCATAAGAATTACAATTCCTCTGTCATCCATTCCCCTCCTTCCAGCACGACCAGACATCTGAATGTATTCACCAGAGGAAATCTGAATGAACATAATTAAAAATGCAAAGTTTAGGAGAAAACCTGGTGAAAAACATATTCTTAAAATTATTCTTATCATAAAGTTCACAAGCACAAGCTACACATTCCAAGACAGCAAACAAGATTAAAAACATGAACTTTTAGGAAAGTTTAAGTAAAAAGACAAAAATGCAAAACACTTAAGAATAATGTTGCAAAACTAAATTTTAGCTCCAAAATGATCAAATAGCTATAGAGAAATACTGGCTAATTCACCGGCATAAAAAATATCTTTGAACTAGATATTCTGGAAAACAGGAAAGTTTAAGAAAGCAAACAATGACCCAAACTCTATTAAATACCAATTCTGTCTTGATCATAACAAATTTTCTTAATTTCCAAATGAGATTAATATAAAAATCAACACATACAAAAAGCACAATTTCTATTTTCTCACTGTATGTCCTTGGCATTCAGAAGAGTCCATTCATCACTAAGAACCACCTAAGGGAGAAAGGTTAGTAAGTCTCCCATGCATAGTCTTTCAGGGTAAAATTGAACCACCTGAACACTGGGCAAAGTTTTATCTGTAAGTACATGTGTACTTTTCTCCTGTTGGAAGGGTCCAGCATGTTCGGACTCTCAAAAAATGTTTGACTCAAGAAGAGTTGCAAACCACTGTGCTACTAGAAGGCATATTACTGATAGCATCAAAAACAGACCTAACGACCTGGGACCAACCTTAAAGATCAAAAAAGAACATTTCAAAAAGGCAGTCCAATAAAATCTCAACAGCACTCAAGGGCATTGTTACATTTTGACACATTATGATTTTTAGATTTCATAATTAGGATCCTGAATCATCAAGAAATGGTTGTTTTCTTAAATTCAATTACCCACTTTACTACATACCCTTCCCTGGGGTCCACTGGATGCCAAGGAGCAGGTAAAGTCACGAAAAACTTATTTATTTATTTTCTTGTAGCATCAGTTTTATTCAAAGAATTAAGTAATTTTAAACTGATGATGAAGAATTTTAAAATTTACATTAACTTAAAATATAAAACATATGGAAGACTTTATCCACTTTGCAATTAAAAATTATATTCTACATGAAATAGTCTTCTTTTGACTTAAAAAAGTCACAAGTTACAGAAAGTTTCTGAGGCCTTCTCAAAACTTTGAGGCCTTCTCAAAACATAGAGGTCTTCTCTATAACGCCTCCATGACCACTTATATACAAGTAACTTCTTTTCTTGTGTTCTATCCTTCCTATACATATTTCTCAGAGCCCATAAAATAAACTTCCACCTGCACTAAGTCTCTTCACAGTAGGGATTAGTTTGGTTTTGTTTTAAATTTAGCATCCTCAGTATCTACCATAGCTCTAGGCCCATAGTTTAAGTTTGGTAAGAAGCAATTACTTCCTTCTGGATTAAGGATTTATTTTTACTCCAATTCACCATTTCACTCATGATCCCAACTTTTGCCTTAGGAAAGACATATGTGCAAACCTGTTAAAAAAAAAAATCTCTATTTTAAACCTAAAGAGTAAAACAGTGAGCTACAACTGTAGCCACTATAGTAGAGGTGCTTTAAATAACTTAAAATTTGAAGAAATAAAAATTCTAGACATATTTTAAATGCATTAAAGCATTCATGACTCATTTGCACACTTATCCCTCATCACTAAACTCTTTCACCTACTTTTTGGTTTTTGTTTTTGGCTAAAGGACAGAAATATAAAGGATCTGAAATTTAACTTTGATGAACTACTCATATTAGCTCAGGTACAAATTTTAAAGTACTTAGAACTGAAAATCTCAAAGACTACATGAGCCAAAATCATCTTAGGTAAAACTGAAGTTAAAAGTTATTTCAATATATGAATTATTTTACTTACCCATCGGAAATCCTTCCCATCAAATTTTCGGGCGTTTGTAAATAAAACAGTTCTAGCTGGCATGTTAATCCCCATAGCAAAAGTCTCAGTGGCAAATAAGGCCTAAATGAATAAGTATACAATTAAACACATATTTTAAACTGAAAAACTAGTTTCGTTAATAAATTACTCAAGTATAAATAAATCATTAATTTAAAAAATTAGTTAATGAAATTTTACAAAAATAAGACACGCTATCCGAGGTGTATTTCAGTATTTTATATACAAAATTATTAAATTTACATATAATTATGTATATTAAATTTATATTATAATATTTAATGTCCCTTGGATCCCAGAAATTTTTTAATTCAGGGAAAATAGTCTTTCTTTCTGTAACTCCAGTGGTGGTAACTTGGAGAGACTACTACTGGTCTAATGGACAAAGCATTATTAGGCTGGAGAATATTTTTCTAAACACAGTCTCATTTCCTGGTTTCTTCATTGATGATGCAGTGGTTTTAGAGACACCTTTAAAATCTGAGGGGAGATCAAAATCAGTGGCACTTTATGTTCACATCTAAGACTTTACCAAAGAGCACACAAAGGTATGTGTACAAGTTAAGTCACTGAAGTACTGTTAAATAATCTAAATTTTCATCAATAGGCAACAATATAAAACACTTTATTTCATCAACTTAACAGAATGCTATTCATCTGTTAAAAAGAATGAATAGGGCTTCCCTGGTGGCGCAGTGGTTGAGAGTCCACCTGCCAATGCAGGGGACGCGGGTTCATGCCCCGGTCTGGGAAGATCCCACATGCTGCGGAGCGGCTGGGCCCGTGAGCCATGGCCGCTGAGCCTGCGCGTCCGGAGCCTGTGCTCCGCAACGGGAGAGGCCACAACAGTGAGAGGCCCACGTACCGCCAAAAAAAAAAAAAAAAAAAAAAAAAAAAAAAGAATGAATAGCAATGCATATGAAGAAATTGAATAACGTGGGTAATATAATCACTTTTGTTTACAAATTAAATCAAATGTTATTTGTATGTATCCTAGTGGATATTTCTAGGAAGTAAAGGGCAATGGTGGTCTTTAATTTTTCACTTTATGTACAGTTATTCTATTTGAATTCTACAATCCACAAGTATCACTTAAAAGATTCTTTAAAATGGGTCTCAACAAAACATGCAATCTATATGAGGACATCAACAGGGCCTTACCAGGACCCAGGTACAAATAGTGACCAATTCTTTATCTAAAATACCTCAAGTATGGTCTTTAGGGTGAGTAAATTTCTTTTAAATATCCTAGTTAGTGCTGAAGTTCTCATGACAAATCTCTAATCTGATTTTTAAACATAAAATAATTTATGAATCATATAAAGGCTTACAACTATATTTTGGAGTTGTTTCCCATTTTCAACATCCCATTACTGGGTACAGACATCAACATAATATTAAAAATTAAATTAGACTCTCTTTGGTTTAAATGAGAACATCCTAAAAACTCTTTCATAAGTCTAAACAGCAATTCTCCTTGTCTTTCCTAAACTAGTCCTTTTAATCTGTATACAGAATGGAGTCCACTTACAGTATCAACTTCAGGTCTGAAAATTAAACAGCACCTTCTGGAAAATTCTACACTGTATTCAGTAATGATACCATTTCTTACTTTAAGACTAGGAAAAGAAACAAATGACTTTTACCTATAGTCCAAAATTTATGAAGTATAACACTGTATACAAAAATAAGTTCATTACCTAAGCCGTTCCGTTCGACTTACTTACATAACAATTAAAAAAAAGTTGCCTACAAACAGTGTTCTTGATAACTTTCAAACTGCTCACATAACACAATTTTAGGGCATAATAAATAAAATAAAAATCATACCTTTATCAATCCTTCAGAAAAGAGAATTTCTATAGTTTCTTTCAAAATAGGAAGTAAACCACCATGGTGAATACCAATGCCCCTCTTCAAGAGAGGAAGTACATGTTCAACCTACGATTGGATTCAATTTTATTTTTAAAAAGATGTGAGGAAAAGAACTTTTAAAATGTGAAACTAACAAAATTAAGAAAAATCAGTAATCAAGAAAGAATGCTGTTTAAAGAAATTTTATATAACTTTTCCAGAAAAACTAGAAAGCAAACCCATATTCCCACAATTAAACTTAAAACACAATAAAATTCTGTCCTAGCTTTAATATGAAAGGCATGTTTAAATAAACTTGATAAATGTTTTGCTTCCTCATTCAAATTTTCCAGCATTACTTCATCTCCTCTAAAAAAATTAAAGGTTATGACAGCAAAGTTTGCATCTGCATGAAATAAACTTAAAAAATACCAGCCAGGAGTTCCCTGGTGGCACAGTAGTTAAGAATCCGGCTGCCAATGCAGGGGACACGGGTTCGAGCCCTGGTGCAGGAAGATCCCACATGCCGCGGAGCAACTGGGCCCGTGAGCCACAATTACTGAGCCCGTGCTCTAAAGCCCGTGAGCCACAACTACTGAGCCCGCGTGCTTAGAGCCCATGCTCCACAACGAGAGAGGCCACTGCAGTGAGAAGCCCGTGCACCACAATGAAGAGTAGCCCCCGATCGGCACAACTAGAGAAGGCCTGTGCACAGCAACGAAGACCCAATGCAGCCAAAATAAATAAATTAAAAAAAAAAAATACTAGCCAACTCAAACCAAAAGAAAATAAATAACTATAAAGCATATTTAATATAAATATGTACTTTATCTAAAAACAAATGAATTACTGAAGAGTTCATTAACACTATTAAATACCATTAAATTTTACTATTAGAAGTGTGCTAGGATAACAAGTATGTATAAAGACATGGCTCAGCCCTTAGATACTAATAATTCAGCTGGAAAGAAAAATTACAATAAGATTTCATAAATTAAATACCATTTTAAATACCAAGAAACATGCAATTGCAGTCTTATCATAAATCCCACACAAATCAAAGCAAACATCTGTAAGCAGAGTATGACCTTCCAATTTTTCTTTTCACAAAATAAAACTATCATATAGTATTAGGTTGGGCTAAAGCATTAGTTCTCAGTTTCGGATGCACATTAGAACAACCAGGGGAGTTTCTGAAATATTCTAACGATCAGGACACACACCAGACAATTAAATCAGAATCTCTGGAGTGGCAACAAGACATCAGTATATTTTAGAACTCCTACGGCAATTCTAATAGTCAAAAGAAAAAACCACTTTAATTAATTAAAGCAAAGTAGAAATCAAATTTCTCATTAAACTTAGGTTTGCTCTATTGTTTTGTTTGGTAGCCTTATGAATTAAGAAATTCACTGACTTCAAATTAGCATTAAAAATTTTGTAGTATTAGGAACAGAAGCAATAATTTCCAGATCATGCTAGCTTTCAGAGAAAAGTTTCTTCAAGGCAGCAAATGTTTCCTTTTGTCACCTTCTTAGAAGTTCAAAATAAGAATCAAGGTATCATTTCAGTGCACAATGCAACATATTTACTGCAGTGTGCAAACAGTGAAATATATAATATAGTAACAAATCCAGGAAATACAAAGTGAATATACACTATCTGTTAATAGCCACAGTCTACTTAATGACATAAAACACACACCTGAGGGAGCTTTTTATCTTCATCTGACAAGCAGTCAATTGCGTTACTGAATACTTCTTCAACCATCTTCTTTTCTTCATCTAAGAGAGAAAACCCAAGGGTATATAAGTATCTAAATGAGTCAGTGATAACAAATTTCACACACTGCAAAGAATAAGAGTCTATAAAGAGTAAAAGTAAAGACTCATTATTTTAGATAGGCAGAAGGTAAAGTAGATCAAATTTTCTACATAATTATTTAATAAAATTCATTGCCTTTCAAAACAGATCTAGCAGTTAGTCCACGAGTAAAAAGTACTATCTTATAAAAGCAGTAACAGTAACTACGCTAGGTATCTACATGCAATATTTAAGTCAAAAAATTATAGGACACAGGGATTATTATTACTCACTATTAAGGAAAGGCATTGAGCAAATAATGGGCATTGGTATTAACGTTACGTCAGCAATTCCAAAGCCTATGCTCTTAACCATTACACTGCCTTCTTATAAAGTGACTATTTGTCAATAAATATTTGTTGACTTTATCAATATATAACCCTGCAACATCAAGCACATACAGCACTGGTAGTTATAAGAAAACATTTCTAAGTAGAGCAATTCACTCAGTCAAAAAATATATATATTATTGGCTTTAGGAGGGTATATGGGTTATCTGTCATTTGTTATTTTTTACCCATGGAAAAGTAAAAATTAGCTTTAAAATCATGGGATTAGTTCTGTGCCTTGATAAAGAAAACAAGACAACTGAAATTTGATTCTGCATGACTGAAGATATTATTTACTTCTCACTGCACAGGATCAGATATGTAAAAGGACGAAATGAATGACAACTGGGTTGGTATTTGGCATGCTGCAATTTTTGCCTAGGCTATGCTACTATCTAGCTGTGTGACTTTTATATGGTTACATTTACAGTTAATAAATGAGAATAATATATTCATTTGCTAGAAGTTATTTTACTTTATTCAAAAATTATACCACAGTTAGGTACAGGGGCAGGTCTTCCCAGTTTGGATTTCTAGAAGAATGAAACATAACAGAAGGTAGTCTGACCAAGAGACTAACCTTAAGTTATCAGACAGAAAACCACAATAACCAAAGAGCTATGGCAATGAAGTATAAGAAGGTATGAGTCTAATATTTCTTACTAGGGGTCTTTGGGTTTTATATAAAACAATGTATTATACTTACCTTCCAATAAAAGAAGACAGAAGAAAGGAAAAGAAATGATAAATTGAGGGCCTTAAAGCTTTTACAAATGTGATGTAACTACTGCTGTAACTGTAAGGTGAACTGCAAATTCTAACAATACACAAAAATGTCTTACCAGAAATATATTTACGCTAATTTTCACGTAACATTAAAACTATACTGAAATTATATAGTACCTGTGTTGAAATCTAATTTGGTCATTTGAAGTGCGTAGGCTTCACAATCTTTCTTACTAAAACTGAAAATAATTACAGGTTGAAAGTTTCTTTCCATAATCATCTTCACAATCTTGAACACATTTGATGGTCCTGCAAAAAAGGTACATAAACCATATCCAAAAATTAACTCAAAATGGATTAAAGACTTAAATGTAAAATCTAAAACTACAAAACTCTTAAAAAATATATAGGAGTGCACCTTCATGATGTTGGGTTAGGCAAGGCACTCTTAGATATGATACCAAAAGCATAAGCCACAAAGAAAAAAAAAAACCTGATAAACTGGATTTCACCAAAATTTAAAACTTTTGTACTTCAACAGACACCAACAATAAAGATAACTCTAACTCACAGAATGGAAAAAAATATTTACAAATCAGATATCTAATAAAGGTCTAGTATCTAGAGTATAAAAGAATCCTTACAACTCAACAACAAAAAGACTGTAATTTTTGAATGGGCCAAGGATTTGAATAGATATTTCTCCAAAGATAAACAAATGGCCAGTAAGTACAGGATCTTCATTAGCCAACAGAGAAATGTAAATAAAAACCACACTGAGATATGACTTCATACATACTAGGATGACCATAATCAAATAGACAGGCTACATTAAAGTACTGGCAAGGATGTGGAAGAAATGGATACCTCATATCCTCCTGATGACAATGTATAATGGGGCAGACACTTTGGAAAATAACTTGGCAGTTACTGAAAAGGTTAAACATAGAATTATCATATGACTCAGCAATTGCACTAGGTATATTCTCATGAGAAAAGAAAACACGTTCACACAAAAACTTGTAGTACACAAATGTTTACAGCAGCATTAGTCACAACAATCAAAAAGTTGAAAACAACCTAACTGTTCATCAACTGAAGAATGAATAAATAAAATGTGGTAAAATCATACAATGGAATGTTATTTGACTATAAAAAAGAATGAAGTACTGACATATGCTATAACATGGATGAATCTTGAAAACAAGCTAAGTTGCAAAACACCACATATATCATGATTCCATTTATATGAAATGTCTAGAAAAGGAAAATAGAAATAGAAAGTAGATTAGTGATTGCCTAAGGCTGAGGGGTGGTGGGGAAGAGGTTGGGAGTAAATGAAGAATGACTGCTAATGGGTATGGGGTTTCTTATTGCGTTAATGAAAATGTTCTAGAATTAGATAGTAGTTGCACAATTTTGTGAATATACTAAAATCCACTTAATTGTACCCTTCTTAAAAATGGTGACTTCTATGATATGTGAATTGTATCTCAATAAAAAAACTGTGGGGACAGCTGCATAATTCTGTGAATGGACTAATAACTGTTGAATTGTATACTTTAATGGGTGAATTGTATATGAACTATATCTCAGTAAATGTCATAGAGGAAAAAGAGATTAAAACTTTATTCACCCAATTTTATCATACACTATCTAGATCTTTATACAGCCTCCTGAGGGGAAAAAAGTTAAATAAAAAAACCCCAAAAAATGTAATCTGAAAATACAATTTACATGTAAAACTCTCTTAAAACAAAGTTCCAAATTACCTTTTGTTCCTCCTTTTCTCCCCTTCTGATCTCCTTTTGCCAAATCACCAGCATCTCGAAGTACCTGCATCGCAGTATTAAAATTATCTTCTCTGAAGTCACCCTGGAATCACAAAATTTTTCTGTGTAACTTAATATCTAATCATAATGCAAATATTTTTTCATACCTCAAAACAAAGCTTCCTCAAATAATAAATAATTTAATATAATAATATAACTGGGAAAAGCAAAACATAAGATATCTGAAACATGTCCAGAGTCCCTTATTCTCAAGGCATTTAAAAAATACTGGAAAAGGAAGGAAATCTAATTCATGCATTAAAAAATACGAGTCTTAAATATAATTTTTGAAATAAAAATACATACACAAAAAACCAACAATAACTCTGGACCACAAAACTACTTAAGAAAAAAAACGGATCTCTGCCATTCTTCTCTAGTTTAAAGAAAAATGGCTATAAACAGCAAAGTATGATATTATAGATATAAGAGTTATAATTACTCCCTTACATTTTCATCAACCACAAGGTGCAGACCATCTCCCCCTGCTGGAAAAATGTAGTGCTGTAATGGAGTAGGCCGATAATCTGTGTAAATTACATGACAAGGCTGTAAAAACAAAGAAAAGTAATTAACCATATATTTTATTTCTTCAAAATAATACCATGTATATGACTACCTAAAAGACCTTAAGGAGACAAATTTTTGAATTCAACATTTCAAAAAGAAAAAAGTTTTTTTAAAAAAACCCTTAAGTCAGGAAGAGAAAAATGGGGAAAAATGAGGTCTATCAAATTATACTACCATCTGTTCAATTTTACTAATTCCCTAATCAGGGATAAATATCAATACATGATTTGAGTTTCCATATGATCTTGGATCCATACCCTAGACCTGTGATGCCATAATTAAAGAAGACTTCAATTTCTCCGTAGCAGCAGTAATGGTGACACAGAATGCTCCCTGAGGTAAAATAGAACTTTTCTAGCCCAGAGACTTTTCAAAGCTTTACTAAAAGAGCAGGTTGATCTAACTCCTCCAGAAGATCCACTGTGTTTCTATCCTACAAAAGCAACATGATGTTACAAAAATGCCATTAGAGAGCTTATAAATGGATAAAAAATAAATTTTCAGCATTCTGGTATAAAGGAAAAATAAGGGCAGAAAAATAAAACCAAGAATAAATTTAGTACACATGAACAAAAGCTTGTTATAAGGTCCTTTAATGCTGCTAAAATTAGACTAGAAAAACAAAAAGAAAATACAGTCAGTAAAAAGTCTGCATTCACATGAAAACAATCAACTCACACTCTCAGAAAATGCCCAGCTTTTTCCCAGTACCGAGGTCTTAGAGAAAATTCTCTACTGTGTACTCATGGTTCATTGTATGAATAGATAGTTTCCAAACCTGGCAGGTCATCATGATCAATTTGGGAGCATTTAAAAGTTAAAGGTTTCAAAACCCAAGACCCTACTCCCAGAGATTTTGATGTATTGGATTTGAGATGGGACTCAGAAAATTCACACTTATAAAAAAATTAGTCGGTTGATTTTGATAAGCTTGCTCGATTTAAAAAGTAGTTTCACATTAAAATGTCTTTATTCTAGGCAGCATCAGGAACGAAGTACAGGATATAGTAAGGCCAACTTGTAACATTTTAAATATGGAAAACATCAAAAAAGGGAAAGAAAATACCTGTTTGTGTAAGTGGCAAATCCATTCAGCAAACTGCCGGGCATTTGGAATAGTAGCCGAAAGAAAGACATAGTGAACATTATCAGGAAGCAAAATAATAGTTTCTTCCCACACAACACCACGCTCTGAAAAATACAAATACACCTTGGAATTCAATGTTACTTTATTATTTTCTCTCAAGCTCAATAATTAGAAATACAGACCATGTTGCACAAGGATATTTTTAGCCACAGACCCTTACTGTAAACTACTTTAGTTCTAACCATGAATTCATTTAGTAGAAAATTAGTAGACTAAACCAGCATAAACACAATGTACTCTGAAATAACAGCCTGCAAAAAGCAGTGCCAAACTGAATCCTGTTCAAACAGCCTAACAAGAGTCCCAGGACAATGGAAACAGTATTTCCATCTCACTTAGAGAAGCATAAGTTGTTGGCTTATAGAAAGTCACAGTAACAAATTTCAAAGAAACACCATTACTACAGCATATAGCATCGTTCATCTAAATTACCATCATGATCTCCAGAGATGAAAGATTTGATAAACAACAAAACTATAAGTCAAATGGAAAAAAAATGGAAAAATCCATGTGAGAATTTCCCTCCCATAAATGAACAAATCAATACAGGATTCATGATTTAAAAACCAAAATAACTGTTTAGAACCTAATCTTATGAATTTCACAAAAGTGAAATTTCTAGAAAGGGTAAATGATTTCTTTAACTTGTATTATTACTTTCACTATGAATACAGGTTAACTCACTGCTTTAATTCAAATAAAAACTAAGCTTTAAGTGTGTACATATTAAACATTTAACTTTTAAATGTGTTTGTTAACTTTCGCCCTCCAAGTTCCACCCAAAATTCCAAGTAAACTTACTTTTCCATTACAGTAGTGCAAAAGTTCAAGTAAAGGGATAAATTTTTTGCTCATTTTTATTTCATAATCCTCATTTTATTTTTACCATAAACATGCACTTATTTAAAAAAAACAATAAATAAAAATCAAGAATGTTAACTTTGTAGGCTAGAAGTTTTAGAAATTCTTTAACATTAGTTATACTAGAGAGCTCTCTATTAGAGGGAACTAATTTTAATTCCATTTTTAAAATGTGAAATTGCATTTTTTCACCCAGAAGTTGTTACTTTTTAAGAAGCTGTAACTGAATGAGATCCTACTGGAAATAGCACATCATGTTATCCACAAATTAGTTTATAAGAACTCTACTCACATGGAAGATCAACAACTACTTGTTCAAAATTCCTAATGCCATTTTTTTTTCTTAATATCTTTATTGGAGTATGATTGATTTAGTGTTGTGTTAGCTTCTGCTGCATAACAAAGTGAATCATCTATATGCATACATATATCCACATATCCCCTCCCTCTTGCATCTCCCTCTCACCCTCCGTATTCCACCCCTCTAGGTGGTCACAAAGCACCAAGCTGATCTCCCTGTGCCATGCAGCTGCTTCCCAATAGCTATCTCATTTTACATTTGGTACTGTATATACGTCAGTGCTACTCTCACTCTTCGTCCCAGCTTACACTTCCCCCTCCCCATATCCTCAAGTCCATTCTCTACCTCTGTGTCTTTATTCCTCTCTTGCCCCAAGGTTCTTCAGAACCTTGGTTTTTCCTTTTTAGATTCCATATACACGTGTTAGCATATGGTATTTGTTCTCTTTCTGACATACTTCACTCTGTATGAGAGACTCTAGGTCCATCCACCTCACTATAAATAATTTCGTTTCTTTTTATGGCTGAGTAATATTCCATTGTATATATGTGCCACATCTTCTTTATCCATTCATATGTTAATAGACACTTAGGTTGCTTCCATGTCCTGGCTATTATAAATAGTGCTGCAATGAACATTGTGGTACATGACTCTTTCTGAATTATGGTTTTCTCAAGGTATATGCCCAGTAGTGGGACTGCTGGGTCATATGGTAGTCCTATTTTTAGTTTTTTAAGGAACCTCCATACTGTTCTCCACAGTGGCTGTATCAATTTACATTCCCACCAACAGTGCAAGAGGGTTACCTTTTCTCCACACCCTCTCCAGCATTTACTGTTTGTAGATTTTTTGATGATGCCCATTCTGACAGATGTGAGGTGGTACCTCATTGTAGTTTTGAGTTGCATTTTTCTAATTATTAGTGATGTTGAGCATCTTTTCATGTGTTTGTTGGCAATCTGTGTATCTTCTCTGGAGAAGTGTCTATTTAGGTCTTCTGCCCATTTCTGGATTGGGTTGTTTTTTTGATATTGAGCTGCATGAGCTGCTTGTATATTCTGGAGATTAATCCTTTGTCAGTTGCTTCACTTGCAAGTATTTTCTCCCATTCTGAGGGTTGTGTTTTGGTCTTGTTTATGGTTTCCTTTGCTGTGAAACAGCTTTTAAGCTTCATTAGGTCCCATTTGTTTATTTTTGTTTTTATTTCCATTTCTCTAGGAGGTGGGTCAAAAACGATCTTGCTGTAATTTGTATCATTGTGTTCTTCCTATGTTTTCCTCTAAGAATTTTAGTGTCTGACCTTACATTTAGGTCTTTAATCCATTTTGAGTTTATTTTTGTGTATGGTGTTAGGAAGTGTTCTAATTTCATTCTTTTACATGTAGCTGTCCAGTTTTCCCAGCACCACTTATTGCAGATGCTCTTTTCTCCATCATATATTCTTGCCTCCTTTATCAAAGATAAGGTGACCATATGTGCATGGGTTTTTCTCCGGGCTTTCTACCCTGTTCCATTGATATGTTTCTGGTTTTTGTCAGTACCATACTGTCTTGATTACTGTAGATTTCTAGTATAGTCTGAAGTCCAGGAGCCTGATTCCTCCAGCTCTGTTTTTCTTTCTCAAGATTGCTGTGGCTATTTGGGATCTTTTGTGTTTCAATACAAATTGTGCAATTTTCTGTTCTACTTCTGTGAAACATGCCATTGGTAGTTTGATAGGGATTGTACTGAATCTGTAGATTGCTTTGGGGAGTACAGTCATTTTCACAATGTTGACTCATACAGTCCAAGAACACAGCGTATCTCTCCTTCTCTTTGTATCATCTTTAATTTCTTTCATCAGTGTCTTATAGTTTTCTGCATACAGGTCTTTTGTATCCTTAGGTAGGTTTATTCCTAGGTATTTTATTTTTGTTGCAGTGGTAAATGGGAGTGTTTCCTTAATTTCTCTTTCAGATTTTTCATCATTAGTGTATAGGCATGCAAGAGATTTCTGTGCATTAGTTTTGTACCCTGCTACTCTACCAAATTTATTGATTAGCTCTACTAGTTTTCTGGCAGCATCTTTTGGATTCTCTATGTAGAGTATCATGTCATGTGGAGAGAACGACAGTTAACTTCTTTCCGATTTGGATTCCTCTTATTTCTTTTTCTTCTCTGATTGCTGTGGGTAAAACTTCCAAAACTATAAAAGTGGTGAGAGTGGGTAACCTTGTCTTGTTCCTGATATTAGAGGAAATGGTTTCAGTTTTTCACCATTGAGAATGATGTTGGCTGTGGGTTTGTCATATATGGTCTTTATTATGTTCAGGTAGGTTCCTTCTATGCCTCTCTTCTGGACAGCTTTTATCATAAATGGGTGTTGAATTTTGTCAAAAGGTTTTTCTGCATCTATTGAGATGATCATATGGATTTCATCCTTCAATTTGGTTAATATGGTGTATCACACTGACAGATTTGCATATATTGAAGAATCCTTGCATTCCTGGGATAAACCACTTGATCGTGGTGTATGATCCTTTTAATGTGCTGTTGTATTCTGTTCGCTAGCATTTTGTTGAGGATTTTGCATCTATGTTCATCAGAGACGTTGGCCTGTAGTTTTCTTTTTTTGTGACATCTTCATCTAGTTTTGGTATCAGGGTGATGGTGGCCTCATAGAAAGAGTTTGGGACTGTTCCTCCGTCTGCTGTATTTTGGAAGACTTTGAGAAGGACAGGTGTTAGCTCTTCTCTAAGTGTTTGATAGAATTTGGCTGTGAAGCCATCTGGTCCTTGGCTTTTGTTTGTTGGAAGATTTTTAATCACAGTCTCAGTTTCAGTGCTTGTGATTGTTTATTTTTTCTGTTTCTTCCTGGTTCAGTCTCAGAAGCCTGTGTTTTTCTAAGAATGTGTCCATTTCTTCCAGGTTTGCCATTTTATTGGCATACAGTTGCTTGTAGTAATCTCTCATGATCCTTTGTATTTCTGCATTGTCAGTTGTTACTTCCCCTTTTTCATTTCTAATTCTGTTAATTTGAGTCTTCTCCCTTTTTTTCTTAGTGAGTCTGGCTAATGGTTTATCAATATTCTTTATCTTCTCAAAGAACCAGCTTTTAGTTTTATTGATCTTTGCTACTGTTTCCTTCATTTCTTTTCCATTTATTTCTGATCTTTATGATTTCTTTCCTTCAGCTAACTTCAGGGGTTTTTTCTTCTTTCTCTAATTGCTTTAGGTGTAAGATTAGGTTGTCTGAGATTTTTCTTGTTTCTTGAGGTCGGATTGTATTGCTATAAACTTCCCTCTTAGAACTGCTTTTGCTGCATCCCATAGGTTTTGGGTCGCTGTATTTTCATTGTTATTTGTTTCTAGGTATTTTTTTATTTCCTCTTTGATTTCTTCAGTGATCTCTTGGTTATTTAGTAGTGCACTGTTTAGCTTCCACGTGTTTGTATTTTTTACAGATTTCTTCCTGTAACTGATAGCTAGTCTCATAGTGTTGAGGTCGGAAAAAATATCTGATATGATTTCAATTTTCTTAAATTTAACAAGGCTTGATTTGTGACCCAAGATAAGATCTATCCTGGAGAATGTTCCATGAGCACAAGAGAAGAAAGTGTATTCTGTTGTTTTTGGATGGAATGTCCTATAAATATCAATTAAGCCCATCTTAATGTATCATTTAAAGCTTGTTTCCTTATTTATTTTCATTTTGGATGATCTGTCCATTGGTGAAAGTGGGGTGTTAAAGTCCCCTACTATGATTGTGTTACTGTCGATTTCCCCTTTTATGGCTGTTAGTATTTGCCTTATGTATTGAGGTACTCCTATGTTGGGTGCATAAATATTTACAATTGTTGTATCTTCTTCTTGGATCAATCCCTTGATCATTATGTAGTGTCCTTCTTTGTCTCTTGTAATAGTCTTTATTTTAAAGTCTATTTTGTCTGATATGAGAATTGCTACTTCAGCTTTCTTTTGATTTCCATTTGCATGGAATATCTTTTTCCATCCCCTCACTTTCAGTCTGTACGTGTCCCTAGGTGTGAAGTGGGTCTCTTGTAGACAGCATATATATGGGTATTGTTTTGGTATCCATTCAGCCAATTGATGTCTTTTGGTTGGAGCATTTAAACCATTTACATTTAAGGTTATTATCAATATGTATGTTCCTATTACCATTTTCTTAATTGCTTTGGGTTTGTTTTTGTAGGTCTTTTCCTGCTCTTGTGTTTCCTGCCTAGGAAATCTCCTTTAGCATTTGTTGTAAAGCTGGTTTGGTGGTCCTGCATTCTCTTAACTTTTGCCTATCTGTAAAGGTTTTAATTTCTCCATTGAATCTGAATGAGACCCTTGCTGGGTAGGGTAATCTTGGCTGTAGGTTTTTCCCTTTCATCACTTTAAATATGTCCTGCCACTCCCTTCTGGCTTGCCGAGTTTCTGCTGAAAAATCAGCTGTTAACCTTATGGGGATTCCCTTGTGTGTTATTTTTCCCTTGCTGCTTTTAATATTTTTACTTTGTATTTAATTTTTGATAGTTTGTTTAATATGTGTCTCAGTGTGTCTCTTTGGGTTTATCCAGATGGTAGTCTCTGTCCTTCCTGGACTTGACTATTTCCTTTCCCATGTTAGAGAAGTTTTTGACTATAATCTCTTCAAATATTTCCTCAGTTCCTTTCTTTGTCTCTTCTTCTGGGAACCCTATAATTCGAATGTTGCTGCATTTAATGTTGTCCCAGAGGTCTCTGCGACTGTCCTCAAGTCTTTTCATTCCTTTTTGTTTATTCTGCTCCCTGGCAGTTATTTCCACCATTTTATCTTCCAGCTTACTTATCCGTTCTTCTACTTCAAGTATTCTGTTATTGATTCCTTCTAGAGTATTTTTAATTTCAGTAATTGTGTTGTTCATCACTGCTTGTCTGCTGTTTCGTTCTTCTCGGTCCTTGTTGTTTCTTGTCTTTTCTCCATTCTGTTTCCGAGATTTTGGATCATCTTTACTATCATTATTCTGAATTCCTTTTCAGATAGGCTGCTTATGTTATCTTCATTTATTTGGTCTTGTAGGTTTTTACCCTACTCCTTTGTCTGTTACATATTCTTTTGCCATTTCTTTTTTTTGTTTTTTGGATGGGTGCTGCTGCATTCCTGTCTTATTGGTTGTTTGGCCTGAGATGTCCATCACTGGAGTTTGCAGGCAGTTAGATAGAACTGGTTCCTAATGCTGCGATAAGCACCTCCGGGAGGCCTCACTCAGATTGATATTCCCTGTGGTCCGAGATTCTCTGTTAGTCCAGTGGTTTGGACTTGGAGCTCCCACCACAAGAGCTCGGGCCCAACTTCTGGCCTGGGAACCAAGATCCTGCAAGCTTCATGGTGCAGTTAAAAAAAAAAAAAAGAAGAAGAAAGGAAAAAGGAGCAGTACAATATCAAGAACATAAAAGAAAATAAAATCAGAAAGATAAAGGTATATTAGGAAAAATAAAACTATAATTGAAACAACTGCAACAAGGTGAAATAAAACCACAGCAGAAGGAAAAAAAAGGGGGGGGGGTGGACAACAAGTCAAAAGGAGAGATCACTAACAAAGTATAAAGAATAAAATAAAATTAGAAAAATAAAAGATTTATTAGGAAAAATAAAAATAGAAAAGAATCAACAGCAACGAATTAACAACGTAAAACAGAACCCCAATCTGAGAGAGGAAAAAGGAAACGAAAAGAAAAAAGCCTTGGCTATGCGGCCGCAGTTTAGGTAGGGGGTGGAACTTAGGTAGTGGCAGAGTTTAGGGTGGGGTGGGGCCTGTGCAGAAGGGGAGAGGCAGCATGTCGAAAGGAGGGCCTCTGGAGTGTCGGGTTCAGGAGTTAGGAGGTAGGGCCCTGACTGAGGGTGTGTGGGTGGGGTTTAGGCCCAGCTCGTTGGAGGGGTTCTCCAACTGCAGAAGTAGGGCCCTGGCTGGGGTTATAGTGGCGGGGCTTGGGCTCTGTGCTGTAGATGGGAGGCTCCAAGGGCAGAGTATTAGGTCCAGGAGCCCAAAATGCTTCCTGGTGCCTAAGTGGACAGGGAAAGCATTGGCCCCATTCCCTTCTGTTCTTTCACGCCCCTCCCCCACCGTCTCCCCTGGGGTCTCCCCCATTGCCACTGGACCCCTAATCGTGGGTGGGTCCTGCTGGGTGCAGGAACTCCTTCTCTCCCCCAGCCACCCCTCAGGGGTGCCATCCCAGAGGTCCGGCCTTTACTTTTGCTCCCCCTTTCCTCCCTCCCACTCCCTCAGGACCCACGTGGCTGGAGGGAGACTAGGTGGGCAGAGGATCAGGCCCGGGATCTCAACAGGTTCCTGGGGGTCCAGCTGGGCAGGGGAAACCTGGCCATGATCCCTTTTGATCCTCTGCCCTCCCAATGGTTCCCCAATTTCCCACATTGGGTGTGGGATCCCTTTCCCTCCCCAAGCCGCCCCTCAGGGATGTCAGTCCTGTCCTGCCTCCACTTCTCCTCCCACTTCACTCCCCCCACGCCCCACATCCTACACGGTCACTGGGGTTTCCTCCTGTCCCTTAGGTGTCCATGGTCCCCCACTGGTACCTGGTAGATGCCCTAGTTGTGAGGAGATGCGAATTCCGCGTCCTCCTAGTACACCATCTTGACTCCGCCCTACCTAATGCCATTCTTAAATAAAATACATGCTCACGTCTCAACAACACTACAGAATATACCTGAATCTCTCATGTAATGAATTTCATCAAATATGACCCAAGCAACTTCTCGCATAACTTCAGAACCTCTGTACAGCATACTTCTCAAAATCTAAAGAAAAAGGAGAAGATTTAGCAGGATTCTGACATACCAAAAGCTCTTCTATCTAACAAGAAATTTTGGATATTCTTTTTTAATGGAAAGATTAAAATAATTTTAGGGAGATACATATCTCTAAAATACATAATATTCCTTCCCTAAATCCAAAATAAATGACTTCTCAAGTAAGTAATCAGATATAATCCATGGAAACAATTATCATCTCCATATCCATATATCCTGAATAAGAAGCCACTTCCTTGCATGTACAGCACTTAACCCAAGACCTACACTTGCTAGAATACGAGAATAACTTGAAGTTATCTTCTATCTAACACAATGGATCTTATACTGTTATCCATTTTTTCTACCTCATCTTACCAGTATGAATACTTTCTAACAACCGTTATTCTGATTTCTGAGTTAAATACATCTTCCACGGATGGAAGAAAGTTTTGAGAATGGAAAATAAACTTACTTTAGGCACCAAGATGAAAAGTGAGCAATGCTTTTGGGTAACTCTAAAAGCCAGAAGCTAATTTACACTCTCTAGTGTACCATGTCTTTGTAGAATGCAATGATATAATTCAAGCATGTACAAAAATACTTAGTAAAGACAGCTAATAGTGTCCAAAATGTAAGATGTTACAAAGATATGCAAAACTTAACTGTGATTATGGAAAGAAGCTAAACATAACTGGGTGTTTTAAAAAGTTAGTTATCTATTTGTATCAACACTCAGATACAGAAGAAAAAAAATCACACAGAACAAGGAGCCACTACATATTCGAAACTATGTACTGAAATCCTTGAAATTATACAAAACCATCAAATTATTTTCAAGTCACTGATAATACACCTTTAAAAATATTTTGTGAAGAAAAAACTGCATCTATATTATGACAAATAACAGAAATATTGGTAATTTACAACTAAATTCAATTACTAGAACTTGTTTTAAGATGAACTCTATCCCTTTCAAGTAAATCTACTCAGACAGCAAAATGTTACATTTTTATTGATACAGAGCAAGTAATAAAACATTATCTGTTTTAACTGAATAACCACATTAATTAAAAGGAAAATTAATTTAATTAAATTGAGACACCATATAAATTACCTCTGTGGTCATAACAAGACAAGATGCTGTAGGATTAATAGTAACATCTCCAGTCATCAGACCAACATCTTGAAATTCTTCATACATTTCACGGTATTTCTGGTTACTCAGGGCCTTAATTGGGCTAGTAAATATTACACGCTGTTTTTCCCTTAAGGCCAATGCAATGGCATATCTAAAAATGTGAAAACAAATAAGAATAAAGAATTTACAAAACCATGTCTTTAGAAGTATGTGATTTAAAAAATTCTATTCATATATAGTGTCCAAACTTTCCCTAATTACGTATCTTAGATAGACTTTGCAGAATATTAATGTCTTATTCTATTTACTTTCAACAAACTATAATAATAGTAATAACGATGATAAATGTGAAGAATAGTGGTCTAAATGAATAAGAACGTTTTAAACTCTGGTCTCTTGGGGTTAATGTAACTTAATTACTAATACCAATGGATTACTAATGGTTATTACCCTATTTCTTGGAAGTAAAACACATTTGTTTCTCTAGATGGGCCTCCAAAAGTTTACAGAGCCTCTGCCTGTCAATTTATACATACACAGAGTATAAATACTTAGGAAACACTGGAAAATGAGTTTGAGTTTCACAAATAAGTTAATGCATATGTATTCTCTCCCCACATGTATTAGTTATCAAGTCTGTCCTTTGTTTGTTTGTTAGTTTAAATAAACAGCTCTGACCTTTTTTTGGTCAGCAAACCTTTTCTTTTTTAAAGACTTATTTATTATTTAAATTTTTAATTTTATTTTTGGCCGTGTTGGGTCTTAGTTGCAGCAAGCAGGATCTTCACTGAGGTGTGTGGGCTTCTCTCTAGTTATGGTGTGTGGATTTTCCCTTCTCTAGTTGTGGCGTGGAGGCTCCAGGGCACATGGGTTCCACAGTGCACAGGCCCTGTAGTTTGCGGCACACAGGCTCTAGTTGAGGTGCATAAACTTGGTAGTTGTGGCATGCAGGCTCAGTTGCCCTGTGGCATGTGGGATCTTAGTTCCCTGACCTGGGATCGAACCCACGTCCCCTGCATTGTAAGGTGGATTCTTTACCAGTGGACCACCAGGGAAGTCCCATCAAGTCTGTCCTTGACTGGAAATTAAGGCAGGTTCCAATAGTTCTTCTGCAGAGATTAATAGAATACAATATAGTTTTTCCTTTTTGAAGAAAATTCAGCAGAGTTAAGTATTTAAAAATAGATCATGAAATCAGGACTAAACTTAGCAGCATGGTAGATCCTCCTTACTTAAGATACAGTTCCTATCCACAACAGGCTTATAACCTATTTGGGGAAATAAAAATATGGGATTTCCCTGGTGGCACAGTGGTTGGGAATCTGCCTGCTATTGCAGGGGATACAGGTTCTATCCCTGGCCCGGGAGGATCCCAGAGGCCGCGGAGTAGCTAGGCCTGTGTGCCACAGCTGCTGAGCCTGTGCTCTGGAGCCCATGAGCCACAACTGCTGAGCCATGTGCCACAGCTGCTAAAGCCCACGCGCCTAGAGCCCATGCTCTGCAACAAGAGAAGCCAACACAGTGAGAAGCCTGCACACCTCAATGAGGAGTAACCCCCACTCGCCACAACTGGAGAAGGCCCGCGCGTGCAGCAACAAAGACCCAATGCAGCCAAAAATAAATAAATAAAAATAAATTAATTACTTACAAAAAAATTTATCCCAACCACGCCCCCAGTGAAATAAACAATTAAAAAATTAAAAGTTGTCCAAACGTGATCAAATATGAATAGTAAGAGACATACATGCAAGAGAAAAGGATATACAGATGCTACAAAAAATTAGAAGATATAAAAAGAAACAGGAAAGTGATCAATACTTAAGAAAAAGAAGCAGTCACAAGAAACTGAGTGGGCCCAGATGTTGGACTTAGCAGACAAAGACTTCAAAAAAGCTATAACAGGGCTTCCCTGGTGGCGCAGTGGTTGAGAGTCCGCCTGCCGATGCAGGGGACATGGGTTCGTGCCCTGGTCCGGGAAGATCCCACATGCTGCGGAGCGGCTGGGCCCGTGGGCCATGGCCGCTAAGCCTGCGCGTCCAGAGCCTGTGCTCCACAACGGGAGAGGCCACAACAGTGAGAGGCCCGCGTACCGCAAAAACAAAAAAGCTATAACAAACATGTCCAAAAAATGTAAGGAAACCATGTTCTAAGAATTAAAGGAAATAGGACAATGATTCAACAAATAGGAAATCTCAACAGACACCTGAAACTATAAAAACATAACCAAATGAAAACTCTACAGATGAACAGTACAATAATTGAAATGAAAAATCCACTAGGTGGCTCAAGAGCAGATCTGAGATGGCAGAAGAAAGTATCTAAATATGAAGATAGATCAACAGAAATTATCAAATCTAAAGAGAGAAATAGAAGAAAAATAAACAGACACTCAAAGATCTATGCGACAACCTCAAGTGTCCAAACATAAGTTCCAAACTGAGAAAGACGCAAGATAAATATTTGAAAAAATAACAATAAAAAAACTTCCTAGATTTGTTTTAAAAAACATTATAGATACCACAAGCACAATGAACCCAAGCAGGAAAAACTTTGGAATCACACCTAGAAACACACCTAGAAACTTTCAGAGTCAAACTGCTGAAAGTGTTCAAAGCAGCAAGAGAAAAACAACTCAAAACATACACGAGAATACCATCATAATTAAGGCTTACTTCTGATGGGAAATAATGCAGTAGAATGAAACAATGTCAGCCAAATGAGTATCCAATATTGAAAGAAAAAAAATGTCAACCAAGAATTACATATTCAGTGACATTATCCTTTCAAAAATAAAAGCAAAATAAAGACATTTACAAATAAAAACTGAGTAAATTTACTGCTAACACATCAACCCCAGAAGAAATATTCTTAAAAAATTCTTTAACTCGAATACAGAGAAAAGAATAGAGTTCTAAAAATGATAGATATGTGGGTAAATACAAGACTGTATAGGGTTTGTGCTTCTCTTTTATTCAATTAATATTTTTAAAAACATAAGACTGTTTAAAGCAAAAACATTATTTTAACATTGCATTACACTGGATTTATAACATATAGTTGAAATATATGTGACAAAAATAGCAGAAAAAAAGGAGGAAGAAATATTAGAGCAAGGTAACAATATTTTATAGAAATTGTGGCTGTAATTTAGTTAAAAATGTATACTGTAAGCCCTTGAGTAATCACTAAAAACATAACTCAAAGCTAAAAAAAAAAATCAACAGAGGAATTAAAATAGTATACTAAAAAATGTTTGTTAAATATAATAGAAGCCTGTTAAGACATGAGACACATTACTGAAAAACAACAAAATCAACCACATCAATCATTAAATCAAATTATTAAAATCATAAAGTATCTTCTCCAACCACAAAGAAATTAAATTAGAAACCAAAACAGAAAGGTGTATGGAAAATCACCAAATGCTTGAAAAGTAAACATAAGAGGAAACCAAGAGAAACTAAAAAATGAATTGAATTAAAAATAAAATGTAACTACCAAAATTTATGGGATGCATGTAAAGCAGTACTAAGAGAGAAAATTATAGTTTTAAACACATTAGACAGGAAGAATAATGTAAAATCAATCTAATTCCACTTTAAGTAATTCCTTGATAGACACAGATTACCAAAACTGACTCAAGAAGAAAGCAAACTGAGTTAGGAATTAAAAAATCTTCCCATGAAGAAAAGCCTAGGCGGTTTAGATGGCTTCATTAGTAAATTCTGTCAAACATTTAAAGAGAAAATACCAAAACTACACAAATCTTTTCAGAAGACAGACCAGGAGGGAACGCTTCCCAACTTATATTATCAGGTCAGTATTAACATGGTATCAAACCTAGACAATGACCTTGTAAGAAAAGAAAATTACACACCAAAATCCCTCATGAAGATAAGATTCAAAGATATTCCAGAACAAAATATGCGCAAACTGAAACTGGCAACATCATATAAGATGATCATCTGCCATAAACAACCAGGTTTATTTCAGAAATATAAGGATGGTTTAACAAAAAACGGATGTAATATACCACATTAACAGAGTAAAAAGCAAATACCATATCCTTGCCTCTATAGATGGAAAAAAGATTTGATAAAATACAATGCTTCTTTTTTAATCCTCAATACACTTATTTTTCCCAGCTTTATTGAGATATAATTGACATGTACCATTGTGTAAGTTTAAACTATATACTGTAAGATTTGTTACCCATATATATTGTGAAATGATTACCATAATAAGGTTAATTAACGTCTCCATCACCTAATTACCTTTGGTTTTTTTCTGGTAAAAACATTTAAGATCTACTCTCTTAGCAACTTTCAAGTGTATAACACAGTATTTTTAAAGATAATAACCATGCTCTAAATTAGATTCCCAAAACTTACTCATTTTGTAACTGGAAGTTTGTTTCCTTTTATCAATATCTTCCTACTTCCTCCACCCCGTCCACCCCAGACCCTGGCAACCATCATTGAAACTCCGTTTCAATGCGTTCAGCTTTTTTAGATTCCACGTGAAAATTGAGATCACACAGTCTTTGTCTTTCTCTGACTTATTTGACTTATAATGCTCTCAAGGTCCATTCATGCTGTCACAAATAGCAGGATTTCCTTTTTTGATGGCTAAATAATTTTCCATTGTGATCGACAGTGTGTGTGTATATGGATACAGACAGACAGATATCACATTTTCTTTATCCACTCATCTGTTGATGGACATAAGTTGTTTCCTTGTCTTGGGTATTGTGAATAATAGGAATGCAGATATCTCTTTGAGATACTAATTTCATTTCCTTTAGATATATATCCAGAAGTGGGACTGTTGGATTATACTCTTATTTCTAATTTTTTGAGAAACCTCCACACTGCTTTCCATAGTGACTGTACCAATTTACATTCCCACAACAGTGCACAAAGGTTCCCTGTTCTTCATATCCTTGCCAACACTTGTTATCTCTCGTCTTTTCGATAATAGCCATTCAAATAGGTGTTTTAAAATTTTTTTCATTTATTCCCAACTAAGAATAGAAACTTCCTCAAAATATATACATATATATGAGAAAATATTTGTGATATTGGGATAGGCAAAAATGTCTTACGTACTGACATCAAAAGCATAATCAATCCATAAAAGAAAAAACTGAGCTGAACATCAAAATAAAAATCTTTCGTTCTACAAAAGATACCATTAAGATAGTTTAAAGAATTATTTATGATGCAGTAAGACCAACATCTCAATTGTAAAAATCAGCGAAAGACTGAAATAGATATTTAAGATAAGCACAGGAAATTTATACTTAACATTTTTAGTCATCGCAGAAATTCAAAACCACTATGAGACATTACTATATACCCACTAAAATAGGTATGATCAAAAAAAGATAATGACAAGAGGTGGTAAGGACACAGAGAAACTGGCACCCTCATCCATTATCGGTAGGAACACAAAATGGTACAGCCACTTTGGAAAACAGTCTGGCAATTTACTGAACAGGTAAATATATATTTGCCATAAAACCCAGCAATTACAGGTACTACCCAAGAGAAATAAAAACATGTCCACACACAGACTTGTACATGAATGTTTATATCAGAACTACTCACAATGGTCAAAAACACAAAACAACTCAAATGTCTATCAACTGAATAGGTAAATAAAATGTCAGGTATCCATAAAATGTAATACTACTTATAAATAAAAAGAAATGAACTAGTGATATATACAACATGAATGAACCTCAAAAATGTTATTCTAAACAGGGAAAAAAAACCCACAAAAGACTCCACATTACATGATTTCATTTACATGAAACTTCTAGAAAAGGCAAAACTGTTTAGACAAAGCTGATGAGTGTTTGCCTAGGGTTGCAGGTGGGAGTAGGTTGAAAGCAAACACACGTAACAAAACCGTATGTATGGAAGTGTAAAACTGGAGAGGGTTGCACAACTGTACAAATTTATTAAAACTCACTGAACTGTATACTTTAAATGGGTGAATTTAATAATATTTAAATTACATACTAATAAAGCTTTTAAAAAAGGCTTTGCATAAAATAAAAAAAAACACCAGGGTCAGAAAACTACTCAATTACATAGATAATCTGGTACCAAAATGTTAACCCTAGCACCAGATTTATAAATAAAATATTACACTTGCTACAGTTACCAGCTAAAGCTGGAGTTTACCTTAAGTCCTTGAATCCCTAGGGGAAATCTTTATCTGAGATCCATGAACCACTCCCTGAAATTATAAAATATGGTATGTACATACAAATATATACCTCATCACATTTTTTATTGAGGTAAAATTCATACAACATAAAATTAACCATTTTAAAGTGTACAATTCAGTGGCATTTAGTACATTCACTATGTTGTGCAACCACCACCTCTACCTGATTCTGAAACATAATTCTCATCCTTCCAAAAACCCCATACCCATTAGGCAGTTACTTTTTGCTCCTCTCCTCTCAACATCCCCTGGCCTTCACCAATCTTTCTGTCTCTAGGAATTTACCTGAGATATTTCACATAAATGAAGTCATACGGGATATTTCACACAAATGGAATCACACCTACTGAGTCTGGCTTCTTTTACTCAGCATGTTTCTGAGGTTCACCCACACTGTAGCATGTATCAGTACTTCACTGCTGTTACAGCTGGGTAATATTTCATTGTACAGATAAACCAGATTTATTTATCTGTTCATCAACTGATGGACTTCTGGGTTGTTTCTACCTTTTCACTACTGTGAATAGTGCTGCTATGAACATTCATGTATAAGTATCTGTGTATCTGTTTTCAATTCTTTGGAGTAATATACCTAGGAGTGGAACTGCTGAGTCATATAGTAATTCTACATTTAACTTTTTGAATAAGTACCAGACTGGTTTCCACAGCAGTCCTCACCAGGTTTTCAAAGGTGTCTATAAACCTGGTGAATTTCTTAAACATCTCTTTATGTTCTCCTAACCCAGAGTATGAGAGCAGGTTTCAGCATATACATGAAAATTTCCCATACTGAAAATTAGTCTGCTTTTGTAGGAAAAATGAAAGCAAAGTTACACTAATGCCCAGAATCTTAATGACTATATATGTTGCCTTTAAATGGATAATGCACCAAACTACTGTACACTTTTCTAAGTGAGATAAAATAACTGAACTAAAAATAGTCAAACCTCTTCTATATTTGTGCCTTAGGAGGAAACTAACTTCTGACTTCAGCACCTTCTGAAAAGTGGACCAATAAAAGAATTAGTCCTACTCCACTGGATAGAACTAAGGCAGTACCTGACCATAATGTGTCTGAATCTCGGAAACAGATCAAGACTAATCTGCAATTGGCTGATGCCATTAGAATGAAAATCTAAGATCCAAAGCTTCACTTGTCTAACTCCCCTGCAAAGAGAAAAATTTTGAGTTACACCTAAGCCAAGGCCTGGAAAGACTAATATACAATA
The DNA here is from genome assembly GCF_937001465.1 of Orcinus orca. Classification (NCBI taxonomy): domain Eukaryota; kingdom Metazoa; phylum Chordata; class Mammalia; order Artiodactyla; family Delphinidae; genus Orcinus; species Orcinus orca. The sequence goes on from NC_064561.1 coordinate 142,814,554, forward strand.
ACTAGATAGGCCCTGACTATCCTAAAGGACAATATTCCAGAACTCATGAAATATATCCACCATTATTCCAAGGTAAAGGTAATGATGAATAGGGAGACTGGAGCCATTTTTAAGTTTCCTTCCTCTATGATCTTCTTTACTCTTTAGGTGGTCACTGTTAAGAATACCTAATTCAGGGCTTCCCTGGTGGTGCAGTGGTTGAGAATCTGCCTGCCAATGCAGGGGACATGGGTTCGAACCCTGGTCTGGGAAGATCCCACATGCCATGGAGCAACTAGGCCCGTGAGCCACAACTACTGAGCCTGCGCGTCTGGAGCCTGTGCTCCGCAACAGGAGAGGCCGCAATAGTGAGAGGCCCGTGCACCGCGATGAAGAGTGACCCCCGCTCGCCACAACTAGAGAAAACCCTCGCACAGAAACAAAGACCCAACATAGCCAAAAAAAAAAAAAAAAAAAAAAAGAATACCTAATTCAGCTGCTCAATAGGAAAGCTGTAATTTCTCCATAATGAAGAAATAAAATATATTATAAATTATTAATAGTTAACCTGCAAACTCAAATTGATTTTTGAAAAGATGCCAAGACTGAGGGGAAAAAATAGTCTTTCAACAAATTCTGAGACAACTTGATATCCATATGCAAAACAATGAAGTTGGACCTACAAAAATAAAAAGCCCTCAAAATGGATCAAAGAACTAATATAATAGCTAAAATTACAAAACTCTTAGAAGAAAATATAGGTGTAAATCTTTGCGACCTTGATTAGGCAACGGTTTCTTATAAATGACACAAGCAACAAAAGAAAACAGATGAACTGCACTTCGTCAAATTAAAGACATCTGTACCTGAAAGAACACTCAAGAAAGTGAAAAGATGACCTACAGAATGAGAGAAAAATTTTGAGAATCATGTATCTGACAAGGAACTAGTATCAGAATACAAAACAACTATCACAATTCAACAAGACAACCCAATGAACAAGTAAAAAAAGACTTAAGCAGACGTATCTCCAAAGACATAAAAAGGCCAAAGAGCACATTAAAAAATGTTCAATATCATCAGTCATTAAGGAAGTGCAAATCAAAACCACAATGAGATATCACCTCACACCTGACAGAATGGCTATCATCAAAGAGGCAAGAAACAAGTGCTGGTGAGGATGAGGACAAAAGGGAACCCTTGTGCCCAAGTGCCCATCAAGAAATGAATGGATAAATAAGATGTGGTATATGCATATACAATGGAATATTACTAAACCATAAAAAATGAAATCTTGCCATTTGCAACAACACAGATGGACCTAGAGGGTACTATGCTAAATGAAATAAGTCAGACAGAGAAAGACAAATACTGTATGATTTCACTTGTATGTGGAATCTAAAAAACAAAACAAATGAACACACACAACAAAACAGAAACAGTTATAGAAACAGAAAACCAACAGGTAGTCACCAGAGGGGAGGGTGGTGAGGGGAGGAAAGAAATAGGTAAGGGAGATTAAGAGGTAAAAACTTCCAGTTGCAAAATAAATGAGTCATGGAAATGAAACATACAGTATGGGGAATACAGTCTAATAACTACGTAGTATCTTTTTATGGTGACATATTGTAACCAGACTTATTGTGGTGACCATTTTGAAATGTATCGAATTATCAAATCACTATGCTGTGTAATAGGAACTAACATAGTGTTACAGGTCAATTACACTTCAAAATAAACAGAGAAAAAGAGATCAGATCTACAGTTACCACAAGTTGGGGTGGGGGTGGGGATTGGGATGAAGATGGTCAAAAGGTAGAAACTTCCAGTTATAAGTAATAGGGATGTAATGTACAATACAATAAATATAATTAACACTGCTGAAGATTACATTAAAAAGTTGTTAAAAGAGTAAATCCTAAGAGTTCTTTCTCATCACACAAAAAACAATATTTCTTTAATTCTGTATCTATATGAAACGATGGATGTTCACCAAACTTATTATGATAATCATTTTATGATGCATGTAAGTCAAATCATTATGCTGCAAACCTTAAACTTACACTATGCTATATGTCAACTCTATCTCAATAAAACTGGAAAAAAAATAATAAACTTCACATGATCAGAATCTAGAAACAATGTACCTAATATAGGATTATACTAATACCCACAGAAACTTAATCTTGTCTAGAAATAAGTAACATCATTGCTTTTTATCTTTCTGGAATTCTTTTCAGAAACCTAATTAGTTCACCTTTAAAAATGTTTTACATTATTCTAACTTGTATTATGCTGAAAATCCACATTAAAAAGTTTTTACTTAAAACAATCATAAAATAAATTTACTGTATAATCAATTTTAAAAAAAAGGTAGTAACAAGTGTTGGCAAGGATATGGAGAAATTGAAGCCCTCATAAAATGACGGTGGGAAAATAAAATGATGCAGCTGCTGTGGAAAACAGTTTGCTGGTTCCTCAAAAAGTTAAACATGGAATTAAACATGACCCAGTAATTCCATTCCTAGGTATATACTGAAGAGAAGTAAAACCATGTGTTCAAACAAAAACTTATACATAATTGTTTCCAACAGCATCATTCATAATAGCCAAAGAACTGCAAATACTCATATATCCCATAAATTGATGAATGGATAAACAAAATGTGGTATATTAATACTACACAATTAATCAGCCATAAAATATTAATCAGTCATAAAATACAATTCAACCTGGATGTATACAACAACACGGATGAACCTTAAAATCATTATGCTTAGTGAAATAAAACAGAAAACAAAAGGTCACATACTGTATGATTCTATTTATATGAAATGCCCAGAAAAGGTAAAGTCATACAGAAAGCAGACTGGGGGCTGAAAGGAACTGGGTCTAAGGAAATGCGGAATGACTGATTAATGTGTACATGGTTTCTTTTTGCTATGGTGAAGTTGTTTGCGAACTAGAGAGTAGTGACAGCAGCACACATGAAGGAAAAAAAGTTAACCCACAAAAGCCTATCTACAACAGATTGCAAAATCCCATCCACGTGAAAGAGCACAATCCACTTTCAGAATGGCCCAGTTCCTCTCAAACTTTAATGGACATATGAATCACCTGGTGATCTTGTTAAATGCAGATTATGATTCAGTAGTTTTGGGGTGGGTCCTGAGATTCTGCCTAATAAGTCTGTAGGTGATACTCATGTATCTGGTGCAGGACCATACTTTGAGTAGCAAGACTCCAGAACTGTGGTCTTTAAATACAGTTTAAAAGAAAAGATACCTATCAAAAAATTTAAAACACAAGCAATATATGTGTATTTATTTACAAAATTAGATAACTACTGTAGTAATAGAGAACACACATTAAAAATAATGTAGAAAATACTTACTTCCAGCACAGACTAACAAGGACTGGCTTTACCTATCCACCTGAAACAACTACAGAACATGACAAAATATATGAAACAATGATTTCAGACACTGAATAAAAGCACAGTAATCCTTGAGAAAGTGGAAGCAAACTAGGTAATTCCAGATTACTGTCCACAGAGTTTCCAAGTCACAGTTCCAGGATATGGAATCTGGAGGTTTCCCTAAGTTAAGCAGACAGAGGTGGGAGCCTGGGGAGGCCATGGCAGCTACACTGCAGTGGAAAATAACCAGAGAGGAGAGAGCTGGACAGAGGGAAAGCTCTGAACATCTGCTGAGCACTCCTGTGTTTTCAAGTAAGTAATAATCAGTGAATAAGTGTTAGGAAACAACTGAAAGCCAGGGGGAAACCAACCAAATGAAGCAGAGCCAAAAATAACCAGATCTTCACAGGGCTGGGAGTTGTTCAGGTTCCCATTGGTCATGGTGGAAAAATTCATAATTCACAAGATACTGGCTAGAATACCAAGAAATATATTAAATAGTGGAGAAAATTAGCCGTAGATTGTATGCTACTCTAGCCCTGCCTAAAATCATCATAAACACAAGCCCTGAAAGGATTACATTTTTTTCCAAGAAATTATACCCCAGAAAAAAGCTGAAGATGTTAATAGAAAGGGACATTCAAGATGGCAGAAGAGTAAGACGTGAAGAACACCTTCCTCCCCACAAATACATCAGATATACATCTACATGTGGAACAACTCCTACAGAAACCTACTGAACACTGGCAGAAGACCTCAGACCTCCCAAAAGGCAAGAAACTCCCCACAGACCTGGGTAGGGCAAAAGAAAAAACAGACACAAAATAGGGGGCTTCCCTGGTGGCGCACTGGTTGAGAGTCCGCCTGCCGATGCAGGGGACACGGGTTCGTGCCCTGGTCTGGGAGGATCCCACATGCCACGGAGCGGCTGGGCCCGTGACCCGTGGCCGCTGAGCCTGCGCATCTGGTGCCGGTGCTCTGCAACAGGAGAGGCCACAACAGTGAGAGGCCCGCGTACCACAAAGAAAAAACAAAAAACAAAAAGAATAGGGACAGGACCTGCACTAGTGGGAGGGAGCTGTGAAGGAGGAAAAGTTTCCTCACACTAGGAGGCCCCTTCACTGGCAGAGACCGGGGGTGGATGGGGGGAGGTTTGGAGCCACAGAGGAGAGTGCAGCAACGGGTGCAGAGGGCAGCGGAGAGATTACTGAAGAGGATCAGTGCTGACCAGCACTCACCAGCCTGAGAGGCTTCTCTCCTCACGGGGGCTGGGAGCTGAGGCTCTGGCATCAGAGGTCAGATCCCAGGGAGAGGACTGGGGTTGGCTGCGTGAACACAGCCTGAAGGGGGCTAGTGCGCCACAGCTAGCCGGGAGGGAGTCCGGGAAAAAGTCTGGAACTGCCGAAGAGGCAAGAGACTTTTTCTTGCCACTGTTTTGTGGTGTGCAAGGAAAGGGGATTCAAGGCACCGCCTAAACTAGATTCAGAGACAGGCGTGAGCCGTGGCTATCGGCACAGACCCTAGAAACGGGCATGAGACGCTAAGGCTGCTGCTGCTGCAGCCAGCAAGAAACCTGTGTGCAAGCACAGGTCACTATCCACACCTCCACTCCCGAGAGCCTGTGCAGCCAACCACTGCCAGGGTCCCGTGATCCAGAGACAACTTCCCCGGGAGAACACACGGCGTGCCTCAGGCTAGTGCAACGTGATGCTGTCTTCTGCCGCCACAGGCTCGCCCCGCATTCTGTACCCCTCCCTCCCCTCGGCCTGAGTGAGCCAGAGCCCCTGATCAGCTGGTCATTTAACCCCCTCCTGTCTGAGTGGGAACAGACGCCCTCAGGCGACCAACACGCAGAGGCAGGGCCAATCCAAAGCTGAACCACAGGAGCTGTGCAAAAAAAGAAAAGAAAGGGAAATCTCTCCCAGCAGCCTCAGGAGCAGCGGATGAAACCTCCACAATCAACTTGATGTACCCTGCATCTGTGGAATACCTGAATAGACAAAGAATCATCCCAAATTGAGGCAGTAGACTTTGGGAGCAACGATATATATATTATTTTCCTTTTTCTCTTTTTGTGAGTGTGTACGTGAATGCTTCTGTGGGTATTTTGTCTGTATAGCTTTGCTTTTATCATCTGTACTAGGGTTCTGTCTGCCCCCTTATTTTTCTTTTCTTTTAGTTTAGTTTTAGCGCTTTTTATCATTGGTGGATTTCTTTTTTGGTTTGGTTTCTCTCTTCTTTCCTTCTTTTGTTTTTTGTTACTTTTTTTTTTTTTTGCGGTACGCAGGCCTCTCACCGCTGCGGCCCCTCCCGCTGCAGAGCACAGGCTCTGGAGGCGCAGCCTCAGCGGCCATGGCTCACGGGCCTAGCCGCTCCACAGTATGCAGGATCCTCCCAGACCGGGGCATGAACCTGCGTCCCCTGCATCGGCAAGCGGACTCCCAACCACTGCGCCACCAGGGAAGCCCTGTTTCTTGTTATTTTTTAATAATTATTTTTTATTTTAATAACTTTTTTTTTTTTTTTTCCTTACTTTCTTTCCTTTCTTCTCCCTTTTATTCTGAGCTGTGTAGATGATAGGATATTGGTACTCTGGCTGGCTGTCAGGCCAGTGCCTCTGAGGTGGGAGAGCCGAGTTCAGGAATTTGGTCCACCAGAGACCTCACAGCTCCACATCATATCAAAGGGCAAAAATCTCTCAGAGATCTCCACCTCAACGCCAAGAGCCAGCTCCACTCAAGGACCCAAACTACAGTGCTGGACACGATATGCCAAACAACTAGCAAGACAGGAACACAACCCCATCCACTAGCAGAAAGGATGCCTAAAATAATAAGGTCACAGACACCCCAAAACACACCAGCGACATGGACCTGCCCACCAGAAAGACAAGATCCAGCCTCATCCAGCAGAAGACAGGCACTAGTCCCCTCCACCAGGAAGCCTACACAACCCACTGAAGTAACCTTAGCCACTGGGGGCAGACACCAAAAACAATGGGAACTACGAACCTGCTGCCTAGGAAAAGGAAAGCCCAAACAAAGTAAGTTAACCAAAATGAGAACACAGAGAAACACACAGCAGATGAAGTAGCAAGGTAAAAACCCACCAGACCAAATAAATAAAAAAGAAACAGGCAATCTACCTGAAAAAGAATTCAGAGTAATGATAATAAAAATGATCCAAAATCTTGGAAATAGAATGGAGAAAATATAAGAAATGTTTAACAAGGACCTAGAAGAACAAAAGAGCAAACAAACAATGATGAACAACACAATAAATGAAATTTTAAAATTCTCTACAAGGAATCAACAGCAGAATAACTGAGGCAGAAGAACAGATAAGTGACCTGGAAGATAAAATAGTGGAAATAACTACTGCAGAGCAGAATAAAGAAAAAAGAATGAAAAGAATTGAGGACAGTCTCAGAGACCTGTGAGACAACATTAAACGCACCAACATTCGAATTACAGGCGGTCCCAGAAGAAGAAGAGAAAAAGAAAGGGACTGAGAAAATATTTGAAGAGATTATAGTTGAAAACTTCCCTAATATGGGAAAGGAAATAGTTAATCAAGTCCAGGAAGCGCAGAGAGCCCCATACAGGATAAATCCAAGGAGAAACACTCGAAGACACATATTAATCAAAGTATCAAAAATTAAATCAAAAGTAAAAATATAAAAAGCAGCAAGGGAAAAACAACAAAAAACACACAAGGGAATCCCCATAAGGTTAACAGCTGATTTTTCAGCAGAAACTCGGCAAGCCAGAAGGGAGTGGCAGGACATATTTAAAGTGATGAAAGGGAAAAACCTACAGCCAAGATTACCCTACCCAGCAAGGATCTCATTCAGATTAGACGAAGAAATTAAAACCTTTACAGACAAGCAAAAGCTAAGAGAATTCAGCACGACCAAACCAGCTTTACAACAAATGCTAAAAGAACTTCTCTAGGCAGGAAACACAAGAGAAGGAAAAGACCTACAATAACAAACCCCAAACAATTAAGAAAATGGTAATAGGAACATACATATTGATAGCTACCTTAAATGTAAATGGATTAAATGCTACAACCAAAAGACATAGACTGGCTGAATGGATACAAAAACAAGACCCGTACATATGCTGTCTACAAGAGACCCACTTCAGACCTAGGGACACCAACAGACTGAAAGTGAGGGGAAGGAAAAAGGTAGTCTAAGCAAATGGAAATCAAAAGGAAGCTGAAGTAGCGATGCTTATATCAGACAAAATAGACTTTAAAATAAAGAGTGTTACAAGATACAAAGAAGGACACTACATAATGATCAAGGGATCATTCCAATAAGAAGATATAAAATAGTAAATATGCACCCAACACAGGAGCACCTCAATACCTAAGGCCTCAATACCTAAGGCAAATACTAACAGCCATAAAAGGGGAAATCGACAGTAACACAATCACAGTAGGGGACTTTAACACCCCACTTTCACCACTGGGCAGATCATCCAAAATGAAAATAAATAAGGAAACACAAGCTTTAAATGATACATTAAACAAGATGGACATAATTGACATTTATAGGACATTCCATTCAAAAACAACAGAATACACTTTCTTCTCAAGTGCTTATGGAACATTCTCCAGGATAGATCATATATTGGGTCACAAATCAAGCGTCGGTAAATTTAAGAAAATTGAATCATTTCAAGTATCTTTTCCGACCACAATGCTATGAGACTAGATATCAATTACAGGAAAATATCTGTAACAAATACAAACACATGGAGGCTAAACAATACAGTAGTTAATAACCAAGACATCACTGAAGAAATCAAATAGAAAATCAAAAAAACCTAGAAACAAATGACAATTAAAACACAATGACCCAAAACCTATGGGAAGTGGCAAAAGCAGGTCTAAGAGGGAAGATTATAGCAATATAATCCTACCTGAAGAAACAAGAAACATCTCAAATAAACAACCTTACACCTAAAGCAATTAGAGAAAGAAGAACAGAAAAACCCCAAAGTTAGCAGAAGGAAAAAAATCATAAAGATCAGTTCAGAAGTACATGAAAAAAGAATGAAGGAAACAATAGCAAAGATCAATAAAACTAAAAGCTGGTTCTTTGAGAAGATAAACAAAATTGATAAACCATTAGCCAGACTCATCAAGAAAAAAAGGGAGGAAAAATCAAATCAATAAAATTAGAAATGAAAAAGGAGAAGTAACAACTGACAATGTAGAAATACAAAGGATCATGAGAAATTACTACGAGCAACTACATGCCAGTAAAATGGACAACCTGGAAAACATGGACAAATTCTTAGAAAAGCACAACCTTCTGAGACTGAACCCAGAAGAAATAGAAAATATAAACAGACCAATCACAAGCACTGAAATTGAAACTGTGATTAAAAATCTTCCAGTAAACAAAAGCCTACGACCAGATAGCTTCACAGGCAAATTCTATCAAACATTTAGAGAAGAGCTAATACCTATTCTCCACAAACTCTTCTAAAACATAGCAGAGGCATGAACACTCCACAACTTGTTCTACGAGGGCACCATCACCCTGATACCAAAACCAGACAAAGATGTCACAAAGAAAGAAAACTACAGGCCAATATCACTGATGAACACAGATGCAAAAATCCTCAACAAAATACTAGCAAACACAATCCAACAGCACATTAAAAGGATCATGCACCATGATCAAGTGGGATTTATCCCAGGAATGCAAGGATTTTTCAATATACGGAAATCAATCAATGTGATAAACCATACTGACAAACGGAAGAATAAAAACCATATGATCACCTCAATAGATGCAGAAAAAGCTTCTGACAAAATTCAACACCGATTTATGATAAAAACCCTCCAGAAAGTAGGCACAGAGGGAACTGATCTCAACATAATAAAGGCCATATATGACAAACCCACAGCCAATATCGTCCTAAATGGCGAAAAACTGAAGCCATTTCCACTAAGATCAGAAACAAGACAAGGGTGCCCACTCTCACCACTATAAAAGGAATCCAAAAAAATAAGAATCCAAGAAATAAAAGCAATACAAATCAGAAAAGAAGAAGTAAAGCTGTCACTGTTTGCAGATGACATGATGCTACACATAGAGAATCCTAAAGATGCCACCAGAAAACTACTAGAGCTAATCAATGAATTTGGTAAAGTAGCAGGATACAAAATTAATGCACAGAAATCTCTGGAATTCCTATACAATAGTGATGAAAAATCTGAAAGAGAAATTAAGGAAACACTCCCATTTACCACTGCAACAAAAAGAATAAAACACTTAGGAGTAAACCTACCTAAGGAAACAAAATACCTGTATACAGAAAACTATAAGGCACTGATGAAAGAAATTAAACATCATACAAACAGATGGAGAGATATACCATGTTCTTAGATTGGAAGAATCAACATCGTGAAAATGACTCTACTACCCAAAGCAATCTACAGATTCAAAGCATTCCCTATCAAACTACCACTGGCATTTTTCCACAGAACTAGAACAAAAAATTTCACAATTTGTATGGAAACAGTGAAGACCCCGAATACCCAAATCAATCTTGAGAATGAAAAACGGAGCTGGAGGCATCAGGCTCCCTGACTTCAGACTATACTACAAAGCTACGGTAATCAAGACAGTATGGTACTGACACAAAAAAAAGAAATATACATCTATGGAACAGGACAGAAAGCCCAGAGATAAACCCACACACATATGGTCACCTTATTTTTGATAAAGGAGGCAAGAATATACAATGGAGAAAAGACAACCTCTTCAATAAGTGGTGCTGGGAAAACTGGACAGCTTCATGTAAAAGAATGAAAGTAGAACACTCCCTAACACCATACATAACAATAAATTCAAAATGGATTAAAGACCTAAATGTAAGGCGAGACACTATAAAACTCTTAGAGGAAAACATAGGCAGAACACTCTATGACATAAATCACAGCAAGATCCTTTTTGACCCACCTCCCAGAGAAATGGAAATTAAAACAACAAAAAAACGGGACCTAATGAAACTTAAAATCTTTTGCACAGCAAAGGAAACCACCAACAAGACAAAAAGACAACCCTCAGAATGGGAGAAAATATTGGCAAACAAAGCAACTGACAAAGGATTAATCTCCAAAATTTACAAGCGGTTCATGCAGTTCAGTATCAAAAAAACAAACAACCCAATCCAAAAATGGGCAGAAGACCTAAACAGACATTTCTCCAAAGATATACACATTGCCAACAAACACCTGAAAGGATGCTCAATGTCACTAATCATTAGAGAAATGCAAATCAAAACTACAATGAGGTATCACCTCACGCCAGTCAGAATGGCCATCATCAAAAAATCTACAGACAATAAATGCTGGAGAGGGTGCGGAGAAAAGCGAACCCTCTTGCACTGTTGGTGGGAATGTAAATTGATATCGCCACTAAGGAGAACAGTATGGAGGTTCCTTACAAAAGTAAAAACAGAACTACCATACGACCCAGCAATCCCACTACTGGGCATATACCCTGAGAAAACCATAATTCAAAAAGAGTTGTACCACAATGTTCATTGCAGCACTATTTATGAAAGCAAGGACATGGAAGCAAGCTAAGAGTCCATCGACAGATGAATGGATAAAGAAGATGTGGCACATATATACAATGAAATATTACTCAGCCATAAAAAGAAACTATATTGAGTTATTTGTAATGAAGTGGATGGACCTAGAGTCTGTCATACAGAGTGAAATAACTCTGAAAGAGAAAACCAAATACCGTATGCTAACACATATATATGGAATCTACAAAAAAAACAAAAATGCTTCTAAAGAACCTAGGGACAGGACAGGAATAAAGATGCAGATGCAAAGAATGGACCTGAGGACATGGGGAGGGGAAAGGGTAAGCTGGGACAAAGTGAGAGAGTGGCATGGACATATATACACTACGAAATATAAAACACATAGCTAGTGGGAAGCAGCCACATAGCACAGGGAGATCAGCCTGGTGCTCTGTGACCTAGAGAGGTAGGATAGGGAGGATGGGAGGGAGATGCAAGAGGGAAGAGATACAGGGATATATGTATAGCTGATTCACTTTGTTATAAAGCAGAAACTAACAAACCATTGTAAATCAATTATACTCCAATAAAGATGTTTTAAAAGAAAGGTTTGTTAATAGAAATGCAAAAATATTCATCACCCAAGGAGGAAAAATTCACAATCTCCTGGCAGGCATTAAAAAACAATCAGGTAAGCAGAGAACGAGGCAAATAGAACCTATGAGTAAAAATAAATAAATAAAAAGCATCCAAAAATGAGACAGAAAATATAAAATAGTAAACAAGGATATTGAAAGTTACTATAGTATAACTATATTCTATATATTGAAGAAAATTGAAAAAAGATAAATCAGCATGTTTGGGGGGGGGGACAAGGGGAAGATGGCGGAAGAGTAAGACACAGAGATCACCTTCCTCCCCACAGATACACCAGAAACACATCTACACGTGTAACAACTCCTACAGAACACCTACTGAACGCTGGCAGAAGACCTCAGACCTCCTAAAAGGCAAGAAACTCCCCACGTACCTGGGTAGGGCAAAAGAAAAAGAATAAACAGAGACAAAAGGATAGGGACGGGACCTGCACCAGTGGGAGGGAGCCGTAAAGGAGGAAAGGTTTCCACACACTATGAAGCCCCTTCGCGGGCAGAGACTACGGGTGGCAGAGGGGGAAAGCTTTGGAGCCGCGGAGGAGAGCACAGCAACAGGGGTGCGGAGGGCAAAGCGGAGACATTCCCTCACAGAGGATCAGTGCTGACCAGCACTCACCAGCCCCAGAGGCTTATCTGCTCAACCGCCAGTGCGGGCAGGGCTGGGAGCTGAGGCTCGGGCTTCGGTCAGAGCGCAGGGAGAGGACTGGAGTTGGTGGCGTGAACACAGCCTGCAGGGAGTTAGTGCAGCACGGCTAGCCAGGACGGAATCCGGGGAAAAGTTTGGACCTGCTTAAGAGGCAAGAGACTTTTTCTTCCCTGTTTCCTGGTGCGCGAGGAGAGGGGATTAAGAGCGCTGCTTAAAGTAGCTCCAGAAACGGGTGCGAGCTGCGGCTAAAAGCGCGGATCCCAGAGACGGGCATGAGACGCTAAGGCTGTTGCTGCCGCCACCAAGAAGCCTGTGTGCGAGCACAGGTCACTATCCATGCCCCCCTTCCGGGGAGCCTGTGCAGCCTCCCACTGCCAGGGTCCTGGGATGCAGAGACAACGTCCCCGGGAGAATGCACCGCACGCCTCAGGCTGGTGCAACGTCATCTGCCGTCACAGGCCCGCCTCACACTCCGTGCCCCTCCCCCGACCCCTTCCGGGCCTGAGTGAACCAGAGTCCCTGAAGCAGCTGCTCCTTTAACCCCATCCTGTCTGAGCGAAAAACAGACAGGCGACCTACATGCAGAGGCGGGGCGAAATCCAAAGCTGAGCCCCTGGGAGCTGTGAGAACAAAGAAGAGAAAGGGAAATCTCTTCCAGCAGCCTCAGAAGCAGCGGATTAAAGCTCCACAATCAACTTGATGTACCCTGCATCTGTGGAATACATGAAGAGACAACAAATCATCCCAAATTGAGGAGGTGGACTTTGAGAGCAAGATTTATGATTTTTTTCCTCTTTTTCTCTTTTTGTGTGTGTATGTGTATGCTTCTGTGTGACATTTTGTCTGTATAGCTTTGCTTCCACCATTTGTCTTAGGGTTCTATCTGTCCGTTTTTTTTGTTTGTTTGTTTTTTCTTAATAAATATATTTTATTTTAATAACTTTATTATATTTTACCTTTATTTTACTTTTTCTTTCTTTTCCTTCATTCCTCGCTCCCTCCCTCCTTTCTTTCTTTCTTTCTCTCTCTCCTCCCTTCCTTCCTTCCTTCCCTTTCTCTCTCTCTCTCTCTTCTCTTTCTTTCTTTCTACTAATTCTTTCTTTCTACTTTTTCTCCCTTTTATTCTGAGCCGTGTGGATGAGAGGCTCTTGGTGCTGCAACCAGGAGTCAGTGCTGTGCCTCTGAGGTGGGAGAGCCAACTTCAGGACAGTGGTCCACAAGAGACCTCCCAGCTCCACATAATATCAAACAGCGAAAATCTCCCAGAGATCTCCATATCAACACCAGCACGCAGCTTCACTCAACGACCAGCAAGCTACAGTGCTGGACACCCTATGCCAAACAACTAACAAGACAGGATCACAACCCCACCCATTAGCAGAAAGGCTGCCTAATATAATAATAAGTCCACAGACACCCCAAAACACACCACCAGACGTGGACCTGCCCACCAGAAAGACAAGATCCAGCCTCATCCACCAGAACACAGACACTAGTCCCCTCCAATAGGAAGCCTACAGAACCTACTGAACCAACCTGAGCCACTGGGGACAGACACCAAAAACAACATGAACTACGAACCTGCATCCTGCAAAAAGGAGACCCCAAACACAGTAAGATAAGCAAAATGAGAAGACAGAAAAACACACAGCAGATGAAGGAGCAAGATAAAAACCCACCAGACCAAACAAATGAAGAGGAAATAGGCAGTTTACCTGAAAAAGAATTCACAATAATGATAGTAAAGATGATCCAAAATCTTGGAAACAGAACAGACAAAATGCAAGAAACATTTAACAAGGACCTAAAAGAACTAAAGATGAAACAAACAACGATGAACAACACAATAAATGAAATTGAAAATACTCTAGAAGGGATCAATAGCAGAATAACTGAGGCAGAAGAACGGATAAGTGACCTGGAAGATAAAATAGTGGAAATAAGTACTGCAGAACAGAATAAAGAAAAAAGAATGAAAAGTACTAAGGACAGACTCAGAGACCTCTGGGACAACATTAAACGCACCAACATTCGAATAATAGGGGTTCCAGAAGAAGAAGATTGAAAATGAAAGGGACTGAGAAAATACTTGAAGAGATTATAGTTGAAAACTTTCCAAGGAAATAGTTAATCAAGTCCAGGAAGCACAGAGATTCCAATACAGGATAAATCCAAGGAGAAACACTCTAAGACACATATTAATCAAACTGTCAAAAATTAAATACAAAGAAAACATATCAAAAGCAGCAAGGGAAAAACAACAAAAAACATACAAGGGAATCCCCGTAAGGTTAACAGCTGATCTTTCAGCAGAAACTCTGCAAGCCAGAAGGGACTGGCAGGACATATTTAAAGTGATGAAGGAGAAAAACCTGCGACCAAGATTACTCTACCCAGCAGGGATCTCATTCAGATTTGATGGAGAAATTAAACCTTTACAGACAAGCAAAAGCTGAGAGAGTTCAGCACCAACAAACCAGGTTTACAACAAATACTAAAGGAACTTCTCTAGGCAAGAAACAAGAGAAGGAAAAGACCTACAATAATGAACCCAAAACAATTAAGAAACTGGGAATAGGAGCATACATATCGATAATTACCTTAAGTGTATATGGACTAAATGCTCACACCAAAAGACACAGAATGGCTGAATGGATACAAAAACGAGACCCATATATACGCTATCTACAAGAGACCCACTTCAGACCTAGAGACACATACAGACTGAAAGTAAGGGGATGGAAAAAGATATTCCATGCAAATGGAAACCAGAAGAAAGCTGGAGTAGCAATTCTCATATCAGACAAAATAGACTTTAAAATAAGGACTATTAAAAGAGACAAAGAAGGACACTACATAATGATCAAGGGATCCATCCAAGAAAAAGATATAACACTTATAAATATTTATGCACCCATCATAGGAGCACCTCAATACATAAGGCAAATACTAACAGCCATAAAAGGGGAAATCGACAGTAACACATTCATAGTAGGAGACTTTAACACACCACTTTCACCAATGGACACATCATCCAAAATGAAAATAAATAAGGAAACACAAGCTTTAAATGATACATTAAACAAGATGGACTTAATTGATATTCATAGGACACTCCATCCAAAAACAACAGAATACACATTTTTCTCAAGTGCTCATGGAACATCCTCCAGGATAGATTATATCTTGAGTCACAAATCAAGCCTTGGTAAATTTAAGAAAATTGAAATTGTATCAACTATCTTTTCCGACCACAACACTATGAGACCAGATAGCAATTACAGGAAAAGATCTGTAAAAAATACAAACACATGAAGGCTAAACAATACACTACTTAATAACTAAGTGATCACTGAAGAAATCAAAGAGGAAATCAAAAAATACCTAGAATCAAATGACAATGGAGACACGACGACCCAAAACCTATGGGATGCTGCAAAAGCAGTTCTAAGAGGGAAGTTTATAGCAATACAAGCCCACCTTAAGAAACAGGAAACATCTCGAATAAACAACCTAACCTTGCACCTAAAGCAATTAGAGAAAGAAGAACAAAAAAACCCCGAAGTTAGCAGAAGGAAAGAAATCATAACAATCAGATCAGAAATAAATGAAAAAGAAATGAAGGAAACAATAGCAAAGATCAATAAAACTAAAAGCTGGTTCTTTGAGAAGATAAGCAAAATAGATAAAACATTAGCCAGACTCATCAGGAAAAAAGGGAGAAGACTCAAATCAATAGAATTAGAAATGAAAAAGGAGAAGTAACAACTGACACTGCAGAAATACGAAAGATCATGAGAGATTACTACAAGCAACTCTATGCCAATAAAATGGACGATCTCGAAGAACTGGACAAATTCTTAGAAATGTACAACCTGCCAAGACTGAATCAGGAAGAAATAGAAAATATGAACAGACCAATCACAAGCACTGAAATTGAAACTGTGATTAAAAATCTTCCAACAAACAAAAGCCCAGGACCAGATGGCTTCACAGGCGAATTCTATCAAACATTTAGAGAAGAGCTAACACCTATCCTTCTCAAACTCTTCCAAAATATAGCAGAGGGAGGAAAACTCCCAAATTCATTCTACGAGGCCACCATCACCTTGATACCAAAACCAGACAAGGATGTCACAATGAAAGAAAACTACAGGCCAATATCACTGATGAACACAGATGCAAAAATCCTCAACAAAATACTAGCAAACAGAATCCAACAGCACATTAAAAGGATCATACACCATGATCAAGTGGGATTTTTTCCAGGAATGCAAGGATTCTTCAATATATGCAAATCAATGAATGTGATAAACCATACTAAGAAACAGAAGGAGAAAAACCATATCATCATCTCAACAGATGCAGAGAAAGCTTTTGACAAAATTCAACACCCACTTATGATAAAAACCCTGCAGAAAGTAGGCATAGAGGGAACTTTCCTCAACATAATAAAGGCCATATATGACAAACCCACAGCCTACATCATCCTCAATGGTGAAAAACTGAAAGCATTTCCACTAAGATCAGGAACAAGACAAGGTTGCCCACTCTCACCACTCTTATTCAACACGGTTTTGGAAGTTTTAGCCACAGCAATCAAAGAGGAAAAGGAAATAAAAGGAATCCAAATCGGAAAAGAAGAAGTAAAGCTGTCACTGTTTGCAGGTCACATGACACTATACATAGAGAATCCTAAAGATGCTACCAGAAAACTACTAGAGCTAATCAATGAATTTGGTAAAGTAGCAGGATACAAAATTAATGCACAGAAATCTCTGGCATTCCTATACACTAATGATGAAAAATCTGAAAGTGAAATCAAGAAAACACTCCCATTTACCATTGCAACAAGAATCAAACATCTAGGAATAAACCTACCCAAGGAGACAAAAGACCTGTATGAAGAAAATTATAAGACACTGATGAAAGAAATTAAGGATGATACAAAGAGATGGAGAGGTATACCATGTTCTTGGATTGGAAGAATCAACATTGTGAAAATGATTCTACTACCCAAATCAAGCTACATATTCAATGCAATCCCTATCAAACTACCACTGGCATTTTTCACAGAACTAGAACAAAAAATTTCACAATTTGTTTGGAAACACAAAAGACCCCGAATAGCCAAAGCAATCTTGAGAACGAAAAACGGAGCTGGAGGAATCAGGCTCCCTGACTTCACACTATACTACAAAGCTACAGTAATCAAGACAGTATGGTACTGGCACAAAAACAGAAATATAGATCAATGGAACAGGATAGAAAGCCCAGAGATAAACCCCTGCACATATGGTCACCTTATGTTTGATAAAGGAGGCAGGAATGTACAGTGGAGAAAGGACAGCCTCTTCAGTAAGGGGTGCTGGGAAAACTGGACAGGTATGTGCAAAAGTATGAGATTACATCACTCCCTAACACCATACGCAAAAATAAGCTCAAAATGGATTAAAGACCTATTTAAGGCCAGAAACTGTCAAACTCTTAGAAGAAAACATAGGCAGAACACTCTATGACATAAATCACAGCAAGATCCTTTTTGACCCACCTCCTAGAGAAATGGAAATAAAAACAAAAATAAACAAATGGGATCTAATGAAACTGCAAAGCTTTTGCACAGAAAGGAAAACATAAACAAGATGAAAAGCCAATCGTCAGAATGGGAGAAAATATTTGCAAATGAAGTAACTGACAAAGGATTCATCTCCAAAATTTACAAGCAGCTCATGCAGCTCAATAACAAAAAAACAAACAAATAACCCAATCCAAAAATGGGCAGAAGACCTAAATACATTTCTCAAAAGAAAATATACAGACTGCCAACAAACACACGAAAGAATGCTCAACATCATTAATCATTAGAGAAATGCAAATCAAAACTTGAATGAGACACCATCTCACACCAGTCAGAATGGCCATCACCAAACACTCTAGAAACAATAAATGCTGGAGAGGGTGTGGAGAAAAGGGAACACTCTTGCACTGCTGGTGGGAATGTGAATTGGTACAGCCACTATGGAGAACAGTATGGAGGTTCCTTAAAAAACTACAAATAGAACTACCATATGACCCAGCAATCCCACTACTGGGCATATACCCTGAGACAACTGTAATTCAAAAAGAGTCACGTACCAAAATGTTCATTGCAGCTGTATTTACAATAGCCCGGAGATGGAAATAACCTAAGTGCCCATCATTGGATGAATAGATAAAGAAGATGTGGCTCATATATACAATGGAATATTACTCAGCCATAAAAAAAACGAAATTGAGCTATTTGTAGTGAGGTGGATAGACCTAGAGTCTGTCATACAGAGTGAAGTAAATCAGAAAGAGAAAGACAAATACTGTATGTTAACACATACATATGGAATTTAAGAAAAAAAAAATGTCATGAAGAACCTAGGGGTAAGACAGGAATAAAGACACAGACCTACTAGAGAACGGACTTGAGGATATGGGGAGGGGGAAGGGTGAGCTGTGACAAAGCGAGAGAGAGGCACGGACATATATACACTACCAAACGTAAGGTAGATAGCTAGTGGGAAGCAGCCGCATAGCACAGGGAGATCAGTTCGGTGCTTTGTGACCACCTGGAGGGGTGGGATAGGGAGGGTGGGAGGGAGGGAGACGCAAGAGGGAAGACATATGGGAACATATGTATATGTATAACTGATTCACTTTGTTATAAAGCAGAAACTAACACACCATTGTAAAGCAATTATACACCAATAAAGATGTTAAAAAAAAAAGATGTAAAAAAACAAACAAAAAAACCCAGCATGTTTGGAAGAAATATGGAAAATATTAAAAGACCCAAACCAAACTTTCAGCGATAAAAAAATCTAAATCTAAGATGAAATAAACTGGGTAGGATTAATAGCATATTTGACATTGCAGATAAAAAGATGAATAAACTTAAAGCCATTTAAGAGAAGCTGTCCAAAATGAAACACAGAGAATAAACACCAAAAAACAATAATAAATAAGAGTATCACTAGGCTCTGAGACAACTTAAAGTCTCCTGATAGAAGTTTAACCGAAGTCCTCAGAGTACTAGGAGAAGAGGGACTATTTGACATAAAAAATGGCTGAAATTTTTCCAAATCTGATGAAAACTAATAAACCCATGATTTGAGAAGCCCAATAATTCAAGCATAAGAAACATGAAAATAATTATGTAAAGTCACATCATAATTAAACTGCCAAAAGTCAGTGATGAAATTAAAAAACAGCCAAACATCCCATCAGAGCCGTATGCAAAGCAGCAGGAAAATACTGACCTATAACGAAGGGAAAAGTCAATTAACTGAAACAGATCAGGGAGTAACACAAATGAAAGTAATAGTCACAAAAACATTTAAACAGTTTTTGAACTGTATTCTGTATGCTCAAAAAGCTGGAGGAAAGTTAAGTAGACACATGGAAAACAAACACACAAAAATGAACTTCTAGCAAAGAAAACTGTAATATCTGAGATGAAAAAATGCACTGAATAGGATTAAGGACAGATTAGATAATAAGAAGCAAAGATTAATGAATCTGAAGATAGAGCATTAGAAAAGACCTGAAATGAAATGCACAAAAAATGAACATAGCATTAGTGAATCACGATACGCATTCATGACTGAAGGGAAATTTACAGCACTAAATGTCTGTATTAGAAAAAGGTCTGAAATCAATGACCTCACCTTTCCTCCTTTAAAAAACTAGAAAAAGAATAGCAAATGAAGCCCAAAGTAGAAGAAATGAAATAAAGGTAAGAGTCTAAATTTACTTACAGAAATGAAATAGAAAAAATTTAAACTTTTAAAGAGTAAGGTAAGAAAAAGTTATTTTAAAATTTCATTTTAAAACTAGAATGTGAGCAAGAGAAGAAAGGAACAGACAAACTACAAAACAGCCAGAAAACAATTAACAAAATGGCAGTAAGTACACACCTATCAATAATAAAATGTAAATAGACGAATTCTCCAATTAAAAGACAGAGTGGTTGAATGGATAAAAAAACAACTTGCAGCTATATGCTGCCTACAGGAGACTCACTTCAGATATAAGGACACACAGACTGAAAGTGAAGGGATGGAAAAAGATATGCCATGCAAGTGGAAACCAAAAGAAAGTTGTGGTAGCTACACTTATGTAAAATAAAATAGACTTTAAAACTAAGACTGTAAGGACCTCCTTGGTGGTCCAGTGGTTAAGAATCCGTCTGCCAGTGCAGCGGACACGGGTTTGAGCCCTGGTCTGGGAAGATCCCACATGCCGCGGAGCAACTAAGCCCATGCGCCACAACTACTGAGTCTGCGCTCTAGAGCCGATGAGCCACAACTACTGCAGCCCGGGCACCTAGAGACTGTGCTCTGCAACAAGAGAAGCCACCACAATGAGAAGCCCGTGCACCGCAAGTAAGAGCAGCCCCCACTTGCAGCAACTACAGAAAGCCCACGTGCAGCAACGAAGACCAATGCAGCCAAAAATAAATAAATTTATATAAATAAATAAATAAAAATAAAACTAAGGCTGTAACAAGAGACAAAGGCATTACATAATGATAAAGGGGTGAGTCCAACAGGAGGATATAATATTTGTAAATATATTATAAATATTATATTAGGTGCACCCAACACAGGAGCACCTAAATGTATAAAGCAAATATTAACAGTCCTAAAATTCCATTTAAAAAGAAAGCTACTCACTCAGCGCATACAGTTTTTCCTGCTGATGTATGTGCAGATACTAGAACAGACTGATTATTATCAACACACTGAATGGCTTCTCTTTGAAAAGCATCAAGAATGAACGGGTATTCCTATAAAAAAAATTAGTATCTGTATGAAGACACCTAGACACATTATAGTACACTTAAAACCAAGAGACACTACCCCTAGAAGCATTCTGGGAGCATTTCTTTATGAGTCTATTTGGGAAATATGCCACCAACCAGAGAAAATTAGGAAGAATGAAAAAAAAAACTTTAACCAGACAGCATAGAAGTTATTTCTACTATCTGATCTTTCAATTATTATGTTTACATATATGTTAATTACAACACAATAATCATTACCATTTGTCAAGAACATGCTTTATGGTGGGCACTGTGCAACACATTTTCCACCTACTAATCTTCACAGCACCTAACGTATATATAATTTCCTTTCACAGATGCGAACTCTGAGGCTCTGAAAAGGCAAGGCCTCAATCAAGTTCACTCAGCAAAGGCAGAATAATATATCTATTAGACTTGAAGAGTTCATGTTTACCCCACCATACTGCCTTTTTTACTTAAGAAAATGACTTGGAAAATTTATATTACTCTTTTACCATCTATCAGGGTTTCAAAATCCATTTAATATCAGCATAAGAGTTTAAGTTTCATTAGAAGTTTGTTCAACTCCCAAAACTATACACAAAACTGATTGTACACATGCATTTTTTCCTAGAGAAAGATCAGTACTTTTCATTAGATTCATTAAAAACGTTGAGAATTATTTTCATTTTTAAAAATCTTATCACATGATACGTGGTTTTCAGCATGGTTGTTTATTGATTTGGTTCTCACCATATTTGACTTCAGGTGGCGGCTTCTTAATTTGTACATATACATGTGTGTGTGTGTGTGTGTGTGTATATATATACACACACACACACACAGGGAAGTATGAGGATCTCATTTAAAAGTTTATCTTGAAGATTTTTAGGAAAACAGACTCACAAAACTGTACAAACCGTACAGCCCAAAGTACAAACCTTTGCAGCTTTTCCAACGCGAGGTTTAAGTGGTAGATAATCTTCATCTGCAGGAAGTGCAACCTGATGTTAAAAAAAAAAATCAATTTACTATTCGAGAATTGATGCATTCAGCACTCCCTAATCAATGATGGTTTGAAAAATAAAGGTGGTGAACTAGTGTTTCTGACAGTCTTAGACACTGTAAAATTAAATAACCACCTTTGAGAAAAATGCAAAAGCTACAACATTCAAAAAACTTCTATTAGTGTTTATCTGATAGTAATCTAATTAAAAGCACTTAAGTCTATCTCCCAGAAGAAACTGTGTTTATTAAGGTCTAGGACCTATCTCAGCTATCTTTGTATTTTCTATGTCTAATGTACTTCCTGACATTAATGAATGCTCAAAAAAGCAGAATGGACATAAAAAGGGATGCCACTATATGAAAGAAAACTATGTGGAATAAAATGGTATTATTTCCTGGAACAGGAAACTAATTTTCCTCCAGTGAAGATTAAGATCTGGAGAGCAGTTCACAATATATGTAAATTCCCAATATGTAAGCCAATTAGTGTATAAATAATCAATCAACAAGGGCAAAGTACTGTACACACAGAAGTTAGAAATAATTTCTAAGAGCAAAATTTCAACAAACAAGTATGAGATAAGATTAGCTGTCTTAGAATATTGAGAGATTGTTGGTAAATCTGCAATTCAATTACAATCAAGATGATGTGTGTAGTGTTTCAAAAGGAATAACTAGAACCTGACTGTAATTAAGTGAAACGATAAATTATGAAACTCAATGAACAATACCCAGTATAATAACTGTGTTAGAAGCAATGTGGAACTCTAAATGGAATCTATAAAGGGATAGAATTTGGTAGTTTATCCAGCACACATTATGAAAGAATTAATTTATGAGTTGTTTTTATTAGTGAATGAACCCTTCCAGGGACAGGAATAGTTTTCATCAGTCTTCCCCTTAAGACTACATATTCCCCTTTATTATGACACCAAGAAACTTCTAAGTAGTTTCTGACTCCTAGGTAGTTTGACAATAAGAGGACTACTTATCCATTAATTTAAGGGAATGTCCCTCTTTTGTTATACCATACCATGACTATGATGAAAGTGATTCTATCCAGAGAGCACAACCTCTGGTGCACTGACAAAATCAAATTTCGGAATCCGAAAATCTGAAGACTAGACCCTAAATCATGGTGTGATCCTCATCAAGGTATGATCAACCTGCGGGGCCATACCTGGTTACTTGGTTCACCTCCCTCACATCTCTCCTGATACTTGCTATGACATGAACAAAAAACATTAACACAAAGCAATTAAGACTTTAACATTTCTGAGATTTAATAGCAGCAACAATAACAAATTGTGTTTTCACATGTATGAGAATCAGAGTTTTGTTTTTATTCTCTGAAAACAGTCTGGGTAACACTAACTTATAACAGACAGGTAGAAGAGAAGCCTACAGAGACTAAGGAGTCAGAAAAATCGAAAAACAACAGAATAATCAAGAGTCAAATAGACTTAGCAATTAGTTATTTGTGATTTTTGCCAGAGCAGTTTGAAAGACATGGAGAAAGAAGAAATCTAACTATAGTAGATTAAAAGATGACTGGAAGGTTAGGAAGTTTAGCAGGGATTTTCTTTTTATTTATTTTTTTTTAATATTTTTTTAAATATTACACGAATTTGCGTGTAATCCTTGCGCAGAGGCCATGCTAATCTTCTCTGTATCGTTCCAATTTTAGTATATGTGCTGCCGAAGCGAGCACTTAGCAGGGATTTTCTAAGCAGAGCACTCAATAACAACTCTGAAAAGAAAGGGACCATAACTTTTTTTGTTTATCTCTTTATATTCAGTGAATAATAAAATATACCTGGCACCCAAAAGATATGTACTGAATGAATGACTACAATGGGGAAGAAAAAACACAACACAGTGGCTAAAAAGCAACACAGAACAAAAGAGAAGCTTTTGAATATTCATATGCTGATAAGAAAAGGAAAATAGAGAAAAGGAGACACCAGAAACAGTCAAGGGAAAATGGAATGATCCAAGTCTTTGTGGAGGCAGGATAGGATACAACCAAGAACACTGGCAGAGCAACTCTCCTCAGCCTAAACAATGCAGTGCCTTGTCCTTTGAGTGGATGTGACTCCAACTTGATATCTTCAAACCTCTAGATAAAGTAAAAGGTAAGGTTACCTGCTAAAAAAGTGAGAGGAGATAACAGAATGGAGGGCTTGAGGATAATCATGGAGGACAGAAAGAACTTCTGACCTCTTGAGAGCAAAATTTGTGTGTGTTTGAGGTTTTTCTCCCATCTTTTTAAGACCACAGCATCAAATAGGGTCTAATGTAAGTGTTTAATGAATGATCTAATGGATATTATACCTGCCAAACTAAGTGATATTCTAAAGAACATAAGGAAATTTCAAGTAGAAAAACAGGTGTTTAAAAAAATAACGTTCCAGATCTACATCAAAAGCAATTTTTGTTAATTTGGAATTACTCTGCTTATTTGATAAAGTCTTTAATAAGATTCCTCAATTAACTGTAGCAATAACATATAAGGTTACATGGTAAAAGCAGAAGGGCTTAATAGAAAGAACTAGTGTTACAGTTTCCTTATGTCCCATATGTTTACAAATGCTCACTGATCAACGGTTACTACAAGCTATCAGTGACCACCATCTTGTGGCAGACAATGAAACTGCAATATATCAGTCATCAGAGCAAAACACAAAAAAGCACTGGACCTGCAAAATGTCACTGTTACTTGACTTTAGGAGCATGGGAATAAACATGTACTAAATTCCTACTCTGCAAAACAAAACAAAAAAACCCTACTCTGTGCTGGGTATCTCACCTAATTTTCTTACATAATCTTCACAACCACCCCATGATGTAAATCCCATTATTCTAAACTTACAAATTAGAAAACCAATGTCAAAGAGGTTAAGAAATTTATCCAAGACTGTAGTTAGGAAAAGCACTGTGTCAGTGTCTAAGCTCAGGTTTGAATACAAACCCCCAGCTCCTTCCACTAGACTATGTACACTGACTGCACAGAAACTACATATTGTTTCCAAAGCCCTTAAGGCTAAACTGCTTGTCAATCATCAGATTAGATAGTCCAAAGCAAAATCCCACTTATAACACCAACCTACCATACACTGTTTGTGCTTACCTCATGTGTACACCCTTCAACAGTTTCAACTGATTGTACCTTGACCCTGGGCATCAAGTCTGACAAACTTAAAAAAAAAATTGTTAAAATTACATTAAAATAAATTACTGAGAATTATATATGCTGGGAATTCAAAATGGTGAGTTAGCATCTTTTATTACAAATACAAAACAGACAGACTCCAAGTGGATTATTCAAAGAATTATGTCAGCTTAGTTCCAGTAACTATTTTGGATAAAAAGTACCTCTACAAAAGCATTATCACTGCTTCAAAACACAAAGGTGCTTATAAAAACCATTAGGGGGCTTCCCTCGTGGCGCAGTGGTTGAGAGTCCACCTGCCGATGCAGGGGACACGGGTTCGTGTCCCGGTCCGGGAAGATCCCACGTGCCGCGGAGAGGCTAGGCCCGTGAGCCAGTGTGTGCAGAGCCTGTGCTCTGCAACGGGAGAGGCCCGCATACCGCAAAAAAACCCCAAAAAAAACCATTACGTCATAGAAAGTATAAAATAAACTAGCCTAATACAGATGTTGCTATAATTTATAGAAGTGTTCCCTCTTCTCATCAAAATCCTAAGTTATACTCATATAGGTTCTCTGTTTAGACTCTGAAACGACATGATTGTGGATAAATTGAAGAAAAATAGATGTATTTCTGCACTAGATCCATTATTACTGATTGTACTTCTGATTTTTTACTTTAAATCAATAACCATACTTTGGATAAAACCCAAGAGTTACTACAATAAGCAAAAATGATTTTAAATTATCAGTATTATTTTGTAACCTATTCCACTAGTTTGGACAAACAGTGCATCTTAAGTATTTCAGTAATACATCTACCACCATTTACAGTACCTACTTTTGCTAGCTACAACAACAGCTAACCGGTTAAAAAACAACAACAAAACCACAGGAGTAAATTCTTCATTGTAGTGCCAAGCTAGAATATCGCAAATGAGAAAAGCAAAGTCATGATCATCGCTACGAGAGGAAACAGGTCAACCTAAGAAATTGTAATCAATTTCTAGAAAGTTCCAACTTTTGAACTCAAAGAAACACCCAGCTATTTCAGCCACACATATCCATGGGTCTCCCTCATTGATAGTAGTATTGAGATTCATAGCCACTCTACTGCTACATGCAACAGTGAAAATCTAATTCCTCCTAATGCTCCTTCTCAAGTATTCCCTTCCATTGTGTCAGTTTTATTCTTTCCTTTTATCCCACTCTTCCAGTGATCCTCTTCTAAGACATTAACAAATAAATGAAATGGCATTTCTTCTTTTTAAAAAAATCAGGCTTCAAGATTCTTAAAATTGGATTCAAAAGTATTACAAGCCTTTCTTTTCTATATTGTTTTCCATTTCCCCAAACTTACATAATTGTCCTAGTTATATGTTTATATGAATATATAAAGAATATTTATTTTCATTTCTCTAATACAACAAATATTTTCATAAAGTAACAACATATAAGCAATTTTCAAAACTTCAGGCAACCACCCAACTTAAGAGTTACTAACATTTATAACAATGGAAATACTACCTTAAGTCTTCAGTTATTGACTCTTCTACCCTGGGCTTCTTTCCAAAAATGGGTTCATCTGTGCCCTCGAAGTCTGCATCTCTCTTGTTTTTTCCAATATTAGTTGACTCAGATTGTAATTTACCATCAAAATGTTTTCTGAAATGTGAACGGTTTAGAATGAATTCTGCAATAGCACTTCTTACTTTAAGGGTGACTCCATAAAATATTATCCCATGTATAATATACACTATTAACAAAAAGTCATGTAAATAGATGTTACAAATCAAAAGTGGCTAAAGCCCAGAATACTCTTATTTTAACTAATGAAACTGAATACTACTCCTCTTTCATTTCATAGTTTCTTCAAAATTCTGTTCTAAAAATATTTTGCAACTCACATTAACACAACTATTACTAATATAATATTCTTAAAAACTGTAAAATACCATTAGACATTTACATGAACACTTTCAATAAACATTTAATGCTTTTCTAAACGGCATAATATTACTATTTGGGAGAAATTTTTTTGATGTGGTTGGATTCACTGGTCAAAAGTAGTGACAATAAACAGTGCTTTGTGGATTGGATAACCATAGGGGAAATCAATCTGACCCCTATGCCAATTATACACAAAAATCAATATGGATATTAGATCTAATTGTGAAAGGCAAAAACAACAAAGCCTCTAGAAGATAAAATAAGAAAATTATCTTTAGGTATTACTAAACAGGACATAAAATTGTTAACCAAAAAGTAAGTTTGCTAAATTGGACTGCATTGAAACTAAGAGTTTCTGTAAATCAAAAGGTACCATTAAGAGAGTACAGAGAAAAGACAAAGTGGGAGAAAACACAAATGTAACTGACAAAAGGCATATGTATCTAAAATAATGGAAGTGACGGCTACAAATTAAAAAAAAAAAGATAACCCAATAAAAAAATGAGCAAAAGACTAGAACAGGCACTTTACAAAAGAGGATATCCAAATGACCAATAAGCATACGAAAAGGAGCTCAAGAACCATTAATTAACAGGAAAATGGAAATTAAACTATATTAGATCAGTGGCTCCAAAATCATTGATCTCAGAAATGAGAGATTTTGATTTTGATTTTCCAGTCTAAAAGTTACTGAGGATTCCAATGAATTTTGTTTCTGTAGTCTTATCTATTGATGTTTACCACATTAAATATTAAAACTGAAAAAAATTAGTATTTTCCCAAAAAAATGTTAATGAGAAGAATGGCATTGTTTTATATTTTTGCAAGTCTCTTTAATGTCTGGCTTAATAGAAGGCAGCTGGACTCTCATCTGTCTCTACATTGAACTTGTGATACAGTTTTTGGCTGAACTATGTGAAGAAAAATTCAGTCTCCTATAGTTGAAAAAGAGCAGGCTTTTCAGGTAATTGGGAATATTCCTCTGATCCCACACCAAACCTCAATCATACTTCGAAAGTTACTGCCAGAGCTACAGTTAAGAATTTTACAAACGGACTTCCCTGGTGGCGCGGTGGTTGGGAATCCCCCTGCCCGTGCAGGGGACACGGGTTTGTGCCCCGGTCCGGGAGGATCCCGCATGCCGCGGAGCGGCTGTGTCCCTGAGCCGTGGCCGCTGAGCCTGCGCGTCTGGAGCCTGTGCTCCGCAACGGGAGAGGCCGCGGCAGTGAGAGGCCCGCGTACCGCAAAAAAAAAAAAAAAAAAAAAAAAGAATTTTACAATGTTGAGCAAAAGCCAGAAACAAAAGAACATATTCTGTATGAATCCAATTACATTATATTTACAAACAGAAAAAAAACTAACACATGTGATTATCGCGTTAGTCACTTTACTGGGGGAAAAAGAGGGATTTCTGCAATATTCTATTTTTTGTCCTGAACAGGGCTTACACTGGTGTGTTCACTATGAAAATTTGTCCCATGACTTTTGCACTTTTTTTTGTATGTTTTATTTCAACAGAAAAATTTTTTAAAAAAAGAGTCAACAAATAGTAGTACTGATCTATATGCTTGAATAACATTTCCATAATGAAGTTTATTCTTTGATGCTTGGCAAAACCTGAAATATGTAATTCCTCTCACGCCCCATTTAGTGGAATAGGTATTCACAGTTGTTCCATATTACTTACATGAATCTCCTTTGGACAAGCAATCAATATCCTTGGCCCTCAGTAAAAGACATGAATGATAATTATGATCCCTCTAGTTTTAACATTTTATTATTCTTTCTGAATTAGTAAGCATCAACCAAAGCATTGTAATTAAACCTACTAGGAGTTGGTACAACTATAAAACAAAGAAACAGGGCTTCCTTGGTGGCGCAGTGGTTGAGAGTCTGCCTGCCGATGCATGGGACACGGGTTCGTGCCCCAGTCCAGGAAGATCCCACATGCTGCGGAGCGGCTGGGCCCGTGAGCCATGGCCGCTGAGCCTGCGCGTCCAGAGCCTGTGCTCCGCAGTGGGAGAGGCCACAGCAGCTATACCTTTGAGAAGCTTAAAACCTAAATTCATTGTAGAATACTTTCCTTCAGAAGAGCTCCATTATTCTTTAATACTATATTCAACTCTCTATTCAACTGTATTCTTATCTAAACAATTGAATGATTCTAATCAAGTCTCGACATCAGCAGCTGTCCAAGATACATACATGCAAGTACCTATATAACTTTAAATTTCTAGTAACCATATTAAAATAGTTTAAAAAAGAAACCAATTTTAATGTATTTCATTTAACCCAAAATATACAAAATATTATAATTTCAGTATATAAAGATAAAAATGATGTATTTGACATTTTTTATAACAAGTTTTCAAAATACAGTGTATATTTTACATTCACAGAACATGTCAATTCTGATTAACTACATTTAAGTGCTCAACAGCTACAGGTAGGTAGTAGCTATTACAGGAGTCCCCCCTTATCTATGTTTTCCCTTTCCAAGGTGTCAGTTACCCAAGGTCAACTGAGGTCCAAAAATATTAAACAGAAAATTCCAGAAGTAAATAATTCATAAGTTTTAAACTGGATGCCTTTTTGAGTAGCATGATGAAATCTTGCACATTCCTGCTCCATCCCGCCTGGGACATGAATCATCCCTTTGCCAACAGTATCCAGCCTGTTAAGTCACTTAGTGGCTGTCTAAGTTTTCAGATCACTGTTGTACTATGGCAGTGCTTGTGTTTAAGTAACTCTTGTTTTACTTAATAATGGCCCCGAAGCACAAGAGTAGTGATGCTGGCAACGCCAAAGAGAAGCCGTCAAGTGCTTACTTTAAATGAAAAGGTGGGGCTTCCCTGGTGGCGCAGTGGTTGAGAGTCTATCTGCCAATGCAGGGGATGTGGGTTCGAGCCCTGTTCTGGGGGGGATCCCACATGCCGCGGAGCAGCTAGGCCCGTGAGCCACAACTACTGAGCCTGAGCATCTGGAGCCTGTGCTCCGCAACGGGAGAGGCCATGACAGTGAGGGGCCCGCGCACTGTGATGAAGAGTGGCCCCCGCTCTCGCAACTGGAGAAAGCCCTTGCACAGAAACGAGGACCCAACACAGCCAAAAATAAATAAATTAATTTAAAAAAAAATGAAAAGGTGAAAGTTCTCAACTTATATATTGATATAATTATTTCATTTTATTTTCAGTAATTGTTAATCTCTTACTGTGCCTAATTTATAAATTATGCTTTCATAGGTATGTATGTATAGGGAAAATCATACTACATATAGGGTTTGGTACTATCCAAGGTTTTGGGCAACCACTGGGGCTCTTGGAACCTATCCCCCTCACATAAGGGTGGGGGACTACTATAGATTGCATAGTTCAGCTCTAGATATAAGGACAGTTTACAGTAAATACTTGAAGATAAAAAAGCTAGTAAAATGACAGCATAAGAAAGCAAATTCAGGATGTGGAAAAGTATACAGGACAAATGAGCTGGTTTCTCCTTTCATCCACCCCTCCAAAAGAAATCAATAGCGTAAGGAAAAAAGGGACTGTTGTAAAATGAAAGACTTCAGGGATATAACAACCAAAACAGTATAAGGGCTTTGTCTGGAACCTGATTCAAATAAACCAACTACAAAAAAATACCTTTGAGACAACTGGGGAATCTTACTGTGGATTGACTATTCAATGATAATCAAGGAATTATCGTACATTTTGTTAGGTATAACAATGGCATGACAGTTACGTTGGAAAAGAAAGTCACTATCAACAAGAGATGCATACTGAAATATTTAGGGAGAAATAACATTATTAGTAGCATTTGATTTACAAAAAAAGGGTGTGGGAATAAATTGACCATGACTTGATAATACTGAAGCTGAGTTATGCGTACATGGAGTTTTTCATATTATTCTCTCTCTCCAGACAATTCTCATAAAGTTTTTTAAAAAAGCACCCACTTGGTCTAGAGTATTAAATATCAATACAAAAGACAAGATCCTCTAAAGTTCCAGGATTTGCCCTTCTGTGTTATACAAATCAGATGGAAATCATGCTATACATATTGACTACGATACAAATAATTATGATAGTATGATAGTTACAATAAGGCAAATTGGATTTTTCCCTAAAAATACCTAGACGTCTAGGCCTAGTTAGAAGTGTTGGTAGTAAACAAAGTTCCGTAAGTTAATCATGGTCTATATTTTCTTATGTATTTCCTTTCTCTAATGTTCACATATTTCCTAGTAAAATTAAAATATAAATTGTTTTTATACCCTACAAATTTTCACTTTGGAAGGTTGCAGAAACAGCTTACCCCTGATACACTGCAAAGTGAATTTTCCCTGAGTAATTCTGAAACAAAGTATTTACCGCAGTAGGAAATTATACATGTATCATCTTCATAACATCATAGTTGCCCATTCAAACTACAGAAATTATTAATTATTCCTGTTTGGAAAAAAATTAAAAGAACCTGTCCTCCTTTCTCATTTTCCCTGAAAAGTTCTCCAAGACTACTACACCCTCTAACTCAATGAGAGAGGAAGACTATTTTTCTCCTTTGTTTCACTCTTATGTGACATTTCAAACTCCTGATTGTTCTAATATCCATCTAATCTCTATGTGTGGGAAAACTATACTTTCCCACAGGAATCTCCACTTCAAGCAGGACCAATTGAAATAGCATCCAAATATATACCTACAGTTCTGGTATTTCTCCAAACCCAGATTAAAATTGCCCAATGGATACTTCAATATGGATATACTATCATCACTTCACTTTGTCTCAAGCCAAATTAATTTCGAAATCAAAATCTCCTATAAATTTCCCTATTTTTCTTCTTCCTGATATCCAAGTTCAAAACGTCTCTTTTGACCCCTCTTCCATTGTCCTCCTTAAATAAGACCTGTCAATTTTTTCCTTCACAACATTTTATCTTTCCTTTTCCTTCCTTCTGTCACCTCCTGAGTTGAGGTTTTTATAATCTCATAATTAGATAACTGAAATACTTTTTAATCTACTTTTTACTATCAGTGTCTTTCCTCTTTCAATACATTGACTACTGATACCAAATTAATTTTTCTAAACTATCACTCTACCTATCCAGTCACCAAGTTAGGTAAAAAACACATGTTCACCTGGGTTTTTAAAATGAAATCAAAACTCATATGCTTGCTGTTCAAGGCCCTTCATAATCTAAAACCAATTTATATTCTCAGGCTTATCTCTTGTAGTCCCTAAGCAAACACTCCGCCTAGCCCAATTTGTGCTACAAAACAAATCAAAAAAATTCTCAGTGGTCAATAAGGAATCATCTCAACACAGAATAGCTTCTTGCATGTAAGGCTCTCTAGACATCACAAATAGCTCTCTTTCCTGAACTTTTATAGCACTTAACTGTATATACAGCTTATTCTATTTCAAGCTCCTACTAACTCTTTAAAATATGTATCTGTACCACCTCCTTACCTCAAATAAAAGTTCCTTGAGAGCAAAATCATGACTAATTTAATTCAAGCATTCATTGGGTATCCTCCCCCAATGTCAAGAGTAAATTTTATTCATTACTAATGAATCATCTTACTTTAAGTTTCAGGGACCAGTAATTTTTTTAAGTTTTCTTAATAAAATCAAAGAAAACCAGCATTTGATAATCTATTATGTGCTAAGCACTGTTAGGCGCTTACACATACTATCTCGTTTACTCCTTACAAACACCCTAGTGGTTGGTGCTATCACCTCATTATGGGCAAGAAAACTGCAGCCTGGAGATTGAATCTCTTTCCCGTCTTCTGCTGTCTGCCCTTTCCCCTCCCCGTCAATCCAAGTCACATTTTCTAAGCTTCTTAACCCTTCACTCAACTGGTGATTCGTTTCCTGTATTGTGCCCAGTATTGTGCTGGAGCTGGGGGTACAGAAACTAAGAGACACCTGACCTACCCTCACGACCCCAGGGCGCAGGCAGGAGTAATAGGCCTTACGCAAGCGTCAGAAGTCCACGCTGCCTGCGGCCACTGGAGAACGCCAAAACCCAGCTTCCCCCAAACCAACGTTCTTCCTCCCTCCTCAACATTTTTCTCAACCCCCTTCACTTCCCAACGCCACTAACTTACACCCTACTTCTCGTGGTCTTCAGAAGAGTGGGATTTTCTTCCCTCGAGAGAGAAAGAAAAAAAGACATTTCGGGACATCTTCCTTACCCGGCCTTTTCCGCAGACCCTGGCGGCCCCTTCCATTTCCCCTTCTCCTTGTCTTTTTTGGCTCCGGGCGCAGTGGTCGAGTCGTCCTCAAACACGCTGAAGAGCTCATCCCCAAAAGCGTCCGCCATCTTTCGGAGCTGCGAGACCGAATCTCCCTCCTACCCAAGATGCTCCGCGACAGCACCGACCGTGACGCCAAGCGAAGCCGCAACAGGGGCCCGTGGGAGACAAAATTAGTCGAGTCACGCAGCCCCGGAGACTTTTTCCCTGCCTCCTTTTTCTCCTTCGACCTTTCCTTTCCTTTTTTAAACACCGGCGGATAGGCAGCTCCTTGGCTAAAGAGGGAGCGAGGCGAGGGTTCCCAGCACGCAGCAGACGCCTAGGTGGGCGGGGAGGAGGCGGGACCTTGGTGAGTCGGACCAATTGCGAAGCAGCGGTTGTAGCAGGGCCTAGAAGCCCGGATGGAGGACGCAAGGTGGCGGCGTGGGACTCGGGGAATGTGAAGAGCTTCTGGAGGCGGTGCGGGAGTGGTTCCGGGACCTGGACCGGGAGGAATCTTCTGCCGCAGCTGCAACATGGGAGGCAAGA
The DNA here is from genome assembly GCF_937001465.1 of Orcinus orca. NCBI lineage: Eukaryota > Metazoa > Chordata > Mammalia > Artiodactyla > Delphinidae > Orcinus > Orcinus orca. The sequence goes on from NC_064561.1 coordinate 142,848,523, forward strand.
ACAAGAAACACAAGGCGCCGGGGGCCGCGGCGGTCCGGGCCGCTGTATCAGCTTCCAGAGCCAAATCCGCCGAGGCCGGAGCTGCTGGGGAGGCCCAAAACAAGAAGCCTGTGGTCAGGCCGCCCCCTTCCGCCGCTACTAGCAGCACCAGGGATCCCCGAGTCAAGCAAGGTACGAGCGGTCGGGCCCCGGCCTCCTCCTGAACCGCTACTGCCAGTCCCGAGGGAGAAGCCTTCGCACCTGGGCGGACCCTCGGTCTTAACATTTCTCTCTTTCACACCCGGAGTTGCTGGCTCCCCATCGGGTAGCCTTGTTTTAGATCAGTGTAAGCTGCTTGGGCCTCCAGAGTTCCGACGGTAGCGTCCCCCAAACCTCCACTTCATCTCCTGAGAACAAAAGAAATTTGCATTAGCTCCCGTTTCAGTGCGGATCCGTCCTGAGCCGTCATCTAAACCAGCGAGGCGAATGCAGAGAGTAGTGTGTGGAATTATTAACGTCCTAGAGCCAGACCCATTTTCTACTTGCTTCTCAAACCATTTTCAGCCACGATGTAGCGTTTCCACGTGTTGTGCAAAAAATAAGTACTTAAGAATTTCAGCACTTACACACCGAATATGGGTAACCTATTGTAAAAATTATCAGCGATCTTTACCGCAGCAGTGCATTTTTGCTTACTGTGTAGTTTGGTTTGATAACTCAATTTGGAGATTGCCGGTTCTGGCTGCAGATCAGCAGGCCACTATTACAGCTGATTTGGACAGTTATACGCTGTTTTCTTCTGCTTAGCTTGTTTGCTTGTAGTTCTTACTGAAACGTAAGTCTAGCAAATATTTGTTGAAAACCTACTGTGTAATTGGCATGAAGTTAGGGATGGGATGAGCAAAACAGACAAATCATCTCTCCTGGAGCTTGCCAATCTAATGGCGCACACAGCCATGAAGTAGTCACACAAACGTTGCTCTATGATTGATAAGTGCCACAAAGAAAAGCTAAGGAAGAGAATTTAACAGCGTAATCTGATTTTTACTGGGGAAAAGGAGGAGTAATGGACAGTCTCTTTGAGAAAGTGACAGTATCGGGAGGATGAATAGGTGTTAACGCTGTACAGAATGGGGGAAATAGTATTCCTGGCTGAGGTAAGGAACACTATTGTGCAAAGATCTTGAGTCAGGAAAGAGCATGGGCCTTTAAGCTACTCAGAATGTAAGCACTGCCTAAGGAGGAAAAGAGATGAAACTGAAGAAGTAGGCAGGTAACAAACCTTCACTTAGAAGGTGAATAATAATTCTTTGCCCTACAATATACTGTAACCCTTTAACTACAAAGTTATTATGCCTGCAATTACAAATACATAGAATATCTCCTTAAATATTCTGTGGCACTTTTACTCTGTGAATCAGCCTCTTTCTAACTCTGTCTTTTCTTGATATTCCTCTGAATTCTTTGAACTTTCTAATAGTCATTTGTTCTATTCTTTGGCTTCCCATTCTCCCAACCCCAAAATATGACCATTACCGTAGGTGTCAGTCTGTGACAGTATGATTCTCTCTCTACAGCCCTTTCAGGAGAGTTCCTCTACTTCCATTACTTCTGTCTTTTCTTTTGTAGATGACTCCTCAGTCAACATGTCCAATCCTGGTCTATTCCAAGCTCAAGTCAGCCATTTCTGCATTTACTTGGATTTTTGGCCCTGTTTTGCAAGCACGTCAAATTTAATAACATGGCTAATACTGAACTATACTCCTCTCCCCCAAACTAGCTTCTCCTGTGACTTCTTTGTTTCTGTTTTTCCATATTCCTCTATCCAATGTCAATAGTTATTTTTTATGTCTTCCCTTCTTCTTCACATCCGATCTGTTGTCAAGCTCCGTGCAGTCTTTGCTTATTTCTCTTCCATATATGCCCTTTTCACTTTTTTTTTTTTTTTTGTGGTTCGCGGGCCTCTCACTGTTGTGGCCTCTCCCGTTGCGGAGCACACACTCCGGACGTGCAGGCTCAGCAGCCATGGCTCACGGGCCCAGCCGCTCCACAGCATGTGGGATCTTCCCGGACCGGGGCACGAACCCGTGTCCCCTGCATCGGCAGGCGGACTCTCAACCACTGCGCCACCAGGGAAGCCCTGCCCTTTTCACTTTTGATTTATACTGGTCACACCTCAGTTTAGGCACTCATGAATTTATGGAGTACCAACACAGCCTTCTAATGGGTTTCCCTAGCTGTGCTCTTTTTTCCTTCTCCAGTCTGTTCTGCATAAAGCATCAGATTGATCTTTCAGAACCACTGCTTTGATCATGTCACTTAACAGTTTTTTCTACAGCGTCTTCACTGACTTTGTGATAAAATACAAACCATTCAGCTCGTATCTAAGACCCCCTTTCTAGCCTTTTTACTAGTTCCTATATTCAGCTCTAGCAAATCTGGTGTATTTTCACTGCTCCAAATGCAGCTGTTGGCTTTCTGCCTCCTCATGTTTATTCTTGCTGTTTTCTCTCATTTGGAATGCTATCTATCCCTAATGCTATCTACCAGAATCCTGTAATACCCACCCAAATATCAACTACTTTTTGAATTCTTCTGTCTCCCCAGCTCATGTATATCATTGTTGTTTGAATCATTCTTTTTGATGTTTAGATCTTGCCTATGTGAGCAATTATACATTTTATCTATCCTATAAAATTGTAGGGGGTAGGAACAGTTTTATGGTTACATATTAACATCCCTCAGTATCTAGTCAAATGCTCTGAATATAGTCATCCAAAAAATTTCTTGGGTAAGTGACAAGGAAAATTTCAGAGGAGTTACTAAGACCAAGAAATCAAAAGAGAAAATGAGAGGTTATCTACCAAATTTGTAGAGAATTTTTTATAACCATAAATCAATATATATAGCAGTATAAATAAAATGTTGTAGCAAGATTGCCACATGATTTTGTTTTCTTTTTTTCTGTCTGGATATTTTTATATTACATATAATAGGCCTACTTGGAAGAAAAAAGTGGAAAAGTACACAGAAAAAATGATCTCTGAACTCTTTGTTGTTCCTAATGTAAATGTAACTGTTTTACTCCGCTTCCATCTCTCTCTCTGGCTTTTCAAACAATTTGAAGGATTGTACATAGCATACTTTCTCAAAATTGGACTCTCATCTAGAGGTAGAAAATGACTGGTGCCACGAAATGGTTCTTGGCACAATCCTGGGTATTCTTCCACTTCTATTTTTTCATTTCTTTTGTTTATCAAATAATGTTTGAAGAGCTACTATGTGCCAGGCAAGATTTTAGGCACTGGGGATACCACAAGAACAAAACAGACTGAGATCACTGCTTTCAAGGGGCTTACATTATTGGGGGCTGGTGGAGGGTGCTTACAACCATAAGGCTTGTGTTTGTGAAAATTCTTAAACCTAGTTGAGACTTAAAATCTTAAGAGGGAAATAAGACTAGGGGACTGATGTCATGAATAAATTCATAAAAACCATTATAGTTTTTAGGGTCACCAAAATAAAATAGAAAAAGTGCCATGAAAGTCAGAAAACAGTGACTTGGTAAAGAATAAATTGGGTGGTGGGGTCTGTTTTGGTTTAGAACAGAGATGGCTTTTCTGAGGAAACCTGCTGAGATGATTTGAAGCAACCAGTTATTAGATCTGGAGACAGAATGTTTGAGGCTTAGGCAACAAGGGCAAAGGCCTTAAGGTGGGAACAAGCTTGGCATGATGCAGGAAGACAAGAAGAAAGTCTGTATGGGTGGAGTGAGTGGGGCGGGGGGGGAACTGGTGTTTATATTAAATGGGGAAGAGACCTTAGCTAAGATTAGTCAGGTAGTTTTGGCAGTATGGATGGACTTCCTCACAGACCCTGACTGCTTAGATTATATCAGCTAACTCTAATTTATTCTCCAGATATGCTATACTTCCCCTTCATAGCCTATTTGGGTAATTAGTTGCTTAATTACTCCACCAGAATATGAGTTCCGTGAGGACAAGATTGGGTCTTATTTATTCCTGACTGGGTCTCTTGGCTGGTTTGGTTCCCCTTGCAGATGTGTACTGTTGGGCAGAAGGGAGCCACAGTGCCTCAGTGCACCTATCACCAGCACCAGCACCTCGAAGTGAATGTTTCAGTGATAGTGGGTCGTTACAATCACTGTATGATGTAAAAAGCAATACTGTATAAAAGGAAAATATTCCATAAGAAAAAAGAGTATTGGGCAACAAGAAATTGATTCTGGCTGATGCTTCTTTTTTCTTGCTAAGTCATCTTGAGGAAATCACTTAGTTTTTCTGTGCTTCAACTTTAATGTAATAAATATTTTTGAGAGCCAGTTACATATGTTCCTTTGTTCCATGAACAGTCATTATAAATCTGAAACCCTTAGTGCTTTTGCCTTAGGGATACATCCTGCACACTAACTTCCTTATTTCCAGTCAGATTTCCAATAACTCCCTTCATCTGAAACAAAACCAAAACTTGTGGAGAAGGGTCTCTAAGCAGCAAGAAAGGTAGCTGTCATACATCTTATGCACATTACTTGGCAAAAGAATGGGGACCATTTTTATTCCATGGCCTATTGACTTAGAATTGTATTTGAAAATAGGGTTACTCATTTACAAGTTTCAGTATCTATTTTCTTCTGGTGCCATCACTTTTTCCTAGGTAACAGATTAGAATTTGGGGGTGGGGAGTTATTAGGTTGACATTCTGAAAGGTGGCAGCTGACAGGAGAGAAGACCAAAGAATCACTAAATAGAAAATTAGAGCAGTCTCAGGGAATTGGGTAGCCTCTGCAAGCCTCTGAGCAAAGTCATAGATACTCATAATAAGTAATGCATCATGAAAAGCTTTGAATTTTGCTTATTGTATGTATTATGGCAGGAAGTGTAAATACAGTTTAGAAGGATTTCTATCAGGTTGTTTCAAAATGCATTTCAGATTTTGGAGTTTTCATTCATGCCGATTAAAAATCTTATATGAACATGTTTTAGGAAGAATTTGAAAATGAAAGGGCCTTACTGGTTTACTTGATTTAATTGGTAACATCCCTGGCAAGATCTCATTATTGCTTCAGTTCCTCAGAGTATTGAATAAAATGAAAACGTACCATTTTTAGAGACCCTGATTGACACCCAGCGAATTCACAGCAGTGTGGGTGTTCATTCCCCTCCTGATAGTCTGGGGACTTAGATCTTTTATTTGCCCTCTGGAAGTTAGCAGTATAACCTGACCTCAAGGAAGTGATATGGTCGGACATTTTAGGTGGAATGGTTGGAGGAGAAAAATGAGAGCTGACTGCAATCTTTAATTCACTAGTTTAAAAAACAAAACCAATCAGGAATTCCCTGGTGGTCCAGTGGTTAGGACTCAGAGGTTTCACTGCTGGGGCTCAGGTTTACCTCCTGGTTGGGGAACCAAGATATCGTAAGCTGCGTGGCGTGGCCAAAACAAAAAAGAAAACCAAAAGACACTTATTAACGGAATTTACAATCTTACCTCTGTCAGTAACACAGGAACCTGAACTGTTTCTCAGTATTGTCTTGGTAATGAAGCATTCATCTGTCTGTACCTTTTCAGAAAGGGTTATAACTGGAGCCCCTCCATGGGTTTAGGGACCTCTAAAACTGATTAGTGTGCTAAATTTGTGAATGAATTTACTACAACTGATAAGACCCCCCAGAAATGGTTAAAGACTACTGATATATACTCTCCTTTATAACCATTGACATGAGTTTATGAGCAGGGTTACCAGGATTAAGGTAAAGTCTGAGACTAAAAGATGAGGAAAACCATACCAGGAATACCAGAATTGTTATTATCCTTTAATGTATTCTAGGTAGCTTTGGGTACCTTCTTAACTATAGCACAGAAGTAATTCAGGGACCCACCAATGTTCCTAGTTCAGACTGCTCAAATGTAAATAGTTATTTTCAGAAACTTTGGTTTTCCTTTTTAAATCCCTCATTATATTAACTAGCATCTTAAAATGAACAACCCAATGTAAGTCAACAGAGACTAAAATCCTGGACTTTATAATAAGCAACTCTTTAGGTTTCTCAAAGTGAAAAAAAAATCCTATTTTAAGGTTTATAAAAGCAGAGTAACAAGGTTTTGTACGATTCTAGGATTATTTTTATATAGCAGTGGTTCTCAAAGTGTGCTTAGGGGATCCTGGGGAACTTTTGAGACCTTTCTAGCAGAGGCTTAATGAGATCAAACTATATTCATAATAATTCTAAAATGTTATTTGCCATTTTCATGTTCATTTTCTCTCTAGTGTACAGCGACTACATGATGTGTGATATTACAGAAGACTGAATGCAGAAGCCAGATGTTAAGAGATTTGCAAAAGTAGAAAACAATTTTTTTGATTTGGAAAATATAGTTATTTTTCATAAAAGTACTATATTAACATGTAGTAGGTTTATTTTTAATGAATTAATAAATATTTTTTAAAATTTCCCTTTTGGGACTTCCCTGGTGGTCCAGTGGTAAAGAATCCACCTTGCAATGCAGGGGACGTGTGTTCAATCCCTGGTTAGGGAACTAAGATCCCACATGCCGTGGGGCAGCTAAGCCTGCATACCACAACTGCTGAGCTCGCATGCCTCAACTGGAGCCCACGCGCCTCATCTAGAGAAGAGAAAATCCGCATACCACAACTAGAGAGAAGCCCGCACACCGCAACGAAGAGCCCGTGTGCCTCAACAAAGGTCCCACGTGCGGCAACTAAGACCCAACGCAGCCAAAAATAAATAAAAATAATAAATCTTTAAAAATAAATAAAATTTCCCTTTTAATTTATAGTATGATAAATATCAATATTATAACCTACATAAACAAAAAGTATTTGGGATCTTCAATAATTTTTAAGAGAGTAAGGAGATCATGAGACCAACGTTTGAAAATAAAATGTGTTCCTTCCCGGTTATTCATTGTTAGAAAACTGTTAATATATAGCATTTCTATTGACTGGAACAGACTTGGCAACTGTGGTGGGTTGAGTAGTGTTCCCCAAAATTTCATGTCCACATGGAACGTCAGAATGTGATCTTATTTGGAAAAAAGATCTTTGCAGGTGTAATTAGTTAAGGATCTTGAGATGAAGTCATCGTGGATTTAGGGAGAGCCCTAAATCCAATGACTAGCATCCAGAGAAAGGAGACAGATTTGCATACAGAGAGACAGAGGGAATAAGGCCACGTGAAGACCCATTTTAAGAAGGAGGCAGACAAGCCAAGCAACACCTGGGGTCACCAGAAGCCAGAAGAGGCAAGAAAAGAGTCTTATCTAGAGATTTCAGAGGGAGTATGGTCCTACTGATACCTTGATTTTGGACTTCTAGCCTTCAGAATTGAGAGAGAATGTTTCTGTATATTCAGCCACCAAGTTTGTACAGCAGCCTTGGAAACTAATATAGCAACCTTATACTCAGTAGGAGAGAATGATAGGAACTCCCACCTCCTTTTTGCCTTAGGAGGAGTGCTTTCTCTTCAGAATTACCCATCTTCTCTGCCAGGAATCAAATATCCTCTGAGAGGTCTTACTTCAGCTAAGTGCCAGGCATTTACACTCTGAGAAACTAGTTAACCTAGAGAGTGCTAAGCGGTAGAATGTTTTTGCAAATTTAGCGGAAGTATTGCTGACTTCCAGATTGAGTTATTTGGTAAAGTGGAAAAGAAAGAGCTGAAATCAAATATTTAATGTTTAGCGATCTTTAGAGGAAAGTTAAAATAGTGTAATGGATATTAATCATTAAATTACCTTGACTGTTCATTGTCTGTTATATACAGGTCCGAAAATTTATAGTTTTAATTCTGCAAATGATTCTGGTGGTCCTGCAAATCTGGATAAATCTATTTTGAAAGTGAGTATCAAGGTTTTGAGTCATTTCAAGAAATGTTACCTTAAAAAAAAAGATATACTCTTAAATGTAAGCAAGTGATGGGGTGTTTTAAATTTTTGTAAATAGTACAGTAATTCCTCATCTATACTAAATAAAAGTAAATCGTACACATCTGTTGAGAGCCTGTAAAAAATTAAGGAAGAGCTGGATAAGGTCCAAACTTCTAAGTATATCAACTTCCCTTTCTCCATTTATCACCTCTGTGAAGTCCATCATAACTCACCAGGTTATTTTCCTGGTGGTTCCATCAGCACTTCTTACATCTTTCTAAATAATGACTTGCTGGGTTACAGTTTATCATTTTATACATGTTTCCTGTGCTAGACTGAATTCCTGAAGTATGTTTTTGTGCATTGCTCATAGTGAGCATCAGTAAAGGTGTGATCAAAAGAAGGTAGTTTTGAAGGTAGTTGGCTGTATAATCTTAGGTTAAACATATGGAAACAGCAGAAGGTAAAATGGCCAATAGGAAAAAGTAGAAAACAAACTCTGGAAGCCAAAATAATTTGTGTAACCTAATTATTACAATTTATATAAGTTTTTACTTTTACTTGATTTGCCCTCTTTTTAGTGTAGCATCCATTCTTTCAGGCAATGTGCTTGGGCTGGTTTACATTAATGCAAATTTTTGGGTTCCATCCCCAAGGATTCTGATTCAGTATGTTTAGGATAGGGCTTAGGAATCTGTCTTTATGGTGGCAATCTAAGGGTGGTCCAAGGACAGAGTCTTAAGACATACGGCTTCAAGAGGCTTTATAAAAGGATTTTTGCCTTGCCACATGTTGTTGCTTTTTCCGTATCCCATCTTTTCTTAAATATATGGTAGGAATGTGGTCCAGTGAATGGTATTCCAATATATGATAATCACTGTATCTGATTTCAGCTGAAATTCTGGGCTTGGTTGGAAGGGATATAGAAAACTGTGTGATTTGCTTCTAATTATTTAATTATTAAATGTTATTTATCTTCTAATTGATATGACCTTTTTGGTCTCAACAGGTGGTAATTAATAACAAACTAGAGCAAAAAATTATTGGAGTGATAAATGAGCATAAAAAGCAAAATAATGACAAGGGAGTGATTTCTGGAAGACTTACTGCCAAAAAATTACAGGTATTTTGCAAACTTTTTTTAAGTTACTTATTTTTAGTGGAGCATTTTTAAGACAGCTCCACATGTGAGATAAAATGACTTTTCAACTTCCATTGAAATTTCATATAGATTAGTTCCATCTTCAAGAATAAGGAAGGAACTGTGCCAAAAACAAGTACATGCATTAAAATAGTGATATGAAAACTAAATTACATTCCCAAAATTATGTTGGACTTGTGGTGGGCACTTTGCTTACATTTTCTCTGACACACCAATCCTGGAAAGTATTTTGCCCCAATTTTCAAATGAAGGAAATGAGGCTTGGAAAGATTACATATATTATAGCCTGAGGTTTTTAATTACTAAGTAGCAAAGTAAACAGAGTCTGGATTTGAACCCAGTCCTGCCCAGCTGTAAAGATCATGCTTTAGAAAGTACAATAAAAAGCTTTACTTTATGTCTGAACATGTTCATTGAAGCACTGCTGATAATAATAATAATAAAAAAAGTAAACATCTTAAGTCATCACCAATACGAAAATAGATTATGATATGTCTACCCAGTGGAATATTCTTTAACTATTAAAATTGATGAACAGTTTCTAATAATTTGGGAAGATGCTTATGTTATAATGTTAAGTAAAGTTTGTTTTTACAAAATCATAGAAAAATGACTGAAAGGAAGCATACTACATTGCAAACAGTATCTTTAGATAGTGAGAATATGAGCAGTTTCTCCTGGTCCTATTTATCTATAGTTCTCAGATTCTCAATACAGTGAGAGGGACTTCCCTGGCAGTCCAGTGGTTAAGACTTCGCCTTCCAATGCAGGGGGTGCAGGTTCGATCCCTGGTCAGGGAGCTAAGATCCCACATGCCTCAGGGCCAAAAAACCAAAACATTAAACAGAAGTAATATTGTAACAAATTCAATAAAGACATTAAAAATGGTCTGCACATCAAAAAAAAAAACCTCAATACAATGAGCACATTTAACTCTTCTAACTGGAAAAAAAGAGAAAAAAAGATATTTTTGAAGTTACAATTTGTGTCAGAGTTTCTGGTTTAAAATGAATGGGAGAATAGACTTAGTAATGAAAAAAGAGAAAATTGACAGAATGACTTCGTTACATTTCCCTTTCATAGGATTTATACATGGCTTTACAAGCATTTTCATTTAAGACTAAGGACATTGAAGATGCCATGACTAACACACTCTTACATGGAGGTGATCTTCATTCTGCCTTGGATTGGCTCTGTTTAAATCTTTCAGATGGTAAGCAGTATTGTCATAAATATCTTTCAGTTTATAAAACCTTTTGAAGTAATTTCAATGTTTATGATATTGGTATCAAGCTTTGGACTTGTACTGAAAATTTTTTTCACTGTTATAATTATTTATTTTTAGGATGTTCTTACACTTTTCTAGTCTTTTTAGTATATTCTTCTTAAAGGTTGTAGTCTGTGCAAGAAGAAATTATTTTTTTGTGTGCTGCTTTCAGTTGTTGATAGCCATTTTACAATGCACATAATACAGCAGATTCTCAAAGTTTGCCTGTCTGTAACCTGTCAGGCTGTGTATCCTCGTTTTGGTTTAGAAATTAGGGCTGTCTGGCTTTGGATAAATAATATTTAATTAAGCAGAGCGTCAAGGTTGTAATCTTTGGCAAGAACCTGGAATGCATATTGCTTCTATGACTGATTAAGGATACTGTCACATGTTGTGACAGGCAACCAAAGAGAAGGGAGGGTTAAGATTTTCTTATGGAAATTTAGGAGTCTAGCATATTGAGGGTGAAATAAATGGTCAAATAGAGGTGGGCTGCTTATCATCTAGAGAGTGTTCCCACTGGTTTGATAATAAAACGAGGTTCATCATAGGATTTCTATTCCTAGGAGATGAGCAGTAGAATAAAATTAGGTGCTCTTTGTCTAGACAGAGTTTATGTGAGTGTTTAATAAATATTTGTGTGTTTTATGTATCATGTACATGTTTATTTTCATCCCAATTTCTCTTAAGATGCACTTCCTGAAGGATTCAGTCAGGAATTTGAAGAGCAGCAACCTCTAAGTAGGCCAAAATTCCAGTCTCCTCAAATACAAGCCACTATTTCACCTCCACTGAAATCTAAAACCAAAAAACAGGAAGAAGATCCTATGATAAAGGTAATTTAAGAATTAAACATTTAAAGTTGTATAAAATCAGAATGAAGCACATGTAATAGTTCATAAGGGTATAAATATTAGGTTACAATAATGTTTTTACTTATTGAAAATGTCTAATGGGTTTGCCAAACTCTTCTATCACTGTCGGTTTCAGTTATCTATTGCTACATAACAAACCACCTGAAAATGTAGTGACTTAAACCAAGAATTTCTTATGATTTTGCAGTCTGAACTGGGCTCAGCCAGGCAGTTCTTCTGCTCCATGAGGTATCTCCTCAGACTGGAACATCCAAAATGGTTTCTTTACTCACATGACTAGGTGCCTCGGCTGGGAGCTAGCAAGTCATCTCTCTCTCCACATGACTAGCTTAGGTTTCCTCTTATATGGTGATATTAGGGTGGTCAGACTTCTTACTTGACATATGGCTTCCAAGAGCAAGTATCTTGAGATAGTAAGCCCCAGTGTACAAATTTATATCAAGCCTCTGCTTGTATCACTCTTGCTAATGTCCCATTGGTTGAAGCAAGTCATGTGGCCAATTCAAAATCTGTATGGAAGGGGATTACAGAAAGGCATTAGTACTGGAAGGTGTACTTCATTACACTTCATTACGCATTACACCTAAGTACTCTGCATATCATAAAACATCTATGAACATGGGTGAACCTAGAGAACATTATGCTAAGTTAAATAAGCCAATCACAGAAAGACAAATACTACATTATGTCACTTATATGAGGTACCTAATACAGTCATATTCATAGAAACAGAGAATAGAATGGTAGTTACCAGGGGCTAAAGGGAGGAGGGGCAAATGGGGAAATGTTGCTTAATGGTTATAAAATTTCAGTTATGCAAGATAGGTAAGTTCTATACAGCTGCTATGCAACAATATGCCTATAGTTAACAGTACAGTACTGTACACACACACAAAAGAACACACAAAAATTTTTGGAGGTGATGGATATGTTTAGTACCTTGATCGTGGTGATGATATCATAGGTGTATGCATATATCCAAACTCATCAAAATGGTGAGTCTGTGTATATATATATGTGTGTATATATATATATATACACACATATATATATATACAGTAAATAATTAACATTTTAATAATATGTACATTAAATATGTGCAATTTTTAATTATCAGTTATACCTCAATAAAGCTTAAAAATAAACAGGGCAAAAATCTGTGGAAACATCATCCCCACAAAACCACTGTTTTTAAGGACAACACTAGTTTTTAATAGTTCTTTCATTTTTTTGCCTCTTTATGTAAATGTATTCTTCGGATCATGTAAGTTTAGACTTATTAATGTTGAGTTCCATTCATTTGTCCTTCACTGAACAGTAGAGAATGTGATTTTTGAGGCTTATGTGTCTACTGTTTCTGAGTGTAAAGAAATTATAAAAGCAGTGACACTTGATGATAGTTTTGACACCTTTTTCTAATTTTGATTTTTCAGATATTTGTTTTTTCTTTCTAGCCTAAAAAGGAAGAAAAAAATTTGGAAGTAAATATGAAAGAATGGATTTTGCGATATGCTGAACAACAAAATGAAGAAGAAAAGAGTGAGACTTCTAAAAGTTTAGAAGAGGAAAAATTTGACCCTGTGAGTAGAAATTTATATTGGGCTTCTAGCTGGATATACCTGGCAAAATATTTAACTTTTATAAGACTTAGTTTCCTCATTTTTAAATTGAGAAAACAGTTACCTCTAGGGGTTTATGTGAGGATTAAATAAAATAACAGGGAAAAAATGACACAAAATAACTGCTCAATATATGTTAATTACATTCCTCCCATGTTTAAAGAGATAATCACCAAGTATTTTTAAATGATTGTTCTGTGTAAGGAGTATGCTAAATTATTTGGTTAATTTTAAAAAGCACCTTCCTTTATAGAGGAAACCCATTGCCTGGAAAGAGAAAACCTACATATCATAAGATAAACTAAAAATATTAGGTTAAGTGAGGGCTTCCCTGGTGGCGCAGTGGTTGAGAGTCCGCCTGCCAATGCAGGGGACACGGGTTTGTACCCAGGTCCGGGAAGATCCCACATGCCGTGAAGCGGCTGGGCCCGTGAGCCATGGCCGCTGAGCCATGGCCGCTGAGCCTGCGCGTCCGGAGCCTGTGCGTCTGGAGCCTGTGCTCCGCAAAGGAGAGGCCACAACAGTGAGAGGCCCGCCTACTGCAAAAAACAAAAACAAAATATTAGGTTAAGTGAAAAAAGCAAGTTGTAGGAAGAAAATAGCACAATACATATTTCTGATAAAAGACTTCTGTCTAGAATTTATAAAGAAGTTTTAAAAGGACAACAGACACTTTACAGAAGTAGATATATGGATGGCCAATAAACATGTAAAAATAAGTTCAGCATTGCTAGTCATGGGAAAAATGAAAATGAAAACTGCAGTGACATACCACTATGTATATATCAATCAAAATGGCTAAAATTAAAAAGATCAGTAATACCAAGTGTTGGGAGGATGTGAAGCCACTGAATACTCATACCCTGATTGTAAGAGTATAAAATGAAATGGTACAACCACTTTGCAAAACTGCTTGGCACTTTCTTATGAAGTTAGACATACACTTACCATATGACCTAACAATTTCATTCCTACGTTTTTAATCAAGAAAAATGAAAATGCCAACAAAAAAAGACTTGTAAGCAAATGTTCGTAGCAACTTTACTAATAACAGCCAAACACTGCAAGCAACTCTCAAAAACATTATATAAGAATGAAAAAAGCCAGGCAAAAATGAGTACATGCTGAACAATTTCATTATATTAAATTCTAGAAAAGTCATCTCTGCAAAATCTGTCTCTAATGAGAGGAAGCAGGTCAGTGGTTGCCTGACTACAGGGATGGAGGAAAGAGATTGACTGTTAGGCATGATGAGGAAACTTTTGGGGATGATGGCAATGTTTTATGTCTTGATTATGATGATGGTTACGTGGATGTATACATGTGTCAAACACACTCACTTATACACTTAAAATGACATTTTATTAGAAGTGAACCATACTTTTATAAAGTTGATTTAGAAAGACAAAAAGGAAGTTGCAGAACAGCATGTGTAGTATAATGAACTCATTTGAGTAAAACAATATACACATACACATATATTTGCATTCTTATGTATGCAAAGGAAACATCGGGAGAGATACACAAGAAGCTATTACTAGTGATTAGGACTGGGGTTGGTAGGGTGGGAGGGAGACTTCTTTTTTATACTCCTCTGTATCCTCATAAGTTTTTTTTAACCACGTGCCTGTATTAAAGTAATATAAACAAAAATAACTTAGGACAGTACACATGTTACTTTGAGGTTCAGAGAAAGAGGTCTCTTCTGATAGGAACATTAGGTCAATACTTCAAAGAAAAAAGTGGGACTTGAAGGATGCATGAAGTGTGCATAGGCAACAAAGAATGGGAAAATGACCCATATGGGTGAAATAATGTGAATAAGGGTACAGCAGTGGAATTGTGCAAGGGGCCTTTGAGTATTAAACAATAAACAGGATAAAATGTGTAGGTGAGTACTGGCCAATAGGAGTAAACAGGTGAGTTAAACTGAGACTACAAGATTTGGATGCCCAGAAAATGAATTTGACAGCTTTTCCTACTGATTGTGAAGAGTTGCCAGAAGTATGGGGGCAGGTGATCAACAAGAAGAATTTGACATTTTAGGGCAAATTTAGTAGTGTTTAAGGTGATTTGCAAAGGGTAGGGAGGCCATTTTGGCAGCTCTTGCACTTGCTCAGGTGTGAAATAATAAGGTGCCAAATTGTAATTTGGAAGAGAAACATTTAAAGCAAGAATCAGTAGAAATTGATGATGTACTGAATATAAAAGTTAAGAAGCCAAAGTCAGCAAGAGATTCGTAGGTGGAGGGATGGTGGTATCAGTGCCATAGATAGGAAAGATTGAAAGAACGAGTGTGATTTAGGTGAAATTGAGGCGATAGCCAACCCTTCTGTTACACTGTATTGATGTTTGCTTCTACACAAAATGGTCTCAGAATTCAGGTGGTTGTGCTTCCTCAGTTGTCTCTTTTCCCTTTGTCTCAGCGGTTGTCTTTCATAGCAGCACTGCACATGCCGTCTCCACCCAGAGCTTTAATGCTTCTCATCTGCTATCAACCTAAAGAAAAAAACAGTAATTTGAGTTTAGCTTTAACTTTGTCTAGTTTTTGCTCAGCAGAGTTAAGTCCTTAAGTTTTTTGTTTGTTTGTTTGTTTTATTTTTATTTTATTAGTCCTTAAGTTTTATAGCACCCATCTTCCCCAGAGGCCTTTTTTTTTTTGTTTAATGTCCCTGGCTATCTTTCATAAGATAAAGATTATGGGAAGGTAACTTTCAGAAATGAGTATTATCCTATTATTGCATATGTAATCCTTTAAATACATGTATTTATAAAACGTATAAAAATTTAATTTTTCTTTTAACAGAAATGAGCTCATACTTACGTTTTATTCTGTAGTTCGCTTTATTTTATTTAACGTGTCAAGGAAGTTTCTCCATGTGGATCACCCTCATTCTTTTGCTACCTCACTTTTTTTCCCAGTGGCTGACTAGTTTTCTCTGTAGAGATGTACCACACTTGATTTCCAGTTTTCCTTTTCAATCAGTACTGCAGTAAACATCTATGTACCTGCAAATCTGCACATTTGTATCATTTCTCTATGAAAAATTTCTAAAAGATTTGTTGGATCAAAGAATAAGATCAAAAGATCACAGGGTTTGATATAATACATTGACAATAGATAAACTAATCTTGCTCTTCTTTTTATTTCTTTATCATCATCTTATTTGGAACAACAGAATGAAAGGTACTTGCACCTTGCAGCAAAACTTCTGGATGCAAAGGAGCAAGCAGCTACCTTTAAATTAGAAAAAAACAAGCAAGGCCAAAAAGAGGCTCAAGAAAAAATAAGGAAATTTCAAAGAGGTAAACACTTTAAAATTCTCAGACGTATAAATGTCTCTTCTTTATTGGCCTTCCTAGGATGGAGGTTGCCTCTTTTTAATATGTCTGCTCTTTCCTAACAGTTTATAATTGGGATTGGCAAACTTTTTGCAACAAGCCAAATAGTAAATATTTTAGGTTTTGCAATTTGTTATAATTACTTAACTGCTGTCACAGCATAAAAGCAGCCATAAACAATACATAAACAAATGGTTATGTTCTCATAAAACTTTAAGGATGCTGAAATTTCATATATAATTTTCACATGTCACCAAATATATCTTTTTGTCTTTTTCAGCCAGTTAAAACAGGTAAAAATCATTCTTAGCCCACAGGCCATATGGAAATAGGCAGCAGGGCTGGATTTGGCCTGCAGACCATAGTTTGTTAACCTCAGATGTATACCATAAAATACCATCTCCATTCAAGAACAAGAAGTGGATATAATTCCATGTGTATTTATTTCTAGTGAAGATGTTTTTCCTGGCCTTCTACATCTGTTAAGTAATTGTTCTGAAAATGTTAGTATATGATGTGAAAATAAATTGCCTCTGACTTCTAGCACAAATTCCTAGAAGGAAATGTTGAATAATTGACTACAAGGAAAAAGAAGGAATGTTGTTTTTTTAAACCAATTTTTGCAAAGTAAAAAGGCATGAAAAACAAATATAATAAAACAAAAATAAGCATCATGGTTTTTTTGGTAGAAATGGAAACCTTAGAAGACCATCCAGTATTCAATCCAGCCATAAAGATTTCACATCAACAGAATGAAAGGAAGAAGCCTCCTGTAGCCACAGAAGGGGAAAGTGCTTTGAACTTTAATTTATTTGAAAAATCTACAGCTGCTACTGAAGAAGAGAAAGGTAAAATGAAGGGAAAGTGTTCCAGGGTATAATTTGTAAATAGAAAAATGTCAAGGACTATATAATTGAGAAATTGTTACTTTGTATTCCAGCAAACTACATAAGATGGCAGTAAAGTTATGCTTCCACATACTGTCTTGGAAAAATAATAATTATGATAACTTGTATAGCATTTTGTAATTACAAACATCTTGCTTCGGCCTCATCTCTCTTCAGTCCCTCCTCCAAACTCCTGCCAGAATTATCTTTCCATAACACAGATCAAAATGTGAGTTCCCTGTTAAAAATTTTAATCACTTAGCAAGTTCAAACCCTGTATCATGGCACTGAAGATGCTTTCCACCTTATTCTCCCAGCTATGTACTACAGCTACATCATTCTTTAAAACATATACTGTTTCATGGCTCCATGACTTTGCTCATCCTGTTTTCCCCTTCTTGGCCAACCTTTCCCTTGCTTAGAGGCTTGAATCAAACAGCACCTCTTCTTTAAACCTTCCCTGATTCCTGCTGTGCCACCAGAGTTGTGTAAGTGTGCTCTTCTTTGTGCTCATAGGTAAATTATTGATATAGCTAGTATATTTATCAGTCTGTAATATAGTCAGTTGAGTCCCACACTAAATTGTCAGTTCTTTTAATTGTACATTCTTTCTACAAATATTTATTGAATTTTTATTGTTCATAATATCAGGTGCTACATGTACAGTTATTAGCAAAATAACTTGATCTTTGCTCTCTTCAAGTATACAGTCTAGCAGGGAATGTAAGCTTTAAACAGACATAGATACACAATTACAAACTGTGATGTGTGCTGTTGAAGAAAGAAAACTGGCTTCCAATAATAGAGCTAATAAGGGGGCCTAATTTGCATTGGGGAAACCTTGCTAAGGTCTTGCTCTGAGATCTGACAGATGATTAGGTATTAGCCTGGTAATGAGTTGGTGGAAAGAACTTCTAAGGAAAGAGACAGTACATTGGAAGTCTAAGGTGGAAAAGAGCTTAGAGCATCACTATTCAACAGAACACACTATGATGGGAATGTTCTGTATCTGCACTATCCAATGTGGTAGCTACTAGCCAAATATGAGTACAGTTGACCCTTGAACAACGTAGAGGTTACGGCCGCTGACCCCTGTGCAGTCAAAAATCTGCATATAACTTTTGACTTAAACATAATACTATGTTTAAGTCAAACATAAATACTAATAGCCTACTAATGACTGGAAGCCTTAGTGATAACAGTTGATTAACATATTTTGCATGTTATATGTATTATATACTATATTATTACAATAAAGTAAGCTAGAGAAAGAAAAACATTAAGGAAATCATAACAAAGAGAAAATACATTTACAGTACTGTACTGTATAGATTCTGTGAGTTTATATTATCTATGTACAAGATGAATCGTCTGTCAGTACCTATATCAACATTGTCTTATATGATTCAAAACACTGTAGCTGTTATATGTGTTACTAACATGAGACATCAAAAATGAAAAGATAATGTGCAGAAGTTCTTAGTTGTTTATAGGTATAATGATTCATGCATTAATAACGAAGAAGCAGCAATATGATTGCTTTAATGGTACCCTAGTGTAATCAATACAACTGCCTTACTTCACTGTTAGGTTAGCCTTATACACTAATGAAAGAATCATAAAATTTTTATGGCATACAGTATTACAGTAGTATTCATAATATATTATTGGAAACACTGTTAACATTTTTTAAAAAACCACTTACCTATGATGATAGGCTGATATGCAGTTTCTCCAATTATGAGAGAGAGGCATTCTATAAGGTAAGGTAATTCTTTGAAAGCAAAGTTATAAAACAAAGAAAATAACACATTATTAATTTTATATTAATTATCACCTTATGCCTGTGTAAGGATAGGCTATCCACTTCAATATAAGTCTTACACGTGATGTTCTTCATGTGTGTTTTTGTATATTTATTGAAAAAAATCTGCATATAAGTGGACCTGTACAGTTCAAACCTGTGTTGTTCAAGGGTCAACTATATCGAGCACTTGAAATGTGACTAGTATAACTGAGAAACTGAAATTTTAATTTTAATTAATTTAAATTTAGCCACATGTGGCTGGTGGCTACTGTATTGAGCCAGGCAGGTTTAGAGCATTTAAGGAATTGACTCATGACCAGTATGGCTACAGCATAGCGAGCATGATGGAAGACTGACAACAAATAGGCAGGGGTGGGCCACAGAGGGCTTTTAGGTACTAGTGAAGAATTTGGACTTTATCTTATATGCAACATGAAGCCATTGACAGTGGTGGTAGTGACAGCTGTTAAGCAGAGAAATGACATCTGATTTATATCTTTTCAAAAGATAGTCTACCAAACATTGTAATTCAGAGTATTCTAAACAATTCATTGCATGGATTGTGTCATAGATATTTTACAAGAACACATAACTTAAGATACTTTTTTAAAAAGATCCAGATTTTCACTGATTCTGTCCATCAAGAGGATTTCCTTACATCACTTAAAGAAGAGCAAGCCTTTCTGTCTGTCTTTTTTTTTTTTTTGTCTGTCTTTTTTTAAACCTATTCTCTTCTAAAAGTCTGTTCCCAAAAGTGAGAGAACATTAATCTCTCAAAAGAGACTGTATATTACTACATAACCATTTTTAAAGAACCAATCTTTATCATTTTAGAGAAAAAGAAAGAACCTCATGATGTAAGAAATTTTGACTATACTGCTCGAAGCTGGACTGGAAAATCTCCCAAACAATTTCTGATCGATTGGGTCAGGAAGAATCTTCCCAAGAGTCCAAATCCTTCCTTTGAAAAAGTTGCAGTAGGTAGATACTGGAAATGTAGGTATGTTTTTTGTTAACTGAATGAACTTATAGAAAAATCTAAGATGAAAATCTTTTTTTTTCTGATGAGTTAAGTAGATATTTAGGAAGCTAATTCCACATCTCAGATTGATAGTGCTTATAAGTCATTATGTAGTATGATGTCTTCCATGGGAATATTTAATTTAAATAATTAAACTACAGTTCAATGTTAATGGAATTCTGACCTTTTCTACTTCATCAATTTTATTTTAAAATATTTTTGGTTTCTTTGTAGGGTAAGGGTAATCAAGTCTGAAGATGATGTACTGGTAGTATGCCCTACAATCTTAACAGAGGATGGCATGCAAGCTCAGCACCTGGGAGCTACTTTAGCTCTTTATCGTTTAGTGAAAGGGCAGGTGAGACTTGTTAGACCTAAGTGTTTCAAAAATCATTTCTGGGAGCTTCCCTCCTGGCGCAGTGGTTGAGAGTCTGCCTGCCGATGCAGGGGACACAGGTTCGTGCCCCGGTCCGGGAAGATCCCACAGGCTGTGGAGCGGCTGGGCCCGTGAGCCATGGCCACTGAGCCTGCGCGTCCAGAGCCTGTGCTCCGCAACGGGAGAGGCCACAGCAGTGAGAATCCCGCATACCGCAAAAAAAAAAAAAAAAAAAAAAATCATTTCTGGAGTAATGGGTATATTTTGTCAACATAAAACTGTATCTGCATGTGGAAGTTAGTTTTTAATTATGGCCCTTTGTGCCAATTTTCTCTTACTGAATGCTTCTGATTAATCCTTGTTTCTGCTTATTTATAATTTTGACTTCCTCTCACTCCTAAACATAGTTCAATCTTTCTCTCCTTAGACCAGAGGCTCTGAACCATTTGGTCCAGCTTTGTAAGCTATACTAATTTACAGATTAAAAAACAGTTGTGCTAGAATGGTTGAATTAAGGAGAGTTTTTAAACATTTGTTTTCCTTTAATGTTATATTGTCTCTCAACTTTAAAAAATTAGACACTGGTTCCAGTTTTCACTTTTAGGTTACGTTGACTATAAGCTTCCAGTTTAAGGAAAGATGAAAATAAAGTATTACTGAAGAGAGCACTTTTAAGAGAACACAATATTCTTTTTTTTGGTTGGGGGGTATTGTCAACATCTCCTTTTTATAATAAAAATATAATATATATTTTATATATATATAAATATATATAATATATATTTTATATTTATATAATATATATTTTATAATATATTTTTCTTCATGGGGAATTAGAACTACTGAAAATTTAGGCACTGATTAAGTGGAACTCCAACAATAGTTCTTTTCCATTTTGTGTCAGTAAAAGTGCTTACTGTCTTTATTTCCCTCATTTTGCAGAATAAGGTATCATAAGCTAAGCTTAATTGATGGAAGTCACTATCAGTGTTACAGAAATAATTGCAGGCTCTTTTATAACACAGAATTAAGATAACAGTTTCATCCAGTGGAGTTCATTTAAAATACTTTGACCTGTAATATACAACTGCTGGAATCTCAGAGGGAACTTTGTTTTAAAGATGCATTATGGATCATCTGTATATTTAAATAGCACCACTATATGAATAAATAATAAACATGTATTTAATAGTTTATTGTGTTCCAGGAATAAGCACGTTACATGATTAACTTAGTTTACCTCAGAGTATGCCTGTAAGGGAGGTACTATTATTAGCCCCATTTTACAAATTTAGAAACTAAGACACCAAGAAGTTAAGTTACTTGCCCAAGGTCACACAGCTAATAAGTCTAGAAGCCTGAATATATGCTATTTATAAATTTGCATCATATACATGTTTATCTTATATTAAAGTAGTAACACTAGTTTAAGAGACATTTTAAGAAGAAGGCAGCTATCCTTTTAAGTTCTAACCTATTGAATTTTGGTGTCCAGTAGTTAGTGAAAACGACATAACTACTGTGTTTTCCCTTTATAGTCAGTTCATCAGTTACTTCCGCCCACTTACCGAGATGTCTGGCTGGAGTGGAGTGATGCAGAAAAGAGAAAGGAACAGTTAAATAAAATGGAGACCAATAAACCACGTGACCTTTTCATTGCCAAACTTCTGAATAAACTGAAGCAGCAGCAGCAACAGCAACAACAGCAATCTGAGAATACGAGAGAAACCTCTGAAGATCCTGAGGAATCTTGGGAAAATTTAGTTTCTGATGAGGATTTTTCTGCACTGTCCTTGGAATCAGAAAAGGCAGAAGATTTGGAGCCAGTTAGAAACCTCTTTAGAAAGTTGCAAAGCACACCTAAGTACCAGAGACTGCTAAAGGAACGGCAACAGTTACCTGTGTTCAAACACAGGAACTCAATTGTCGAAACTCTTAGAAGGCACCGGGCTGTGGTGGTGGCAGGTGAAACAGGGAGCGGCAAGAGTACTCAAGTGCCACATTTCCTGTTGGAGGACCTGCTTCTGAACGAATGGCAAACAAGTAGATGCAGCATTGTCTGCACCCAGCCCCGGCGGGTCTCAGCAGTGAGCTTAGCCACAAGAGTGTGTGAGGAACTGGGCTGTGAAAATGGACCTGGAGGAAAGGTGAGACACTGTTCAACCTCACCTCAGAGAGTGCTGACCTCACTCAACCTGTGCCCTTGGGACCCAAATGGAAGCCTGTGCCGTATGACCAATGCTGTTTGTTCAGTAGCGTATCTCAGGTGTTTCTCATGTTTTCTTGGATAGATGTGATATTATGCCACTCTCCTTTATATGAAAAGGACTGTCAGTAATTATCATTAAAATTCTCACATAAAAGGAAAAATATATGCACTTTAATAATTGAGTATTCAAATATATTACATACTAAGTTGATCATTCAAAGAATATAAACACAAGTATAACTGTTAATATCAGATAGCTCAAGTATTTGGAAATCTTTTCCGTGGGATGTATTCCTGAATGATTTTCATTAGTTCAGTGAACAGAAGGAAAAAACAATATAAAAGAAAATGCCAGACTATTTTCAAATCCCGTATATAAAAGAAATAATAGAAAAAGTACTTAAATACCTACTGTCACACACTTTGCGATAAAAGTATACACAAAACTGGCCAGACCTTAACCGGAGTGACTGCAAAGTATAGGAATTAGTAAAATTGCTTTAGAACCAAATGTAATGAATTCCCAGTTCATATAACTCAGTTTAATTATACTTTGAATTGTTCTTTATAAATATGATACTTAACATCTTTGTCTCTATCTTTAAGTTAGGTATCCCTTCATTAAAAAACATTTTATTTGGCAATTTTTCTTGGTTTCTCTCACGAAATGAAAGAGGAAAAAGGACATAATTTCTGTCTTATAAGGAATTTACATTAAGGGGATGACAGACATGTTTACAAGTATAACAAAGGAATGACTGAAGGAGAAAGAAAATATGATGGGAATAGAAGTGACTTCAGGATTCCCATCAGGCACCACTGTTTGTTTTTGTTTTTGTTTTCTTGCGGTACGCGGGCCTCTCACTGTTGTGGCCTCTCCCACTGCAGAGCACAGGCTCCGGACGCGCAGGCTCAGCGGCCATGGCTCACGGGCCCAGCCACTCCGCGGCATGTGGGAGCTTCCCGGACCGGGGCACGAAGCCGTGTCCCCTGAATCGGCAGGCGGACTCTCAACCACTGCGCCACCAGGGAAGCCCCCCACCACTGGTTTTTAATCGTTGCAGCTTTTATGAGATCTTGATAGAAAAGTGGACCAAATTGTAGGAGCGTCTCTAAAATTCTCTTCCTTGGTACCTCAATATTTTGCTCCAAGATAATTTAATAAGAAATTGATTAAATCTATTAATATTTTTGTAATAATGTTAATGGTACTCAAAGCAGGTGAACAGATTTTTGTTTCAAAACTGATAAAAGGTTTTTCTTGTTTAAAATTGCCGAAACTGGGGGCTTCCCTGGTGGCGCAGTGGTTGAGAGTCCGCCTGCCGATGCAGGGGACACGGCTTTGTGCCCCGGTCCGGGAAGATCCCACATGCCGCGGAGCGGCTGGGCCCGTGAGCTGTGGCTGCTGAGCCTGGGCGTCCGGAGCTCGTGCTCTGCAACGGAAGAGGCCACACAGTGAGAGGCCTGCGTACCGCAAAAAAAAAAAAAAATTAAAATTGCAGAAACTAATTTTATAGTTTTATATAATTGAAGACCATGGGAAAGTAATAAATTGCACTAAACAAATTTACTTAGACTGCTCCATATAGTAGCAGGATCAGCACCTGTACTTTTTAAAGCTTGTTTCCTAGATCATTTGTGAGACTCTAATCTTGGCCTTGTGTTTTCCCTTCAGAATTCTTTGTGTGGATATCAGATCCGGATGGAGTCTCGAGTGAGTGAATCTACCAGGTTACTCTACTGTACAACAGGGGTTTTGCTAAGAAAACTTCAAGAAGATGGTCTCCTAACTAATGTGTCTCACGTTATTGTAGATGAGGTGAGTTGATTCTGTAGTCATGTTCAGAAAAAAATTCTAAACATTTTTGAATTAAAAAGATGTTACTTCTAAAACTAACATTTTCTTCATGCTTAAATGCCAGACACTTTACATATAATAATTATTTAATTTCCTCTACATATAATAATTTCCTCTAACATGTGTCTCCTGTAAATTGATTTATTTAACAAATGCTGTATAACATTTGCTGTATGCAAGGTGCTATTTTAAGGACTTCATATATACAACTTCATTTAATCTTTCCAGCAATCCAGTGGAGTAGATATTATCCCTGTTTTACAGTTGAGGAAACTGAGGCACACAGAGATTAAATAGCTTGCTCAAATTCACACAGCCAATAAGCTCTACAACTGGGTGTTCAAACCCAGGCAGTACATCTGCAGCCATCTCTTAGCAGTCTGCTGCCTCTCAACTACATTTGTTAAAGGATTTTCTCGGATTCTTATAAAAAACAAGGAATCCTCATCAGTATGTCATTTTCCCTATAGATATACCCCTACTTGAATCAAATTTGAATGCACACTAAAATTGAATTATGCCAAAAGTTTCACATTAGAATTATTTTAAATGGTATACTAGCCTAGTACATGTTAAACTGACTTGCTTTGTACATAATTTTTTGAAAAAAGTAAGATATACAGCATTTCTTTTATTCAAAAATGGAAATTTTTTTCAGTTTTCCCAGATGTAAAGTTTCTATGAATGTCTGTTAATTCACCAAGTTCAGAAGGCATTAGTGAAAGTTCAGTCATTCTTTGATTTTTAATTAATAGACTATACATAGATTATTGGGTTATTTTCCTCATTTTGGTTAGTAAGTATTAGAAGTATAGAGAGATACAAAAATGAAAATAAAAATTATCTGTAGTCTCATCCAGAAAAAAAATTAATATTGACATTTGTGCATTTATATATGTGTATGTTTAGCATGTGCGATATTTATTTTATAATTCTTTCACATCATTAGTCTACAAAAACACTATTTTTTAATAGCTTTATAGAAGTATATAATTTGGATGTCCCATAATTTATTTAACCATTTTCCTGTTGTTGGACAAGTTTAGGGTAAGATGTTTTTAAATACAATAATTTTGGTTATAGATGAGTGATGGGAATTCATTTTTATCTAAGGGGTCTTTAATCTTCAGTGGGGGAAGGAGTTGTACTGTTATCACTAAGATGTCAAAAAGAAAGAGGATGTATGGCTGCTTGATTGAGCAGGCCCATTGGTAACTTGCTCCTGGCAGTGTTGGGTGGGGAATGGGGTGTCACAGTTGCAGCTGTGCATGGCTAAGACCTAGATTTTATCAGTATCCTCAAGAATCAACTTAAGTCAAAATGCTAATTTATCCATTTATAATGAGAAATTTTTACTGCTAGGTAAGATGAAATACTTGTATCAGCCAGTCAGTAAGTTTTCTTGGAGCCCCAAATTATTAGAAAATTGATTAATAAATATATATCAGAATGAATCCTAATTTAAAAGTTAGACCAACTTCAGGGAGCTGTTCTTTGATGTTTTAGTATTAGCAGTCTGTAGGCGTGATTTACTGAATTGTGCTTCAGTGTGATAATGTCAACCTCTTGTTGAAAAGTACAGTAAGAGTAAGAAAAAACCCAGTGAAATTCATCATCATGTTAAATATAATGATGTAAGAGATGCTGGCATAGAGTGCATTACATTATTCAGGACCTTCTTTATGAAGATGCTCAGGATAATACTTCTGGCTTTCTTATTAGGAATAGTTGTGCGATTTGTTTTAGTTTATGGTCAGTGTGTGAGTTAAGTAGCTTTTCCTCTGGCTGCTGGTATGTTTACAGCCAAACTTTTTGCCCACCTCTTCCAAGTGTACTTAATAAAGCATACATTTTTATTAGCTCTATTTTATGTTTTATCCTCATTTTTATTAGCTCTGTTTTATGTTTTATCCTCATTTTTAATTTTCTTTTTTAAAAATGTCAGTATCTATATAAATTACCATCTATTTGAGGAGGTTCTCCAGATCTGTTTCTGTTCAGGAAATCTTTCTCTCTTGAGCTTCAGATTTAAATATCCTCGTCAAACTACCTAAGTAAAAACATCCAAGATTATTCCTTCTTCTTTCTCCCATATCCCCTAAATCCAATCACCTAGACTTTGTTGATTTTACTTTTCTCACATTCATTTACCTCTCCATATTCACTGGTATTGCCCTCATATAGGCTACCATTATCTCTTTTAATTAGTACAAAAGCCTCTAATTAAACTTCCTACTTTCTGTTTTGCTCTCTTCTACTACATCCTTCAATTATAGCTGGATTTATCTTTTGAAAACAAAATTCAGACCACATGATCCCCCTGCTTTGAAATATCTTACTCACTACCCTGACTCATTAGGATAAAGTCTCAACTCCTTAACACGGTTTACAAGACCTCATATGGGCAGATTACTGAGTACCTTGCCAGCTCTATCTCTTGCCCGTTCCTCATCCCATGCTCAAGGCGTCATTTTTGTTTCTTCATTTCCTGAAATGTATAATTCTCCCCTTGTCCACCATGATTTTGCACAAGTTGTGTCCCATGACTACTTTTTCTCCCTTTATCATACTGTTCCTTTCTCCTCCTCTAAAACTCATTTCAGTTCTCAGCACAGATGGCAGATCTCTCTTAGTAGCCTTCCTGACCACCTGAGTTGCTGTACAGCAGAAATTAACACAACATTATAAATCAACTATACTCCAATAAAAAAAATAATTAAATATAAAACAAACAAAAAAAGAATATTAGACCCCTACCCCCCCCCAAAAAAAATTAACTACGCTTCATATGTAATTTCAAACCATCCTCTACAGTATCCTCTAACAAGGCTGTAAACTCTGAAATGAAAAGACTACCTTGGTCGTTTTTTAATCCCCAGTATCTAGCACAATGCTTAGTACTGTTTGTAGTGAACATTTGACCATTGTTGCCTCCCTTCCGAGCAAATGAATGATCAAAACCGTTTTAATTTTTGTTATCTTGATGTATTCTATCTTTTGTATGCTGCCTTAATCTCATAAAATAAAATGGAGTAGAAATAACCCCAGTACAGGAAGTTGAAATATAGACTGGTATATCCAGCAGATATTGAGTTCTGACAATGTCCCATGTTTTTTTATGCTCTATAGCAGGTTTACAATGCTCGTCCCTAAAATGCATCTGTTGGAAGGGCATAAGAGCCTTTTTCTCAGACAGTTGATAGAGAACCTGTCAGATTCCTACTAATCAAATTCCCCTTTTTCTACATAGTGGATAAACTATCTGTCTTGTTGCAGTTTTGTGTCTGTTCAGTTGTATATTAGTAGCAGCGCTTTAAGAGTTACACTGGCTTCTAAGTGAAATTGGGAGATACCCTAATCTTATCAGCTGAACACTTACAAACCATCTCCTAAGGTAGAGTCCTACTATCATAGCTAATCTTGTTCATTATATGCCGATTTTTACCGACTTCAATTTTAGAGGGTGACTTTATTTTCAATTCTGAAGATCTGCCATATTTGAAACATACAGCTTCTCTTTCTGCATGTACTGACTATATGTAAATATTGATTAACTTTTAGTAGATTTGAATGTCTGATTGTTTTAGCCTATTACTTGACCTTATGATTTTTTTGTTCCCCTTATGCTAGGTTCATGAAAGAAGTGTCCAGTCAGACTTCCTACTAATTATCTTGAAGGAAATTTTACAGAAACGCTCTGATCTACATTTGATTCTAATGAGTGCCACTGTAGACAGTGAAAAGTTTTCTAGCTATTTCATACACTGCCCTATTCTGAGAATTTCAGGAAGAAATTATCCTGTTGAGGTAAGTTTTCTTTATAATGCATATGTAAACAGAAACTACATTCCCACCAGTGAGTGTCACCATAAAACAGGCCCTTAAGTCTGAGCCTAGAACGATTCCTAGGGTATTGCAAGTCAAGAGAGGACCTGGAGGGCTTCCCTGGTGGCACAGTGGTTAAGAATCTGCCTGCCAATGCAGGGGACACGGGTTTGTCCCTGGCCCGGGGAAGATCCCACGTGCCGCAGAGCGACTAAACCCGTGCGCCACAACTACTGAGCCTGTGCTCTAGAGCCTGTGAGCCACGACTACTGAGCCCATGTGCCTCAACAACTGAAGCCTGCGCGCCTAGAGCCCGTGCTCTGCAACAAGAGAAGCCATGAAAATGAGAAGCCTGCGCACCGCAACGAAGAGTAGCCCCTGCTCACCGCAACTAGAGAAAGCCCGCGCACAGCAACGAAGACCCAACACAGCCAAAAAAAATAATAATAAAAAGTTAATTAATTTTAAAAAAGAGAGATAGGGAGGACCTGGAGATGGCCTTGGGAATCAGATGGCTGGTGCTGCCTTGACTGAGGGTGAGTGGGCTGGAAGGAGGATTCTGCTGACGAACGACATACCACAGAGGTACACAGTGTAAAACACACTTCCATAGCAAAGGCATTACATCCAGATTGGGGGTAGCTGCCTAGCAATAAGGAACTCCTTTTTCACCCATCTCTCAAATTTAGGCTTGTCTTTGAAGCTTCCTTCTATTCTTAATGTTTGCCCTTTTGGTTCAGCTGATAAAGGCTGCTCTTTTAATTGGTTTTCACATGTAAAAAATATACACACCATAATGTGCTTTGTCCTGAGACTACGAGGAATAGATCCATCTACATCAGCCAAGTTCTTCACTACCAATAAATGCAGAAAAAAGCTTTTCTCGTAACATGCTAAATTAGCATTTGGTGACATTCAAAAGGTAACAATCCCTTGTTCTCTTTAAAATGATATTTACTGAAATGAATTTAAGTTCACTATTTATATGCCTTAATCTATGCAGGTTTTTCATCTTGAAGATATAATAGAAGAAACAGGCTTTGTCCTGGAGAAAGACTCAGAATATTGTCAGAAATTTCTGGAGGAGGAAGAAGAAATAACTGTTAATGTTACAAGCAAAGCAGGGGGAATACAAAAGTATCAGGTAAAAATAAAACATTTTTGAAAGACATCTGATTGTGATATCCAGGGCATAAACTGCCGTAAGAGTTTTAAAATATGGCTGACACAGTGCATTCAAACATAATCTAGTAGAAGAAGAACAGATATGATTATGAGCAAATTTTAAAGGTCATTTCTTTAAATCTTTGTTTCACTGACTCTAGTGTTTGGCTTACGATACTTACTTTATCTCAACACCTTAGATAGTCAGGATGGGGCAGGACCAAAATCTAGATCCTTGCCATTGGTTTTCCTAGCAGCCTCTGTCCTGACACGAGCCAACCTTAGCTCTGTACTATCCAGGGCAAGCACGAATCTTCATAGAGAGTTAATTTACTTTCAATGACATAATTTTAGAAATATCATAAAAGCTACATTATCCTGCATTTTGGCCAGTGGTACTATATACACTATTTTCATTATATCCACAATATTTCATTCATCTAATGGAAGTAGAAGTAGAAGTAGAAGTTACTTTATCCTTTAGTTAAGCAGATAAACCAAGGAAGCAAAAACTAAAATCTTTCCCTAAAACTGCAGAGATAGAAATTAGAAACTAAAAGACTTTAAAAAATTAAAAGGAGTATTTCAAAGAAGATGATTGGAATTCAGCAACCAAAGTAGAATCTAGAAGGAATGAGGCAGGTGTAAATTACTTAATAAAGTTATTATGACCTCTCTTGGCCAGGCTGCTTTTCAGCTGCC
Source organism: Orcinus orca (assembly GCF_937001465.1). Taxonomy (NCBI): domain Eukaryota; kingdom Metazoa; phylum Chordata; class Mammalia; order Artiodactyla; family Delphinidae; genus Orcinus; species Orcinus orca. Next base: position 142,878,524 of record NC_064561.1, read on the forward strand.
ACAGAACAATGCTTCCATTGTTCTGTTTTTCTTCATTTCTTTTCTAATTTAGGGTTTACATGCCAAGATAAAAAGGTTTGCTATACTTAAGGGGACTGTATGAAATGAAATTAATAGGAGAGATGAAATTTTGTAATACTTTAATTCTGTTAAAAATTGTATTCTTGCTATATTTTAACAAAATAATAGTGACAATGAGAAAATACAGATTGGAATGAATGCAAATAGCTCCTTTTTTCCTTCTTTGTTTTATAAAAATACGTAATGTTTTTGTTTGGCTTTTTCTGATTTGTTTCTTTTAGGAATACATCCCAGTTCAGACTGGAACAAGTGATGATTTAAATCCATTTTACCAAAAGTACAGCAACCGCACTCAGCATGCTATTCTCTACATGAATCCTCATAAAATCAACCTGGATCTCATTTTGGAACTTCTTACATATTTAGGTATGTATCTATTTCTAATGTGTCTCCATTTGTTTTGATAAAACTTTTCTACTAATTGGAGATGTTCTATTAATCTCTTATATGCTGTTCCTTATTTCTGAATATTGTATCTTTTTAAAAATTTCAGACAGAAGTCCCCAGTTCAAAAATGTTGAAGGAGCAGTACTGATCTTTTTACCAGGCCTTGCTCATATTCAACAGTTGTATGATCTCTTATCAACTGACAGAAGATTTTTTTCAGAACGGTAACTACAGATCTTCATTATATTCCTGGTAGTTTTAAAACAGAAAAATGTTTCACACATTAAAACTCTTGATCAGAACTTTCAGAGTCTTTTCACCTTTAGTTAAAATTGTCCATGGCAAAGCTCTTTTTTTTTTTTTTTAACATTTCTATTATAGCATTTTATCTACTAAAATTTTTAGGTACTATTTCTACATTTGTTTTATTTTCTCAATATGATTAAGCAGAGGGAATCCTGTGGTTAAGAGTAAGATGGTGACTCCGCTCCCCAGCCCACTGGATGGTGCAAAACCCTAACAGCATTGCAGTTTGTCATCCGTACATTTTTTTTTAATATCTTTGAAGCACTTGTTTTTTCTTTTTAATAAATTTATTTATTTATTTTTGGCTGCGTTGGGTCTTCATTGCCGCGTGCGGGCTTTCCTCTAGTTGCGGGGAGCAGGGGCTAATCTCAGTTGCGGTGCACTGGCTTCTCATTGCGGTGGCTTCTCTTGTTGCAGAGCACGGTCTCTAGGTGCATGGGCTTCAGTAGCTGTAGCTTGTGGACTCTAGAGCTCAGGCTCAGTAGTTGCAGCACACGGGCTTAGTTGCTCCAGGGTATGTGGGATCTTCCCGGACCAGGGCTCGAACCCGTGAGCTAGAAGGAGACTTAAGAAACCATCTATTTCTACCTTGTAATTTTCAGGTCAGGTTATTGGAGGCCAGAGAGGTAAAATGACTTGCCCATTGGCAGGTGGATTCTTAACCACTGTGCCACCAGGGAAGCCCATCCATACATATTGGTTTTTTTTGTTTTTTGTTTTTTGCGGTACACGGGCCTCTCACTGTTGTGGCCTCTCCCGTTGCGGAGCACAGGCTCCGGACGTGCAGGCTCAGCGGCCATGGCTCACGGGCCCAGCCGCTTTGCGGCATGTGGGATCTTCCCGGACCAGGGCATGAACCCGTGTCCCCTGCATCGGCAGGCAGACTCTCAACCACTGCGCCACCAGGGAAGCCCATCATCCATACATATTGAATTGGCTTTTTACTATGCCTGTTTTGATACAGTTTATTACCGCTGTTATGGTTATCACTTCAGCATCAGAATATATTTTAAAAATTCTTTAAACCCTACATTCCATATAATTCATTCATATTGTTTTTTCTCTTTGATGAGTATATATGGGGTTTCACTGTACCATTTTCAGAACTTTTGTGTGTGTTTAAAATTTTTCATAATAAAAAATTTAAAAATTGCTTTCTATTTGCAAATAAATTTTATTATTCTTTGCAGTGTCTTCTAAAGAGAAACTCTTGCTAAGAACTATGATTTTAACTTTCAGATATAAAGTGATAGCTCTGCATTCTATTCTCTCAACTCAAGATCAAGCTGCAGCATTCACACTTCCTCCTCAAGGAGTCAGGAAGGTAAAATTCAGTACAGCAAATTTATATGTGATCCAACTGAGAATATTTCATAAAAGTGTTATGACTTTTTATCATCAAAGACAGTTATTAAGTGCTTTATAGTGCATGCAGACTCCAGATGCTCTGCAGCTTAACATAATCAAAAGAGAACCCAATATTAAAATTCAATTTATATTAGGTGTTTATGTTTATATTATATGTTATTAATAACTTTAGGGGAGTGGTAGTTTAAAAATATGGCATGGATGTTGCTTATGAAAAGAAAAATCACTACTATTCCTTAAAGAAGATATCACAAAGGATGTTGGATATCAGGAGCTACTTGAATCCTGAGAGGATTCTTTTTTGTTCTCTTTGCTACTCATCCCTGATTATTTTTGCAATACAGAGACCATTAGGTTAGGAAACAATCTAAGTATTTTCATTGTCTCCTCTGTTCGGGTGCTGAATGAAGAGATACTTGACAAAGAGAGTTTCTCAGATTTTGACCCTCTCTTAGGCGGGGGGGCAAAAAAGAGCACAATGTAGAAACTCTGGGGAACACAGAGCTCCCAGCAAGAGCCTGGACTCTAATGCACGAAGCCTGGGTTCTTGTCCCTAAGCTGCTGCCATGTCTGTGACCTTCGGCAACCCACTCAGCTTCCTTTCTCATCTTTAAACAGGAGCTGGATTAAATTTACGGTTCTCTAACTGTACTCTGAAAACTCCAGGGGTTCAGAGGCTGTGTGCTCTGATCTGTAACATTTGGCTTCCCTGTAACATTTTGTCTTAAGAAAAGAATTCCACCTCTAAAAAATTTGATCACCGAGGTCCCATCTAAATCTTAATAATCTGGGTTCTGTTTCCTAGGATAAATGAGTAAGAAAAGCAAGCATTCAATATTGAGATAGAGCCATAGTATATTGAATTTGACCTAGAATTTCCTAAATGTTTTACCTCCAAGGACTCAACAGAAAAAAAAAAAAGAACAAACAAAAAAGCCACAAGAAGATTGCACTATTCAGCCATCACCATTAAGAAATTTTGAGCTAGAAAGAGACTTAAGAAATCATCTATTTCTACCTTGTAATTTGCAGGTCAGATTATTGGAGGCCAGAGAGGTAAAATGACTTGCCCAAGTCACAAAGCTAATAAGTAGTAGAGCCAGGGCAACAACCCACCAGTTCTTCTTACTGAAGAACTATTACTTTTTTTTTCTACTTAACTGTGAAGTTTCTGCTGAGCAGTCTCCATTCTCTGATCCAATTTCTCATTCCACGTATGTCATTTTTAAGATGACTGACTAGAATTAGGGGAATGGTATTTTTGTTGGAATAAGAATCTATAACTTTAATTAATAAGCTAAGGTGATAAAATTAATTAGAGCAAATTTAGATTACACAGTAATAGCAATTAGATTGTGAATTTTTGTAAATAAAAGTGAAATTCATTTTTTTAAATTCATTGGCTGAACTATCCAAAGAAGTTTAAATGATGGCACATTGCTGAAAGTTGTTACCTAGAAGTTTTGGCTTTTTATTTTCAGATTGTTTTAGCAACAAATATTGCAGAGACGGGTATCACTATTCCAGATGTTGTATTTGTAATTGATACTGGAAGAACGAAAGAAAACAAGTAAGTCTGAATTTTCCAAATCAAAACATTTTTTGAACCTGAAGAGGGCTTGGGACTCTTCAATTCTTAGGAGACATCACAGAATCATTGCAATTTTAGTACATGTGCTGCTGAAGCAAGCACTAGATCACAGAATCATATCAGGAAAATCTTGAATGTCCTAATTCTGCCCAAAACAAAAAGTCTCAGAGAAACTGTAGGGAAGTTTAAAATGTCTGAGAATAAATGTTAAAATTCATGTCATCAGTTTTCCCATAAGTAATATCAGTATACTGCTACTTTCAGAAAAGTGCTGAGAAAATATTCAGAACATAGATTTTGTAAATTAGTTTATAACTTAATGTTTTACAAAAGCATTATTTATGGGATTACAAAAAAAAAAAGTATGAGTTTTAGAATCAGAGTTGGATTATAAATCTCTGATCTATAATCTTGAGCTAGTAATATGACCATCAGTTATAATCATCAGTTTCCTCATATGTAAATGGGAAAAATTAAAATTTCATAATTGAAAGTGCCTAGTACAGTAATTGGCACATAATAGATTAACTGAATCTTCAACAGAAAGATTATTACTTTATAAATGTTTTAATGTTTGTATTTCGCAAATAAGGGAGACCACCTTAGTAGTCTATTGTAATCTATATACACTGTCCCTAATATTAGGAAACTTGAGCAATATTTGGAAGTGAGTACGACTATCCAGTACAAAATAAACTCTTGATTTTTTTAATTGTACCTGTAGAGGAGGTGTTTTCAGGGTTGAACTGTATCTTGTGAAAGGTGCGTTGAATTGTAACGTTCACAGTGGCATTTCTCAAACTCTCAAAGAATTCTTATTGCATAATTAAGAGGCACTCTAATCTTCAACTTAATTTTAGAGTCAAATATTTCCAGTTTTTTCAGATTTTGATTTCAGTCAATTATCTACATATTCTCTCCTAAAACATTTCTCTAGGTACCATGAAAGCAGTCAGATGAGTTCTTTGGTGGAGACGTTTGTCAGCAAAGCAAGTGCTCTGCAGCGCCAGGGGAGAGCTGGGCGCGTCAGAGGTGGCTTCTGTTTCCGAATGTACACGAGAGAAAGGTATGGCATAGCCCGGAAATTAAAAACATAAACCAATACAGTGTGACATTTCTGATAGTATGTATTTAGTATTATTTTTATTTTATTTTTCAGATTTGAAGGCTTTATGGACTATTCTGTTCCTGAAATCTTGCGTGTGCCTTTGGAGGAATTATGTCTTCATATTATGGTAATCCCAAAGGAACTTAGATGAATTTTTTGTTCTTCACCCGTTACTGGGCAGGGCGGGTGGGAAGAAGACTTAAACTTATCTTACCTTCTGTTGCTCTAGATTTTCAAGTATTTTATTTACTCTTTAATAAATGCCCCCTTCCCCCATCTTTTATAAGTAAACCCACTGTGCTTTAAGTCTGCCATAAGCACTCATACTTTATAGATGAAAATATAGACTCATAACCTAGACCAGTAGTTCTTAACTGGGGATGATATTGCTCACCAGGGAAAAACGGGAATGTCAAGAAACATTTTGGGTTGTCAGAACTGGGGGAAGAGGGAGACGATGCTATGGACATCTAGTGGGTCAAGGCCAGGGATGCTGCTAAACATTCTACAATGAACAGCACGGTCCCCTATGAATTATCTGGCCCCAAATAACAACAGAGCTGGACTTGAGAAATCCTGGCCTAGACCAAAGGTTTCCTACTCTGAAAGATCTATAATATCCTTCAGTTCTCAGATTTTTGATTCTATAAAAATCAGAAATGAATAAACTAAAAATATGGACTGGAAGATCTCATCCTCTTTCCTACTCCCTTAATAGACACAGACATTTATCCTCTTTGCTTAAAATTTTACTTAAATTTAGTTCCAGTTTGACCATCTCTTTGTTAATTCTTTCTGATCACATACTAATTTATCACTTTTTCAATCTGCAGAAATGTAATCTTGGTTCTCCTGAAGATTTCCTCTCCAAAGCTTTAGATCCTCCTCAACTTCAAGTAATCAGCAATGCAATGAATTTACTCCGAAAAATTGGAGCTTGTGAACTAAATGAGCCTAAACTGACTCCATTGGGCCAACACCTTGCAGCTTTGCCTGTGAATGTCAAAATTGGCAAGATGCTTATTTTTGGTGCCATTTTTGGCTGTCTTGATCCAGTGGTAAGACAAACAACACTGCTGCTTCTTCACTGTAAATATCATTTTAGCTGGGGAAGTATTAAGTTTAGAAACAAATTTTAGCTTTTATTTTTTTAACTAAACAGAATGTCTGTACTTACATTAAAACCAGGAAATATAAATGCTTAATGAGAATTTTTGAATATTTTTGATATTTATATACAAGAAAATCATCCATTTACTAAGTGTATTGTAGGTACTATTTTGTAAAAGGGTTTTGGCTTGTCTAGACTTTTGCTATCAAACAACCCACTTGAAATATTTACTTAATTGAATATATAGTAAGTGATTCTTAGAGCGTTTTGAACTCCACACATAAGTAGAATCAAAACTTCCTTTTTTTCTGAGTTACCTCTGAGCTAGCAATTACCAGCAATTCTGTTTTCTCAAATTATCTCAGAATTAACAAACTTTGTGACTCTGTCTGAATCTCCTGGCTCGTATGCATGCTCTGCCATTCCAACTTCCCAGCTATATCAAGTTGTGGCCTTTTCTGGGACTACAAATCAAGGCTGTTTGAAAATGAAATGGAGAGAGTATGACTTACTCTAGTCCTTTTTTTTCTAGTATCAGATATAGATACTCACCAGAATTGTGTTGAGTCCAAGAAATATCCTCTGCCACGACAGTTGATCTGAAAAGCTGCAAAAACAACAAATGGGTTGTTATGTAGTCCAGATTATGTAAGAAGTATTTAAAGAGCATTGCAGGCAATGGAAATTCAGGCTAGGAGTCAAGACCTCTGAGCTGTGATTAAGGGATTTCTTTTAACTGTGTGACAGACTATAAAATCTCTGATTCTGGGCTTTCCTGGTGGCGCAGTGGCTGGGAGTCCGCCTGCTGATGCAGGGGACACGGGTTCGTGCCCCGGTCCAGGAAGATCCCACATGCCACAGGGCAGCTGGGCCCGTGGGCCATGGCCACTGAGCCTGCACGTCTGGAGCCTGTGCTCTGCAACGGGAGAGGCCGCAGCAGTGAGAGGCCCACGTACCGCAAAAAAAAAAAAAAATCTCTGATTCTGTTGGTATTACTTCCCTACCCACAAAGATGGTGTAAAAGTAAAGTGATAAATGTTTAAAATTCCATAAAATGAAACTAAAAGTAACTAATTAAAATGAAAATATGTAGCTATTATAGAACACAATAAATTGAAAAGAAGAAACATGCAACTTGAAAGTGCAATTGTTTTATGATTTGCTTTCTATTTCAAATCAGCTTTCAATATATACCTATTTAATGATACATTTTTTGGTTATTTATGGATAGGCAACACTAGCTGCAGTTATGACAGAGAAGTCTCCTTTTACCACACCAATTGGTCGAAAAGATGAAGCAGATCTTGCAAAATCAGCTTTGGCTATGGCAGATTCAGACCATCTGACGATCTACAATGCATATCTGGGGTAAATAAATAATCTGGGTTTTGTCAGTAGGTCAAACCTGAGGGTATTTATTTTTGACTTTTATTAAAAGGATACATTTAAGATTTAAATTTATTTTTAGTTACTGCATCTGTCAAGTTGAATTATTTTAAAGATTCACATTTTTATAATCCTAAAATTTACGAACAATGTACTCTGTATTATTATGTGTATATTACCTTGTATTTGAAGTTATTAATTTACTGTTATACATGAACAAAAAATATCTGTATTGTAGTTGAAATTCTTACATACAATTGGCTAGTTCCTAAAACTTCCTCTTTTGATATGATTATAATGTAATTAAAGCTTTGGTTAGTAATCTGAAAAAGAGTTTGGAAACATATTAAAATTTGGTCATTTTACTTATTTAGATGGAAGAAAGCACGGCAAGAAGGAGGCTATCGTTCTGAAATAGCATATTGCCGGAGGAACTTTCTTAATAGAACATCACTGTTAACCCTAGAGGTAAGTCTTAATGCAACTATCTTAATTCAGGGTCATATAGTCAATAGGATTAATTTGGAAAAAGAAATGCCTAGTATAGTGCTTGACACATAGTAAGGGTTTAATAATAAACATTAATAAACATTTGCTGAATTAATAAATTTGTGATTTTTTGTTTTGTTTATCCCAGCAGTTAACCTGTATTACACAGTGATTCAAAATAGTATGTAACAATCTTAATATATTCAGGAAATGATCAAAGATGCAACATGATTTCATAGATATAACAGTAGCTTGGGAATTAGGATAGTTGTCTATTCAGCAGCTCAGCTTGGGGAAGGTTAATTCTCAGTTTCTCATTTTAAAAAATGGAATTGAATTGGGGATATTCTATAGTTTTTCTCAACTCTGATAATCAGCTGTTATTTTTAATTATTATGGAAATTTTCAAACATACAAAATAGTATAGGGAACTCCTGGGTACTCATTTCCCACTTCCATAATTATCAACACGTGCTCAACCTTGTTTTACTTAATACTCCTGTTAATCCACTATCTGCCCTCTAGATTATTTTGAAGCAAATCCCAGGCGTCAGATTGTTATATATCTCTGAAGTATAGGACTATTTTTTTCTTTAACATTACCATGCCTTAAAAAATAATTCCTTAATATCATCAACTATACAATATTTAAATATCCCTGATTATCTCATAAATGTTTCTTTACAGCTAGTTCAAATCATGATCCACACAAGGTCCACACATTGTTTGATTGATATGTCTCGAGTTTAGTACAGCATTTAAAGGGAAATGGTGTTTAGTGCAGACATGCTATAAAAGTATTCATAACCTCTCACATAATTCCCATAACCTCTCACATAATTCCCCTATTCTATGCTCATATTTTAAAAGGTTAAAAAATATTTTTATTCCCATATAATTTGACCAGTTTTTGTGTGTGTGATTTAAAATAACTGCTGAACCTAGTACCTAAGCATCTATTAGGTGCTTAGTCAATATTTTTGAATTAATGAATAAAAACTAGATTATTAGATTAGCCTAACAGTGTACTTCTATAATGTCAGATATGCAGTAGACTTGAAGAATGCAAGAAAAAATAAATAAAAATAAAATAACTGCTGAGATGACAGCAGGGACTTTGCTAAGTGGAATAAATTTTGTCCTTCTTGAAGCAGAAAAAGGGATAAATTGAAGAAACAGATGCCTCTGGGCCAGCTGACTGGGGTTCAAGATATGGAGAGCTAATCAACACTGCTTTATCTCCACTCCACTTCCTCCCAACCTCCAAGTTGCCTCCCACCCCCCTTCCTTCTATGAGCCTTTTCTTCACCTCCCCTGGGCTGCAAGGTTTTCAGTCTCTTTACCAACCTTGTGGTGTGGCAGCAACTGTCTGGTTGGTCTTTCCTCTCCTGGACTTAAAGTCCCTTAAGTCCCAAACCAGAAGCCTAAAGTAAATTCTAAATGTACACTTCACCTTTTAATCACTTGTATCCTGTTTACTTTAAAATGCTTATCCTCCCTGTAGTATTTTAGTTGATTGGCACTACTAGAGGTAGAAAAAGATTATAGGCAACAAGTTTAGATTTTTGCCATTAATAAACTTTATCAGAGTTCTTTAGGAAATTAAAATGTTTCCCAGAGACAAATGAAGAAGGTTCTTGCAGTCTAGGATCAGAGTCCTCTGTAATTCTTCCTTAGTGTTCTCTATGTGACCATCCTTATTGAGTAAAAATGTTGAAAGGAGAGCTACTGTGGAAGTAAATAGACTGAATGAAAATGTGTTCAGGTACATTTTTATTGCTCTCACATTTTAGACATTCTTATTTTATGACATCTAAAGTCTTGGGAAGATAATCTATACAAAATCAGTTGATGTTACAGAATCAGATGACTCCATTTAATCCTTGACTTTCCAGTATCTTTTTTTTCCTCCCTAATGTAATTTGGGCTGTAGTTAACTGAAAATTTGGCATACTGTTAATTTTGTTTTAATTGACGTATGGTTGATTTACAACATAATATTCATTTTAGGTATACAGCATAGTGATTTGGTATTTTTGTAGTTTATACTCCATTAAAGGTTATTACACAATAATGACTATAACTCCCTGTGATGTACAATATATCCTAGTTGCTTGTTTATTTTGTACATACTAGTGTATATCTCTTAATTCCACATCTCTATTTTGCCCCTCCCCCTTTCCCTTCCTCCACTGGTAATCACTTGTTTGTTCTCTGTATCTGTGAGTCTCTTTCTGTTTTGCTGTATACATTTGTTTATTTTAGATTCCACAAGTAAGTGATATCATATAATATGTGTCTTTCTCTGTCTGCCTTATTTCACTAAGCATAATACTCTTTAGATCCATCCACACTGCTGCAAATGGCAGGATTTCATTTTTATTTTTACTAAAATTTTTATTTGAATTTTATTTTTTTAATACAGCAGGTTCTTATTAGTCATCTATTGTATACATATTAGTGTATATATGTCAACCCCAGTCTCCCAGTCCATTCTCCCCCGCCTCCACTTCCCCCCTTGGTGTCCATACTTTTGTTCTCTACATCTGTGTCTCTATTTCTGCCTTGCAAACTGGTTCATCTGTACCATTTTTCTAGATTCCACATATATGTGTTAATATACGATATTTTTCTCTCTGACTTACTTCACTCTGTATGACAGACGTCATATGTTAATATACGATACTTGTTTTTCTCTCTGACTTACTTCACTCTGTATGACAGACGTCCCTCCACGTCTCTACAAATGACCCAATTTCGTTCCTTTTTATGGCTGAATAATATTCCATTGTGTATATGTACCACATCTTCTTTATCCATTCGTCTGTCGATAGGCATTTAGGTTGCTTCCATGACCTGGCTATTGTAAATAGTGCTGCAATGAACATTGGGGTGCATGTGTCTTTCTGAATTACAGTTTTCTCCAGATACATGCCCAGTAGTGGGATTGCTGGGTCATATGATAATTCTATTTTTAGTTTTTTAAGGAACCTCCGTACTGTTCTTCATAGTAGCTGTATCAATCTACATTCCCACCAGCAGTGCAACAGGGTTCCCTTTTCTCCACACCCTCTCCAGCATTTGTTGTTTGTAGATTTTCTGATGATGGCCATTCTGACCAGTATGAGGTGATACCTCATTATAGTTTTGATTTGCATTTCTCTAATAATTAGTGATGTTGAGCAGCTTTTCATGTGCTTCTTGCCCATCTGTATGTCTTCTTTGGAGAAATGTCTGTTTAGGTCTTCTGCCCATTTTTGGATTGGGTTGTTTGTTTTTTCAATACTGAGCTGCATGAGCTGTTTATATATTTTGGAGGTTAACCCTTGGTCCATTGATTCGTTTGCAAATATTTTCTCCCATTCTGAGGGTTGTCTTTTCGTCTTTCGTCTAAAGTTTTATTATAATATTAGATATTTATGGAACTTGAGGAATAGTAATATATTAAGACATTTCTTCACAAGTTTTGGCTGGTGCTAAACTTGAAAATAAACTGATATATTAATAAAATGCATAATCTGAACAGTTTGCTAAACTAAAAATATTATTTATACAAAGACTAATGCACAAAAATATATACTTTTAAAAAAATCATTTATTTATTTTTGGCTGCATTGGGTCTTCGTTGCTGTGCACGGGCTTTCTCTAGTTGCAGCAAGTGGGGGCCCCTCTTTGTTGCAGTGTGTGGGCTTCTCATTGCGATGGCTTCTCTTGTTGCAGAGCACAGGCTCTAGGAGCGTGGGCTTCAGTAGTTGTGGCATGCAGGTTCAGTATTTGTGGCTCGCAGCTTTAGAGCACAGGCTCAGGAGTTGTGGTGTAACGAGCTTTATTGCTCTGCGGCATGTGGGATCTTCCTGGACCAGGGCTCGAACCTGTGTCCCCTGCATTGGCAGGTGGATTCTTAACCACTGTGCCACCAGGGAAGCCCAAGATATATACTTTATGCTGCTGGCTTTACTTAGTAATATGATGGACTAGGAAAATATTTAACAAATATTAATATTTATAATAAGGCTATAAGTGAAAAATTTTAGCATGCCAAATTTCCACAAAGGCGCTTTTTTTTTAATTGAGGTATAGTTGATTTACAGTATTAATAAGTTTCAGGTATATCACATAGTGATTCACAAATTTTAAAGATTATGGTTCATTTATAGTTATTATAAAATATTGGGTGTATTCCATGTGCTGGCAATATATCCTTGTAACTTACTTATTTTATACATAGTAGTTTGTACCTCTTAGTCCCCTATCCCTATCTTGCCCCTCCCTCCTTCCCTCTCCCCACTGGTAACCACTAGCTTGTTCTCTATGTCTGTGAGTCTATTTCTTTTGTGTTATATTCACTAGTTTTATTTTTTAGATTCCACATATAAGTGATAACATACAGTATTTGTCTTTCTCTGTCTGACATATTTCACTAAGCATAATGCCCTCCAGGTCCATCCAAGTTGTAGCAAATGGCAAAAATTCATTCTTTTTTTACGGTTGAGTAATATTCCATTGTATATACATACATCATCTTCTTTATCCATTCGTCTATTGATGGACATTTGGGTTTTTTCCATATCTTGGCTATTGTAAATGGTGCTGCTATGAACATTGCAGTTCATGTATCTTTTCGAGTTAGTGTTTTTGTTTTTTCCAAAAATATGCCCAGGAGTGAGATTGCTGGATCATGTCGTAATTCTCTTTTTAGCTTTTTGGCATCCTGTCAATTTTGATAGGAAACAGTAATATAAAATACAAGGTTGGTTGGCACCTTCTCTATTTTAATTATGATCTTGTCTCTTTTCAACAAACCAATCCAGGATGTAAAGCAGGAGTTAATAAAGTTGGTTAAGGCAGCAGGATTTTTATCATCTACAACTTCCAGTGGCTTGGAAGGAAACAGAGCCTCACAGACCCTTTCCTTCCAAGAAATTGCCCTTCTTAAAGCTGTACTTACTGCTGGACTGTATGACAATGTGGGGAAGATAATCTATACAAAATCAGTTGATGTTACAGAAAAATTGGCTTGCATTGTGGAGACAGCCCAAGGCAAAGCACAAGTACATCCATCCTCAGTAAATCGAGATTTGCAAACTTATGGATGGCTTTTATACCAGGAGAAGGTAAAGTACTCATTCTTAAATTCCAATACTCAGGGCATTATTCTAGAAATCAGTCATAAGAAATTAGGATGCCCAGCAGATATCGTATTTGGTTCTTAAATTGAGCTACTCATGTTTGTTTATATTTGAAATCAAGATGTACATGGTTTCTCAACAAAAACATATAACACGTCTTTTTTCCACATTTCCAAATAAGGGAGATATGAGATGGGATAGAACTATATATGATGTGGCGACAGTTTGAGTCACAGTGCAACCTAAGATAATTTAATAGCAAATACTTGTAGATTACAATTAAAACAGTCAACCTTTTGAATCATAGCTCATTAAATTAATAAAGATCCATAATTTCAAGCATTGGCTTGAATAACTCCCAGCATATCATCAAACTTAAATGTGTAAAACATAACAAATTCCTGACTAATGGCCGTTGCTGAACCTTGCTTTAGAAACCAGACACTGTGAACCTTAATCATAATTTTATTGTTGCATTAATTATTTAACAGCATTAGCATAAAATTGCTTGTTCATAGTCTCATTTATGTTCAAGGTATATAATTCAGCCTTACAATTAATGTTTAAAATCCTCTTAATAGTATAAATGCACAGATGGTGACTGCGATTATTATAAAATTGACAAATTATGCACATAAGAGAATGTAGACATGTAGCTTTATAAAACCTGATTTAAAATATATAGTAGCAAATTATAGAAAAATGCTTACATGAAACAGATAAATGAATTTTTTATATTTTTAGGCTTTAAAGTGTTTTTTTCCTCTCTGTTTTTATGCAGATACGGTATGCCCGAGTATATTTGAGGGAAACTACCCTAATAACCCCTTTTCCAGTGTTACTTTTTGGTGGTGACATAGAAGTTCAACACCGGGAACGTCTTCTCTCTGTTGATGGCTGGATCTATTTTCAGGTACATGCTACAACTGATCTTATTGATTATATTAAAATTTCTACTTCCAGTACCACTGAGGTATAGTTTTTTAAAAAATTTTATTGGAGTTTGCATAATTTCTTCCAATAATTTGACTTAAAATAGAAGACTTACTTATTTTATCTTGCCTATATGGTTTTAAATCTGTTTAATTTGAAAATCAAATTATATTGCTATTACAGATTTCATTTATTGTCAGTAATAATTATAATTTTCCATGTTTTGTATACTTCAGTAGTTGTTAACTTTACATGGATTATCCCTAATTTAATACCCTAACAGTCTTGTTAGACAATTTCTGTAGTTTCTTTCTATAGATAAGGCACTTAAGCTCAGTGAGAAGTTAAATAACTTACCTAGGTTACATGGATTGTTAATGGTAGAGCAAGGTTTAAACCTAGAACTATCTGATCCTCAAACTCATGCTGCTTCCGCTATATTGTGCCACCTATAAAGAGACACAGATTCATAGCTTAAATGCATATTTATCACATTCTTCATTCTTCTCTGGAAAAATTAGACCAACCAGCTACCAGCAGTAAGTTTATTTCTCTGTAACTCATCAACATTGACCAGTTTAAGCAAATCTAATACATTCTGCTGATATACCATGATAGCTGTTTGTCTAAGACTGGAGATGTAAATTTTAAAGGCAACTTAAAAAAATATGTGCAGTTCTCACAAAAGAGGCTGAGATGGTAGTAGAGTTCTATAACTGGATTGTGGTGATGGTTGCACAACTCTATAAATTAACTAAAAATCATTGGATTGTATACAATGAATTTTTTATGATCTATAAATTATACCTCAATAAAGCTTTTTTTAAAAAATTCCATTTTAAAAACTAGTAAGAGAAGAAAACAAACAATTGAAATAATGGTTTCTTTATTTTGGAAAGAGATATCAAATTTATGGGTACTTAATAAGGAAATTGAAGTTTATGTATCTTAGCTACAGGAAGTAATTTATTTATATTTTTCCCATAACGTTTTAAGGTCAAGATGTGCTAAAGCATATTGTAAGGTATACATGCTTACTTTGATTTTATTTAAACACATTCCCACTCCCTGGGATTAACATTGTTCAATTTGTCATCTCCTCTCAACAGGCACCTGTTAAGATAGCTGTCATTTTCAAGCAGCTAAGAATTCTCATTGATTCTGTTTTAAGAAAAAAGCTTGAAAATCCTAAGATGGCCCTTGAAAGTAAGTGTTTGATTATAATGTAGGTAGAAAACAGTATACTTTTAAACACTGGCATACACTATAGTTCATTGAGGCTTAAATTCCATGTGATTAAAAATTACTTTAATAAAATTTATTTTATGCTGAATTCCATCAGACACAGACAATTCTTCATTATTCACAATCTAGTTATCCTCTTAAGATTCTTCTGGTTTACTCCTTCCTCTTCTAAGCTTCACTTCTAAACTTCTGGCCATTTCACAGAAAAAGGATGATAAAACTGAGCATTTGTAATTTTGCTACTAGTTTACATACTAGTAAACTAGTGATACAGTTATTTTAAAAAATAAGAAAGAGGGACTTTCTCTGAGGTTCCCAGCATGTTTTCTCTACCATTCTCCCGAATGCAGAGCTGTTAGTCTGTATAAAATATGTACATTATCCTTCAACAGAAATCTGCAGTGGACACCTGAGTTGCCACTTAGTCTGGTATAGTGTTTCCCAAACTTGCCAAATAATCAGAATTATCCTGGCAGTTGTTAAAAATACAAAGTCCAAAGAGCTACTCCAGGCATACTGAATCTCCTCTGTGGGAGAGGCCGATGGCCATGTTATTATTTTGTAATCTCTTTTAATCTGTAACACTTCCCCTCTACTACCCTCCCCATTTTAAAATTTTTAGTAAACTAGGATATTTTTCTGGTAGAATTTCTGACATTTAGGATTTGGGTGGTTGCATCTTCATGCTTTGATTTAATGTGTTTCTCTGTTTCTTACATTTCCTATAAACTGGTAGTTATATCTAGAGATATAACTGATATAACTATATATATCTAGAGATATAACAGATATAATCTGATATTAGAATCAGATTTTCAGGAAAAGAATATTTTTTGGTTGGTGCTATATTCCTCTCATTGCATCACATCAGTTTGGTATTCCTGCTTTTAATGATGTTAAGAAATGATTTACTGTTCAATGTGATTATATTTAACAAGTATCCCAGTTAATTCTCTTAGTTAGGCAAGGTGGGGAGCTACTGGTCTAGTGCTACTGCCCTGAAGCCTCACACTCTGTGTTTATTTGCATAACTGAAGGTGAATGAATAAGCACTAAACTGTATTAGTTTTCCTATACTGCTGGAAACTTAGATCAGGTCTTGACATATTGAGAGATATGAGCTCTTTTCTTGAGGAAATTTGTGCACTACAACTCAGCCTTAGAAAAAATTACATTATATAAAGGACAGGTTGAACCTCAACTTTTAAATTAAGAAAAATGAATTTTAAAATGATTTCAGTGTTTCTCTTTGCCATAAAAGAGAAAGCTGAATTTGCCCTCTGATGAAGCATATATTTTTGACTTAGTGGGGAGGATAAGGTACATTAGTGTCCTCTTTCTGGACTTTATAATAATAAAAGTTGGGATATAACACCAAGCTGTTGAAAAAGAAATAACTGAAGTTGCTCTTGTACTTTCTTTTACTCTACTCTTCCTCAAACTAAAAATCATGGTTCTTTCTAGACCTGCCGTGTTCCCTTTGCAGCAGGTGACCTTTCCTTTCCTTTTTTTTTTTTTTTTTTTTTAATGCCACTGTAGCCTCTAGGAACCAGAGTGTCAGGCCATGGGCCCCGTTATCAAAATTCTCCATTGCAATCATTGAAACATAGACCATTCTTTTACTGAAGTATCTAATAAGATACAGAATTTCAGTCTTGGAGCCCTGATAATTACAACTATCCAGAGAGTAGTTAGGAAGTCACAATATCAGACCAACTGTTTAAAAGTGGAAGCAGCTGTTAAAACCTCTAGCAAATAATGTAGCCTCTATTGGTCTATTCATCAGATTCATTGGTGTTTGATTCTTTTGTTGTGTGGAGAGGTCTGTCACTTTTCCATTGACACCTCTCCAAGAACACTTCCCAGTTAAATTTCCTTGTTTCCTTTGGACTAAACATGGAGAAACAGATAAAGAGTTCCTTATTTCTTGCCCAAACTGTTGGAATCCTGACATGTTCTGAAGTTTATAGAAGAGTCAAAAAGCCTTTAGTATATTTGAGCCGGGTGAAAAAGTTAGGAAACTTCTGTCTTAAAAGAAGTTTTAAGGAAATAATTCCTTATAAAGGACCAACAGTTATATCACATCATCTCTTCAGGCCTTTGCCTACTTTTTATCAAAGTAGGTATAATACAACTATAATGATAATTAAAATAATATTTGTAGGGCAACAAATTATATTATAGAGGCATCTCTAGTTTTAGAGTGAATATTGCTGATGTTAATTCTGTATTCTAATTTTAAAGAATCTTTTAATGAAGTATATCTGTGGTTTACATGTGTATATATTGGAAAATTAGCCAGTGATGAATTTATTCATGGGAGTTTTTTCTCCTTCCATCCAGATGACAAGATTCTACAGATCATTACCGAATTGATAAAAACAGAATAATAATTGAAACTGAAATTCATGGTCAACTGCTTTAAAAATTAAGATGAAGACAAAGTCATGAAATTATGTGAAAATGGACCATCCCATTAAGTATTTCAGTACTTAAAATGTTGGTACTAGCCATAACGTAAAGGTGGTGGAAAAAAGCACATACTTTAAACGTGTAATTTTCTAATTTCTTTTTAATGATGATTA
The DNA here is from genome assembly GCF_937001465.1 of Orcinus orca. Classification (NCBI taxonomy): domain Eukaryota; kingdom Metazoa; phylum Chordata; class Mammalia; order Artiodactyla; family Delphinidae; genus Orcinus; species Orcinus orca. The sequence goes on from NC_064561.1 coordinate 142,896,243, forward strand.
TTCTCAATGCATTTGCCACTACATTTACAATAAATTCTTTGGTATCATCCATGTTGTATACATCATTATGTGCCTTATGGGCAAAGTCTGTGTCTATAGTATCTATAACTTTGTGTTGTGATTCTCTTTGTACCCACCTCATCCTCTCTATCAGTCCTTAATGTCTAGAGAGTTTAGACTTTCTTGACCCAGTGGAGAAAATGAGCTCTAAAAGCAGTTGTAATTGAATTTTCACAAAAAGGAACAACTTCACTTTTTTAATATTTGATACTCAAAGTCAAAACCTAATAAGGTATACACGATTAATAGATGCCACCTATATCAGTAACATTCACTAAGTACAAAGACATAGTACTGGAGGATAGGCAGCTATAGCTAATGCTACTGTCAACTCAGGGATGAGTAGCTTGCACCATTTTCCTCAGTCATAAGCTTTGATATCACTGCTCTTGAACCCTTTTTATACCCATAATTGGATTGATAAGGTCGGTAACTTTGAGATAGTAAAACATGCTTAGAAATTTTTTAGTGGTTTCATTTGTTTCACTTACTGAGGATCTTTGAAACTCCATCTTGATTATGTAGAGGAATTTTCCATCAAGATTGTTAAGGAACTTCAAATATATTTTTGTGTAAACCAAAGGCAGAAATTGTATCTGAAGGACAAAAGATTAGAATTGAGTAGGTACATAGTCTAATTGCTTGACTCTCATAGTAGGCATTTGATGAATATAGTTGACCCTTGAACAACACCGGGGTACCAACCCTCCATGTAGCTGAAAATCTGCCTGTAACTTTTGACTCCCCCAAAACTTAACTACTAACAGCCTACTGTTGGCCAGAAGTCTTACTGATAACATAAACAGCCAATTAACATACATTTTATATGTATTTGTATATCTAACATATATTTTATACATTCATGACATACCTAACTTTTTCTTATTTTTTTTTTGATATTTCTAGGCTACATGGTTCATCTGCAAATTTTTTTAATTGTTGCAAATCTTCAAAAAAACTTTCCAATACATTTATTGAAAGAAATCTCTATAAGTGAACCCACAATACAGTTCAAAACTGTGTTGTCCAAGGGTCAACTGTATTTGTTGATGAATGAATAAAAGAAGTGTAACTTTCACTTTACATGCAGATAAAAGTGAAAATATACTTGGTAGCAATCGCTAATTTTAGGTTTCTACTTGACAGCAAGGAGTCAAATGTGACTGTGGTTAGGAATCTCTGGCTAGTGCCATTAACAGAAATGGAAGTGTTAGGTGAAAGAGCTAGACTGGGTGCTGGAGGCAGTTCCACCTGTGACTGGCAGGGACAGAGAAATTGTGGAGTCCTGCTGGTGGAACTAATGTTGATAGATTACTTTGTGCAAGCTACTGCCCAGATGTTTTTTGTTTGCTGACTCATTTAATCTTCACATCAATCCTATTAGTTAAGTAATACATTATCCCCATTTTACAGATGAGGAAACTGAGGCATGAGGAAGTGAAATAACTGGTCCAAGATCACACTGATAGTAAGTGGCAGAAGCATTATGGCTCTGGAACCATTTACATTTCTGAAATGTAACCATTCCTTTGAAAATGTGAAACTGGCTCACATCAGGATTAGGATCATAGGGTTAGAGTCTTTCACACAGAGGTGATAGTTAACAATGTGGGAATGAAGATGATCACCAAAGGAGAGAGCAGATAGAAGATAAGTAAGGTTAAAATCTTGCAGAACTCCATACTTCCAAGTCCATTCACTCCTTTCCATCTCCTTAGCCATCACACAGACATCACCATCATCTTTCACCTATATCACTAATAATCTCCAAACTAGGCTCTCCCCTTCTTACCCCTCTCTAATCCATTCTCTCTACAACTGTAAGAATGATCTTTTGAAAAGATATCTGTTGCTTGGCTGAATAAACCCTTTGCTGGCCTCCCACTGCCCCTAAAGTATGAAGTTCTGAACATGCCTACAAAGCTCTAAGTGACCTGGACCTTGATACCCTCCAAACTCCTCTCCACTCTCCCTCTTCTCGCAGTGCTCCAGCCACACCGGACTCCTTTTGAATCCTAGAAGATGCCAAGTGCCTTTTTAATCATTTACATATGCTGTTCTCTGCTGTTCTGGTTCTTTACCAAACAGACTTTACCTGCCCCTTTGCTATCTCCACAGACCATCCTATGGACTTCCTCACTGACTACCCTTCTGAAGTATATCTCCCCTTTTAATCACTCTTACAACACAGTACTTTAATCAGAATGTACCATCTGCTTCTTGTCTTCTCCCACTAGACCATATGCTGCACCATGACTGTTTTCACTCACTGTTGTGTACCAGGCCCACTGCCTGGTACATCCAGGCATTCAACAACTGTCTGTGAAGATGAATGAGGTGTGAGGAGAGGCAGGGCAGGGCGTTCTTACCGAAGTAGAGGAAGGAAAGTTTCTGGAAGCAAGAGTATTGGCAACAGATGTTACAAACTAAGAAAAGACTTCCAGATCTCATAAATAGATCAAGCTTTTGAGAGCGGTTTGAATTAAGGGTGGCGAGGAAGGTCACTGTAAGAGGTCCCACAGCCACCTACACATTTGGTGGTTTGCTAGAAGGACTTGCAGGACTCAGAGGCTATCATTTATTGTAGAGAAAGATATACAACAGGATCATCAAGGGAAGGAGACACATCACATGGAGTCTGGAGGAATCTATGCATAGGCCTCCTACGTGTTGTGCAATGTCTCTGCCCAGAGAAGCCTGCTGGAGACTCGGGAGTCCAAGGATTTTATTGAGGGCTGGTTACAGGCACAAAGACCAAAATCATAACTATCAAAATTCCAGACACCCAGAAGGAAAGCAGGCATTCAGTGCCCCAAGCAGGCAAAAGTGTTATCTGAAAAGCAAGGAACTTTTCAAAAGCCAAATTCTCAGGCTCCAGCCAAGAGCCAACCCTGCAAGTAGGCCCTTCTAAAGACAGCAACCTCAGGCCTGCTATGTTAAAAACTCTTCCCTGCACAGTCACAAAGCATAATTTATTTAGGGAATGAATACAAACCAAAAGGTGGTGTACCAAGTAAAGAATACTCTTTACAGATGTGATGAAGAAACAGAGAACACATAAGAGACTGAAGAATGAGATATTTTAGGATAGGAAAGGCCCTCACTGATTTGCAGACAAAACAGAAATAACTAGCAGAGACTAAAGATAATATTAGCATTGGGGGGAGCCCAAGAAAGGACTAAAGAAGAATACAGGGAACAACTTGGAAAGGCTTTTTGGCTTTCCCCACCCAGCAATACTTAGTGACTTGAGGAGATAAGCCTCTAAAGTTAATAAAGGGCTTTTTTTGCATTCAAGTGACCTTGGGTTCTTAGAATGAAAGAGACTGTCTCATTGAAATGGTTGACCAAAATGCTTACATACAGGCAAATGGGTCCAGAAAAAAGGCCATGGACCAAGAAAACAGGGAGAGGCTGAAAGATTAGAGGTCAGGATCTAATCCCAAATTCATTGTAAGTGAAAAGTAAGGAAACTGATTAAGGAAGAGAATTTCATAATTGAAAATCTGAGATGCATGTTCCAACAATAAATAAACCCAAAGGGCTTCCCTGCTGGTGGAGAGGAAAATGGAGATAAGAAACACTGAAGGTAGGTCCAGAAGCAGGATAGCCAGCATGTTGGTTCATAAGTGTGGATTCAGGAAAAGGATGGAGAAGACCACGCCGGTTTCTGTGGTTATTGGGGAAAGTGGGAAGGTGCCCTGGAGCTTAATACACAGTGGCAAAAATAAAAATAAAAAATAAGGAGAGAGTCATATGAGAAAATGCATGCTCTTCAGGTTAGGGGTTGTTGAATCCTGGTGGTGGTACAGGAATATGCCCACCTCTTCTCACTGAATCAATCTTACCCACAAGACATTTTAAAATATAAGGAATAGTCTATATTGGGGAGGATTAGCCAGAAGGAAAGGAAATATTATGAATGGAAAGTAGATTTCCATTAAAATTTTTTAAATGGAGTATTATGTGATAAGCACTTAACTAAAAGCTTTATTATATTCTTGTTTAGTCCACAACAATCCTGAGGGGAGATGGATAATATATTTCCAATTTACAAATGAGGAAATTGACGCTAAGCAACTAAATTTTCCGAGGTCGCTCAGCTAATGAGGAAAAATGAAAAGACCATTCCAAAATAATCTGAGCAGTATACTGGTGTAAGGATAGACATATTAGATCTATGGAATAGAATTGAGAGTTCAAAAATGTGTTAACAAATACAAACTACTGTACATAAAATAGATAAGCATCAATGATTTACTGCATAGCACAGGGAACTATATCAATATCTTATAATAACCTATAACGGAAGATAATCTGAAAAATATATACAACTGAATCACTTTGTTGTACACCTGAAACTAACACAATATTGTAAATCAACTCTACTTCAAACAAAAAAAGAAAGAAGTAAACCCATCTGTCTGTGGACAGCTGATTTTCAACAAGTGTGCCAAGACTGTTCAGTGGGTAAAGAACAGTCTTCTCAACAAATGGTGCTGGGACAACTGGATATCCATATACAAAAGAATGAATCTGGACCCTTACCTCACACCACATACAAAAAGTTAACTAAAAGTAGATCATAGAGCTAAGTGTAAAAACTAAAAACATCTGTCATTTAAAGCACACCATCAAGAAAGTATTTAAATGACAACCCACAGAATGGGAGGAAATATTTGCAATCACATCTCTAATTAGGGACTTGTATTTAGAATATAGGAAGAACTCTTACAAGTCAGTAATGAAAAGACAATCCAATTAAAGAATGAGTCTTTTGGTGGTATAAGAAGAAGGCCTGGACAACCAGAACCGCTTTTCTGGATTGGTTCCATCGATGCTTTGTCCCTGAAGACAGGAAGTACCTTGCCAGTAAGGAACTGCCTTTTAAAGTTCTTTCGATATTGGACAATGCCCCCAGCCACCCAGAACTCCATGAGTTCAACACTGAAGGCGTCAAAGTGATCTACTTGCCCCCAAACATAACGTCTCTAATTCAGCCTCTATATCAGGATCATAAGGACCTTTAAGGCTAATTATACATGGTACTCTATGAAAAGGATTGTCACACTATGGAAGAGAACCCTGATAGAACATCAGGAAAGTCTGGAAGGATTACACCATTCAAGATGCCATCGTTGTTATAGAAAAAACTGTGAAAGCCATCAAGCCTGAAACAATATATTTCTGCTGGAGAAAACTGTGTCCAGATGTTGAGCATGACTGCACAGGATTTACTACATAGCCAGTCAAGGAAACCATGAAAGAGAGAGACTGTGGATATGACAGAAAAAGTGGAAGCTGAAGGGTTCAAGATATGGATCTTGGAGAGATTCAAGAGCTAACAGACACCACACCAGAAGAATTCACAGAAGACAACTTGATGGAGGTGAGTGCTTCTGAACCAGTGCCAGACAATTAGGAAGAAGATGTAAAAGAAGCAGTGTCAGAAAACAAATTGACATTAGACAATCTGGCAGAGGGTTCCAATTATTCAAAATTGCTTTTAACTCCTTTTATGACATGGGCCTTTCTGTGATACAGGCACTGAAACTAAAGCAAATGGTAGAAGAAAGATTGGTACCATATATTATAGAAACATTTTCAGAGAAATGAAAAAGCAAAAAAGTCAGAAATCATTATGTATTCTGTAAAGTTCACCAAGTGTGCCTGCCTCTCCCTCCTCCCCTTCCACCTCTTGTCACCCCTGAGACAGCAAGACCAACCCTTCCTCTCCCTCCTCCCCCTCAGCCTACTCAATGTGAAAATGACAAGGACCAAGACCTTTATGATGATCCACTTCTACTTAATGAACAGTAACTAATCATCATGTCATACAGCTAATAAGCTTATCTGTTGTGTATGTGTGTGTCTTCATGTGGAAATCTAATAACTGTACAGCAAGAACTGTATGAGACTTTTTTGTGACATCATCATCATCACCTAAGTATTCATCATGTATAACATCGTGTGCAAGACTAGTATTAAAGTGGATAGCCTACCCTTATATAGGCATAAGGTGAGTGATATTTAATATAAAATTAACAATGTGTTAGTTTTCTTACTGTGTATCAGCAAATTAGATAAGGGGGGGTATTTTTTAAGTAACAATGTTTCCAATGCTATATTACGAATATGACTGTAATACTGTATGCCATAAAAATTTTTAAACGATTCATTCATTAGTGTATAGGCTAGGCTATAGCAAAGCAATTGTATCAATTACACTAGGCTACCATTGAACTATCATATTGATGCTTCTTCATTATCAATGCATGAATCATTATACCTGTAAATAAATATGAATTTCCATTTCACATTATCTTTCCATTTTTGATATTTAGTGTTAGTAATATGTATAACATCTACAGTGTTTTGTATCATAATAGACAATATTGATGTAGGTACTGACAATTAATCTCATAAACAGAACAATGTAATTTTACAGTATCAATAAACACAGTACAGTACTATAAATCTATTTTTTCTTCTTTATGATTTTCTTAATAATATTTTCTATTCTCTAACTTATTTTATTGTAAGAATACAGCATATAATACATATAACACAAAATATGTGTTAATTGATTGTTTATGTTATCAGTAAAGCTTCTAGTCAACAGTAGGCTATTAGTAAAGTTTTGGGGGAGTCAAAAGTTATATGTGGATTTTCAGTGGTGCAGGGGGTAGGTGGATGGTTTGCGCCCCAACCCCTACATTGTTCAAGGGTCAATTGTATATTGCAAAATGCTCACCACAATAAGTCTTATTAACATTCATCACCACATACAGTTACAAAAATCTTTTTCTTTTTCTTTTCTTTTTTCTCTTTCTTTATTCCTTTTTTGTTCTTTCTTATGATGAGAACTTTTAAGATCTACAGGACTTTGTAGGCTCCAGTCAAGATGGCAGAATAGAAGGACGTGGAGCTCACCTTCTTCCACAAATACATCTACATCTGAAACAATTCTTACAGAATACCTACTGAAGGCTGGAAGAATATTTCAAACACCCAAAATCGCAAGAAAGATCTCCATATAACCAGGTGGATCTTGGACTGAGGACAAAATGGCAGAGTAGAAGGAACTGAGCTCACCTCCCCTCATGAAAGCACCAAAATCACAACTAACTGCTAAACAACCATCAACAACAAAAGACTGGAACGTACCAAAAAAAGATATTCTACTTCCAAAGACAAAGAGGAAGGAGGGGCACATTCGCAACACAAGCAAATCCCATACCTGCTGGATGGGTGACCCACAAACTGGAAAATGATTATATTGCAGAGGTTCCCCCACAGGAGTGAGAGTTTGGAGCCCCATGTCAGGCTCCCCAGTCTGGGGGTCTGGCATAGGGAAGAGGAGCCCCCAAAGCATTTGGCTTTGAAGGCCAGAGGGGCTTGATCATGGGAACTCCACAGGACTGGGGGAAACAGAAACTCCACTCTTAGATGGTACACACAAGGTCTTGTGAACACCAGGACGAGGGGAAAAAGCAGTGACTGCATAGAAACCTGTACCAGACCTACCTACTGGTCTTAGAGGGTCTCCTGGGTAGGGGGCGACTATGGATCATTGTGGGGACAAGGACACTGGTGGTGGTGGTACTGAGGAGTACTCATTGGCATGAGCTCTCCTGGAGGCAGCCATTTTGATGCCAAGACCTGATACACCCAACAGCCCGTAGGCCCCAGTCTGGGACGCCTCAGACCAAACAACCAACAGGGTGGGAAAACAGCCCCACCCATCAGCAGACAGCCTGCTTAAAGTCTTCCTGAGCCCAGAGCCACCTCTAAACACACCCGTTGAGCACTTCCCCGGTGGTCCAGTGGTTAACACTCCATGGTCCCAATGTAGGGGGCACAGGTTCGATCCCTGGTTGGAGGAGTTCCGCATGCTGCAAGGTGTAGCCAAAAAAATAAAACAAAAAACACCCCTTGACATGGGCCTGCCCACCAGAGGGACAAGACCCAGCTTTACCCACCAGTGAGCAGCACCAGTTCCTCCCACCAGGAGTCCTGCACAAGCCTCTTAGACCAGCCTCACCCACCAGGGGGAAGACACCAGAAGTAAGAGGAACTACAATCCTGCAGCCTGTGGGACAACAAACACAGAAAGTTAGACAAAATGAGATGGCAGAGGAATATGTTCCAGACAAAGGAATAAGATAAAACCACAAAAGAACAACTATGTGAAGTGGAGATAGGCAATCTATCTGAAAAAGAATGCAGAGTAATGGTAGTAAAGATGATTCAAGATCTTGGAAAAAGAATGGAGGCACAGACCAAGAAGATACAAGAAATGTTTAGCAAAGAGCTAGAAGACATAAAGAACAAACGGAGTTGAACAATACACTAACTGAAATGAAGAATACACCAGAAGTAATCGACAGCAGAATAAATGAGGCAGAAGAACGAATAAGTGAGCTGGAAGACAGAATGGTGGAATCCACTGCCACAAAACAAAGGAAAAAGAATGAAAACAAATGAGGACAGTCTAAGAAACCTCTGGGACAACACTAAATGCACCAATATTTACATTACAGGGGTCCCAGAAGGAGAAGAGAGAGACAAAGTGCCTAAGAAAATATTTAAAGAAATAATGGCTGAAAACTTCCCTAACATGGGAAAGGAAACAGTCACCCAAGGCCAGGAAGTGCAGAGTTCCATACAGGATAAACCCAAGGAGGAACATACCAAGACACATATTAATCAAACTGACAAAAATTAAACACAAAGAGAGAATATTAAAAGCAACAAGGGAAAAGCACCAAATAACATACAAGGGAATCCCCATAAGGTTATCTGATTTTTCAGCAGAAACTCTGCCAGCCAGAAGGGAGTAGCATGATATATTTAAAGTGATGAAAAGGAAAAAACCTACAACCAAGAATACTCTACCCAGCAAGGCTCTCATTCAGATTCGACAGAGAAATCAAAAGTTTTACAGACAAGCAAAAGCTAAGAGAATTCAGCACCACCAAACCATCTTTACAACAATCCTATAGGAATTTCTCTAGGTGGAAAAGAAAAGGCCACAACTAGAAATAAGAAAATTATGAATGGGAAAGCACCCAGTAAAGGCAAACATACATTAAAGGTAGGAAAACATCCACATACAAATATGATATCAAAACCAGCAATCATGAGGAGAATACAAATTCAGGATATTGGAAATGCATTTGAAATTAAGACACCAGCAACTTAAAACAATCTTGTATATATAAAGATGGATATATCAAAACCTCATGGTAACTGCAAACCAAAACTCTATCAAGACAATAGATATACACACAAAAAAGAAAAAGGAATCCAAAAACAACACTAAAGATAGTCATCAAATCACAAAAGAAGAGAACAAAAGAGGAAGGGAAGAAAAGATACGTACAATAACAAACCCAAAACAATCAACAAAATGGAAATAAGAACCTATATATTGGTAATTACATTAAGTGTAAATGGATTAAATGGTCCAACCAAAAGACATAAACTGGCTAAATGGATACAAAAACAAGACCCATATATATGCTGTCTACAATAGACCCACTTCAGATCTAGGGACACATACAGACTGAAAGGGAGGGGATGGAGAAAGGTATTCTATGCAAATGGAAAACAAAAGAAAGCTGAAGTAGCAATATTCATATCAGACAAAACAGACTTTAAAATAAAGACTGTTACAAGAGACAAAGAAGGACACAACACAATGATCAAGGGATCAATCCAAGAAAAAGATACAACAACTGTAAATATATATGCACCCAATATAAGAGCACCTCAATATATAAGGCAAATGCTAACTGCCATAAAAGAAGAAATCAGCAGTAACACAATAATGGCGACTTTAACACCTCACTTACATCAATGGACAGGTCATCCAGACAGAAAGTCAATAAGGAAACCCAGGCTTTAAATGACACGTCAGACCAGATGGACTTGATATTCATAGAACATTCCATCCAAAAGCAGCAGAATACACATTCTTTGAAAGTGCACATAGAACATTCTGCAGGATAGATCACATGCTGGGCCATAAAGCAAGCCCTGGTAAATTTAAGAAAACTGAAATCATATCAAGCATCTTTTCTGCCCACAACACTATGAGATTAGAAATCAACTACAAGAAAAAAACTATAAAAACACAAACACGTGGAGGCTAAACAAAATGCCACTAAACAACCAAGGGATCACTGAAGAAATCAAAGAGGAAATTAAAAAATACCTAGAGACAAATGAAAACAAAAATACGACAATCCAAAACCTATGGGATGCAGCGTAAGTAGTTTTAAAAGGGAAGATTAGAGCAATACAATCTTACCTCAGGAAACAAGAAAAATCCCAAATAAACAATCTAACATTACACCTAAGGCAACTAGAGAAAGAAAAACAGACAAAACCCAAAGTTATCAGAAATAAAGATCAGAGCAGAAATAAATGACATAGAGATGAAGAAAACAATAGCAAAGGTCAATGAAACTAAAAGCTGGTTCTTTGACAAGATAAACAAAATAGATAAACCTTTAGCCAAACTCATCAAGAAAAAAAGGGTGAAGGCTCAAATCAAAATTAGAAATGAAAAAGGAGAAGTTACAACGGACATCACAGAAATACAAAGGATCATAAGAGATTACCACAGCAACCATATGCCAATAAAATGGACAAATTCTTAGAAAGGTACAATCTCCCAAAACTGAACCAGGAAGAAATAAAAAATATTAACAGACCACTCACAAGCACTGAAATTGAAACTGTGATTTAAAAACTCCCAAAAGGGGGCTTGCCTGGTGGTGCAGTGATTGAGAGTCCGCCTGCCGATGCAGGGGACACGGGTTCATGTCCTGGTCCAGGAAGATTCCACATGCCGCGGAGCAGCTGGGCCCGTGAGCCATGGCCACTGAGCCTGCGCGTCTGGAGCCTGTGCTCCACAGCGGGAGAGGCCACAACAGTGAGAGGCCCGCGTACTGCAAAAAAATAAATAAATAAAAATAAAAACTCCCAAAAAACAAAAGTCCAGGACCAAATGGCTTCACAGGCAAATTCTCTCAAACATTTAGGGAAGAGTTAACACCTATCCTTCTGAAACTATTTCAAAAGATTACAGAGGAAGGAACATATCCAAACTCATTCTATGAGGCCACCATCGCTCTGATACCAAAACCAGACAAAGATACCACAAAAAAGGAAAATTACAGGCAAATATCACTGATGAACACAGACGCAAAAATCCTCAACAAAATACTAGCAAGCTGAATCCAACAATACATTAAAAGGATCATACACCATGATCAAGTGGGATTTATCCCAGGGATGCAAAGATTTTTCAATATCCACAAATCAATCGTTGTGATACACCACATTAACAAACTGAAGAATAGAAAACATATGATCATCTCAATAGATGCAGAAAAAGCTTTTGACAAAATTCAACACTTATTTATGATAAAAACTCTCCAGAAAGTGGACATAGAAGGAACATACCTTAACATAATAAAGGCCACAGGGACTTCCCTGGTGGTGCAGTGGTTAAGACTCTGCACTCTCAATTGCAGAGGGCCCAGGTATGTTCCCTGGTCAGGGAACTAGATCTCACATGCATGCTGTAATTAAGAGTTTGCATGCCACAACTAAGGAGCCTGTGTGCCACAACTAAGGAGCCCATGAGACACAAGTAAGGAGCCCACCTGCCGCAACTAAGACCCAGCAAACCAAATAAATATTTTTAAAAATAATAAAAAAAACAAAACAAAATAAAGGCTGTATGTGACAAACCACAGCTAACATCATACTCAACAGTGAAAAGGTGAAAGCATTTCCTCTAAGATCAGGAAGAAGACAAGGATGTCCACTCTCACCATTTTTATTCAACATAGTTTTGGAAGTCCTAGCCACAGCAATCAGAGAAGAAAAAGAAATAAAAGGAATCCAAATTGGAAAAAAAGAAGTAAAACTGTCACTGATTGCAGATGACATGATACTATACTTAGAAAATCCTAAAGATGCTACCAGAAAACTACTAGAGCTCATCAACAAATTCGGTAAAGTTGTAGGATACAAAATTAATACACAGAAATCCGTTGCATTTCTATACACTAACATCAAAAGGTCAGTAAGAGAAATTAAGGAAACAATCCCATTTACCATTACATCAAAAAGAATAAAATACCTAGGAATAAACCTACCTAAGGAGGCGAAAAACCTGTACTCTGAAAACTATAAGACACTGGGGCTTCCCTGGTGGCGCAGTGGTTGGGAGTCCGCCTGCCGATGCAGGGGGCGCGGGTTCGTGACCTGGTCCAGGAGGATCCCGCGTGCCGCGGAGCGGCTGGACCCGTGGGCCATGGCTGCTGGGCCTGCACGTCCGGAGCCTGTGCTCCGCGGCGGGAGGGGCCACAGCAGTGAGGGGCCCGCGTACCACAAACAAAACAAAACAAAACAAAAACTATAAGACACTGATGAAAGAAATAGAAGATGACACAAACAGATAGAAAGATATACTGTGTTCTTGGATTGGAAGAATCAATATTGTGACAATGACTCTACTACCCAAGGTAATCTACAGATTTAATGCAATTCCTATCAAGTTACCAGTGGCATTTTCTGCAGATCTAGAACAAAAAAACCTTAAAATTTGTATGGAAACACAGAAGGCCCTGAATAGCCAAAGCAATCTTGAGAAAGAAAAATGGAACTGGAAGAATCAGGCTCCCTGACTTCAGCCTATACTACAAAGCTACAGTAATCAAAACAGTAATGGTACTGGCACAAAACAGAAATATAGATCAACAGAAAAGAATAGAAAGCCCAGAGATAAACTCACACACCTATGGTCAATATATCTACAACAAAGGAGGGAAGAATATACAATGGAGAAAAGACAATCTCTTGAATAAGTGGTTCTGAGAAAACTGGACAGCTACACATAAAAGAATGAAATTAGAACATTCTTTAACACCACACACAAAAATAAACTCAAAATGGATTAAAGACCTAAGTGTAAGACTGAATACTATAAAACTCTTAGAGGAAAACATAGGCAGAACACTCTGACATAAATCACAGAAATGTCTTTTTGTATCTACCTCCTAATGTAATGAAAATAAAAACAAAAATAAACAAATGGGACCTAATTAAACTTAAAAGCTTCTGCACAGCAAAGGAAACCATAAACAAAATGCAAAGACCACCCACAGAAAGGGAGAAAATATTTGCAAACGATTCGACTGACAAGGGGTTAATCTCCAAAATATACAAACACCTCATGCAGCTCAATATAAAAAAAAAAAAAATCAAAAAATGGGCAAAAGATCTAAATAGATATGTCTCTGAAGAAGACAAACAGATGGCCAAAAACCACATGAAAAGATGCTCAACATCACTAATTATTAGAGAACTGCAAACCAAACTACAATGAAGTATCACTTCACACCAGTCAGAATGGCCATCATCAAAAAGTTGACAAACAATAAATGCTGGAGACGGTGTGGGGGAAAAAGAACACTCCTACACTGTTGGTGGGAATGTAAATTGGTACAGCCACTATCAAAAACAGTATGGAGGTTCCTTAAAAAACTAAAAACAGAGGTACCATATGATCCAGCAATGTCACTCCTGGGCATATATCTGGAGAAAACCATACTTTGAAAAGACACATGCACCCCAATGTTCACTGCAGCGCTATTTACAATAGCCAAGACATGGAAGCAACCTAAGTGTCCACTGACAGATGAATGGATAAAGAAGATGAGGTACATATATACAATGGAGTATTAGCCATAAAAAAGAATGAAATAATGCCATTTGCAGCAACATGGATGGACCTAGAGATTGTCATACTAATTGAAGTAAGTCAGACAGAGAAAGACAAATAGCATATGATATCACTCATGTGTAGGATCTAAAAAACGATACAAATGAACTGATTTACAAAACAGAAGCAGACTTACAGACTTTGAAAACAAACTTATGGTTACCAAAGGGGAAAGGTTGGGGGGAGGAATAAATTAGGAGGTTGGGATTTACATATAAACACTACTATATATAAAATAGATAATTAGCACAGGAAGCTCTACTCAATACTCTGTAGTAATCTATATGGGAAAAGAATCTGAAAAGAAATAGATATATGTATATGTATAACTAAATTACTTTGCTATACACCTGAAACTAACACAACATTGTAAATCAAGTATATTCCACTACAGAATAAAAATTAAAATAAGATATATAGGACTATATATAGTCCTATATATATATAGGACTATATATAGGACTATAATTCAAAAAGAGACAAGTACCACAATGTTCATTGCAGCACTATTTAGCCAGGACACGGAAGCAACCTAAGTGTCCATCGACAGATGAAAGGATAAAGAAGATGTGGCACATATATACAATGGAATATTACTCAGCCATAAAAGAAATGAAATTAAGTTATTTGTAGTTAGGTGGATGGACCTAGAGTCTTGTCATACAGAGTGAAGTAAGTCAGAAAGAGAAAAACAAATACTGTATGCTAACACATATATATGGAATCTAAAAAAAAAAAAAAGTTCTGCAGAACCTAGGGGCAGGACAGGAATAAAGACGCAGACATAGAGAATGGGCTTGAGGACACGGGGAGGGGGAAGGGTAAGCTGGGACAAAGTGAGAGAGTGGCATGGACATATATACACTACCAAATGTAAAATAGCTAGTGGGAAGCAGCCGCATAGCACAGGGAGATCAGCTCGGTGCTTTGTGACTACCTAGAGGGGTGGGATAGGGAGGGTGGGAGGGAGACGCAAGAGGGAGGAGATATGGGGATATATGTATAGCTGATTCACTTTGTTATAAAGCAGAAACTAACACACCATTGTACAGCAATTATACTCCAATAGAGATGTTTAAAAAAAAAGATATACAGGACTTTGGCTTTTATTTTAAGTGAAATGAGGAGAAACTGGCAGGTTCTGAACAAATGAGTAAAATAGTCTTGACTTGGATTTTAGAATGATCATACAGTCTGCTGTATAGAAAATAAATGGCAAGGACAAGAGGGAAACTGAGAGACTCTTTAGGAGCCTACTGCAATAAGAAACAATGGTGGCTGGGACCAGGGCGGTAACCCTGGATATGGGTGAAAAACAGTGATTCTAGAAGATACAGCTGATAGGATTTGCTGATGGCTTGGGTGTGAGGTGTTAAACAAAGAAAAATTTTAAGGATGATCGTGGATAGAGCAGTTTTGGGAATGAAGATCTGCAGTCCTGGCACTGGACTGTTACTCTCAGTAGAATCAAAGGTCCAAAAAGGATACAGCAAAAAGCTCAAGGAATGAATCAGATTTGGGAAAAGGCGGAGATAAGCTGGAAGAGAAACAGTACGTTGAGAAGAAGGCTAGAAATACATTAGGAACATGGAAAGGTTAGTATGAATTTACAAAATATTGTCAGAGCAGCGTCTAATTCTGAGTGATCACAGGTTACCTTTCGTCCTCACACGGCAGTAGAATGCTATCCCACTAAGAATGAAGCCATATAAGACTGTCTGAAAAAGCTGAGGGCACTGACTGACCATCCAGTCTCAGAGTCATCCACCTAAATTCTCCAGAGCCAACAAGAAGCATGTGTTTATAAGAAATAAATCACAGAAAATTTTTTCTATAACCTCAGTCTTCTGTTAATACTCCCAAAAGGAAAAGGTGTAGTGATACTTTTTCATAGAACATTTAATGAAAAATAAACAGTAGTAAAAGTCTATTAAAAAGTAGAGGATGGAGGGGCTTCCCTGGTGGCACAGTGGTTGAGAGTCCGCCTGCCGATGCAGGGGACGCGGGTTCGTGCCCCGGTCCGGGAAGATCCCACATGCCGCGGAGAGGCCACAACAGTGAGAGGCCCGCGTACAGCAAAAAAAAAAAAGTAGAGGATGGAAACTGGAGAAAGTAAACCTCCCACTTGCCTTCACCAAGCCACTGGTTTACATGTCCTTTAATGCATTACTGTACTGTATTGCTCCTTCCTCGTCAATGCCTCCCACAGCTCTGGGGGACCCACTATTCTGACTTATGTACTATTAGCTTTCCCTTTTAACTGAAATGTATACGTTGACTTACATTTGGGGTTAGGTCTATCATCTTGCTTTTTGTTTTCTATTTGTCATATCAGTTCTTTGTTTCTTTTTCTATTCTTTTCTGATTTCACTTGGATTAATCAAGTATTTTTGTTATTCTATTTTTCAACTCTATTAACTTGTGTTTTGTATTAGCCTTTTAGTGATTACCTTAGAGCAGCATAATGCAATAAAAATTTCTAGCTTGATAGAATTGTTCCGTAACTACACTCTCCACTGTGGTAGCCACTAGCCACGTGTGGTTATGGAGCACTTGAATGTGGTTGTATGACTAAGGAACTAGATTTTTACTTTAACTTTAAATATAACTAGCCACATGTGACTAGTAGCTACTGTATTGGAGAGCACACCTCTAGACATTAAACATGCATCCTTGCCTCTTACAGTCTACCCTAAATCACTACATTTACCACTTCCTGAACAATGCATGATTGTATTAATCATGTTTTTTATTTCTGTATCTTATAATGTTTTGACATTTTAAAAATCTTGCTGACCAGGGAGAAACTGCCCTTTCCGGGGCTAGCCAATTCTTAGAGACAGCAAAGACCTTGGGTAGGAGCACGCCCTTCATGGGCAAGCCAACCAATCCTGAGTTTATATTCCCAATGACCCCCTTTACCTAACTCTCACAGACCAAGCTAGTATTTCCCCTGAACTAAATCATCCCAGGACCAGGTAGTAGGCAATGACAGATCATCCCTGTAGCCCACAGCTAACTGCAATTATTCAAACTAGCCAACGCTATGCTGTTTACTCTGAGGGTTGCCTTTCCCACAGAAACCCCAGTAAAGACTCTGACCTAGGCTTTCCCCTCACTCCTAGTTCTACCTCCTGGTGCTCCTCATGTGGCCCTGCATGGCATGACAGGCCCCCTTCTCTCAGGAAATGTAAGTAATAAATTTTTTTTTCAATGGCATTGGCTCCTCCATGTTGTTCAACTCCATAAATTAAAATCCCACAGTTATAAATAAAACAATTACAACATTTAACTTCATTTAACTCTACCACCATTTGTGCTACTGTTATCAGATATTTTACTTCCACAGGTATTCTAAACACCGAAAGATTATTATTACTATTGCTAGTATTTTTTATGGTATAGATCTTCTGGTAATGAATTCCTTCAGCTTTTGTTTGCCTGAAAACGTCTTTATTTCACCTTCATTTTTTTTCACCTTTTTTTAATGGATATCTTCACAGAATATAGAATTCTAGGTTAGCAGTTTTTGTTTTTTCCTTTCAGCACTTTAAATATGTTATTCCATTGTATTTCGACTTTCATGAGTTCTACTGAAAAGACATCGATTAATATTATTGTTGTTTTTTTGAAAGTTAACGCGTCTTCCCACCCTCACCCCAACCATACTATCTAGCTCGTGAGAATTTTCTCTTTACTGTTGGTTATCAGCAATTTGACTATGAAGTGCTAGGATGCATATACATACATCCTGCTGGGGATTCACTGAGCTTCCTGAATCTACTGATTTCTTTTACCAGTTTTGGTAACTTCTCAAGCATCATCTCTTCAACTATTGCTTCTGAACTATTCCCTCTCTTCTCTCCTTCTGGAGCCCCAATGTCATGTATGTTAGACTTTTTGGACTGTTAGGCTATACTTTTGTATCAAACGTGTTGTTTTTATATTCTGTGCTTCCAACCTCCTGCCATTTTTTCTCTGTAATTCAGTTTGGATAGTTTCTATTAATCTGTCTTCAAGTTCACTGATCCTGTTTTCTGCTATATCCAGACTGCTGTTAAAGCCATCAAATGAGTGCTAATTTCAGATGTTGTGTTCTTTAATTATAATATGCTCATTTGATTATTTTTTATAGATTTCAATCCTCTGATGAAATTCTTCTCTTTCTGTCCTGTGTATCCATGCTGTGTGTTTTCCTTAACATACTTATAATAATTATTTTAAGTCCTTGTCTACAAACTCCAATAATCGATTTATCTATATTTTACTAAAGTAAAACTATACAATGAGATGCTGGAAAGGAGTCACTCCTCAAGAAGTGTCAGAATGAATTATGCAAATGAAAAAGAAGACAGACATGCCAGGAAAGATGTAATTATTCACTGGGCTCTGGGGTGAGAAAAATTGGAGGTATTTCTTAGACAAGAAACCAGACCCTGATGACAGGTCCACTAGGGAGGACACAATTTGAAACATAAACAGAGAAAGTATTTTCTGCTGACTCATACAAAAGGCAGATTCCAATGAAGAGTGCCCTGTCAACTCAGTCCATGCCACTCAGACACTAGGGAGACCAATCCAAGTGTCAGGTTAGAGTCATAGGTAAAGAAGACAACCTCACCAAAGTACCAGCCTTAAGACCTAGCTGATAAGTATGCATTAGTTAGACAAACCAAACAAGACCAAGAAAAATAGGTCCAGGATAAGTGCAGGGCTTATGGGGTGATAGTCTTAAAGAACTACTAAAAGAGATGAAGAAAGAGATTTTAAAGTTAGGTTTGGGCAGATTGGCCCTCAGGTTATGAATCTCTGAGGCCATATAGAAAGGAAATTGCTATATAATGGTGTTCATGAGTAGGGTAGCTGTCTAACAAGTAAAATTCCACCTAGCAGAGAGACCTCACACACCTGGAAAACACTGACTAGGAAATATAATCTAGGAGCAAATAGGAATTCGACTAGAGTAAATAATGGCACCAAACTAAATTTCTCTCTAGCCAGGAGTCCAAACAACTAGATCAGGACAAAGTCATACAACTAGTTAGTAGAGTTTTACCCTCAGTTTTCTAGTCAATATGTTTGTAAAAGATTCTACCTCAGCCTCTAGAAAACCAAAGAGAAAAGGGTCGGGTGAGTGAGGCAGCTGTGGTCCAATGGGAGTATTTGGACTCTCTGAAGTAAAGGCCACACAGAAGCAGGGTTGTCTGCCCATGTTAGTCCACTGGGTTTTCCTTTGTGGACAAAAAAAAAAAATGTTGCCTGCCATTTGAGTAAACACAGAGTGTTGCACCATCAAGCCATCAGCTGCTGCAGGGCCACCCCAGCCCCCTGACCCCGCCCCGCCTCCAGTGCACCCTGAGGGGAATTCAGGACGGAGAAAAACAGGATACGGGCTTAAGACGCATATCAAAGGAATACTTTCAATGAGCCCAGACTCTTGCATCTTCCCATACATAGAAAAGCACTAAAATCATTAACTTGAGAAGTCTGTTTTTTTGTGATTAGCAGTCATCTTTTGATGTTAGACTACATGTTTTCCTTTGAAGCAAAAACTCCTATATATATATCCTGGCTCTTCCTGTACCTCTTTGGAACTGTTCCTGGGAGCTACCTGAGAGGCTGTTTTTGGGCTTCAGTCCTCTGGAACATCCCTGAATAAAACATAATTCTCACCTTTTGGCGCGCGCATTTTTTTCAGTTGACACCTTTTACTAAGCCATTTTGATAAATCCAAAAGCTATATTGATTTTGGCTTACAGTCATTTTGAGATAAAGTATTCTAAAACAAATGACCTATACCCTTCCAAAAGGTCACAGTGGGGCTATTTTTATTACCTACTTCATTTCTATGTAGAAGACAGAATTTAGAGACTGGTGGAGACACACACACACACACTTCACATTTAGTTGTAAAATAGAATTATTAATTTACCTCAAACCACAGTCTGTTGAGAGCTATTAATAAGCAAGTCCTATGCTGCTTGGTTACAAAAGCCCCTTCTCTTTCTCAGCTGGTTGAACATTATCTCTATTCATCCTAAGTCCCTATGGACAGGGGTCCCCAACCCTGGGCCGCAGAGCAGGAGGCGGGCAAGCTACTGAAGCTTCATCCGCTGCTCCGTCGCTGGCATTACCGCCTGAGCCATTCCCCGCCCCCACACCTCACCCCCCAACCCTGTCCTGGAAAACTTGTCTTCCACAAAACCTGTCCAAAAACCGGGTGCCGAAAAGGTTGGGGACCACTGCCAATGGAGAAAGGCCGAAGGGGAGTGGTAACACTGGCTGGCAAGCCCAGCACCTCAGGAGGAGGGAGAGTGTTGAGAGGGGTTGAGGAGGGAGCTGAAATATAGCGCAAAAGGTGAAAAACTGAGCGGTGTAAACTTAAGATTAGTTGGTTTTGGTGGCGGCAGGGGTGGGGGGGGTGGGGGGCGGTAATCTGCCTAGGAAAGAAGAAAATAAAAGGGTGTGAATGAAGAGAGACAATAGTAGGGAGAAATGGGAGGGTGCAGGGAAACACTCTATTTACAGAAAAGATGGGGCATTTGAGGATATAGGAGATAGCTTTGCCCTTCTGTTTACGGTTTTGGGCCATAAAAGTTTGTGCTAATGTAGAGAGAAATTTTTCCTTTGCATCTTTAACATTAGTATCCTAACATTTCTAAATAAATGCCAAAAAACTAAATGTCCAAAACCTTAGATTAGCTGGCTTCAGGAAATCACTTTGGAGTGAGGGTTGTATGTCACTGTACACAAAACTTCCTGGAATATTTTAACTAAGAATGGCATATGCATTTGATGGGAAACTCTGAGGCTATTAAAAATCATGATCTTGATGAATATTTAATGATTTGGGGAAAATGCCATAATACAATGTTAAGTGAGATAAAGCAGATGGGACAGAAACAGTGTGATATGTTGGCATAACATATTATGATATGTCATATCACATATTGACAGTGTGATAGATATCTTTCCTCTTTCTGAGCTTACGAGGAGACTACAGCCCAGCCTCCCTTGGGTTATGCAGGGATCATGTGATTGGATTTCTCATCAATGGAAATGTGAGCAAAACTGATGAATCACATTCTAGTCTTAGGCAGTAAAGAACCACTGCAAATTTGCCAAGCTCACTCTCCTAAACACAGGGCTGGAAGCATAGAGCTCCAAAGATGGTGATTTGCAAACCAGAAGCAGCTCTGATCAATCTATCTCCAACTCGCTGTTAGAGGAAAGCTGACCAGGAGAGCTGCCTGACCTGCAAGGACTGTGCTAAAAACAAGAAACTAACCTTCGTTCTGTTAAGCCATTAAGATTAGATTTAGTTGTTAGGGCAACGAATACACTAGGATACCATATATGGTATATATGAAGAGCTTAATTTTGTTAATAAAAAGTATATACAAAAACATATATATGTATGTATTACATGTATGTGTTTGGATATATACACACAGGTAACTGAAAGATACATACTGAAATGTCAGTGTTTTCTGTTATAAAACTGTAACTGTTAAATTCTCTATTCATTATGAGATTTTTCTAATTTTATTGCAATAAACAGACATTACTTTTCTTGTCAGGAGTATACAACAAATGTTATTAATGAAAAAGCACAAGGCCAGGCTAAGTGCAGACACTGAATGAACATTGGTAGATGAACTGAAAAGTATTCCAGTGAGTATCTAATTGCCATATTGGAGGAAGGGGTGCATGCTACTGTCACTGCTCTTCCTGGAATGCCTAGATATTTTAGAGTGACTGTACATCTCCAAAATAAGTCAGGTGCATTCTCTAAACATGTTACTTTGGTTACTTACAGTTTCCATATTTCTATGTTAAACTTGTATTGTGAATATCACCAAAAAGACAACATCCAATTGGTCTTTGAATTTCAAATTGATGGTACAACATAAAATACAGGAGAGCGCAATGTCTGGAACAAAAAACAGATTCTCCACAAATGGTTCACACACGCGTACCTCCAAGCCGATGCAGAAAGAGCAGACATAATCAACATACAGAAATGCAGGTTATAATGCTGAAGAAAAATGAAAATTTGTCAGTCTCTCCAAAAGTACTAGGAAATATTGTTCCTGAAGGATATAACTTTAACACCCAGACTTGCCACATGGGGAGAAAATCCAACCACTCCGTCCATTCATTTCAAATCCGCATAGTTGAACACACTCAGAGACTGGCTGGTGCCTCCCAATAGGGCAGCCTAACCTGCTCCATGCTGAGTGCCTTTGTTAACTGCAGGCCCTTGGTGCCTTTTCTCATAAATTCTAAGAAATATATGACTAGGCGTTCCTCACCAGCTGCTCTGTTTTGATCTGCACCCTGTGATTTGACATCCAAGTAGGCGCATTACATATTGTGCCCTTCAGCCTTCCCCCTTGTTATTTTTCAATAGGACCAGCTTTGCTTTATGTTTGGGACAGGGGGTTGTTTTACCATGGACTGAAGATACTAATTGCTGCCTTCTTTGTTTTCTATGTGGTAGAGAAAGAAAAGATATGATAGATCTGCCCCTATCTAAGAGAGAAGCCTGACGTTATGGTAACATAGGATGCCCCACCCGGCAGAAGAAGAGCCTTCTGCAAGCTAGACCTTCATCATTTAAAATAACAATAATAATAAACACAGAGATGTACTAGCTTTATCTTGCACTTGGTTGGGAAAAATCCATTGTATACAGTAAGTCTACTTCACACTCTCACTCCTTTGCAGTTCACCTCAACATAACTACTCTAGGAAGATTTAAATATCATTATCTAAACATTTGTAGGACCTCCACCCCTCCCCAAGAAAACACTGCTGCCAAACAATGGCATTGCAATTTAAGCAACATTATGAGAAACCTCACTTAGGGACTGGATTTGCACAACATTAAAAGAAAAAGACTGATATCCTGACTTTAGCAACACATGAAGTGAGAACTCTCTTCAAAGAGGCATTCCTGACCATCCAGTTTAAAGTGGCCACCCATTCACACTCTAGGCCAGCACGCTTTAAAATCTTTGCAGAGAACTTACCATGGCCTGGTATCGTTTATATTTTATTGTTTTACTTTCAACCTCCCCTCTCCTCCCTCTATATGACCTTGTGTGTCTTACCACTGCTGCAGATCTAGAGCAATGCCCAGCACTTAGTAGGTATTCATTAAATAATGATTGTGGAGGAGCAGAGACAGACAACTACAGTGTTCAGGTACAGTTATATTCAAGTAACAAGACAACTCCTTAAAAGCTTCCTTTAGGGGGCTTCCCTGGTGGAGCAGTGGTTGAGAGTCCACCTGCCGATGCAGGGGACATGGGTTCGTGCCCCAGTCCAGGAAGATCCCACATGCCGCAGAGCGGCTGGGCCCGTAAGCTATGGCCGCTAAGCCTGCGCGTCCGGAGCCTGTGCTCCACAATGGGAGAGGCC
Organism: Orcinus orca; assembly: GCF_937001465.1. Classification (NCBI taxonomy): domain Eukaryota; kingdom Metazoa; phylum Chordata; class Mammalia; order Artiodactyla; family Delphinidae; genus Orcinus; species Orcinus orca. The sequence goes on from NC_064561.1 coordinate 142,919,533, forward strand.
ACAACAGTGAGAGGCCCGCGTACCGTAAAAAAAAAAAAAAAAAAAAAAGCTTCCTTTAGGGACTTCCCTGGTGGTCCAGTGGCTAAGACTCCAATGCAGGGGGCTGGGGTTCGATCCCTGGTCAGGGAATTAGATCCCACATGCCACAACCAAAGATCCCACATGCCACAACCAAAGATCCCACATGGTGCAACTAAAGATCCCACATGCCACAACAAAGATCCCACATGCTGCAACTAAGACCCGGTAGAGCCAAATAAATAAATAAATATTTAAAAAAATAAAATAAAAAAGTAAAAGCTTCCTTTAGTGATTGTCTTTGATCTGCTGCTTCATGTGAAACACTGTTTGCACCAGGAATGGAAGGTGGGAAGAAAGCTGCACTTTTGAACAGGCAATAAGTCTCTGCTAAAGAACAAAGGCGCCAACTTCCCTCACTCCTCAGGTCAGCCTGCTTTCTGAGACCTCCTACTCCTAGCAAGGCCACTAGATAGCAGAACTTACACTCTCCAGACAATTAACTTATGTATTTATTTATTTATTAATTATTGGCCATGCCATGGCTTGCAGTATCTTAGTTACCTGATGAGGGGTTGAACCCAGGTCTTGGGCAGTGAAAGCAAGGAGTCCTAACTACTGGACTGTCAGGGAATTCCCTCTCCAGACAATTTAAACTCATCTTTTCAGTACCCGTGCTTTCTCTGAGAAGCTAAGTGAACTGTCACTTCGTTACACGATCACCTCCTAAGAGGTGGCTGAGTCACAGAAATTAGACACAGTCTGTGCTCATCACACTCCAAATGGCTTCACACTTCCTTTGGCCTCAAAGCCTTGCTTCCTTTCCCAAGCTCTCAATTCTAGCTCAGCTTGAACCTCTAGGCACATACTTGGGCAAGACAATTCTGGCTGGCCTGCTAAACCAGACTGCAGAGCCTCCAAGGTTTATCATGAGAAAGTGCAACTAGCTCTAACCATGTGGGATCCTCCTTCTTCTGGGGGCTCTATCCCCTCAGCTTTCTCCTCCTTCAACGCAGTGGCCCAAGGGTGCACTCAAAGCCTTCCCTTAGTTCTCCCTCAGCACTTAATAAACACAGAACAGCATCAGGATAAAGGTCCAGACTAGAATCACAGACTCGGGTTTGAGGCCTGGTATTCCACTTACTAGCTGTGAATCTTCAAGCAAGCTCCTTAACCTCTCTAAAGAGTCTCTCATCTGTAAAATGGGGACAATAACTGTATGTAGCTCATATGGTTCAGGTGATGATTAAATGCTACAACAAATAAAAGTGCAGCCTATCAAAGCATAATAACTCAGCGAATGCTGGCAATAACAGGGTCCTACAAGATGTGCCTCTATTACCTTTTTTACCTCACCTGCTAATCCCCTCACTCCAACTCCTTACACTGGGCTCCTCACTGTTCCTCCTCACGCTAGGTTTGCTCGTGCCTCAGGGCCTTTGTACTGGCTATTTTATCTGGCTAGGATGCTTTTCCCCCAGATGCCCACCTGGCCAACTCCCCCACTTCCTAGAGGTCTCTTCTCAAAACTTCCCAGTGAGCTTTATCTGACCAACTTATTTAATCCTGCAACCTGCGTGCCAGCACTCTCAATGCCCCAGTCCCTATATGGCTTGTTTCTCCCTGTACCACCACCCTATATACGCTCCATGAAGGCAGGGATGTTTGTCAGTTCTGTTCCCTGATATAAACCAAGTTCCAAAACAAAAGTCTCACATATGAAGCAATACAACTTTGCTCCCAGAGTACACAGGTCCTGTTTTACTCTACACACTCTTTTCTAATGTCCACATGAGAGCTGTTGCCACTTTTCAGGCCTCTCCTAGGGGCCCTGCTTTCTAACTTTCAGCTCATCTGCATATGAAAAATGGCATTTAAAAACAGATAACACATATGCATAGTTCAAAATTCAGATGTTAGAAAAAGGTATAAAGAGTCCCTTTCCCTCTCCTTGTTTTATTTAACACTCTATTTTGAAAATCTTCTATATCAGTCCATAAACATCTTCCTCATTCTTTCTTTTAAATTGAAGTATAGTTGATTTACAATGTTGTGTTAATTCCTGCTGTACAGCAAAGTGATTCAGTTATACATATATATATATATATATTCTTTTAAAAAATTATTCTCCATGATGGTTTATCATAGGATACTGAACATAGTTCTCTGTGCTATACAGTAGGACCTTGTTGTTTAGCCATTCTATATATAAAAGCTTATATATGCTAACCCCAACCTCCCATTCTCCATCCCTCCCCCAATACCCTCCCCCTTGGCAACCACCAGTCTGTTCTCTATGTCTGTGATTCTGTTTCTGTTTCATAGATAGGTTCATTTGGGTCATATTTTAGATTCCACATATAAGTGATATCATACGGTATTTATCTTTCTTTTTCTGACTTACTTCACTTAGTATGATAATCTCTAGTTGCATCCATGTTGCTTCATCGTCATTCTTTTTAATGGCTACACAATATTCTGTTTTTTAGATGTCCTTTATTGAAGACAATTAATATTTTGCTTTTAACAAGGATACTTCAATAAGTATCCTTTTATAAATGTTTACAGATCTTGCCAAATTGTCTTCCAAAATGGTTGTACCAATTTACACTCTCACCAACAATATATTGAGGCCCTATTTCCCTATATCCTCTTATCAAAGGTTTGGACTTTCATCAATCAGATTAAGTGCAAAATAATATCTCATGATAGTTTTAATTTGCATTTTTTCTTATTATGAGTGAATCTGAGCATCTTTTCATATGAGACACATTTTCCTGTGGACTATCTATTCAAATATTTGCTCATTTTTCTATTAGATTGCCACTCTTTCTTACTGATTTTATAGAAGTTCTTTAGATCTTAAGAAAATTGGGCTTAAGAAAAAAGGAAATAAACAGCTAACACAGATAAAACATGAAAAAAAGAAAATTAGGCTCAAGTCTGTGACATAAGTTACAAGTATTTTTCCAGTTTTGACTGAAAATACATCTTTCCCTGTAAAAACATTTTTTTTACTTTTACATAATCAAATTTATCAATCTTTTCTTTTATAGTCTCTTGGTTTTGTGTCATAATTACCCATTGAGAATATCACAAAATCTGAGGCATGTCACTTTAACATCTACCATCATGAGCAAATCTCCTTAGATACCTCACTACCTGGGGAGACAAGCACAAGAGAGAAACATTTCCTTCTCGCAGATTACCAAAAATTTCCCCCTTATTGTGGTTTCTTTTGGGGAAGGCACACCTTTTCTCCAAGCAAACAACACCAGGAGTGACCTCAGTCTTCAGGTAAGACTCTGCTCTCTATACACTGGTAGTAGCTCAATAAAGCTATATAATACATTCCTAAAACAAATCTGATAGTAAAGCAACATCTTGACTGTTTCATAAGTAAATGTCAACACCCTAAATGTTATATCCACAGTGCTAGAAGGGCTGTTCCCTCCTGATACCCCTGAGTCTACATGGGCAACCCCACCATCTAAAAGGAAAACAGCAGAGTGAGTATCAGACTACAATCACAGTTTGAGGAAATGCTTTGAAGGCTCACTGAAGCAAGTCACTTAGTCTCCTAGATTTCAGGAGAGCTGGGGCCTGGGTTGGCCTCAAGCATAATTATGCTACTGTGCTTACTACTCTTTTAGTTTTTCTGATCCAGGCCCTGGAAGGACAGGCTGCTGCTGGAGACCTCCCAACCCAATATTACATCTTCCTTCTCATAGCTGGAATTCAGTATCTGAAGGTGGCAAAAAGACATACACTTTACAGAAGTAAAATTTCTTAAATGTTAGCCCAGGTAATGCTTATTTGGAGGGCTATATCTTTAGTTCAACACTCCAAAGACCCGCCTCAGATCTCAAATGAAGGCCAGTGGAACTGTAATATGAATAGCAGCCTCCTTGCTCCTTACAGCTATAAACATTTATCAACGTACAAGTCAGATACATATGAGATATTATATATATGTAATACATATATTATACATATCAACAAACTGGATGACAGGTATTATTTTCCTTAGCCACCCTGGATGGCAAAATAACCCACATACCTCAGCTGGAAAAACTCAATAATTATAGCAGCACGTAACTCATATTGAGTACTATGAGGACACATTATATGCTTTTTCTAATCCACACAACAATTTTATGGGATACTCTTACTACCTTATTTTTTTGTTTAACAGCTGGGGAAACTGAGGAATAAAAAGGTTGAGTAACTTGCCCATGTTTACGGAGCTTGTGCACTGCATACCCAGGCTTAAAACCCAAGGAGTTTGACTCCAGAGCCAAAGCTCTTAACCATTACATGCTACCACCTGTGCCAGGCAGATTGCCACAGGTGGATGTGAGCTGGGAGAAAAAGTACACGTATGCACTAAGGGAGAAGCAATGCACTTGAGCATGTGTACTGAACCCTTAATGAACTGGTAATTGGCAAAGCACCAGGAAGGCAGGTAACAAAGAGATGGCCTTTTCCCCAGGTGTGGATGCCTGTGGACATTTAGACGTGTAAGTAAAATGTCTGGCTTTTTAAAATGTGCTGAAAATTCCTGCCCTTTGTTTACCAAATACCAGCAAAACTTGTCTGATTTCAAGCACCTTAAATACTTCTCAATTTGGGCACTTAAATACATTAACAGAAAATAGAGTCTTAAGCAAGTATTTTTAGTGACATCAAAACCGAGTTTAAAGATCATGTGAGGTACCAACAAAGTTGTCCGTATCTAAGTAGCAACCCACTTGCTTTGTTTGCTGAAACAAGGTACTGTGAGGAAATGTGATCTTCCTACTTCAGTCCCCCAATCATAGACATGGGGCAGCATGAGGGTAGGGGCTTTGACAGAAGCTAAAGTGCTAAACTGGAAGAAAAAAAAAAAAAAGACGAGGTTGGTTCCATTATATTAATACTCACTTGCGGATTTCATAAACAACACCTGAAAATAAGCAGTGTCAAATCGTGGCTAAGCAGCTTTCATCATAGCAGCCTGGGTTTAATTAGGTTTTACATTTTTAAAGTATTTTAGGTTTGCCTAGTGCCTTTAAGGTGCATTGGGCCCTGGTCCCAGAAAGATTAAAAAACAGAAATTAATTTTAAAGACCCTTCATAGGGAAAATAAAATGCCCTTAGCTTGAACCACAAATACTGTACCTAAAGGCCTCCAGTTTCTTTTCCTCCAATCCATTTTCCACGTATCAGAGTAATTTTTTTAAAACAAAAGACAGATCGTGTTTCTCCCTTGGTCAAGCATCTTCAGTCCCTTCAGGTAAAGTCTAAACCTTTAACGTAGCCTACAAGGAACTGCACGATCTTGCTATTGAAGGAGTAGATTATGGTGATTATGGAGCAAAGAGCTAGGCTGTCTCCATTTGAATCCAGTTCTGCCATTTACCAGCTGCATGACCTTGGGTAAATTACTTTTCCTGTCTATGCCTCAGTTTTTCTTCTCTGTAAAATGGGGATAATAATAGAATCCATCTCATAGAGTTGTGAAGATAAAGTGAGTATAATAGATACATATAAAAAGCACAACACAATCCCTGGCACATAAGAAGTTTTATATATTAGCTACTATCTCTTATCTCCCCTGTTTCTTCTCCTCCCTTCCCCCCAACTCTGTGTTCCAGCCATTCTGCATCAGATAGGCCCTAGAATGTCCCAGGAATCATGCTTCCAGACCTTCCCACATCCTGTTTCTCTATTTTAAATACTTGCGGCCAAATCTCCCTCTTATCTTCTTTCCACCCCCATCCTTCTATCTTTGCTTAACCACCACTTGCTTTGGGAAGTCTTTCCAGTCCAGGCCAGTTGTTTCTAATATGGGCTTCTACGGCCCCAGGTAGGACTGCCAGAGGTTAGGAGGTCCAGTTAAATATGAACGTCAGATAAACAATAAATACTCTTCTAGCATAAGTATGCCCCATGCAATATTTGGATTTCAGATAAACAATGAATGAGTTTTTAGTATAAATAGGTACTATGCAATATTTGAGATACTAAACACTTATTTATCTGACTTTTGAATTTAACTGGAGTCCTGTATTTCATCTGTCAACCCCACACCCGGGAGATCCTCCATCATAATCCTTACTACACTTCAGTAATTTAAAAAGTATGACAAGTGGTTTTGTTTCCCCCACTACAGTGATAGCTGTGCAAGGGCAGGGCCCAGGCAGCCATGCTAACTGTTTTAGACCTGGCATGGCAGGCGTTCCACAAGTACCGAGGAATAGAGCCATCAGGCCAAAGCTCAGGCACCCCCTATTACGAGTTAACTCTAACGGCAGGCAAACTCTCTGGGAGGACAAAGCCTTTTCAACAAGGTACCGCTAGCCTCTTGTCCACAGGTGGGTAAAATGATGGTACTGCTTTTCAGAATATCTCGTGTGATAATATCGACTCCCCAATGACAGTTTTAAGATGACCCCACTATTTTGTATTCAAAAAAGGACTTTGAGTTTTCACACCTATTTCACTTGGCTCTTAAGGCAAGTATTAATATCCACAACTAACAGGTGAGGAAACAGAGGCTCAGAGAAGGTAAGCAGCTTGCCCAAGATGACCAATCAAAGAGAGCGACCATTTTAACCCGAGGAGCTGACTGTGCACTCTTCCCACCATACCACATGGCCATCTGGGCCAATTTAAAGAATCATAATTCTTAGGTCCTTCCTCCTCACCTAGACACCCTCTCAAAGAAGTCTGATACCTGACTCCACTCCACAGATTTAATTGCTCCTCCTATAAAAGTTCCCCAACAATTGCCTGAGAGGAGACAGGGAGGCCTGGCATCTGTATTTTGAAATACAGGTAAGTCTTAGCTCATCTCTCATGTTATAAATGACATTATTTAGGTCTGAAGACTAAAGACCTTGCTCAGAATTACAGGAAAATAGGAGGAACACTGACTGGAACCCGAAATCTGTCCCTTCTCTTTTACCTGAATCTCTAGAAGACACCACCCCACACTCTGCTAAATTTCTGGGGACAAGGATTTACATTTTGATTACATATATTTGTCAATTTTCTTCTGGAATGAAAAATGGCTGAACCTGCTCGCCAAACAGCACCTAGTAACTCACCTCTTCGAGCACCTCTGCAAAATTCATCAGCTGGAGGGTATGTGGGCTTTCTGCCACTGGGAGATGCCTGTAAGGCTGACTAGATGCTACTTGTGCCCCTTCTCCTAAGGGGTCTGAGCCCGAGGGAGATTCACTCAGGCCGGAGAAGGACTGCCGCTTCTACTAGAACAGGAAGCTGCCACGTCTAGTCCAGTCTCTCTCACCTCCCCCGCTCCAGCTCTACTTCCGTAGGCTTCTGAAGGAAGCTTCCTCAAAGGAAACTTCCACTTTGAAGCAGCGGAAACAGGAAGCAGGGAATAACCGAGAAAGATTGAGCCGCGCGGAGCAGGGGGTCAGAAGCTAATGACCTAGAACATAGCAGGCGGTGAGCAATTTAATAAAGCTAGAAATGCAACCCTCCAACAATGATAAGTTCTTAAACGGCTGCAGCTTACTTGGTTTGGGGGGAAAGTGCGGAGAAAATATCACAGGACTGCAGACCTGCTGTTGGAGGTACCTCGGGCAGCCTTCTGTTTGGAGCACGAATACCGGCTGGCTGGCTGGACTGGCCCCTAGATATGCAGCAGCATCGAGGAACCTGCGGAGGCTGTGCTCCCCAGCCCGGCGGAAGGAAGGATACTGGCTCCTCAGGTCCTGCCTAAAACGAAAATCACAAACGCAACTGAATTATAATTATTGTTTGTATGGGTCACTGAAGAAAACGTCTGTGCTGACAGAATTCTAGCTGGAGCCTTCGTCTGGAGCTCGGAAGCGGACCTTTACAAAATTACCGACCTGGTTACAGCCGGCATAGAAGGTTCTCGCAGTTGTCAAAACCATCTGGCCAAGGACGGGGAGATGTCCCCCAGGGGAATCTCTTTCCCGGGCGCGGTTAGATCTCCTCATCTGGATACGGCGTCCACCTGGCCTAGCTGCCGCCCCACCCCACCGCTACCCCACGCCGCGCGCGCTCAGCTCCTGCTGCAACCCGAGCTCAGTTGCCCGGGTAACAAGGGATGCACACGGAGCGGGCCGCTCAACGCGAGTGCGCCCTGCGCGCTGTAGCTCCTCCTCCCCCTTGCAGACCCCGGTGGCTGAGTGTGCCAGCAGCGCGCTCGGGAGCGGGTCTTTAGCCGGGAAAACGCGGTTCTTGTGCCGCTCTGGGCTCAGCCAGTGAGAAGCCGGGGGTGTGGCTGAGGGAACCTGCAGGCAGAGTACTTATGGGCTCGCCGCGGGTCAGGCCTGGCCTCTTCCGCACTCTCGCGCACGCGTGCCCACCCTCACCGCAGCCGGGGAGTCGTAGAACGGCCACCGGGCTTTATCATGGTGACCCCCTGCTCCACCAGCCCCGTGAGTCCCGCCGCCCGGGCTGGGAGGCGGGACGACCAGAACCTCCGTGCCCCGGTGAAGAAGAGCAGGCGCCCACGCCTCCGGAGGAAGCAGCCGCTGCAGCCGCTGAACCCGTGCCCGCTACCCGGAGACTCTGGCGTCTGCGACCTGTTCGAGTCCCCCAGCTCCGGCTCGGATGGTGCAGAGAGCCCCGCGGCGCGAGGCTGCAGCCCCCTACCCGGTCCTGCCCAGCAGCTGGTGCAGCTTGATCTACAGACCTTCCGCGACTACGGTCAGAGCTGCTACGCCTTCCGCAAGGCGCGGGAAAGCCACTACCACCCGCGGGAGTCATTGGCGCGGCAGCCACAAGTGAGGCGCTGGTAGAGCCAGCTCTCCACCGCCGCTCCTCTTCCTCTCCCGGGCTCTCTCCTTTTCTGCTCTGTCAGCCCTCCGCGGCGCCCCGGCCCTCGCCAGCCCGACTTCTGCCCCCGGTCCGAGCGGGAAGGGGCTTTGGAGGGCCGGGCCACCAGCCTCATTTTACAGATGGAGAAAAGCGGGGCCTGGACGGCTTAAGTGACCTGCCCGAAGTCTCCAAACTGTTTAGCAGGGACGCGGTAGAATGCAGATTAGTTAAGACAGTTTCTAGGTTCGAGTCCAGACTCCTACCGACCCCAGCAAGTTACTTCACAGTCCTAAACTTGTTTCTTCATTTGCAAAGTGGTGACCTCCCTGCCCCCACTGATTGCTGAGAGTATTACACGAGGTAACGTGTATCCGCGGTCGGCACGGTGCCAGGCACGAATCCCGGCGGCCTGGCTCCTAGCCCTGCCTGTGCTCTTTCCACAGCAGCGCTGCCCACCTCTTTCCCTTTCCAGCGCCTTTAGGTTTTTCCTCTGTTTCCTGCCTCCCTCCGGGGACGCTCCCTAGGTCTTCGTGCCCTGTCCCTTCCACAGCCGCTCTCAGCCCTAGGCTCAACTGGCCCGCCTCCCTCCTCCCTCCGGCAGGTAACGGCGGAATCCCGCTGTAAGCTGCTCAGCTGGCTAATCCCCGTGCACCGCCGGTTCGGCCTCTCCTTCGAGTCGCTGTGCCTGACGGTGAACACTCTGGACCGCTTCCTTATCACCACGCCTGTGGCTGCAGACTGCTTCCAGCTGCTCGGGGTCACGTCCCTGCTCATCGCTTGCAAACAGGTACCTCCACGCGGGGTCTGGGGGGCGGGGGAGCCAGACTCCCAGCCGCTCTCTGGCCGCGCGGCTCTTCAGTGCACACGGCTGAGTGCAGGGTTCCCTGAACTCATTTTGCGAGCTTACATACCCCACAGCCTTAACTACAGAATTCCCCCCAAAACGAACAATCCTTTCACCCAGCCCGCAAAGAAATAGGCCGCGTGTCAACAGCTCTCTCTAGCCCCTCTATTCTAGTCTCCGAAAAAGAAAAAAAAAACTTCAAAATTTCTCAAACCTGTTTTCAGCGTTGCGCTGGAAGTACACCCCAGTTGATTACAGTGGAAGTATGGAGAGGCGAAGCCCCAAATATCTCGCTGGAAGGGATGGGGGAAGTCCTGGTTTTCTCCCGGGTGTGAGACTGGGTGGGCCTCCGGCCCTGGATGCTGCGCAGCGAGGGATGAGCGCCCCTGTGTTACAGGTGGAGGTGCACCCGCCGCTCGTGAAGCAGCTCCTGGCCCTGTGCTGCGGCGCCTTCTCCCGGCAGCAGCTCTGCAACCTCGAGTGCATCGTGCTGCACAAACTGCACTTCAGCCTGGGCGCGCCGACCATCAGCTTCTTCCTGGAGCATTTCACGCACGCACGCGTGGAGGCCGGGCAGGCAGAGGTGTCCGAAGCCCTGGAAGCGCAAGCCCTGGCGCGCGGGGTGGCGGAGCTGAGCCTGGCTGACTACGCTTTCACCAGCTACACCCCCTCCCTGCTGGCCGTCTGTTGCCTGGCGCTGGCAGACCGTATGCTGCAGCTCCCTCGCCCGATGGACTTGCGCCTGGGCGGGCACCCCGAGGCGGCGCTGCAGGACTGCCTGAGCAAGCTGCAGCTACTGGTGGCCATAAACAGAACGTCCCTGACTCACATGCTGCCCCTCCAGATCTGCGAGAAGTGCAGCCTGTCCCCGAGCTTGAAATGAAGTAGACCCTTGGTCTCCTTTGATCCCCTGGCCTGGCTGCTGGACCTCTCCCATTGCTTTGAAAGAGTGCAGTATTGGCCTACAGAGAAGGGTTCAGTCCTCCCACTTGGTCACCAGGTCATCCTGCAGGTTGTAAATAGTGTACGATTGTGGGGTTTCATTGTTTATTTATTTTGCTAACATCGCACGAGAGAAGAGACGAGTCTTTCCCCAATAAACAGGCTGTCTGTGGTGGTTTGTCTGAATACTACCAATGCGAGTGTCCACAAAGAGGGAAGGTGAAGGCAATCTGGGAATAGAGGTGATCAGTAACCATGGAGGGTTCCTCCCTCCCCCCAGGCATCTCTGTTTGGGAACACCAGGTTTGGAGAGGTTCCTGTAGACCGAGGTTCCAGTTACAAGGCAAGTTAGGGTCACTTGTTGGCCTGTAAATGGTGACCTTGTTAGGCTGAGGACTGCTCACTCCTAGAGGTTCAAAGGGCGAGGTGGGGTGTGAGGCTGAAAAGAACCCACAGCAGTCCATGTTGTCTAGCGGGGACAGGGGGCACACTGCTGGTGCAGAAGATCCCAGGCTGAGAAGCTTTGGGGACTGCAGTCCCACTAGCTAGGGCAGCCAAGAGTTACCCTGACAACTGCCAGATGTGGGAAAATGAAGGCTGTGCAGGCAGTTATGGCCATTCCAAATTGAGTCCATTTATCCTGCAATCACATGTTGAACAGTTCTCTCTTGTCTTACACCTACTATGTGTGAGCCCATGGTAACAATGGTGCAATAGTAATCATGGCTATCATTGAGTGCTTACATGTACCAGGCACAGTGTTCAGCATTCATTATTTCATTCCTTCAGCAGTTCTATGAGGCAGAGTCTATTATCCCATTTTTCAGAGAAGGACACTGGGCCGCAGAGAGGTTAAACAATAGTGGAGCAGCCAGGATTTGAAGGCAGGTGATCTGAGTCCAGAGTTCCACCCTTTGCCACATGCTCAATTTCCTCCACTTACAGGTTTCTGGAAATGCTAAAAAAAAACCAAAAACGCCTTTTCCCAAGGTAGGTGTGGGACAAGTGATCTGTTCAGTGCCCTCCATTTAATAGGGACTATGGAGAACATATTTGGAGAGCCAGTACAGTCCTTGCCTCTAGTCATGTCACAGGAGTCATTTTACAGATGGGAAAAGTGAGTCAAGAAATGCGACAGAGGCTTGCTGGAGTTCTGTGACTCCACAGCTGTCCCATCATCTTCATTCTCACTGTTGTGAATCTGCTGTAGACCCTGAATCTATAACCTCCAGCAAATTAACCTCTCTGAGCCCAATCGCTGATAGCGGGGCTATTATGAAGCTTAAATGAGATTGCTATGAGGTAGTATAAAGTAGTGCTTAAACACTTGGACTCTGGAGTCAATTTGCTGTGTGACCTTAAGCAAGTCACATATCTATGCTTAAGTCTTTCCTGTAAACATGAGAGTAACAGTAGCATTTACCTGGTAGTGTTGAGGTATGGATTTAATGAGATGTTCTCTACAAACCCCTCAGCACAGGTCCTGCCTGGCACATAGCAAGTCTTCAAGAAGCCTAGGGGCTTCCCTGGTGGCGCAGTGGTTAAGAATCCACCTGCCAGTGCAGGGGACACGGGTTCGAGCCCTGGTCCAGGAAGATCCCACATGCCGTGGAGCAACTAAGCCCATGCGCCACAACTACTGAGCCTGCGCTCTAGAGCCCGTGCTCTGAAACAAGAGAAGCTACCCAATGAGAAGCCTGGGCACCAACAAAGAATAGCCCCTGCTTGTGGCAACTAGCGAAAAGCCTGCGGGCAGCAACAAAGACCCAACGCAGCCAAAAAAAAAAAAAGGCTGGTGGCAGCCTGCATAATGATGGGGTGTGGGGGAGGAGTTACACAGAAAAAAAAACTTGGTGAAAAAATAGAGATAAAGCAAATACAGGAAAATGTTAATGCTACTGTTGATCATTGTACTGTTTTTTTCAAATTTTCTGTATGGTTGAAAAAATAAAGTTTTGGCAGAATAAACTCAGTCATGTTCTACTGCATTTAGAATAAATCTAAATGTATTACAAATGGCACAAATAAAAAGCAAACTCAAAACATACTTAGAGAAATTTCTTTGCACTTCTTGTGCACCCAAGTACTCTCCAGAGACAGGAGCGCCTTACGAACGCTTCTCTCCTGATATGTTGATATGCTAAGCTCTCCAGGAACTTTCTCCTCCTTGGCTCAAGGAGGGGGAAGTGGTGATCCCCGAGCTGTTTGAGGAAAAGCTGGTCTGTGATGGTGAAAAGGAGGAGGAAAATCATATCACCTGTTCCAAGTGCCAAAATATCTGGAGCTCTCAGCCTGGCTATTAGGGGATGGGGTACCTCTGCAAAAGTGATTTTGGGGGGAGTTGTCTTCACCAGCATTTACTCAGCTAAGATTGATATGGGGGATTTGGTTCCAGAATCATCCAGACCAGGAATCATGTAATCATGCTATTCCAGCTCCTGTTGCCACAGACAATCTACTGTACATTTTTATGCACAATGCCCATATTTTTCTACTCCAGTGTGGAACTCATTGATGGAAAATGGGCCTGTTTTGGATCTTGCCATGTGTAGAGATCTCCCCAAAACTCAGCTAAGAGCTTCCCCACTCCTTTTGCAGACTGGGAAGCCATTAAGGATAGGGATGGGGAATGGACTGACTAGTGGCTAAGGCTACTCAGGAACCGGAGGAAGTAAGAGACAAAGCCAGCAAGAGGCTGTGGGAGGCTGCAGGTGCAGCTGAAAAGGCACTTCAAAACAGCAACATTAATTTATCCACACCAAGCACCAGTCGCATTACAAAAACAATCTCATCTTCACAGCAACTCCTCTGAAGTTAGTGTTATGTTTTTCCAAAAGAACTGGGGTTCAGTTATTTGGTGGAGCCTGGGTTCCGACCCTAAAGCCAGAGCTTCTTCCTCACCATCAGCGACACCACACCAACTCTAGCTGGCTGACCTCACTGGTTCCTGCATCTATAGATGCCTCAGAGAGTCTCTAAGTCTATTCTAACTATATCATTGGATTGCTTTCCATCTCTGTCAGGGGGATCTTGTTTATTAATCCAGATAATAAGTGCAAATAAAAGAGGATCTTTCACTACTCCTATGAGGTGTAAGGCACCAATTTAAGGTGCCCAATAGGGTGGTCACAAAGATTTCAATTTCAGATGATTGTTCAAACTGTATGGATATAAGAGTGGTCCTGAAAGAGACCCCTCACCCAAGGATCTAGAGATGCCTCTTCCTGGGAGAGGCTTCCGGCTTGGGAAGAGGAGCGAAGACTCCGGCTGAGTCAACAAGGCCGGTTGTACAGAGAGTGACCAAATGCCTCGAGCGGTAGCTGAGGCTTCCGGGGAAGAGACCGGTTTTAGGGGATTTGGGGCTGTCCACTGTGGACATGTGTGACCCTCTCTTTTAAAGGCTGTGCTCAGGTGCTGCTGCCTGAGAAAGTGCGGGGTAGGGGTAGGGGTACGGAGCGGGGCTCTAGGCATCAGACCAAGTGGATGTCAAAACCAGGAGGGCTCCCTAGCCTTGGGTGTGGGGACTTCCGTAATCTGGGGCTGTTCTGGGGAGTCCCTGCTGGACTCCTACAATACATCCCCAGCAAATCCTACATGGCGGGGCAAATGCCGGGGTCTGACTTTGGCAGTTGACACTCCAAGTTTGTTTCGTGCCTTGTGGCTGGCGTGGGAAGAAAATGAAATAAGAATCGTTAACTTTTCCATATTCCCGCTGTCCGTACGCGGAAAGGCGGTACCCAGCGTTAGGGACCAGTAGGGGTTGTCCTCCCCTCCTATGGCGTGGTCGAGAGGCCGCGGCGCCAACGCTAGCCAAAAGAGCGCTCGCGGGCCCGGGCCCCGCGCTCGCGGCTCCCGGGGGAAGCCGCGTTGCCAGGTTGGGTTTTAACGCCTCCGCCCGAGCACAGATTGTCCGGGGCTGAAGGCGCCACCACTGGCGCTCAGGCGCGAGCCGCCCCTCCCGCGCGGCGGTCCTCCTACTCCACCCCGCCTTCCCTCCTCACCTTCACAGTCGCCCCTTAACCCCACCCCGGCCACACGCCTCCCCGACTTCCGGCCGGCTTCAGAGCCTCGGGAGCGCTGGGTGTCGGGTCGCCATCCCGGCCCGGCCGCCGCCTCCAAGCAGTCGACGCGGGGCTCCAGGCCTGAAGCGGGCGGGGAGGCAGGATGCAGGCGTGCGGGGGCACCGCGGCGGGTCGCCGGGCCTTCGACAGCATTTGCCCCAATAGGATGCTGGATCTGCGAGGCCGGCCGTTCGGCAAGCCCGGGAAGCTGGAGAGGAAGGTGGGGCCGCAGGACGGAGCCGGGCAGGGTCCTCACGCTCCCGGCAGTGAGGGCTGACCCGCGCTCACCGTTTCTGTGCCCGGCTAGTTCGCCCCTGCGCGGAAGCTCTTTCTCGGTAGCAGCGGCAGCAGCCCGGTGTCGGTGTACGAGGATCCCCCAGACGCCGAGCTCGCTGCGCTGCCAGGTGATACCGGTGGTCCCTGCGCGACCCCTCGGGTTCCCCGCGCCAGGTGGGTGGGGCGCGCGGGCCTCAGAAGAGCTTTTCTCCCTGGGGTTTCGGAGTCCTGGCGGCGATGCCAGCGGCGAGCCCTTGCGGGGAGGCTTAGGGTCCGCCCGGCGCGTGTCTCCGGTTCTCCCTACGCAGCCCTCACCACCATAGACCTGCAGGACCTCGCTGACTGCTCCTCGTTACTCGGGTCCGACGCGCCGCCTAGTGGTAATTCGGCCGCCTCACAGGTACCTCTCCTGGTGGAAACTCGCGGCCTATCGAAACCCAAACTTCGATTCGGGAGTCAGTTCTCTGAGTTTCCTCAAAGAATCCTTTTGGGTGGGGAGCGCAGGTACATCTGGCTAGCGGGGGGAGATGTCCTGCAGAAATCCAAGCCTCGAGGATTAGAACTTCCTCCTCCCTCCTAGTATGTTAACGGTGGCCGCATTCTCAGAACTGTTGTGACCAACTCTGGACAGGAAAGCTCATCTGGAGGGCTCCCCTGCCAGACGGGTCTCCCATTCCCCTCCCCATCTATTCCTTGGAGCTGCGATAAAGCAACGTGGTGGTTGCGCACTGAGGGACGAGGTGGGTAAATGGGAGCAAAGTTGCTCTCTGGGCACCTATCTGTTCTCCCAACATGCCTTTCCCGGCCATTCATTAACCATTTTCATTCCCTGGATGTCTAAGGAGTGTGGAGATTGGAGAATAACTTCTCGATCAAGACTGGAAAAAACGAAGAGAATTTACATTTGGAGGAAGTGGGAAGAGTGACAAAGGACTCGAAGAAATCTGACTGAAAACGTTGCTCTCTACAGAGATGGCCCTTCAGCAGTTGGGCACTTTATAAAAGTCCTTTTCGCCCCCTGCAAAGGCTGCTGCCACTTACTCCCATGGAGCAAAGAGGCATTTCCCCCCAAAACCTATCTTCTTACTTGCATCCCACTTCTACCACTTGCCAGGGCTGAGACTCCCCAGCCAGATGATGGCATCTCGCAGCACTGGTGTCTGGGAGGTCAGAAGCCTGCCTCATCGATGGATATGAATGCATCCATCGATGCATATGAATGGATATGAATAGCTAGATGCAACCTCCAGGACGGGTGCCAGTTCCAGGTTCCTGGCAGCAGGTGCTTGGGATATGAGGTTTCACGGGAACAGACCAAGTACAGAACTCTCCAGAGGAAATGACCACCTCCTAGAACTGGGGTTGGGGTGGTGGAGCAAAGCTTCCCAGGGCCTCTCCAAGTGCCTCTTAGAATTGGGATAGAGCCTAGGGAGACTCAGGGTAGGTGGCAACTGAGAGCAGAGATTGTGAAGGCAACAGGTAAGAGTGAGAATTGCCCTGCAAAGGCCATTCTCCTGTTCTTTTAGGGTTTGGATGCTCAAATGAAAAAAGGCAATACATGAGCATCTTTCAACGGACCCAGAGGGCTACATCACGCCCTTACTCCAACATGTTTATTTTGCAAGAAAAAAGCCAAACCAAACCAAACCAAACAACAACAACAGAACCAAGCAGGCTCTTGCTGAATTTTTGCTTATGTATACAGAACTTAAATTTGACATCATGCTCTGCGTTAAGTTTTTTGGTTTTGTTTTGTTTTTGTTTTTTGGCTGCTGTTTGTGTTGGAGAAATGCCAGGTTTTTACCTAATTGGGAAGATAAGATTCACAGTTTCAAGGACAGAGCTCATGCCCGATGGCCCAAGCAAGAGGTCCAGGGTTTTTCCCGCTGGAAGGCAGAACTGGTACAGAAGGAGATATATCCCTAAGGGAAGATTCTGTGGGGGAACCCCCTGGCCAGTGCACACTCTGGTTATATTTCTCTTTCCTGTTGGGGAAAGTGGACAGAGAGAGGAAGTGCTCTAGAAGTGTTTGAGGTCCAGAATGGGCCAAGACCTGGGATAGCACAGGAGGAAGCATTTCCTGGGTGGCTGTCCCTGAGAGTTGGCCTCTAGTCTCATGGTAAGGGCTTTTCTCTACTGAGAGGGAGACCTTTGAGCCCTTGGGAAATGTCTCATTTCTGACTCCTTCAACCAGGGAAGAACTTGTGCTTCAGGATTTGTCTGGGGCCCTCAGTCTTTCCTTTCTAAGCTCCCTTCCCCTTACAGACTCAGTTCTCAACTGGTGCTAGAGGTTTCCCTGGTTGAAGCTCTCCTCCCTGAAGGAAACTGATACTTGTACATTCTCTGAAGTTAGAGTCAGAATAAGTTCCTCTTCTCAGAAGTATTTGAATAGTAAAGAAGGGTGTTTGGGAGAAGAATATGATTAACCCAAAGGAATAAAAAAATTGATAATAGTGGAATCAGTAGAATAGATATTTCTGATGGGCACACTGGATGCACCCCCACACCATGCTCCTCGAGAGGCTTCTTTCCCCTTCCCAGAACTGTCTTCATTGGAAGCCAGGCTTTCCTAAAAGAGAAATAAAAGCTAGAGGCAATGAGGTATAGAGGAAAGAGGACTGAAATAGGCACCAGCATTCTGGGGCAGAAGCTCCAGTTTCACTATTTCAGAGCTGGGTGGCTTTCGACAACGCGATTTCTCTGAGCTTCAGCTTCTCCATCATGGGAGGAGTCACTTCCTGGGCCCTGCCTACTTCCTACATTGGTGTGAGAATGAACAGAGAGACTCGATGTAAAAGTCTGTGTCAACTCTGTCCACGAATTAAGGGAATAAGAAGTTTCCTGGTCACCAGCCTTTTGCAGTCTCCTCCCGTCTCACGCACCCAGGCACATTGCAGGAACCCAGGAGAGTGTCCAGTCCAAGATGCTGGAGATGCATCACGCCCTACGGGAAAAGTCAACTCCAACTTTTTGAGAAACAGAAGAGCAAGAGGGGCCACGCCTGCTGCGTGCTGAACAGAAGCACTTTCCATAGCATCCCTGGCCCCTCATCGCTTAGCCTCCCTTTGCTCTTTCTGTGTGGGGAGAGGTGGTTTAGTTGTGACTGAGCCTTGGCGGGATGTGTGGACTCGAGCCACTGCTTTGGATGCCTCCGCACGCTGGCGGGTCTTGGGAGGAAGGACGGTGTGTTCGTACGCCACGCTCCCAGCTCTTAGAGCTGTGGCTCCTTGGCCTGCGGGAGGTAAGTCGGGGCTGAAGGTCTAAGCGGGCGCACTAGCAACGCGCCTGGTTGGCTGGTGACTGGCCAATGAGGCGGCGCCGGACTGTGCCGGCTGCCAGAGGCCGGGCGCGGGGCGGCTGTGCTGCGCGCAGAAGGACCGACGCGCGACGCAGCAGCGCGCATTTTCAGCGCCCGGCAGGACCCTCCCGACCGGGTCCCCGCTTCGTGCGTGCCTCTCCCCACCATGGCAGTGCAAGCCTGCTGGATTCCGTGTCTCGGGCAGGGCTTTGATTTTCAGGTACAAGTTTCCGCTGCGGGCGCGAGTGCATGCAGACCTGCCATCGAGCCCGGGAGGTTAACTGTCGGTCTAGGAAGTGTTCCAGACCCGCCAGACTCAACATTAACTAGTTTGTACCTCCGGTTTGTTTCAGAACCACTCCCTGCAAACGGCAGCAGACTTCGATCTGCAGGATTTCAGAGACACCGTGGATGATCTCATTGCAGGCAAGTGCAATCTCTTTGCTGTTCAGCAACGGCGAGGGTGTCCTCTACCCCTCAAATCTGACTAGTTCGGATTTCGTGGTCCTGAAAGTGGTAAACCCTGTACCTGTCAACGGCTCGCCAGCAACTCATCGAAGTGTTTGGCTCATCCAAATTTAGCTCTCCCCCCCTTTTCCTAATGGAGAAGATGAGTCGCTGGATCTATAGCGCTTTCTCAGTTTGCCCGTGTGAGTTCTGGGAGAGAGAACCCTACGCTGTGACGTGGTCTGGAAGATGCTGAGTGACAGGAGTGTGCAGAGTAGTGCATTTGTGTGACTTCAGGCAAGTTTACCCTGGCCACCGTGGAAATCCAGTTCAGATCATCTCAACAGGCATTTATTGAGCGCCTGCTGTGTATGTACAGGATATCAGGAAGAGCCTGGGGATCGTAGGGATTGCAGAGTGAGGGGTGCTTTATTAATAAAGAAAAATCACGTAAACCCTATACCCGCGTGATATTTTGTCCCTGCAGTTAGCTGGGCACGAGTCTGAGGCTGCAAACCCAGCTCCCTCTCTTCCTCTTCATCAGACTCATCCTCTATGATGTCGCCTCCCCTGGCGGGCGGAGACTTCCCCTTCTCTCCTTGCGACGTACTGCCGTTTGGTCCCTGTCTCTCCCCACAAGCCTTGCAGTCACCGCCGCTGCGCCCTCCCGACGTGCCCCCACCAGAGCAGTACTGGAAGGAGGTGGCCGACCAGAACCAGAGGGCGTTGGGGGACGCACTCGTGGAGAATAACCAAGTAGGGACACTGGGCTGGCGTCCAGGAGTCCTTGGGGCGGGGGCAGGGTATAGGGCTCCGGGAGGAAGTGGGGTTGCAGGAGCGGGAATGAGCCCCCTTGGACGTCAGAACCAGTGGACGAGTTTACGTAGCTGCTGTTGCTCCACTGGCTCTACCTCAGTTTACAACGTCACTAAGTGGGAATAATCTTACCCACCAGATTTTTTTTTTTTTTTGCGGTACGCGGACCTCTCACTGTTGTGGCGTCTCCCGTTGCGGAGCACAGGCTCCGGACGCGCAGGCTCAGCGGCCATGGCTCACGGGCCCAGCCGCTCCGCGGCATGTGGGATCTTCCTGGACCGGGGCACGAACCCGTGTCCCCTGCATCGGCAGGAGGACTCTCAACCACTGCGCCACCAGGGAAGCCCCATCCACCAGATTTTTAATAGGGCCACCAATACTTACTGAAGGCTTTCTATATGCCTGGTGTTGTGCTTACCAGTTTACTTTCCTCATTAATTACTCACAACCATTGAGCTAGATACTTTTACCAGCCCCATTTTACAGATAAGGAAACTGACTTATAGGAAGGTTGAACTTCTATATCTGCCTGTTGCCCAAGTCAGCACTCCTCACCGCTACACTGAGGATTAACTGAGAAACATTTTGTCTAAGTGCTCTGTAAAAATAAATAAATAAATAAATAAAATTATTCTCACCAGTGTAAACGTCCTTGGGACCCCAGTTTCTAATTAGACGTTAGGATCTGCGTTCAATTTATGCAGAGTGTACAGACGAGACCGAGCACGGTAGACTATCCCTGAATGTTTGGGTCTCCTCCTGCAGCTGCACGTGACGTTGACCCAGAAACAGGAGGAGATCGCCTCACTGAAGGAGCGGAACGTGCAACTGAAGGAACTCGCCAGTCGGACACGGCACCTGGCCTCGGTGCTGGATGTAAGTGGGGCGCGCGCGTGTAGAACACTGCAGAAACTCGGAAATGTTCTGTGCACCTCCCACCCAGCTCCCGGTGTTGGGAGCCGGCGGGGGTCGGGGAACGGAGAGGACCGCTGGGAGCTCGCTGAGTCAATTGCAGGCGTTGCCTAAGTCGGCCGAGTCGCGCAGTTCTAAGTGCGCCCAGGTCTCCTTTGAGTGCCCAGCACGAGGCGAGTCCGGCTGGCCCCAGGGCAGCGCTCCTCCCCATCTTTTTGTAGAAGCTGATGATCACACAGTCCCGGGATTTCGGGGCGGCAGCCGAGCCCATCCCACTCAAGGCGACTTCCAAAAGGAGCCTGGAGGAGTTGTTCAGCGCTGCGGGGCAGGATTGCGCGGAAGTGGACGCCATCCTGAGGGAGATTTCCGAGCGCTGCGATGAAGCGCTGCAGAGCCGCGATCCCAAGCGGCTCCGGCTGCAGCCCGAGCTCCCGAGCACGGACGGCAGGCCTGGGAACCTGCACGGCGCCTTCCGGGGGCTGCGCACAGACTGCAGCCGGAGCGCGCTGAACCTGAGCCACAGTGAGCTGGAGGAGGGCGGCTCCTTCAGCACCTCCATCCGCAGCCACAGCACCATCCGTACCCTCGCTTTCCCCCAGGGAAATGCCTTCACCATCCGGACAGCCAACGGGGGTTACAAATTCCGCTGGGTCCCCAGTTGAGCTGAGATGTGGTCCTCCGAAACACTGCCCTCTATCCAAACTGAAGCGCCTGGAGGCTAAACGGGAGTAGCTGAAACCTGGTTTCTCAGAAGAACTCCACTTGCAGAGCCGACGCCAGCCTGAAACTTTTTTTTCAGGAACAAAAACGTTTTGATACTGATGCACTGTAAAATTCTGGTACAAAATACTGTGTAGTCCCTCCCCTTTTCACAGCGAAACCGTGTGTGTGTGTGTGTGTGTGTGTGTGTGTGTACATATGTATGTGTATACATACGCTTATATATCACAGTCAATTTTTAAAGTATTTATTTTTAGCAGCTTTGAATTACGTACTTTTTAGAGCTGGAAGGGGCCTAAAAACCACTTAGGTATTTTATAATTGTAATAATGCCCTGTTTTCATACGAAGCAAAAGGGGGCTCTAAGAAGTTAAGCAATTTTCTACAAAAAGAAGCGTCATGGGCACCTTCCGAGTGCTCTCGCTAGTCTTTTAAAGATTGTAGGTCCAGAGGCCAGGTCTCTGGGTGAACGTTTCAATACGTCACTCACTTCCCCTGATCACTTAATTTTGTTACTATTGGAATCTTTCATTTTAGCTGCCAGAATAAAAAATTAGGAGAGGTTAGGGTTAGGAATTCCTAAACCCTTGTCTTAGGGCAGGCAAAAAAACAGAGGAAAGGGAAGATTCTCAGAGTCGACGGGTTATTGACAAAATAGGTGCTAAACACGTTTGTTTGTAATGATCATTTACATAATTTTGTAAGATTTATGATAAATGTTTATATTAATTATATATAGTTTTATTTGTCTAGACAGAATAACCACAAGAAAAGCAAACTTAGTAAGAAACACATTGTTTTAAGAAAATGGTACATCCCACATGAAAAAGAATGTGCATATTTTAGGGTGTTCATGTTTTTGGGCCGCAGAAACCAAGTGTGGAAACCTTGGTAAAAGTAAAACTATCTATTTGAATTCCATGGATAAAACTGGGGTACACATTCATGTTTTATATTTCTTGGCTTCATCTTCTAAGACTTAGGTGTTATATGGTGCCTTCTCTTTGCCTTTTCTTTATCCCCTTTTGCGTGGACTTCCTTTTTCTACTCTGTTGTGAAGTTTTGTTAGTAGAATATGTCAAGTCGTGATTTGTCCTAACCTCCACAGTTCTCAACAGGAGGGCTGCTTCTTGCGTTTGGGGGCTCAGCATGGGCAAGTGTCCAACCCTGTTACACCACATTGCTGGTTCTGCCATCTGAATGGAGAGATCAGGTTACAGGTGAGCTGGGCAGGCTGGTGGAACCTGCTTCTCCAGTTTGTCCTGTGTAACTGTTATCTGTATTTAAATGGCCATTTTGAAAACAAACAAGAAAGTGATAAAATAGAGCACATTTCCTCGTACTTTGTCTAACAAATGGACTCTTAAATGGGCCTCAGCAGCTGTGGCTCACAGGCTCCAGAGCACAGGCTCAATAGTCGTGGCACACGGGCTTAGTCGCTTCACGGCATGTGGGATCCTCCCGGACCAGGGCTCAAACCCGTGTCCCCTGCATTGGCAGGCGGATTCCCAACCACTTTGCCACCAAGGAAGCCCCAAGAATTCTTTTCATTAGTGTGAATATAAAGTTACTACAGTTCAGCATCAGAAGAAACAGAAAATAAAAACAAAACCCCTTAACTTGTTTCAAGAAACAATCAGCTTGTGAAAAGTTCTTTTCCTCTCCACTCCTCAGTTAGTATCTTCATAATGCATTAGCTTCAATGACAGAAAACTTAAAAAATTATCTATATGTATTTTTCTATTTGTCTTACGCCTGGAATTTTAAAAATGACAAAAGCTTTCAAGACTTCTGTGTGTGGTAGTAGGTGGTTTTATGGCCTTCCCCATGCTGAATGAGCCCACAAACCAGAGCTTCTTTGACCTGGTGTTTTCCTCACTTCTTTGGGAAGTTAACCACCCAATGACTGAGTGCTTATACTAGCAATGAAGGGAGCTGTGCCCACTAATTTATGTCCTTACATTCCTTACATGATGTGAATTCTTTGTACTGCTTGTTGCTGATTTAGTAGGAAACCTCAGTGAGAGCAACTTTAAACCAAATCTTAGCCGTTTTCTCCATGATTCTTTTAGCCTATATTCAGCTATGTGATCTAGTGTAGCTCAAGAAGACATGTTAGCCTGAAATTATCCCAATAATTCCTTCATTTCCAATAGGACCAGGCACTGTTCAAGGTGTTCAGGAGATAGTCATGAACAAAACGAAGTCCTTACTGTCATGAAGTGTGCATTCTAGTGGGGGAGACAGATACTGAACAAACAGTATATAATGTCTGATAATTAACATGTTATATAGGAAATAAAGCAGGGTCTAGGGATAGTATGTGACAGGAATTATTATTTTAGATAACATGGTTGGAGTGTTTCTAAACAGTTTCTATAGCAGCAAAATCAGTTTGAAAAAAGAGGCACACACACTTTAACTGAATTATTTTTTAAGGAAATGACCTCATAATTGCAACACTTAGATGTTGTTCTAAAGTAGTGGTTCTTAAATTGTAGCATGTATCAGAATCATCTATAGGGCTTATTAAAACCCATCTTGCTGGGCCCCATCACCAGAGTTTCTGATTCAGTGAGTCTGGGTAAAGCCTGAGAATGTGAATTTCTAACAAGGTGCCAGGTGATGTTGATGCCTGGGTCTAGGGCCACCTTTGAGACCACTGTTGTAAAGAAATTTTTTAAAGATCACTTTAAAAAGGTTAAAACAAACCTTTGTGATGCAAATAATTCTTGTGATTTAGGATTAAGTTTTTAATGATACAAACCATACTACATTCAAACAAGAGCTATATTTCAAAAAGTTGGAAGTGACAGTAATGTGCTTTGAAAAATGATGTTAGATGACCCAGAAGGTAGCTTCAATGATGAAATGAATACCTTCAATGAAGGACTTGATGTTGAAGATAAGTGTGAAGAGTCTGAATAATATTACTTATGAAATGTGTTAAAGAAGCTCAATTCAGTTGGCCCCTAATGTGGGCAGAGAGATCAGGACCTAGTCCTGATTCTTCTAATTTACTCAAAGGTCACTTAGAAGAATAATATGTAACAGTTGAAGAATTATGGTATCATTAATTTATAATATTAGCTAATGATATTTTTGTGTCTATGTTTAACCTAAAGGAGAACTAGGCAGTACAATGATATTTAAAGAATTTAAAATTATTTGGAGAAATGATATGACCAATAAGGGATTAATATCCAACATATATAAACAGCTCATACAACTCAACATCAAAAAAACAAACAACCCAATTTAAAAATGGGCAGAAGAATTGAATATACATTTTTCCAAAGAGGAAATGTAGATGGCCAACAGACACATGAAAAGATTCTCAGCATTGCTAATCAACAGAGAAATGCAAATCACAACCACAATGAGATATCACCTCACACCTCTCAGAATGGCTATCTTCAAAAAGAACAAAAATAACAAATTTGGCGAGGATGTGGAGAAAAGAGAATCCTTGTGCACTGTTGGTGGGAATGTAAATTGGTGCAGCCACTGTGGGAAACAGTATGGAGGTTTCTCAAAAAACTAAAAATAGAACTACCATATGACCCAGCAATTCTGCTCCTGAGTATATACTTAAAAATCTCCAAAACACTAACTCAAAAACATACATGCACCCCAATTTTCACAGCAGCACTATCTACAATTGCCAAGACATGGAAACAATTTAAATGTCCATCAACAGATGAATGGATAAAGAAGATGTGGGGGTATATATACAATGGAATATTACTCAGCCATTAAAAACAATGAAATTTTGCCATTTGCAACAACATGGATGGACTTGGAGGGCATTATGCTAAGTGAAGTAAGTCAGACAGAGAAAGACAAACACTGCATGATATCACTTATATGTGGAATCTAAAAAATACAACAAACTAGTGAATACAACAAAAAAGAAGGAGACTCATAGGTATAGAGAACAAACTAGTAGTTACCAGTGGGGAGGGAGAAAGGGGGAATATAGGGGTGGGGGAGTGGGAGCTACAAACTATTGGGTGTGAGATAGGCTCAAGGATGTATTGTACAGCACAGGGAGTAAAGCCAATATTCTGTAATAACTGTAAGTGGAAAGTAAGTTTTAAAAATTATATAAAAATAAAAGAATTTTTTAAAAGACACTAAATTTTGATAATATTCAAATTCATAAAAATAGTTCATGCACAAGCCAAAATGTTCACTTAACAAAAGAAAATCATTATATCGATAGTTTGCAGTTTATACTGGTTGTCTCTAATTTTTTTATAAATAGATCTTTATTGGAGTATAATTGCTTCACAATACTGTGTTAGTTTCTGTTGTACACCAAAGTGAATCAGCCATATGCATACATATGTCCCCATATCCTCTCCCTCTTGAGCCTCCCTTCCATCCTCCCTATCCCATCCCTTTAGGTCATGGCAAAGCACCAAGCTTATCTCCCTGTTCTATGCTGCTGCTTCCCACTAGCTAACTATTTTACATTCAGTAGTGTATATATGTCGATGCTACTCTCACTTTGCCCCCGCGTCCTCCTCCCACCCCATGTCCTCAAGTCCATTCTCTACGTCTACGTCTTTATTCCTGCCCTGTCACTAGGTTCATCAGTACCACTTTTTTTTTCTAGATTCCATGTATATGCGTTAGAATATGGTATTTGTTTTTCTCTTTCTGACTTACTCCACTCTGTATGACAGACTCTATATCCATCCACCTCACTACAAATAACTCAATTTCGTTTCTTTTTATGGCTGAGTAATACTCCATTGTATATATGTGCCACATCTTCTTTATCCATTCATCTGTTGATGGACATTTAGGTTGGTTCCGTGTCCTGGCTACTGTAAATAGTGCTGCAGTGAACATTGTGGTACATGTATCGTTTTGAATTATGGTTTTCTCAGGGTATATGCCCAGTAGTGGGATTGCTGGGTCGTATGGTAGCTCTATTTTTAGTTTTGTAAGGAACCTCCATACTGTTTTCCATAGTGGTTGTATCAATTTACATTCCCACCAACAGGGCAGGAGGGTTCCCTTTTCACCACACCCTTTCCAGCATTTATTGTTTCTAGATTTTTTGATAATAGCCAGTCTGACCAGTGTGAGGTGATACCTCATTGCAGTTTTGATTTGCATTTCTCTAATAATTAATGATGTCGAGCATCTTTTCATGTGCCTCTTGGCCATCGGTATGTCTTCCTTGGTGAAATGTCTATTTAGGTCTTCCACCCAGTTTTTAATTCGATTGTTTTTTTTTTTTTTTTTGATATTGAGCTCCATGAGCTATTTGTATATTTTGGAGATTAATCCTTTGTTGTTTCATTTACAAATATTTTCTCTCATTCTGAGCATTGTCTTTTGGTCTTGTTTATGGTTTCCTTTGCTGTGCAAAAGCTTTTAAGTTTAACTAAGTCCCATTTGTTTATTTTTGTTTTTATTTCCATTACTCTAGGGGATGGGTCAAAAAAGATCTTGCTGTGGTTTATGTCAAAGAGTATTTTTCCTATGTTTTCCTCTAAGAGTTTTATAATGTCTAGTCTTACATTTAGGTCTTTAATCCATTTGGAGTTTATTTTTGTGTATGGTGTTAGGGAGTGTTCTAATTTCATTCTTTTACATGTAGCTGTCCACTTTCCCCAACACCACTTATTGAAGAGGCTGTCTGTTCTCCATTGTATGTTCTTGCCTCTTTTGTCATGAATTAGGTGACCATATGTGCGTGGGTTTATCTCTGGGCATTCTATCCTGTACCATTGATCTACATTTCTGTTTTTGTGCCAGTACCATACTGTCTTGATTACTGTAGCTTTGTGGTATAGTATGAAGTTAGGGAGCCTGATTCTTCCAACTCCATTTTTCTTTCTCAAGGTTGCTTTGGCTATTTGGGGTCTTTTGTGTTTCCATACGAATTGTAAAATTTTTTGTTCTAATTTTGTGAAGAATGCCATTGGTAGTTTTATAGGGATTGCATTGAATCTGTAGATTGCTTTGGGTAGTATAGTCATTTTCACAATGTTGATTCTTCCAATCCAAGAACATGGTATATTTCTCCATCTGTTTATGTCATCTTTGATTTCTTTCATCAGTGTTTTATAGTTTTCTGAGTACAAGTCTTTTGCCTTCTTAGGCAGGTTTATTCCTAGGTATTTTATTCTTTTTGTTGCAATGGTAAATGGCATTGTTTCCTTAATTTCTCTTTCTGATTTTTTGTTGTTGGTGTATTGGAATGCCAGAGATTTCTGTGCATTATTTTTGTCTCTGGCAACCTTACCAAATTCATTGATTAGCTCTAGTAGTTTTCTGGTAGCATCTTTAGGATTTTCTATGTATAGTACTGTGTCATCCACAAACAGTGACAGTTTTATTTCGTTTCCAATTTGTATTCCTTTTATTCTTTTTCTTCTCTCATTGCCATGGCTAGGACTTCCAAAACTATGCTGAATAAGAGTGGCAAGAGTGGACATCCCTGTCTTCTTCCTGATCTTAGTGGAAATGCTTTCAGTTTTTCACCATTGAGTATGATGCTTGCTGTGGGTTTGCCATATATGACCTTTATTATTTTGAGGTACGTTCCCTCTATGCCCATTTTCTGGAGAGTTTTTATCACAAATTGGTGTTGAATTTTGTCAAAAGCTTTTTATGCATCTATTGAGATGATCATATGGTTTTTATTCCTTAATTTGCTAATCTGGTGTATCACATTGATTGATTTGCATATATTGAAGAATTCTTGCGTTCTTGGGATAAATCCCACCTGATCATGGTGTATGATCCTTTTAATGTGCTGTTGGATTCTGTTTGCTAGTATTTTGTTCTGGATATTTGCATGTATGTTCATCAGTGATGTTGGTCTATAATTTTCTTTTTTTGTGATATATTTTTCTGGTTTTGGTATCAGGGTGATGGTGGCTTCATAAAATGAATTTGGGAATGTTTCTCCCTCTGCAATTTTTTGGAAGAGTTTGAGAAGGATCAGTGTCAGCTCTTCTCTAAATGTTTGATAGAATTCGCCTGTGAAGCCATCTGGTCCTGGACTTTTATTTGTTGGAATATTTTAAATTATGGTTTCAGTTTCATTACTTGTGATAGGTCTGTTTATATTTTCTAATTCTTCCTGGTTCAGTCTTGGAAGATTGTACCTTTTCAAAGAATTTGTCCATTTCTTCGTGGTTGTCATTTTATTGGCACATAGTTGTTTGTAGTAGTCTCTTATAATCCTTTGTGTTTCTGCAGTATCAGTTGTGATTTTTCCTTTTTCTTTTCTAATTTTATTGATTTGCATCCTCTCCCTATTTTTCTGATGAGTCTAAGGGTTTATCAATTTTGTTTATCTTCTCAAAGAACCAGCTTTTAGTTTTACTGATCTTTGCTATTGTTTTCTTCTTTTCTATTTCATTTATTTCTGCTCTGATTTTTATGATTTCTTTCTGTCTACTTACTTTGGATTTTCTTTGTTCTTCTTTCTCTAGATGTTTTAAGTGTAGGTTTAGATTGTTTATTTGAGATTTTTCTTGTTTCTTGAGGTGAGATTGAATTGCTATACACTTCCCTCTTAGAACTGCTTTTGCTGCGTCCAGTAGGTTTTGGGTCATCGTGTTTTCATTGTCATTTTTTTCTATGTATTTTTTAATTTCGTCTTTGATTTATTCAGTGATCTCTTGGTTTTTTAGTAGTGCACTGTTTAGCCTCCATGTATTTGGGTTTTTTTACAGTTTTTTTCCTGTAATTGATTTCCAATCTCATAGTGTTGTGGTCAGAAAAGGTACTTGATATGATTTCAATTTTCTTAAATTTTCCAAGGCTTGATTTGTGTCCCAAGATGTGATCTATCTTGGAGAATGTTCCATGCTCACTTGAGAAGAAAATGTATTCTGCCACTTTTGGGTGGAATGATCTATAAATATCAATTAAATCTATCTGGTCTATTGTGTCATTTAAAGCTTGTGTTTCCTTATTTATTTGCTGTTTGGATGATCTGTCCATTGTTGTAAGTGGCGTGTTAAAGTCCCCTACTATTATTGTGTTACAGTGAATTTCTCCTTTCATGGTTGTTAGCATTTGCCTTAGGTATTGAGGTGCTCCTGTGTTGGGTGCATATATATTTATAATTGTTATATTGTCTTCTTGGATTAATCCTTTGATCATTATGTAGTGTCCCTCTTTATCTCTTGTAACAGTCTTTATTTTAAAGTCTATTTTATCTAATACGAGTATTGCTACTCCAGCTTTCTTTTGATTTCCATTTGCATGGAATATCTTTTTCCAACCCTTCACCTTCAGTCTGTATGTGTCCCTAGGTCTGAAGTGGGTCTCTTGTAGACAACATACATATGGGTCTTGTTTTTGTATCCATTCAGCCAGTCTGTGTCTTTTGGTTGGGGCATTTAATCCATTTACCTTCAAGGTTATTATACATATGTATGTTCCTATTACCATTTTCTTAATTGTTTTGGGTTTGTTTTTGTGGGTCTTTTTCTTCTCTTGTTTTTCCCACCTAGAGAAGTTTTTTTAGCATTTGTTGTAAAGCTGGTTCGGTGGTGTTGAATTCTCTTAGCTTTTGCTTGGCTGAAATCTGAAATCCATCAAATCTGAATGAGATCCTTGCTGGGTAGAGTAATCTTGGTTGTAGGTTTTTCTCTTTCATCACTTTAAGTATATCCTGCTACTCCCTTCTGGCCTGCAGAGTTTCTATTGAAAAATCAGCTGATAACCTTATGGGGATTACTTTGTATGTTATTTTTTTGTTTTTCCCTTGCTGATTTTAATATTTTTTCTTTGAATTTAATTTCTGTTAGTTTGATTAGTATGTGTCTTGGTGTGTTTTTCCTAGGGTTTGTCCTGTATGGGACTCTCTTTGCTTCCTGGACTTGATTGACCATTTCCTTTCCCATGTTAGGGAAGTTTTCGACTATAATCTCTTCAAATATTTTCTCAGACCTTTTCTTTTTCTCTTCGTCTTCTGGGACCCCTATAATTTGAATGTTGGTGCATTTACTGTTGTCCCAGAGGTCTCTGAGATTGTCTTCAATTCTTTTCATTCTTTTTCTTTATTCTGCTCCTCGGCAGTTATTTCCACCATTTTGTCTTCCAGCTCACTTATTCGTTCTTCTGCCTCAGTTATTCTGTTATTGATTCCTTCTAGTGTATTTTTCATTTCAGTTATTGTGTTGTTCATCTCTGTTTGTTTGTTATTTAGTTCTTTTAGACCTTTGTTAAACATTTCTTGTATTTTCTCAATCCTTGCCTCCATTCTATTTCTGAGATTCTGGATCATCTTTACTATCATTACTCTGAATTCTTTTTCAGGTAGATTGCCTATTTCCTCTTCTTTTATTTGGTCTTGTAGGTTTTTACCTTGTTCCTTCATCTGTGACATCTTTTTTTGCCATCTCATTTTTTTTTTTTTTTTTATGAGTAGGATTGTGTTCCTGTCTTACTGGTTGTTTGGCCTGAGGCTTCCAACACTGGAGTTTGTAGGCTGTTGGGTAGAGCTGGGTCTTGATGCTGAGATGAAGACCTCTGTGAGACCTCATTCTGATGAATATTCCCTGGGATCTGAGGTTCTCTGTTAGCCCAGTGGTTCTGACATGGAGCTCCCACTACAGGAGCTTCAGTCCAACCCCTGGCCCATGAACCAAGATCCCGCAAACTGCATGGGGTGGTAAAAAAAAAAAGAGAGAGAGAGAGAGAGAGAAAATAACAAAGTAAAAAATAAAATTAGACTAGGAAACTAACAGATATGCTAGATAAGAATATAAAAATAAAAATATAGATGAATCAACAACCAGAAGGTACAACAGTACCATAATAGTAAAAAAGAGGAGGAGGGAAAAGAGAAAAAAAAAAAAGTGGGGGCAAAAGACTTTGGCTGTGGAGGGTGGGGCCTAAGCAAGGGCAAGGTTTGGGCAGTGGGCGGGGCCTATGGTTAGGACCCACAGGACTGGAAAAGACCCTGGGGGCTGTGGTGGTGGGGCTTAGGCTCAAGGAACAGAAGGGGCCCAGACATGCCCCCCATCTCTGGTCTCAGAGGGCAGGGGACCTCACCTGGGAGCCCAGCAGGCTTCATGGGTTCAAGTGAGCACGGTAAACGCCCTCTGCTCCTCTCCTGCTTCTCCTGGAGGGCCCATCCCACCTGCCTCTCCTGATCTCCCCCACCTTCCTCCTATGTCCCCAGGACCCACATGGCCTGGAGGGGGCTTTGGAGTGGGGGTACTGGCCTGGGAGCTCAGCACGCTCTGCAGGCCAAGTGGCCCAGGCGATCGGCCTCCGCTCCTCTCCTGCTCCTCCTGGAGGGCCCCTCCTGCCTACCTCTCCTGATCTCCCCAGCCTCAGGGGCACCAATCCTGTCTGGCCTCCACTTCTCCTCCCCTCTCTGTCCCCACACATCCTACCGGTTCACTTGGGGGTTTCTCCCATCTCCTTGGGCATCAGGGTCCCCTACCAGTGGCCAGCAGGCGCCCTAGTTGTGGGGAGATGCTAACTCGTTGTCTTCCCACACCGCCATCTTGACTCTGCCCCCTCTACACTGGTTGTCACTATTTAAAAATTTACATACATGTGAAAATTCCAACCGTTCACTTAAAATGAGAGAATTGAAATAACTCAAGTTATGTTTCTTTGCTTAGTCACTCACTGTGCCAGCAATGTTCAATTTTATTCTCCTGTTTAAATGCAAGAAAATGCAATACCACAGGGATGAATGACATGAGCTTTGACTACAGCAAGCTCACAGAGCTCAAAACATTAGGAACTCTCTCTCTTGAAGACATGTAATTGAGTCCCTGTTTTTTGAGCAGTGACTGAATGATGGGGATTTTCCCGATTAACTGTCAATGTTTATAAGAGAACAGGAAATGAAAGTGTGTTAATTTGAAGCTTCCACCTATAGTATTAAAATTCAACAAGGACCACAGTATTTAGAACTTAGACCAGCCAACAAAAGATTTCTTCAGATAGGAACATTTTATTCCAGATATTTAGAGTTGCCCATCCTACAAAAAAGACATGTAGTTGGTTTTTTTTACTGTTTTGTTAAAGTCTCCAGACAATGTATCCTCTTAGTGCTAGCACTTGGAGTAGACAGACTGCTCCAGGTGGCCCTTAGTATGCCACAGGGATAAGTTGTGGCGTTCCATTTTATTAGTTATTCATGAAAAAAAGTTATTTGGAGCAAGAATCATCGGCTGCGTGATCCTGTAGGTCACATGACTGAATCTAATCTGTTAATCTTACTGTGTCCTCCTTGAAGTAGACGCTGTGGGCTGAAATCTGTGTCATAAGCGATAAGCATGATGTCTTGGTTTCAGCATAGGGATTTATGGGACATGACAAAATTAGGGGCTTGAAGCCACCTACATGTTGAAAACACTCACAAACAGATTTCCCCAAATTCGTTCTTCCTTCTCCCCTCTCCCTTGTTCTCTCTCTCTGATCTTTGCGTCTCACAGAAAAGAGCACCAGTACTATAAAGTCTGTGCCAGGCAGTTGAGATCGGAATGGAGTTTACTCGATTTTTAAGATAAGGGTTTATTTTTAACACATAATAAGTTGAGATAGGAGTTGCTAACATTTGTTTCAGCTGCCAATGATGCTATCAATGAACCAGACTTTATCTTTCTGCTTTATGCCCCCCTAACTTGTTAGCAGTTTGTCCTCATGCTCAATGTTTCATGACCATAAGGCTACTGCTGTAGCTCCAGACATCATGTCTGCATTCAAGATAAGAATAAAGAGTACAAGGTTTCACAGATTGAAAGGAAATACAAAAACTCTGCCAGAAAACCCCCAGTGGACTTTCACTCAAGTCTCATAATCAGACCTGAGCCACACAGTTACCCCTACTTGCAAGGGAGGCTGGGAATCTAGTTTCTCACTCTTCTAGCCACTATAGCGAGAGGTAGGCAAGAGAGAAGGGAGTTGGGAAAAGCTCTTACCCTATCTAACTAACAGTATCTGCCACAGAGGTTTAATGGTCTCGGTGATATAGGGAAGCCTAAAGAGAAAATATAGGAGGAATGTGTCCCTCAGACTCTGACACCAGAGCTTGGCCTCCCCAGCAGGGAGTGAGGTGGGCTTCCATCCTGAGAGAGGGCCCAGGATAGTTCTTGGCCTCCCTTGGGGACCTGGGAGCCTGAAAGGGAAGGAAGCACTCAGACTGGTGCTGCAGCTGGAGCCTGAGGCCTGGGTATGTGATGAGAGTCTTTGAGTGTGCGAGCCTCTGGGAATAAGACGAAGGAAGTGATTGGTGCTCTGGTTGGATTCTCCTTAATAAATTTCACCTTTTAACTAAAAAAATGGAAATAAAAATTTTATGCAAGGAAAATATACTCATTGTAAATACAATGAAGTAACAAGTGGTAATGAAAGTACAGTGAAGTAACAAGTGGTAATCCTAACAACTAAAGATACTATTCTGAATATTTTGGTGTATTTCCTTTCAGAAATTTTTAATGTATATACATAGGTGAGTGCATAAGTATGTTTGTGTGTATTTAAAACTTGGATCCTCTAGACATATTATTTTTAAAATAAATTTATTTATTTGTTTATTATTTATTTTTGGCTGCATTGGGTCTTTGTTGCTGTGCTTGGGCTTTCTCTAGTTGCAGCGAGCGGGGCTACTTTTCATTGCAGTGCGCGGGTTTCTCATTGTGGTGGCTTCTTTTTGTTGTGGAGCACAGGCTCTAGGCGCGCAGGCTTCAGTAGTTGTGGCTCGTGGGCTCTAGAGCGCAGGCTCAGTAATTGTGGTGCATGGGCTTAGTTGCTCCGCAGCATGTGGGATCTTCCTGGACCAGGGCTCGAACCCGTGTCCCCGAAATTGGCAGGTAGATTCTTAACCACTGCGCCACCAGGGGAGTCCGGCGGGTGGATTCTTAACCACTGCATCACCAGGGAAGTCCCTACATATCATTATTGAATAGCAACAATTGACCATTGTATAGAAATGGTCAAGGGTTCTGGAGTCACATACAGATGGATAGTTGCTATCCTGGCCCTGCTGGGATGGGCCAGCTGGGTGACTTGAGTCTGCGAGCAGGCTGCATTCCTCAGTTTTGAAACTGGGACAATAGAAGTTGTGCGATTGATTGAGGTGATGCATCTCAAATGCTTGACACAGTACCTGTTACATGATGAACACTATAGTTATCTGTTTGTATTAGTTTTCTATCGTGGCTATAACAAATTACCATAAACTTAGTGCTTAAAACAACACAAATTTATTATCACAATTCTGTAGGTCAGAGATGGTTAAGCTGGGTTCTCTGCTCTGGATTTCTAGGAAATCAAGGTGTTGGCCGGGTTCTTATTTAGAGGCTCTGGGAGGACTCCATTTCCAAACTCAGTCTGATTGTTGGAAGAATCCAGTTCCTTATGATTGCAGGAAGGAACTTCCCATTTCCTGGCTTGCTGCAAGCCAGGGACTTGTCTTTGCTCCTAGAGATATCACTCTGGTCCTTGCATTTGGACCCCTACGTATCAAAGCCAGCAACGTGTGTCAAGTCCTTCTCACTGGAAGCTCTCTGACTTTCCCTTCTGCTGTATCTCTCTCTTGCTTCCAGCTGGAGAAAATTGCTCAAGAAGTAAAAATACAGGCATGAGTTAGATGTCAAAAGTGTGGGCATGGGTTATCTGGAGAGCAAAAATGGTGCCCTTGCTCATGGCTGAATTCTGGAGCCTATATGTCAAATGGAGGAAGCTAGAGATCAGCTTTATTAATGTGAATGATCAGCTGAAGACATTCACAACAGTTGCTTAACCCTTCTAGGCAATCGTGGGGAGGAAATCAAGAAATGGAAATAAATCCAGTTCTTGCTTCCCAGTGGAATTCCCTGCCTCAAGGTACCTCAGACTGAGTTATAGAAGGAAAGTTGCCAGGGTCCTGGAGGCATCTTTGTCCTGATGCTGTGCAAAAATTTCCCGTTGGGAAAAGATGCACTGATTTGAGAATAGAGCATTTCATGCACATCTCAATGTCCTGCAACTCTGCCCAAGCCTAAAAATGCATCCTTATAATGTGACCACTATCCTGTTAAAAATGCTATTTAAAAGTTCTACATTTTTTTCTAATTCATTGGGTTAACAGAATCTTTCTTGCCATCCCAAGTACCTAACAGATCTTTTTCTGAGAAATTTCATTTTCATATTAAAGAATGCCATCTTCATCCAGTACCTCTCTCTGTCTGGAGTGAAGTTTAATTCACTAATTTCTTGAGGTTCTATATATTATTTTCATCTAGTTATTTATATTTTATTGCCACTTACATCCAAAATTGATCTGAGACCGTTTGTAATGAAAACTTACATGAAATAGGGCTGCTAAAGTTGAGTACCATTAAATGTAAGGAAATCAGCATAGTTAGGGTAGTAAAATCAGGGTGTTTAAAATCAGTTGGACATAAATTTGAAATCAGGAAGTGTGAGGTCTTCCAACTTTGTTCTTTTTAAAGATGGATTTGTCAGTTCTGGATCTCTTGCATTTCCAAATGAATTTTAGCACTACCTTATTATTTTCTGCAAAAACCCCAGCTAGCTGTGGTTTTGATGGGGTTGTGTTGAACTTATAGATCCATTTGAGAATATTGCCATCTTAACAATATTAAATTTTCTGATACATGGATATTTCCCCTTTGTTTAGATCTTTGCTAACTTCTTTCAATAATGTTTTGTCGGGCTTCCCTGGTGGCGCAGTGGTTGAGAGTCCACCTGCCGATGCAGGGAACATGGGTTCGTGCCCCGGTCCGGGAACATCCCACATGCCGCGGAGCGGCTGGGCCCGTGAGCCATGGCCGCTGAGCCTGCGCGTCCGGAGCCTGTGCTCCACAACAGGAGAGGCCACAACAGTGAGAGGCCCACGTACCGCAAAAAAAAAAAAAAAAAAAAGTTTTGTAGTTCTCAGTGTACGTCTTATACATCTTTTGCAAAATTTTTACCTAAGCATTTTATTTTTGTAACAGCATATTGCTATTGTAAGTGGAATTGGTTTCTTAGTTTCATTTTCAAATAGTTTCATTGCCAATGTATAGAAATATAACTAATTTTTGTGTATTGATCTTGTATATCCTATAACATTGTTAAATTAGTTTATTAATTCTAATAGTTTTTTAAAAAATAGATTCCTTAGGATTTTCTATATACAAGATCATGTCATGTCACCTGCAAATAAGGATAGTTTTACTTCTTCCTTTCCAATCTGAATATCTTTTATTTCTTTTTCTTGCCTAATTGCCCTCACTAGTACCTCTAGTACAAAGTTGAATAGACGTGGGGTAAGCAGACATCTTTTTGCTTTTCCTGATTTTACAGGGAAATATTTAGTCTTTCCCCATTAAGTATGATGTTTAATCTGTATTTTTCATAGATGCCCTTTATCAGGTTAAGGAGGTTCCCTTTATTCTTACTTTACTGAACATTTAAAAAAAATAAATTTATTTATTTAGTTATTTATTTTTGGCTGTGTTGGGTCTTCGTTTCTGTGCGAGGGCTTTCTCCAGCTGTGGCGAGTGGGGGCCACTCTTTATCGTGGTGCACGGGCCTCTCACTGTTGCGGCCTCTCCCATTTCGGAGCACAGGCTCCAGACGCGCAGGCTCAGTAGTTGTGGCTCACGGGCCTAGTTGCTCCACAGCATGTGGGATCTTCCCAGACCAGGGCTTGAACCCGTGTCTCCTGCATTGGCAGGCAGATTCTTAACCACTGCATCGCCAGGGAAGCTCCCTAAACATTTTAAATAAACGGGTATTGGATTTTTTCAAATGCTTTTCTGGGGTATTTATTGAAATATAATTTATGTGGGTTTTGCCCTTTATGCTATTAAAATGTTTTATTACCTTGATATTTGGACCCAAGAGATTCTTGATGTACAATAAGCCAATCAGAATTCCCTTTCCTGGGAAAACTCAACCTTGGAACTTAGGTTTAGAGACTAGTAGTCATTTTAATGGCAAAATGCTGGGGAGGAGATCCAAAACTTGGTAACATCAAAACTTTGGGGGTAGGCACCATTCAGGGAAGAGGTCCATAGTGGAGCATTCCAGGTGGTGACCATCAGTGAAGTGAGTTCTGATTCTTGGAGGAGATGCCCTGTCTAAGAGAAGCTGGCTAAACTCTTCATGTAAAAAAGTGGCCACTTCGGGGGGTGGGGAAGGGTATAGGGCAGAAAGACACTGACAGCTAAGGAGCGGACAACCCCCCTCCTTCTTCTGAGTACAAAGAAGAGGGAGACCTTTGGATTAGGGCTGAGTGTCAAGGAATTGTTGATACCTAGATAAAACAATTCTTCCTTGGTGATCTCAAGGCTCTGGGGGGAAACCAACTGATATTCCTACTTACACTGAAGTCAGGAACACTTGCAGTATAAAGTCCTCTTAAAAAAATTACAATAGTCAGAAACCTTATGATATTATTAACTATATTGTTTCTATAACTTAAAATATTTTTTGCTTTTCTTAGAGTTTGTTTTTTAAGAAAATGATAAACTTTTAAAACGACCACAGCTTTAATTGTTATTGATCTTTGTGAAATATTATCTTTATGCAATTGAATCTTCTCAGCCTATTGTAAATCTTAGATTTCAATTAATTACAAAGGGTATAATATATTGCTCAACTTTTAAAACACAAAATACAAAATGTGGCTTTTGTTGACAGACGAATATGCATTTGCATTTGGTTTGAGACAGAGTGTGGATGGTAAACATGCTTGCTCATCATCCCACTGGAGGGGACTTGCATACTTGGTGCAAAACAAAACCCAACCCATCAGTGATTAAGAATCCGCCTGCCAATGCAGGAGACATGGGTTCGAGCCCTGGTCCAGGAAGATCCTACATGCTGCGGAGCAGCTAAGCCCGTGCACCACAACTACTGAGCCTGCGCTCTACAGCCCGTGAGCCACAACTACTGAAGCCCTCACGCCTAGAGCCCGTGCTCCACAACAAGAGAAGCCACCGCAATGAGAAGCCTGCGCACCACAACGAAGAGTAGACCCCACTCGCCGCAACCAGAGAAAAGCCCAAAAAATTAAAAAAACCCCCCAAGACCAATCCATCTTGTACTTTGATGCCTCCTACTCACAATTTGGTGTAAATAAAAGGACATTTACAAAGCTGTGACCAAAATTAAGGCATCCTCTTCTTGTGAATATTAATAATATTTGAAGAAACATAATAACCTAAAAAATTTACTGTTGACTGGCTTTCACCATTTACTACATTTGCAGGAGGAATGGGTAGGAGGGAGAGAAATGTCTTCCAAAGGTCACTAGGTTGAAACAGCTGTCATCCTTCCCATGAACCTAGGTCAGTTTAGTGTCCCTAGAGATTAGGTACATAGAGCATAAAAGAGAAATGAGTGAGAGAAATGTGTTTTTTTTTTTGGACAAACCATAAATTAATCTTTCCCTAAAAGTAGAAAAATAGCAAACTATCTACTCTTCAAAAGGAACACATATATAGAATTACTTCTAAACATGAACATTTAATCTAAGTGTCTCCATCTTCCCTGCAAATCTTTAGATTTTATAAAAATATTTGAGTAAGAGATCATAAAATAAAAGCATAAGGACCTTAGAAAACGTAAAATGAGCCTTGAAAATGCATTGTATTTCTTCTTTCATTAAAAAAAATTTTCTTTTTTTTGCTTTATTGAGGTATAATTGACAAAGTTGTAAGACATTTAAAGTGCACGTTGTGGTGATTTGCTATACGTGGCTACACATTGTGTTCGGATTCTTCCCCACTGAGCTAATTAACACATCTAACACTTCATAAATTTATCTTTTTTTTTGTGAGAATCTCTTTTCATCTTTAACTGACTAAACTAGGAAAGGAATTTAAGTATGAATGTGCTTACCACATTCATTCTGATTTATATAACTATATTAAAATGCATTAGTTTTCTTCTTATGACAATAATACATGTCTATTGTAAAAAAGAAAAATCCAGCCATTTAATAATTCATTAATTTAACTAATATATGCTGAATACCTACTGTGTGCTAAGTAATTGGGTATATATTGATGAATAAAACAGGTGTGGATCTCCTCCCTGTGGAGCTCAGAAGCTAGAGAATGAGATATTCAATAAACAGTAAACACACAAAAAAAGTAATTTAAAATTGGAATAGGTACCTTGAAGAGAGAGTCCAGAGACAGAGAATAATAACAGAGAATCCACTTACATGAGGGAGCTCAGGGAATGTATCTCTGAGGAAGAAATTATAAGTATTAAATTTGAAATTTTATCAAAGCCAAACATACACATGATTAAAAAAATTAAATAATAGAGAAGAACTTATATGAAAAATGATGATCTGCCTCTTCTCACCTTCCCATTCCCACCCTACTCACCAGATACAGCCATTTTTATCTCGTTTGGCTGTTTCCCGCGCTAGCTGCTGCCATATCTAAATCGCTGGTTTTCAACACTGCCTCTCATTAGAATCACCTGGGGTGGTTGAAAAAAGTACCAAATATGTGGGCATCACCTTCAAAGATTCTACTTTATCTAGTTGTGATGATGTCAATATTCTGCTTTGGTTAGAGAACACACTTTGTAAGATTTTGATCTTTTGAAATCCACTGATATTTGTTTAATGGCCTGGCTTATGGTTTAAATTGGTGAATGTACCATACGCATTAAAAAGAATGTGTATTCTGAATTTATTGGGTGTAGTCTTCTTTAAATGTCAATTAAGGTGCTGATGTTGTTGTGGTAATTACCATGTTATCTTGGCTGTGATAGTTTCTAACACTTTTTCTTGCTTTTGATATCCTGGGCAGTTTTGAGGAGTACTGATCAGGTATTCTTTAGCATGCCCCTCTACTACTGGAATTTATCTAATGTTTTTCTCGTGATGGGCGGGGGGAGGGTTGTGTTTTTTGGAGGAAGATAATACAAAGTGCCATTTTCATCCTATCATATCAAGGGTACATTCTATCAATATGATCTATGACTATTGATGTTCACTTTATCACCTGGCTGATGGAGTGTTTGTTAGGTTTCTCCACTATAAAATCACTCTTTCTTCTTCTCACTATGAAAGCCACTGTGTGTATCCCATGCTTAAGAAATTGCGAGTTATGCTTCCCTTCCTTTGGGGTGGAATATCTACTTAAATTATTTGGAGTTTTTCTGCATGAGAAATTTGTCTCTTTTCCTCAATATCATTTATATCAATGCTATCTATCTATATATCATCTATCTACCTATTTACCCATTCAATCATCTATCAGCTCTTTCCTTTTCAAGTTAAACAAACAAAATTAATAAAAATTATCTTGCTTTAAAAGAGTCAGTATTATTTCTAAAGCTAAATTGACAGGTCTTTTCTTTATCTGAGTGGAATAATGTTCATTATATTTGCTTTCATTTTGACTAACATTTGGCTTTTACCTAAAACTTGACAATAAGATTCTCTATAACTTTTTATATTTATTTTTGCAATGATTTAGTCTACATGCTGCCACTATTAACTTTATTTTAGAGATGAAGGAACAAAATAGTTAAATGCCATTACTAAGTTCTCAGAGCAAACCAATGAATGAGCTGCCTCTACAGTTGAATCCTAGCTTTGCCCTCACATCACTGGGCCTTGTTAGGTTTATCTCTGTGTAAATTTTAAGACTCTTAAGAAAAAGAATCTTTTTCATTTGTTTCTTGCTTTTGGTCCTCTAGTTTAACTTTCCCCTTCTTTGAATAGTGAACTTTAAACACACTTCTGTCTGGAGGGAAGAAATTAAAGCTAGATTTTTCTGCAATGCTTTGGAAACCACCACTTAGCAAAAACTAGAAAGAAAAATCAGAATATCACTTTGAAAGCAAGATGAACCAGTTTTGCACAAACAAAATGTAAACTGCAAATCCAGCAACAAATAAAGAACTTACAGGTGTTACTACTTAGAGAAACGTTACCTTTAGTTTCTCTTGTTTCTGTATTGAAAGCAAGACATGTTTGCATTTAAATTTAGAAAGTTTTGGCGATACTTATTCTTAAAAGTAAACACTCCACAGTGAGTGGCTCAACCATGATGCGTGTATACCAGGAATGGAGAACTCTGCTACTCGGAGGGAATGGAGAGAAGAGGATGAGTGGCGGAGGGGGAGCTTGGCATGAAGAACGAGGTTGAGGAAATGGAGTTATGTGTTAAACTTACTTTTACGGAAATTTTTAAATGAATTCAAAGTTGTTAAATGAATAACGAAAACAGTTATATTATAGAAAAAAACTTTGTATAGTTGTAACATAAAGAAATTCGAGCATCTAAAACCACACCTATAACAGGAGAATGGCATTTGTATCTGGGTTTAGTGTAGAAAATGATTTACTCAAGAAGTTATTTTATCTTCTGCACTAAGTACTTAAAGCACCCTAAAGCTAGCTACATGGTGGCACAAAAATGTTTAATAGATTTATACGGGAGGGAGAATTTTTATACCTAGATTGGAAACCTATCAATTAAATGGAATTACTAGGTCAATTCAGAATGACAAATTAAAACTAAGAATGTCGGGCTTCCCTGGTGGCGCAGTGGTTGAGAGTCCGCCTGCCTGATGCAGGGGACGTGGGTTCGTGCCTTGGTCCGGGAAGATCCCACATGCCGTGGAGCGGCTGGGCCCATGAGCCATGGACGCTGAGCCTGCGCGTCCGGAGCCTGTGCTCCGCAATGGGAGGGGCCACAACAGTGAGAGGCCCGTGTACCGCAAAAAAAACAAAAAAAACAAAAAAACAAAAACAAAAACAAAAAAAACTAAGAATGTCAAAATGTAATGGAATGTGTCCTTATTCTATGAAATGTATTATATTTATTGGTAACACATTTTTATCAGACCAGCTTATGGACTCTAATACAGTATGTAATATTGACAGGAGATTTTTCAGTTAATCAGGTAAATAGTGGCTTATTAAAAGGTCTTACTGTCTCTTAGCTTAGGCTTGTTTTTAGTTAATAAATTTTGGGGGGCACAGTTACAGTGAGGAGATTTTGACTGAACATAAGATCTTGCCCAGGATGGTATCTATGAATATTTGTTGGCTCTACTCATTCAGCGTGCTTCTCCTTAAAAATACCTGAAGAGATTGTTTTACCTTGAGAAGTTATAAAGAAGACCGATTGAAGAGACTCCACAGTCTATGAAATGAATCAGATATCATTTGCAAACAAGTATATGCACAGCTATCAGATGATGAAGGGCCTACAGCCGCAGAGTGTGTTTGCAATTAAGAATTACTCCGGACTTCCCTGGTGGTCCAGTGGTAAAGAATCTGCCTTCGAATACAGGGGACAGGTGTTCGATTCCTGGTCGGGGAACTAAGATCCCACATGCCGCAGGGCAATTAAGCCTGGACACCACAACTACACGCAACACAACTACAGAGCCCATGTGTCCTGGAGCCCGAGTGCCACAACTAGAAAAAGAAAATCTGCACACCACAACTGGAGAGAAGCCTGCGCACCACGATGAAGAGCCCGCGCCGCAATGAAAGATCTCGCATGCTGCCACTAAGATCCGACACAGCCAAAAAACTAAAGAAAATAAATAAATTACATAAATATTAAAAAAAAAGAATTACTCATTTCTCGAAACTAAAGATTCATGACAACTGATTCGATATGTGATCCTGGGCCAGATGCTGTACTGGAGGAAAAACGTACTATAAATTACATTATTGGGTCAATGGATAAAAGTGAAGTAAGGGGTGCATATTAGATAAAAATATTGTATCAATGTTAAATTTCCTGAATTTGATAACCATACCCTGATTATGTAGGTTAATTTCTTTGTTCTTAAGAAATACATGTTTAAATATGAAGGGTGAAAAGGGACATGAGGTATGCACCACTTTCAAATGGTTTAGAAAAGTAAACTATACACATATCTATATTTATACACTTATCTATTATCTATCTATCTATCTATGTATCAT
Organism: Orcinus orca; assembly: GCF_937001465.1. NCBI lineage: Eukaryota > Metazoa > Chordata > Mammalia > Artiodactyla > Delphinidae > Orcinus > Orcinus orca. The sequence goes on from NC_064561.1 coordinate 142,962,585, forward strand.
CTATGTATCTATCCAGAATGATAAAGAAAATAAGTCAAAATGTTAAATTTGGTGAATTAGGATAAAAGTTAAATAAGAGATATTATTATTCTTTTTTTTTTTGGTACGTGGGCCTCTTACTGCTGTGGCCTCTCCCATTGCAGAGCACAGGTTCCGGACGCACAGGCCCAGCGGCCATGGCTGACGGGCCCAGCTGCTCCGCGGCATGTGGGATCCTCCCGGACCGGGGCACGAACCTGTGTCCCCTGCATCGGCAGGCGGACTCTCAACCACTGCACCACCAGGGAAGCCCAAGAGTTCTTATTATTCTTGTAAATTTTATGTAAGTTTGAAATTATGTCAAACAAAAAGTTAAAACACAGACATATTAAAATTTTAAAGGTTGAAAAAGAATTAGTCATTTCTCAGCAGGGTGATGACGAAGCCCTGGGCCAGACTGCTTCATGTAACTTGTCCTTGACCCAGACTCTTCTTTTTAAAATCTCCCTCTTTTGTATCATTCCTTGGCCCATTTCTATATTCCCTGTCTACACCAGTCCATGTGAAATTGATTAGTTCTTTGTATCTGAAGTGATATGCTAACTGCAGAATTTGCAATCTATTCACAGTGACCTAAAGTTCAGTCTTTCAAATATGAACTTTCTACCTCAACTAGAGAGACTCCATTAATTAAACTCTGTCGTGCTGGCCGTTTCTGTTCTCATTTCTTTCTTTTTTTTAAAAATAATAAATATTTATTTCTCACAGTTTTGGAGGCTGGGAAGTCCAGGATTAAGACGCTAGCAGATCTGATGTCTAGCCCACTTCCTGGCTTATAGACAGCTGCCTTCTCGTTCATCCACCTTTTTGCTTCATCATCCTCAGGTTGTTGACTTGTCTTCTTAAGATGGTTTCGTTCATGGTCCCCTCGGAGCTCTGTAGTTCCATGTGCAGAAAGCAACATCTTCCAGTGAAAAGGGAACTTTCTTCTCCCACGTTGACCTAGAGCAGTTCCTGAGATGGAAATTTGCATTCAGGGAGGTTATGGGTGATTGCTGTCAGGAACAGGACCTGATAGGGATGACAGCCAGGACTGGCCAGCAAGAGAAAATTGAGCCAAGATGCAGCTGCAGCAGAGACCTCAGCTGACTCCACAGGGCACATTAGAGCTGCTTGAATCCTGAGTTTCCCAAGTTGAGACAAGAGGCTGGACCTATGTGCCTCTACGTGGACCAGTCACTGGATGTGGGCTTAACCTTGACCATAGACCTCTTGGAAGTTGCAGGAGTGAGAGCTTCTGTCCTGAAGGGGGGTCTGGGTGGTGCACCCAGCATCCACTACACATGTCTCTTTTCATGAGCAAAGACATATTTTCCACATGCCCCTTCACGTCCCCCTGGCTGGCATTGCATCTCATATCCATTTCTAAACCATTTATTGGTGATGGCAATGGAGATACCAGGATTGCCTTTGACTGAAAAAGAGTCATACTCGGGATAACTTTGGTTTCTCCTGAAGGATGAAGCTGCTCTGAAGGAGGTGAATAAAATCAGGTATGTTAGCAAGGAAGGTGGAGGGTGGGATGGCCATTCGGTGGCAACAGAATCTGGTCCATGTAATACCGAATATTTATCTTTCTGATTGATCAATGCTCAACACAGTGGAGGGAATCCCAGTTACAAGGTGTCTAGAAATATGTTCATCTCTCAGTGCTTATGGGCAGAGCATACAAGGAGGAGATAAAGGGCTGCTTCCCATGGGAAGTGCCAAGCTGTGGTTGCATTTGTGATGTAGGAGGAAACGTTTATCTCCTCTATATGGTGACCTTGAACAAAATAGGGGTGAGGGGTGCCAATCCTCTGCAAAGTGGAAAATCCACCTATAACTTATTGTAGGCCCTCCCTATCAGTGGTTCTTCTGTATGTGTGATTCTGCATCTTATTCAACCAATCGTGGATCTTTTAATGCTGTAGTATTTACGATTGAAAAAAATCCACATATAAGTAGACCTGTGCAGTTCAAACCCATGTTGTTCAAGGGTCAACTGTATAAGCTGTATTTAAAATGGTTTCTGTGAAAGTTGGCTGAAGGCTCCATTGTCCTGGCTCCCAAGGAGTCCAGATGGACCTTAAATGTTCTCATTTCTTTTTTTTGAAGGTTTTTTAAAAAAATTAATTAAGTTATTTATTTATTTTTGACTGTGTTGGGTCTTCGTTGCTGTGCGCGGGCTTTCTCTAGTTGCGTCAAGCGGGGGCTGCTCTTCGTTGTGGTGCACGGGCTTCTCATTGCGGTGGCTTCTCTTGTTGCGGAGCACAAGCTCCAGGCACACAGACTTCAGTAGTTGTGGCATGCAGGCTCAGTAGTTGTGGCTCACGGGCTCTAGAGCACAGGTTCAGTAGTTGTGGTGCATGGGCTTAGTTGCTCCGCGGCATGTGGGATCTTTCCGGACCAGGGCTGGAACCCGTGTTCCCTGCGTTGGCAGGTGGATTCTTAAACACTGCACCACCAGGGAAGTCCCATAAGTGTTCTCATTTCTTATTAGGCAAACTGATGTGACGTAGGAAATTTAAGTAGGGTGATGCCTTTAACTTAAATATATTCTACCTGGAAAGGCTTATTAATACTTGTGCATACCGTCTATGAAATGATTCCTAGTATATTGTCACTTGCTGCATGAGAAGAAGTTTTATAAATAGCCTTGGCTTTAACGGAGAAATAAAAAAATCTTCCAGGCTCAAACATTACCTCAAACATAGGCTCAAAATATTCTTTTTTATTATTTAGGAGATCATGTACTTGGGTAAACTCATTTGGGTTTGTTTCCTCATCTGAAAAGATAAAAAGAGCCTGGTGCCTGCCTGATAGACTTAAAATTTCTGTGGTTGTTAGGGAGCAGAAAACATTTCCTTTTTCCTTTGAATCAAACTATTGATTACTAAGTAAATAGAAAGACATTTGAAAACACTTGTTTATCTTGGTTTTATCTTAAGAGTGTTTACTATTGCCAATGTAAATGTTGAACACTTTATTTTTATGTGCTAGAACTACTGACAGAAACAAATGAAGATTTAAGACAAAGGAAAAAACTGAGAAGTTGAGTTGTATTTTGGATTTAAAGCTACTTTTGTGTCAAGACAAGTACATTGTGCAGAATGAAGTTTATATGGTCAACAAATGAAGAAACTGCAGATGCCTGGTTGTTGAGAATCCACTTTTATTTATCAATACAGAAGAATTTAAACGTAAAGTGGAAGAGACTAAAGTTACTCCTGTATATCCAAAGTGAAATTGAGAATTGAGGCAACTGGTTTTCCAGATGTTTTCAGAAAAAGCAATTTTTGACTTGCAAAACTTTGAAAATTGCTTCACTGATCCATCTTACTCTCTATACAAAGAAAACACCTAAGGTATTTTGTAATGGATTTTAATTTATTTATTCTAATTTTAGCTTTTAAATAAAAATATAGGAAATCTCCATGTTATTATTATAAACCAGGGAATCTTCTGCTAGTAAAATGCTTTTATGTGTAGAAACATGTGGGCATTTTAGGAAACATTTTCAGATTCAGAAATAGAGTTGGGGAAAGAACTACAAGAAGTAGGGTTCATTCAGGAGAGCTGACGCCAAGCCAAGGAAGGCCTCCTGCTCTCCCCAGTACATCTCCCTCCTCCGAATCTTCTCATTTCACTTAGATACGTGGTCCAACTTTCCTCTGATTAAAGATTAATTGGGGTTAATAAATAGTCTCACTTAAAAATATGATTTTTTCCATTATCACAGTAGTATGTGTTCATTAATGAAGTTGTAGGAAATAGGGAAAGTAATGAGAAAATAGAGAAAGTAATGAGAAATTATCTCTAGTTTCACCCCCCATCATGAGTAAGCAGCTTCTTTAACTTTCTCTGGGAGGAATATGGGGCTGTTTGGCATTCATGAGTTAGTGCAATTTTGTTGTGCTGGGTTGTTTTCCCCCTCCTTCCTACCAAGCTCATATGCATTTATTTATTTGGCCGGTACATTGAGCATCTCCTATGTGCTGAAAGGCTAGGAAGGTAGAGCCCCTCTCCCTGAGGAGCTCACAGTCTACTGGGGAAAAGCTGTATCAACGAAAGAATGAGCAGTTTGACTGAAGAGGAGGGAGACAGGTTACTTGGATCCAGGAGTACTTTGGACCCAGGACAGGTCAGGGCAGAGCTGTGAAAAGCATGACCATTCTCTCCCACAAAGTACCAGAGAAAGTGGTCCAGAAATGGAGGTGGGAGGGTGGCAAAGATAAATTCAAAATAAAAAGTTTTTCTAGATAAAACTAATTGCAGGTTTTGAAGTCAGAGTAGTGGTTCCCTCTGGTGAGGGGTATTGACTGGCGAAAGAGAATGAGGAAAACTCCTGGTGTGGTGGAAATATGTCTTTATCTGAGTGATGGTTACACAGCTGTATTTGTGAGAAATAAATCATCAAACTATACACTTATGATTAGTGCCCTTTATGTGTGTATCAGTAAAAAAGTAAAAGCTTTTCCCTGTAGGTCTGGCCCTCTGACCACAGGAGGAGAGGTTTAAGAAAGTCTCACTCTCTGCTGTACTACGTCGCTCTGTCAGGACCCAGGACTCAGACTTGTATTATTAATACAGTGGTTCTGCTACATTATAGGTTTAAAAGGTTTTGTGGATTAATTTTGGAAATTAAATCCCATTTAAAATTAATTCTGTAGGAAAGTGCAATTGACTTACAAAAGAACATGGGGCGTGCAACTCAGCAGTCATGGAACACCTCTGCTGTGTAAAGAATGGTGCTTTGTGCTGAGAAAGTCTCCAAGATGAATGAGACCAGGATCCTATTGTCTAAGTGTGACCTTTCCTTGGTTAGAGTCTTTCCCATGTTACTATTGGTTGAAGGCTTGATTTTTTAAGTTTTAGAAATAATCCAAACATGGCCATCAGGGAAATGCATATCAAAACCACAATGAGATACCACGTTATACTCACTGGAAGGCTATGATTAAAAAAAAAAAAAGATAAAAAGTGTTGGTGAGGCTATGGAGAAACTGGAGTCCTCATGTATTACTGGTGGGAATGTAAAATGGTGCAGCCACTTTGGAAAACAGTTTGGCAATTCATTAAAAGTTAAACATAGAGTAACCATATAACCCAAGAAATTCACTCTTAGGTATCTACCTAAGAGAAATGAAAACGTGTCCACACAGAAATCTTACATGTCGTTAAATTATGCTCTCCAACTTTGAGGGTGGCTGTAAAGTTTACCAGCTTCTTGAGCAGTAAGGTAACTGTAAACGTTTAGGTTGTTTGAGTCTGTCATACAGAGCCCTTGGGTTTTTTTTTTTTTTTTTTTTTTTGGTACGCGGGCCTCTCACCGCTGTGGCCTCTCCCACCGTGGAGCACAGTCTCCGGACGCGCAGGCTCATTGGCTATGGCTCATGGGCCCAGCCGCTCTGCGGCATGTGGGATCTTCCCGGACCGGGGCACGAACCCGCGTCCCCTACATCGGCAGGCGGACTCTCAACCCCTGCGCCACCAGGGAAGCCCGAGCCCTTGGGTTTTAATCCTGGCTTGACCATTTCTAGCTGTGGAATCTAGCATGTTATTTAACCTCTCCATGCCTCAGCTTCCTAGCTGGAAAATGGAGATACTGGCAGGGCTGCTTCACTCACCGGCGGAGTACACAGGTTTTATGCGAAACCGAATGGTACAACCGGAACAAGTTACAGAGCTTATGTCAAAGGTCAGTAAATGTTAGCTATTATTGGTAGAGAGCTCTAACATTTTTAAAGTACCCTACGTACATTTTCTCACTTGATAACACAAGTACTCGGGACATTTACATTCTTTCTGCCTCAGTAAAATTTTGAGCAGCTTGTTTTTGGCACTCGAAACTCTCCTGGTGTCTGTCACTCTGTCTCATCCCTGTTTAACACTATTTGATTCTTACTTTTACCTAATTTCTGCTAAGATGTCAATAAATAACACTGAATAATGTGACCCAGCCAAGAAAGTTTCCATGTTAAAAGAGAAATCTTAAAAACCAAAGAAAGCTTGTGGAATCCAAAGGAAAGGCAACTCTACAATAGTATCTTTTTCTTTTGCCATTACACAGCATTACTGAGGCAGCCTGATCTGCCCACTCCTCAGTAGGGTTCTGATTTTTATTATGATTTAGCATGTATATTGTGCCTATTCTAAAGGTAGCTTAAAAGTCCTAAAAAACTAAGAATTTTCTCATAAAAAGCAATTTACACTTCTTTTCTTTAGATTTGTTAGGCCTCATGCTAATAAACCAAGATTTAAAATCTGTTTTAATTCTGAGAATTTTATTACAAATTGAAGTATCTTATTATTTTTCTTGTTACAAAATCAATGACTGCAAGCGAAAAGAGTAACATAAAGCACTCATATTTCTCCACTTTGATGGAGACTTCAGACATTTTTGTTACATATATACATACAAATATATACTTAAAAGAACAGGAATCATCCCATTGTACACCTGTTTTTTCTCCTACCTAACAGTAGTGATGATTCTTTATTGTTTTTAATTTTATTTTTTAATTTTTTAAACATCTTTATTGGAGTATAATTGCTCTACAATGGTGTGTTAGTTTCTGCTTTATAACAAAGTGAATCAGCCATACATGAACATATGTCCCCATATCTCCTCCCTCTTGCATCTCCCTCCCACCCTCTCTATCCCACCCTCCCTATCCCACCCCTCTAGGTGGTCACAAAGCACCGAGCTGATCTCCCTGTGCTATGCAGCTGCTTCCCACTAGCTATCTATTTTACATTTGGTAGTGTATATATGTCCATGCCACTCTCTCACTTTGTCCCAGCTTACCCTTCCCCCTCCCCGTGTCTTCAAGTCCATTCTCTATGTCTGCGTCTTTATTCCTGTCCTGCCCCTAAGTTCTTCAGAACATTTTTTTTTTTTTTAAGATTCCATATATGTGTGTTAGCATATGGTATGTGTTTTTCTCTTTCTGACTTACTTCACTCTGTATGACAGTCTCTAGGTCCATCCACCTCACTACAAGTAACTCAATCTCATTTCTTTTTATGGCTAAGTAATATTCCATTGTATATATGTGCCACATCTTCTTTATCCATTCATCTGTCGATGGACACTTAAGTTGCTTCCATGTCCTGGCTATTGTAAATAGAGCTGCAATGAACATTGTGGTTGTAGTGATGATTCTTTTATGATTTTTATATCTGAAATATTTTAATGACTTCACTTCATTATATAGATGTGGAGTAATTTATTTAACCAACACCCTGTGGCTGGATATTTAACAAATCTGCATGGGATCATGCACATTTCTACAATTATCTCAAAAGCGAACAAAATGCTAGGAAATTAAGGAAAGTAAGGCATTTCTTCCAAAATTCAGCCTTTCAGGCCTCTATAATGGTGGTACAGTTTTGAGTTCTATAATCTGAGATAAATATTGAAACCTGAGGATTCAGAAGAAGTCAGTAAACAAAGCATTGAGAAATAGGAATTGAAATTATTTAACCTTAAGAAGAGGAAACTTACAGATGACTATATATTTATTTATATAAAAAAATATCCCATAACACCTTGTATTTTCCTATGTCACTCTCACAGTCTGTCAATATTAGAATTATTATTGTCCATGTCTCCTCTTTACTTTTAGTCTGAGAGCTTTCAGAGGGCAGAAATGATCTCATTTCTCTGTTTAACCTGTAGCGTGTGCTGTCTATTGAACACGATTTGAACATAATGATGACATCTCATTAGTAAGCACTAGTCCTGCTTACAGTCACTATGTTAATCTTCATAAGCTTCTGAAGGAATTGCCAGCCATGTGACTGTAAATATTGCTAGTATGCTACTGTGTGTTTCTTATTCCCATGAAGAATAATTTAAGCTTTTCCTTGCTGCCTTACTCTAGTAAATCAGGTCCTTGTGTATAATATTACTGAAATGTAAACACAATTGTGTTGAAATTATGACCCACTTGCTAATTTGAACTGTATGAAATGTTAACTAAATGCTTCTGTATTTACACAGGTATATTTACTTATTGGATAAGCATAGTTGGAAGTGTTTCATTTAAGTGTGATGATCTGACCCTCTTGTGCTGCAGCTGAGGGGCAAGTTTTCCATCATAGTGATACAATTCAAGTTTTCTGGGTATTTTAAAAACGAAATACCTAGGAGATAAAGCTGTGAAATCTGAAGAAAAATTAAGAATGGCACACAGCCTATTCATGTCGTCAAATTATGCTCTCCAACTTTGAGGGTGGTTGTAAATTTTACCAGCTTCTTGAGCAGTAAGGTAACTGTAAATGTTTAGGTTGTTTGAATCACAACTTCCTACATTTGATGACAAAATAATTTAGATGGCTTGAACCTTGCTAAAGTAGGTCTGATTCTGGTGTGAGTTGGTTGGTGTTTATTAACAGGATATAGAAAACATCCTTGATGAGATCTTTGTTTTTGTTTGGTAGCAGGTAACAAAATAAAGGCTCGTATTTAGTCAAGTCTACAGTTAATAAAGGCAAACATCACACCTTGACTCCTTACATGTTGTCCCAGAGAAAAAACAAAAACAAAAAAACCCCAGAGAAACAAGTTTATAAACGCTTCGATTCACTAGCAAAACCAAGTAATTTGGAGTTGTGGGAGTTAAATATTCTTTTAAAATAGCTCCTTTCTTTAGTCCACTGCTGAAATTTGTAGCACAGTGGCTGAACATAGCATTCAATAAATTCTAGCTATTAGTTTTTTTCAAGAAAACAATGTCTTAATCTAAAAACTTACTCAAAAAGTTAATGGGTGCAGCTACAATAGACAATAAATTTGAGGAATCAAAGTGAAAGGAAAATGGCAATTAAGAAATGCAAGGCAGAGGCTTCCCTGGTGGCGCAGTGCTTGAGAATCCGCCTGCCAATTCAGGGAACACGGGTTCGAGCCCCGGTCTGGGAAGATCCCACATTCTGTGGAGCAACTAAGCCCGTGCATCACAACTACTGAGCTTGTGCTGTAGAGCCTGCGCGCCACAACTACTTAAGCCCACGCGCCTAGAACCCGTGCTCCGCAACAAAATGAAGCCCACGCAGCACAACGAAGAGTAGCCCCCCTCGTCGCAACTAGAGAAAGCCCGCGCGCAGTAACTAAGACCTAACACAGCCAAAAATAAATACCTACATAAAAAAAAAAAAAAAAGAAATCAAAGGCACGAGGATGCATATTACGTTGCCTTTTTTTTTTTAACCTAATAAGATAGTCCTGTATTTCCTGAAGAATTTAGTGAATTAATGACTTTTTCTTGTTCACAGTGCCACCTTCAGGAAAGACAAGTTTCGTTTTAATTTAGTGCAAATACATCCTTATTGGATTGAGCTACGTCAAAAACCTGAAGATTAGGCATAATAAAGACAAAGTTTGTTTTAGTTTAATTGATTATCATGAGAATGTTTACTCTGATTTTTTCTGCCTGGCTGTGTTCAATGCAGAAGATCAATCTGTATGTTTTAAAATTTTGATGTGGGGCATTAAAAAATTGATTAGAAAGGGAATGCATATGGTTTCTAATTTATTTTCTTTCAGGACATCATACTTACATCATAATATATAAAGTATGCAATTTTAATGTTATATACAGGAGACTTAACAGTCTCCCTTGATAGTTTGTTCCTTTAATCAGTCTCATAAGGGAATTTTCCATTATATTGAATGAAACATGAAATTAAGCTATTACCTTTAGTATTTAAAATAGTACCCAATGGATGAATAATTGGTTGAGGAAGCTGGAATAGTTCATATTAAACAACCTGGGGGGGCTTCCCTGGTGGCGCAGTGGTTGAGAGTCCGCCTGCCGATGCAGGGGACATGGGTTCCTGCACTGGTCTGGGAAGATCCCGCATGCCGCGGAGTGGCTGGGCCCGTGAGCCATGGCTGCTGAGCCTGCGCGTCCGGAACCTGTGCTCCGCAACGGGAGAGGCCACAACAGTGAGAGGCCCACATACCGCAAAAAAAAAAATAATAATAATAAACAACCTGGGGGAAAAGGGGAAGAGCTGCAAGACCTCTCCAAGGCTGCATTGTGCAATATGATAGCCACTGGCCACATATGGTTACTGAGCACTTGAAACGCAGATAGTATGAATTGAGCTGTGCTACAAGAGTAGAATACGCACAGGATTTTGAAGGATTAATACAAAAAAAATCTTACAATATTTTATTAATATTTTTATATGGATTACATGTAGAATTTATGTTTTCTTTATATTAGGTAAATAAAATAAATTATTTAAATTGATTTCACCTATTTATTTTTACTTTTCTTAATGAGAACACTAGAAAGTTTAAAATTATATAGGTGGCTTGTGTTGTATTTTTTGGGGGTAGCACTTCTCTAGAGCCTACATATTATAGTGGCAGTAGCACTCATAACAATGATAGATTTACTGAGCACATACCATGTGCCTGGCCCTGTACTACGTGCTGATAAGAAACTTTCAAGTAAAGTTCCATGATCACTCATGTTTTCACCTGGAATTGAGAGATTAAATAATTGCTCAAGGTATCACAGCTAGTAAGTAGAAGAGGGGGTATTGGAACCAAGTGTGACTCCACAGCCCACTTTCTTAATATCTACATTATAGTACCTCATGGAATAACCTTTACTTGGAATCACAGAAATCAGAGCTATGTAGAAAAGGTAGGGCTTTAATTCAAACTTTCAGTTTTATAGCTGGGAAAAATGAGGCCAAGATCTCCTGGACAGGAGAAGTTAAATGACTTGTCCAAGATCTCCTGTAGCTGAGTCTCATATAGTTTACCACCTCATTTGGGTTGGGATGAATTATGATAAATCCTAAGCAGGAGAAGAAGAGGGTTCTATGACATCAAATAATTGGGGGTTGGGATATGGTCTGAAAAGTCAAGAAAGGAAGTAATGTTTGAACTGAGGTCTGGAATAAGGGCAGAAGTTCACTAGGTCGAGGAGGATGGGCAGGAGGATATCACAACAGAATCTCTACAGTTTTCTAGTAAGAGCTTGCTTAAAGGAAGGTGCTCACACGCTTAGCTGAAGACATCTCAGAGTGGTGGGTTCCTGTCCTAGTCTCATACATAGACTTGGGCCATAGGATTTCAAATCCCAGACCTTTCATTATCTCCTCCTTTGGAAATCTTTATCTGTTTTCTCTCATCTTCTGTGTCCCAGGTTTCACTTGTCAGGTTGCAGATGACCCATAAGCTGCTCTGTTCATTTCTTGATATTAGCAGATCAAGACCTCTTAAAACTTAGGTGTGCTTTTTCTAAGAGGGCAACTGAAAGGGATCATTTACAGATTAAGATTCCAAACTATCTGTATGTTGTCAATGGAAATACATCCAACTAGGGAAAGACCATTAAATTCACTGTAATTTCTTTAGTCTTTTTTTCCCATTTACTTTACTCTTGTGACTTTTACCATCTTTTTTTTCCAATTAAAAAAAAGAATTTATGGTATCTTGGACTAAGATGATGGCTGTGAAGATCTGAGCAAAATTTAGGAGGTAAAATTGACTGGACCTTATGATGGATTGAACAGGGAGAAGGAATGAGATGTCAAGGATGACCCCTAAAATGCTGGTTTATATCACTGGATGGGTTATGGCACATTTACTAAGTTGGTGCATATTGGAGGAGGCCAAGATTTGGGGGGAAGGTCATTAGTTCAGACCAGCTAGAAGTTTGAGGTGCCTGTGAAACATATTGGTCTGGATTAGGTATGGGTCACTGACACTGTGGACAAGGTTGAGATTACCCATGGATGGTAGGTACAGTGTTAGTGGTGGGCTGGAGCTGGTCTGTACTGCTCCATGAGCCAATTTGCTCTGCATGATGTCATGTTGGTAACTTGAAATAGGCAATGGTGGAAGTATGTACACCACAGAAATTGGCAAAAACTTCAAGTTTTAGGTCTCTCCCTGCCTCCCAGCTGATTATCAGCATGCCACTGATAAAACGTAAACATTTCAAAAGTCTAGTAAGAAGAATGAACCAGTAGTAACTACTGAGAAGGAAGAAAACCAAGAATGTGTAGTGTTGCTGAAAATGGAAAAAATTTCAAGTAGGAGTAAGTAAAATTTCAAGTAAGATGAAAAGTGAGACCTATGGGCTGTAGCAATGGGGATGTGATAGTGAGTAGGTTGAGGAGGGAGCTGGAGTTAGGAACCGAGAGTGGGGTATAGACAAATCTTTTGAGAAGCTTAGCTGTGGGGAGGATAGTCTAGAATAATAGCTGGAGATTTATACACATTTCAGTGCTTATTGGATGAATCCAAGGGAAAGGTTGCAAACAAGGTAGGACAGGGACGGCTGGGGAGATACTACTACAGTATGGATCCCGAGATGAGATGATGGTAAAATTCCTAGAGAAATTAACCTTAGGAGAAGGGCTATTTTCTCTACTGCATAGGAGAGAATGAGGAAAATGGTGTCACAGGTTGGGTTTCCCAGGAGGCAGACTTGGATTTATTTTTCTCAGATTTACCTTCTAGTTTATGAATTTTTTCTGACATGATTTTTAGATACTTTAATATACTTGTGAGATTTCTCTGGTTATGACAATCGATAACCATTGCGAAGTATGATACTCAAAAGTGATATCTGCAGATATGGTCTGCCTCATACAAAGGAAGGAGTAACATTTCTCTCCTGAGGACATTACATTTCTATTTTTTAAAAAAATTTTTATTGGAGTATAGTTGACTTACAATGTTGTGTTAGTTTCATGTGTACAGCAAAGTGAATCAGTTATACATATACGTATATCCCTCTTTTTTTAGATTCCTTTCCCATATAGGCCATTACAGAGTATTGACTAGAGTTCCCTGTGCTATACAGTAGGTTCTTATGAGTTATCTTTTTTATATATAATAGTGTGTATATGTCAGTCCCAATCTCCCAAATTTTCCCTCCCCCCTTTACCCCTGGTAACCATAAGTTTGTTTTCTACATCCGTGACTCTACTTCTGTTTTGTAAATAAGTTCACTTGTACCCTTTTTTTTTTAAAGATTCCATGTATAAGGGATATCATATGAAATTTGCCTTTCTCTGACTTACTTAACTCAGTATGACAATCTCTAGGTCCATCCATGTTGCTGCAAATGGCATTATTTCGTTCTTATTTATGGCTGAGTAATATTCCATTGTATATATGTACCACATCTTCTTTATCCATTCATCTGTCGATGGACATTTAGGTTGCTCCCATGTCCTGGCTATTGTAAACAGTGCTGCAGTGAACATTGGGGTGCATGTATCTTTTCGAATTATGTTTTTCTCTGGATATATGCCCAGGAATGGGATTGCTGGGTCATACAGTAGCTCTATTTTTAGTTTTTTAAGGAACCTCCATACTGTTCTCCATAGTGGTTGTACCTGTTTACATTTCCACCAACAGAGTAGGATGGTTCCCTTTTCTCCACACCCTCTCCAGTATGTATTGTTTGTAGATTTTTTGATGATGGCCATTCTGACCGGTTTGAGGTGTTACCTCATTGTGGTTTTGATTTGCATTTCTCTGATAATTAGTGATGTTGAGCATCTTTTCATGTACTTTTTGGCCATCTGTATGTCTTCTTTGGAGAAATGTCTATTTAGATCTTCTGCCCATTATTTGATTGGGCTGTTTGGGTTTTTTTGACATAGAGCTGCATGAGCTGTTTATATATTTTGGAGAATAATCCCTTGTCAGTCGCTTCGTTTGCTAATATTTTCTCCATTTCAACTCATTCTGTGGGTTGTCTTTTCATTTTGTTTATGGTTTTCTTTGCTGTGCAGAAGCTTTTAAGTTTAATTAGGTCCCATTTGTTTTTGTTTTGATTTTCATTACTCTAGGAGGTGGATCAAAAAAGATATTGCTGTGATTTATGTCAAAGAGTGTTCTGCCTATGTTTTCCTCTAAGTTTTATGGTGTCTGGCCTTACATTTAGTCTTTCATCCATTTTGAGTTTCTTTCTGTGTATGGTGTTAGAGAGTGTTCTAATTTCATTCTTTTATGTGTAGCCATCCAGTTTTCCCAGTACCACTTATTGAAAAGACTGTCTTTTCTCCATTGTATATCTTGCCTCCTTTGTTGTAGATTAGTTGACCATGGGTGTGTGAGTTTATTTCTGGACTTTTATCCTATTCCATTGATCTATATTTCTGTTTTTGTGCTGACATTACATTTCTATAAATAGAACCTGCATTTATTTGGTAGCCACATTGACATCATCCTGCTGACTCATACCAATTTGTAGTCAACTAAAACCCCCAATTCTTTCTTATATGGTGGTAGTTTTTAAACATTACTTCTCTTTCTCTATCATAATCATCCTTTGCTTGGAAGAGTATGGTTTTTGTTTTCGTTTTTTTAGTTTGTGAGTTTTTTTTTTTTTTCCACACCCCCCTTCGTCACCTCTCGCCTACTCCTCCCTCTTCGAAGTTCCGTTTGTGAGTTTTTTTTTTAAGAATAAGTGTAGATTTTATATTTAGCTTGATGAAATATTATTTTGGCACATTGTTGCAGCCTGGAGAGGTAATTTTAGATTTTGATACTACTGAATTAATTCTTCCAGACATGTTGACTCTTTCAACTCTTTTTTTTTTTTTTTTGCGGTACATGGGCCTCTCACTGTTGTGGCCTCTCCCGTTGCGGAGCACAGGCTCTGGACGCGCAGGCTCAGCAGCCATGGCTCACAGGCCCAGCCGCTCCGCAGCATGTGGGATCTTCCTGGACTGGGGCACGAACCCGTGTCCCCTGCATTGGCAGGTGGACTCTCAACCACTGCGCCACCAGGGAAGCCTGACTCTTTCAACTCTTATGAGTATTTTTGATGATTGAACAGTACCTTAAAAGCAAACTATACAACTATACAACCAAAAAATACAAATGATAAGCCATGGGCTAGTGAAGTCGTAAATAGGCAGACCCTCTGTTTATAATATCCTGCCTTTAATTTTTCAAAGGTAAAATTTGGGATGTTAATAATCCCAAGTACCTCACATGATTTCAGATAAGAAGAGGGCTTTTTAGAGTACTTATGTTATTTAGTGCTTTAATAATTTCTACATGGGAACAAAGACATTATGTTGTGCTTCATATAGGCTTAAGTATTTGAATGAACATTTTTAAAAACCAAGTACCATGTGTGGATTTAAGTAAAAAAAAAAAAACCTGAGGTGACTTCCCTGGTGGTCCAGTGGTTAAGCCTCTGCACTCCATCCCTTGTCCGACAACTAAGATTCCCACATGCCAAAAAAAAGAAAAAGGACCTGAGATTTTTCTCATGTGCAGAATAAATATTTTAAAGGTAACCTTACATTAAAAAAATAATTTCCATTAAAAAATGCAACTGAAAAAATTAAGAAAAATGGCTAATATCCTCATGAAGGAAATCCTCTTATTTAATCAATAAAGCTATTGGTATTTCTGGTTCTCAGTACCAAGAATTGTTCAGACTAAAGGTCAGTTATAGTGAAAGGAACTAGAAGAGAAACAAGGTGAGAATAAATTAGTGAAGCTCTCACATGTCACTGGAGTTGAATGAGCCTGGATTTCAGAGAGTAATGTCTTCCATTACTGAACAAAGACTATGCTTCCCACTTTTAAAGACTCCATATCACCACACTCCATAAATTATTAAAATGATTAAAAGACCAAGCTTTAGTCTTTGGAAATGGTTTGCAAGTAGATTTGCTTAATTTGCTAAGTAGAACAATACAGAATTTAAAACAAAAACAAATAAAGTAGAAATGATTTTGTTGAATATGACCTATTTCATTCTTACTAAAATGTATGTAATGAATAAAACTAAAAATTTAAATCAAAATATAGAGTATAAAGGCCAGTTTGGTCCTTTGAACACATTATTTCAATTAGGATAATAAGAGGATATGATGGCTTACATGGAATTACATTGAAAACTTCAACCATGGAACAAGTTTCATCTATTTAGAATGCAAATTTTTAATGCATTTTATTGGGCTTTTAAAATTCTTATCTGCCACAGTTGAGTTAACTGACTTTTAATGAAGGTATCCAAAAAATTTCAGAATTAAAAAAAATAAATTCTGCAGAGATTGAAATAATAATTTTGATCTTGTTAATATTTTACTAACCCTGGGGGTTAACTAAATTTCTCTGACATCTAAATTTCTAGCCAACTGCAGATATCTTGAAATCAAACTATGAAAATGATCCAAAAGAGAAAGCATAAAAAATTCCATGGCTATATGAGACTCAGTTTTCTGCTCTTTTAGTCTCTCATGAAACTTCTCACTTAAGGACATGGGTCTTTGATTTGATTTTATCCTGTTTATAGCCTAATAAATTAGCCTATTACGATTGAATGGGTGCTGGCAAAAGACACAAGACTCCTGTGTCAGAGACAAAGGACTTTTAAACAAAATTTAAAAAAAATTTTATTGAAGTATAATTGACATGTAATATTATATTAGTTTCAGGTCTAAAACATATTGATTCGAAATTTGTATATGTTGGGAAATGATCACCACAATAAATCTAGTGAACATCTGTGACCATACATAGTTATAATTTTTTTTTTTCAGATGAGAACAAAGGACTTCATTACTCACATCACAGCAGGAAGCATAAGCATGGGGCTTCCCTGGTGGTGCAGTGGTTAAGAGTGGTGCAGTGGTTGAGAGTCTGCCTGCTGATGCAGGGGACACGGGTTCGTGTCCCAGTCCTGGAAGATCCCACATGCTGCGGAGTGGCTGGGCCTGTAAGCCGTGGCCGCTGAGCCTGCGTGTCCAGAGCCTGTGCTCTGCAACGGGAGAGGCCACAACAGTGAGAGGCCTGTGTACCACAAAAAAAAAAAAGAATCTGCCTGTCAATGCAGGGGAAATGGGTTCGAGCCCTGGTCTGGGAAGATCCCACATGTTGCGGAGCAACTGAGCCGTGCACCACAACTACTAAGCCTGTGCTCTAGAGCCCATGAGCCACAACTACTGAACATGTGTGCCATAACTACTGAAGCCTGCGTGCCTAGAGTCTGAGCTCGCAACAAGAGAAGCCACCGCAATGAGAAGCCCATGCACCACAACGAAGAGTAGCCTCCACTTGCTACAGCTAGAGAAAGCCTGAGTGCAACAATGAAGACCCAACGCAGCAAAAAAAAAAAAAAAAAAAAAAAAAAAAAGTCATAAGCATCATGTTTTTTTTAATTTTAATTTTTTAAACATCTTTATTGTAGTATAATTGCTCTACAATAGTGTGTTAGTTTCTGCTTTATAACAAAGTGAATCAGCCATACATATACATATATTCCCATATCTCCTCCCTCTTGTGTCTCCCTCCCACCCTCCCTATCCCACCCATCAAGGTGGTCACAAAGCATGGAGCTGATCTCCCTGTGCTCTGCGGTTGCTTCCTACTAGCTATCTATTTTACATTTGGTAGTGTATATATGTCCATGTCACTCTCTCACTTCGTCCCAGCTTACCCTTTGCACTCCCCGTGTCCTCAAGTACATTCTCTACGTCTGCGTCTTTATTCCTGACTTGTCCCTAGGTTCTTCAGAACCATTTTTTTTCTTTTTTTTAGATTCCATATATGTGTGTTAGCATATGGTATTTTTTTTTCTCTTTCTGACTTACTTCACTCTGTATGACAGACTCTAGGTCCATCCACCTCACTACAAATAACTCAATTTCATTTCTTTTTATGGCTAAGTAATATTCCATTGTATATATGTGCTACATCTTCTTTATCCATTCATCTGTCGATGGACACTTAGGTTGCTTCCATGTCATGGCTACTGTAAATAGAGCTGCAATGAACATTGTGGTACATGACTCTTTTTGAAATATGGTTTTCTCAGGGTATATGCCCAGTAGCGGGATTGCAGGGTCGTATGGTAGTTATATTTTTAGTTTTTTTAAGGAACCTTCATACTGTTCTCCATAGTGTCTGTATCAATTTACATTCCCACCAACAGTGCAGGAGGGTTCCCTTTTCTCCACACTCTCTCCAGCATTCACTGTGTGTAGATTTTTTGATGATGGCCATTCTGACTGGTGTGACGTGATACCTCATAGTTTTGATTTACATTTCTCTAATGATTAGTGATGTTGAGCATCCTTTCATGTGTTTGTTGGCAATCTGTATATCTTCTTTGGAGAAATGTCTATTTAGGTCTTCTGCCAATTTTTGGACTGGGTTGTTTGTTTTTTTGATATTGAGCTGCATGAGCTGCTTGTAAATTTTGGAGATTAATCCTTTGTCACTTGCTTCATTTGTAAACACTTTCTCCCATTCTAAGGGTTGTCTTTTAGTCTTGTTTATGGTTTCCGTTGCTGGGCAAAAGCTTTTAAGTTTCATTAGGTCCTATTTGTTTATTTTTGTTTTTATTTCCGTGTCTCTAGGAGATGTGTTAAAAAGGATCTTGCTGTGATTTATGTCATAGAGTGTTCTGCCTATGTTTTCCTCTAAGAGTTTTATAGTGTCTGGCCTTACATTTAGGTCTTTAATCCATTTTGAGTTTATTTTTGTGTATGGTGTTTGGAGTGTTCTAACTTCATTCTTTTACATGTAGCTGTCCAGTTTTCCCAGCACCACTTATTGAAGAGGCTGTCTGTTCTCCATTGTATATTCTTGCCTCTTTTAGCAAAAATAAGGTGACTGGGTTTCCCTGGTGGCACAGTGGTTGAGAGTCTGCCTGCTGATGCAGGGGACATGGGTTCATGTCCCGGTCCGGCAAGATCCCACATGCCACTGAGCGGCTTGGCCCGTGAGCCAAGGCCGCTGAGCCTGCGCGTCCAGAGCCTGTGCTCCACAATGGGAGAGGCCCGCGTACCACAAAAAAAAAAAAAAAAAAAAGGTTACCATATGTGCATAAGTTTATCTCTGGGCTTTCTATCCTGTTCCATTGATCTATATTTCTGTTTTTGTGCCAGTACCATACTGTCTTGATTACTGTAGCTTTGTAGTATAGTCTGAAGTCAGGGAGCCTGATTCCTCCAGCTCTGTTTTTCTTTCTCAAGATTGCTATGGGTATTTGGGGTCTTTTGTGTTTCCATACAAATTGTGAAATTTTTTGTTCTAGTTCTGTGAAAAATGACATAGATAGTTTGATAGGGATTGCACTGAATCTGTAGATTGCTTTGGATAGTATAGTCATTTTCACAATGTTGATTCTTCCAATCCAAGAACATGGTATATCTCTCCATCTGTTTGTATCATCTTTAATTTCTTTCATCAGTGTCTTATAGTTTTCTGCATACAGGTATTTTGTCTCCTTAGGTAGGTTTATTCCTAGGTATTCTATTGTTTTTGTTGCAGTGGTAAATGGGAATGTTTCCTTAATTTCTCTTTCAGATTTCTCATCATTAGTGTATAGGAATGCAAGAGATTTCTGTGCATTAATTTTGTTTCCTGCTACTTTACCAAATTCATTGATTAACTCTAGTAGTTTTCTGGTAGCATCTTTAGGATTCTCTATGTATAGTATCATGGCATCTGCAAACAGTGACAGTTTTACTTCTTTTCCAGCTTGGATTCCTTTTATTTCTTTTTCTTCTCTGATTGCTGAGGCTGAAACTTCCAAAACTATGTTGAATTATAGTGTTGAGAGTGGACAACTTTGTCTTGTGCCTGATCTTAGAGGAAATGCTTTCAGTTTTTCACCATTGAGAATGATGTTGGCTGTGGGTTTGTCATATATGGCCTTTATTATGTTGAGGTAAGTTCCCTCTATGCCTACTTTCTGGAGGGTTTTTTAGCATAAATGGGTGTTGAATTTTGTCGAAAGCTTTTTCTGCATCTATGGAGATGATCATATGGTTTTTCTCCTTCAATTTGTTAATACGGTTTATCACATTGAATGATATGTGTATATTAAAGAATGCTGCATTCCTGGGATAAACCCCACGTGGTCATGGTGTATGATCCTTTTAATATGCTGTTGGATTCTGTTTGCTAGTATTTTTTGAGGATTTTTGCATCTATTTTCATCAGTGATATTGACCTGTAGTTTTCTTTCTTTGTGACATCTTTGTCTGGTTTTGGTATCAAGGTGATGGTGACCACATAGAATGAATTGGGGAGTGTTCCTCCTTCTGCTATATTTTGGAAGACTTTAAGAAGGATAGGTGTTATCTCTTCACTAAATGTTTGCTAGAATTCGCCTGTGAAGCCATCTGGTGCTGGGCTTTTGTTTGTTGGAAGATTTTAAATCACAGTTTCTGGTTCAGTGCTTGTGATTAGTCTTTTGATATGTTCCATTTCTTCCTGGTTCAGTCTCGGACTGTTGTGCTTTTCTAAGAATTTGTTCATTTCTTCCAGGTTGTCCATTTTATTGGCATAGAGTTGCTTGTAGTAATCTCTCATGATCCTTTGTACTTATGCAGTGTCTGTTGTTACTTCTCCTTTTTCATTTCTAATTCTATTGATTTGAGTCTTCTCCCTTTTTTTCTTGATAAGTCTGGTTAATGGTTTATCAATTTTGTTTATCTTCTCAAAGAACCAGCTTTTAGTTTTATTGATCTTTGCTATTGTTTCCTTCATTTCTTTTTCATTTATTTCTGATCTGATCTTTATGATTCTTTTCCTTCTGCTCACTTTGAGGTTTTTGTTCTTTCTCTAATTGCTTTAGGTGTAAGGTTAGCTTGTTTACTTGAGATGTTTCTTGTTTCTTGAGGTAGGATTGTATTGACTCAAAGTCCACACCACCTCAATTTTGGGATGATTCGTTGTCTATTCAGGTATTCCAGAGATGCAGGGTACATCAAGTTGATTGTGGAGTTTTAATCCGCTGCTCCTGAGGCTGCTGTGAAAAATTTCCCTTTCTCTTCTTTGTTCGCACAGCTCCCAGGGTTCAGCTTTGGATGTGGCCCCGCCTCTGCATGTAGGTCGCCTGAGGGCGTCTGTTCCCACTCTGACAGGACGGGGTTAAAGGAGCAGCTGATTCGGGGGTTCTGGCTCACTCAGGCCGGGGGGAGGGAGGGGTTCGGATGCGGGGCGAGCCTGCGGCAGCAGAGCCCAGCATGACGTTGCAACAGCCTGAGACACGCCATGCGTTCTCCCCGGGAAGCTGTCCCTCGATCACGGGACCCTGGCAGTGGCGGGCTGCACAGGCTCCCGGGAGGGGCGGTGTGGACAGTGACCTGTGCTTGCACACAGGCTTCTTGGTGGCGGCAAGCTTCTTGGTGGCGGCAAGCTTAGCGTCTCATGCTCGTCTCTGGGGTCCGCGCTGATAGCCGAGGCTCGCACCGGTCTCTGGACCTCCTTTAAGCGGCGCTCTTAATCCCCTCTCCTCTCGCACCAGGAAACAAAGAGGCAAGAAAAAGTCTCTTGTCTCTTCGGCAGCTCCAGACTTTCTCCCAGACTCCCTCCCGGCTAGCCGTGGTGCACTAAGCCCCTGCAGACTGTGTTCACGCCGCCAACCCCCGTCCTCTCCCTGCGCTCCTACCGAAGCCCGAGCCTCAGCTCCCAGCCCCACCCTCCCCGGCGGGGGAGCAGACAAGCCTCTTGGGCTGGTGAGTGCCGGTCGGCCCTGATCCTCTGTGCAGGAATCTCTCCGCTTTGCCCTCCGCACCCTTGTTGCTGTGCTCTCCTCCGTGGCTCCGAAGCTTCCCCCCTCCGCCACCCTCAGTCTCCGCCCACGAAGGGGCTTCTAGTGTGTGGAAACCTTTCCTCCTTCACAGCTCCCTCCCACTGGTGCAGGTCCCGTCCCTAACCTTTTGTCTCTGTTTTTTCTTTTTTCTTTTGCCCTACCCAGGTACGTGGGGAGTTTCTTGCCTTTTGGGAGGTCTGAGGTCTTTTGCCAGCGTTCAGTAGGTGTTCTGTAGGAGTTGTTCCACGTGTAGATGTATTTCTGATGTATTTGTGGGGAGGAAGGTGATCTCCACGTCTTACTCCTCCGCCATCTTGAAGGTCTCCTCAGCATCATGTTTACATCAATTCACCTTGCCCTCAGATCCCACAGGGATGATGTAAAGGGTCCAAATAGATGCCTTCCCCCACAGTGGGTTGCATTAGAGAAGAATGCATAGGTTGGGAAATCTACTGATTTTACAGTAAGCAGAAGGAAGTTTGCTCTTTGTCTCAGATGGAGAGGTTACCCCATCCCTCAAGATTGCTTGTTGCAAATCAATTCTGAGAAATGGTTTAGATAAAGAGTATTCCAGACCCTGCATCCCATCCTTAGCATATTCAACAAGACATGCAGGAATGTGAGAGACCCATGGGAAATAGTAATAATATCTACTTCACATGTTGCTGTAAAGGTCAAATGAAAAAGAAATTGAGGAAAGGTTTGTAAAAGGTGAGAGGCAATTTCCAAAAACTGGAAACAACCCAAATCAACCCAGATGTTCTTCATCTGGTGAATGAATAGGCAAACTGTGCTAAATCCACACAATGGACTCAGCAACACGAAAGAATGACCCACTGATGCAAATAACATCGTGGGTGTATCGCAAATGCATTATGCTAAGTGAAAGAAGCCAGACTCAAAAGGCTACAGACCATATGATTCCATTTATGTGACATTCTGCAACAGACAAAACTATAGGAAGAGAAAATAGACCCATGCTGGCCAGAAGCTGAAGATGGGGTGAGGAAATGACTATAAAAGGGGCACTGAGGAATTGTTGGAAGTGATGGGGCTGTTCTACATCTTGATTGTGAGGGTTGTTACAGGACTGTATGAATTTGTCAGCACTCATAGGATTGTCCACTAAAAAAGAGTGAAGGTATTTGAGTCAAGATAGAAGAAAACTGCAAATGAATTGCTATAAGTACACCTGTATGAACTTTGCCATTTACACTTACTTGCTTCAGCCCATAGTCCAGATTTGTGCTGTAAAGCTTCAAGACACACAGGCTATTTGTAGGACTCTACGCAGTTACAGAACCATTCCCCCAGTGAGTGCATCGGTGGAATGATGTTCCCTCCTTGGTTTCAGAGGATATTCTCCAAGTATTCCTCTCCTTTTACCACCACAACACCCAAATACCTAATTATAGCAAGTCTAATTCAATATACCATGATATAGTCAGTTCCCACCTATATAGCTAGTAGAGGAGAATAGTTTTAAGAATTTAGAAATACAGAAACAATCCTAAAATCTACTTTAAACAATAGCGTCAGCCATATCATCCTACCATTATTTGTTCTACTTCTCAGATGAAGAAGCTGAGACTCTGGAGGGGAGCGTTAGGTGACTTGGCCGAGTTCACACAGCAATAAATGAAAAAGCTAGGATTCTAAACCCAGGCAGTCTGGCTCCAAAGTCTGGTGTTTTCATAACTCTATGCTACAAAGGAACAGAAGAACAAGAAGGCACATATTATGCGGCTTCCCTGGTGGCGCAGTGGTTGAGAGTCCGCCTGCCAATGTAGGGGACACGGGTTCGTGCCCCGGTCCGGGAAGATCCCACATGCCGCGGAGCGGCTGGGCCCGTGAGCCATGGCCGCTGAGCCTGCGCGTCCGGAGCCTGTGCTCTGCAACGGGAGAGGCCACAACAGTGAGAGGCCCGCGTACCGCAAAGACAAAAACAAACAAACAAACAAAAAGGCACATATTTTGTCTCACTCCGAGTTTAAAAAAATAAAATTCAATAAAAATAAAATTGGGGGTAGGAGAAATGAGTGAAGGGAGCCAAAAGGTGAAAATAAAAAAGAATAATGCCCAAAATAAAACATGTGACAATAAAGCAATAAAAAAAATTGTAAAGACCTAAATGTAAGACTGGATACTATAAAACTCCTAGAGGAATACATAGGCAGAACACTCTTTGACATAAATCGCAGCAATATTTTTTGGATCCACCTCCTAGAGTAATGGAAAGAAAACCAAAAATAAACAAATGGGACCTAAATAAACTTAAAAGCTTTTGCACAGCAAAGGAAACCATAAACAAAAGGAAAAGACAACCTACGGAATGGGAGAAAATATTTGCAAACAATGCTACCAACAAGGGATTAATTTCCAAAATATACAAATAGCTCATGTAGCTTAATATCGAAAAAACAAACAACCCAATCATAAAATGGGCAGGAGACATAAATAAACATTTCTCCAAAGAAGCCAACAAGCACATGAAAAGATGCTCAACATCTCTAATTATTAGAGAAATGCATATCAAAACTACAATGAGGTATCACCTCATATCAGTCAGAATGGCCATTATTAAAAAGTCTACAAATAATAAATGCTGGAGAGCATGTGGAGAAAAAGGAGCCCTCCTGCAATGTTGGTGGGAATGTAAATTGGTGCAGCCACTATGGGGAACAGTATGGAAGTTCCTTAAAAACCTTAAAACTAGAGTTATCGTATGATTCTGCAATTCCACTCCTGAGTATATATCTGGAGAAAACTCTAATTCAAAAAGATACATGTACCCCAATGTTCATAGGAGCACTATTTACAATAGCCAAGACATGGAAGCAACCTGAGTGTGCATTGATAGATGAATGGATAAAGGAGATGTGGTACATATACACAATGGAATATTACTCAGCTATAAAAATGAATGAAATAATGCCATTTGCAGCACCATGGATGGACCTAGAGATTATCATATTAAGTCAAGTAAGTCAGACAGAGAAAGACAAATATATGATATCCCTTATATATGGAGTCTAAAAATGATATAAATGAACTTATTTACAAAACAGAAATAGATTCACAGACATAGAAAACAAACTTATGGTTACCAGAAGGAATAGTGGGGTAGGGGAGATAAATTAGGAGTTTGGGACTAACATATACACACTACTTTATACAAAATAGATAAACAACAAGGACCTGCTCTGTAGCACAGGGAACTATATTCAATGTCTTGTAATAACCTATAATGGAAAAGAATCTGGAAAAGAATATATATATGTATAACTGAATCATTTTGCTATACACTTGATGCTAACACAACATTGTAAATTAAAGATACATCAATTTAAAATGCTTAGAAAAAATAAATAAATAAAAATAAAATTGATTAGGAGCAGAAACCCGACCATTTGTCTTGAAGACACTCCCACATGGGTCTCTCATGTTCCTGAATGTCTTGCTGAATATGCTAAGGATGGGTTGCAAGGTCTGGATGACTCTATCTAAACCATTTCTCAGAATTGATTTGCAACAGGCAATCTTGAGGGATGGGGTAATCTCTCCATCTGGGGCAAAGAGCAGGCTTTCTTCTGCTTACTGCAAAAGCAGTGGATTCCCCAATCTAATGCAGTCCTCTCTAATACAACCGACTGTGGGGGAAGGCACCTATTTGGGTCCTTCATGAAATCCCTGTGGGATTTGGGGGCAAGGTGAACTGATGTAAACATGGTGCTCATGTTGCTTGCTGTGTTGTGAGTAATAAAATCCTTTGTCTCTGACCCAGGAGTCTTGTGTCTTCTGTCAGCATACATGAAACAGTAATAGGCTAACTTATTAGGTTGTAAATAGGATAAAATCAAATCCCAGACCCCAAAGTTTGTATCTAATTTACATACAAACTTTAATGTGTTAATGGTTCCTAGAAAACTTGGAAAAATGAAGGTATAAGAGCAAGCAATCATAAAATAGGAAAGAAGGGACAAGTATGAATTTTTTAATTAGCGAACTTTTGCATGGATTTATCTAAACGGCCTCTCCAACTCTTTACCTTCTGACTTTGTAAAAAGAAGCCCTGGCTTTAGGGCTAATTGTTCCTTAATGGCACTCTGCTTCTCATGCTAAACTTGAGGAAACTAACTTCTGTGTTGGTGGGAACTGTTCCAGTGGGCATTCGTGTTGCATGGTCAGATATGGTGAAAAGATGACTAGCTGTGACTTATGGCAGAGAACTACTAAGTTGATAGTACCAACTTCAATTGGTAATTTGTGAACTGTATGATACAGAGGTGGAAAGAATGTTAGAGCTCCTCATTTTATAAGTAATCTGACTTTTGGGAGAGGAGTAACTTGGCCAAAACCACAGTGCAAGTTAATGGCAGAGCAAGAGTATCTGGCTTGGAGTAGAAGTCTGCTGTTAATTTCACCACTCCAGTTCTATTCTACTTCTCCAGAACTATTCCCAATTCATAGCAATTATGGGATACTGATTTACATTAACCAAGCTCAAATCCGGTGGATAAACCACAATTCAATTCATTTCCAGTTGTAGGTGTGTAACTGTCTAGAGTAGGGGCACTTCCCTGTCAGGGGTAATCTTCCCAGACTTAAATTTAAGTCTTAAATCAGAAGGTTGCTTGGTGAGCACAGAATTGGAACACATTTAAATGTGTATTCTCTCTGCCTGCCAATGCAGGGGACAGGGGTTCGATCCCTGGTCCAGGAAGATCCTACATGCCATGGAGCAACTAAGCCCATGTGCCACAACTACTGGGCCTGTGCTCTAGAGCCCACACGCCACAACTACTGAGCCCACGTGCCACAACTACTGAAGCCCGTGCACCCTGGAGCCCATGCTCCGTAACAAGAGAAGCCACTGCAACGAGAAGCACGTGCACTACAACGAAGAGTAGGCCTCTCCCGCTGCACCTAGAGAAAGTCTGCGTGCAGCAGCGAACACCCAGTGCAGCCAAAAAAAGTAATAAACAAATAAATAAATGTGTATTCTAGTGACATAATCATCAAACTAGAGAAGCCATATGGATTGTTCTTGATTTAGTATATTTCTATTTAGACAATGAGGTTGGAAGTTTAGAATTTATTCACTCAAATTTATTGACCACCTACTATGTGTCAAGCATCTACTATGTGTAGGATCTGGGCCCAAGGATAGTGTTCTCTGGACAAGTGCTTTATAGAGACATATTTATTATCCAAATAATTTTTAAATTTAGACATCTAAGTACCATTACTTTATCTCAAAAGAAAAATTTATTATTTTAGGGGCTTTCTATGAGTTATCTTAATTTCATCATAAATATGTACAGTAGAAAATAATTATCACATTTTGCAGATGAGGAACCTGAGACTTAAAGGGGCAAAATATCATTTTCAATACCTGTCACACAATTAGCAAGTGGCAGGCCTAGGAAGACCCAGGTCTACCTTGCCCAAGCACATTTGCTTTCCACTATACCTTTTAACTCACAAATTTCTTAAAATTGAGTTTATTACATTCTAAGCATAGCCATATTAAGGTTTTCTTTTGTGACTCTATAATCCTAGTTCCATGATTTAGGAAAGCTACTAAGCTCATCTACACATCAATTCAACAAACATTTATTGTATTGTACAATGATGTACAAAGCTTACTATATACAAGACAGTTAGCCATTCTCTGAAGAGGACACAAATATGAAAAAGACAAGATCCTTGTATTCTTGGAGTTACAACATAGTGGAGAACACACACATACACACACACACACACACACACAAGCTGGAACTAAGTAGACAAACAGTACAAAAGATATGCTATGGAAACTTAGGGAAGAGAAAAGAATTCCAACTAGGAAGATCTGAGAAGGGTTTTTGGAAATGGGAACTGAAATTTCATGGATAAGATTGCCAGGAGAAGATAGGGAAAAAGAACCCAAAGGTGAGGCAGCCTTAGCAAAGGCCAGAAGGCAAGAGAGTGCTGGGCATTCCCTACATTGTGGGGGACCAGAGATGCTGGTGGGATTGTGAGAGAGGATGCAAGAAAGGTAGAGAGATGTTAAAATAATAGAGGACTTGTATGTGAGCTAGGAAGTTTAGAACTTAATTCTATGTGTAAGAAAGATCCTTTCACAGATTTAGGGCATGGGAGAAATATGATCAGCGCAAGATCGTGCTTATTGCCTTCTATAGTTTTGTCACTGGATCTCCACTACTTTGCCTAGTGCATGGCACTTGCTGGGTGCGAATAAACATGCTAAATGAACGGACTAGAGGAGAATAGACTGGAGGTTGAATTATCAGTTAGGTTCTTGTAATCATTGACGAAGAGGGCAGATGTAATCCATACTACAGAGGTGAAAATGACTGTCTTTGATAGTTGGATTTGGGTACATGGGAAAGAGGAGTTAAGGCTGGCTTTGACTTTGCTGTACAAGGAAGATAAATGATACTGGGAACAAGGTGCATGCAGAGGAATAGCTGGTTTGGGGAGAATGGGAATAGGGAAAGATTCCCAATTCTGTTTTGGATTATGTTGTATTTGAAGTGCTGGTAGGATATCTAGTAAAAGGATTATCAGGTCTAGAGCATTTATGAGCCCTCTTTTGAGGAGGGTACCATGTTCATAAGCCTGACTTCATCAGTTGTTTTATACAGATATGTACTCATTTCAGTTTGATAGTTTCCTTACATTCCTTAAAATCATGGGGAGGTAACTTAGTACCCTATGCAAGAGCTGTACCACAGAGAAAAAGAGAAGGGGAAAATGCTTGAAGTGGTTGGAGGTGAAGTGATATGATTTTCATACTTTCAGCTGGGCAGACTTTATTCCCCATCTTCATTAATTGGGGTATGGATGGAGAAGACATTTTATTTTATTTATTTTTTTGAACAAAGTGAGGGCACATTTATTGAGAGACAAAATGAGATCTGCACAAAAGAAAAGTCATCCCACGTTCTCGGATGGGAAGAAATTATGTTACAATATGTAATTATCTCTAAATTAATATATACATTTAGTACAATTAACCTAATCTCTAATGCTCTCTAAATCTAGTTATTGAAAACTTTAGAAGTACTTCATAAGGTAAGAAGGTAATTAGAAAGTGTCAGGACAACAACCTAAAATATTTTCTAGTTATTATTGAGTTACTTACAAAGTTACCCAGACATTCTCATATCGTGAACTTCTGCTCAGTTCTGGAACTTTCTGGTGACTGTGGTGAGAGTTTTACTGCAATACATCATAAGTTATTGGGCTCACCATATATTATTTTGTATTGGAGAAAGACATTTTAAAGGATAGACTACTTAGAAATCATTCAGTAACGGGACAATATGCGTATACACAAACTACTTATAATTGATAAATAATAAGTCATGTAACCAGAGGTGACGTAGTTTATTGACTGCTCTTCTGACTGAGGCTTTTTTACGTTGCTAAAACCTTCTCAGGTTACTTTTTTATTGTCCTACTGAGTCTGAATTATAAGGGATTCACTGATTCCTTCCCCAGCGCTATTTTGAGCTATACATTCTGGGGAGCAGTCCCGCTCAGAGAGTTTATTAGTCCGGGACACGATGGTCTCCTTCCCTTCCTTTCCCCTCACTCCTCCGCAGTGAGGGAAGTCCCCCTTCATCCAGCGTCCCCACCTGTCCCACGCAGGCTGGAGCTGGATCACATCACCATCAGCTGGCGCTTTTCCCACCCACCACCCGCGGGGCACGTGCCCCGGGGACCGTTGGAGCGAACCCCAACCGTCCCTTTTGTCCAGTAAGGAGCGCGCAGGGAGGGTCGGGCTGGCGCGCGGGAGCTGGGGGCGCGAGCCGGGCTGGCTGGCGCAGGGGAGGTGGGGCGCCCGGGGGAGGTCCGGCCGGGACGCGGGACCAGCCTCCAGTCCGGCGGGAGGAGCAGCGGCCCGAGGGACGCGACAACCGACCGTTGGAGTTGGGGATGAGGGGCTCTCCGGTTTGCATTTCTGGAAAGCAACTGAAATCAGTGAAGTAGAAAAAGCAAGTTGCAAAACCGATAAGTATAGTAAGATCCCATTTACGTAGAAAGATTCACAGCGCCAAATTATCTATGTGTACGTATGTAAATGCACTGGAAGGGAGGGAGCTTACTTTGTACATTTCTGAGCTACTTAATATTATTATTATTTAGCATGAAAATGTGATCATGTAACTGAAAAATAATCTGCATTTGGGAAGCTTGGCTATCCTTTTGCTTCCCATAGGTAGGGACCTGCTCAGACTCAGAGCACCGACAAGAGATGAGTCAGGAAAAGCTTCTTCCCACTCGCCCTTCTCTCTGCCTCACTACTCTACCTGTTTCCCCCTCACCTTCTTATTCAAAGTCTTTCCAAGTGGCCTTTGCCCTTTGCCGAGGAGTCCTCACAGCCTTTCTCATTATTATAAATCTACCTTCCAAACCCACTCTCAAAGAGGAAACATTTTGAAAACAGGTAATTACTCACAGGCACCTGAACATTTGAACTAGCCATTATTCCTAAAACATATTTGATACAAATTAAGATAAAATGTTTATAGAATATATCTTTTTTCTCCTAAACAGGTGTACCATAGTTTTTCTATTTGTATGACCACATGATGTTAATTTTTTTATTTTACGTTTTCATTTTGAACTAACTTGACTTAGAAAAAGTTACAAAAATGGTACAAAGAATCCCATTGTATCCTTCACCCAACTTCCCTAAATATTAACACTTAACCATAATAAATGATTATATACAGGAAATTAGCATTGCTATTACTCTATTAACTAATCTACAGATATTATTCACATTTCTACAATTATTCAACAAATGTCCTTTTTTTTTTTCTCATCTAGATTTCAATCCAGGATCTCATAATGCATTCAGTTGTCATGTCTACTTAGTTTCTTCTGATCTGTGACAGTTTCTCAGTGTTTCTTCATGACTGACCCTTTCGAAGAGTATTACTGGCCAATTATTTTGTGGATGTCCTTCAATTTGGGTTTGTTTAGTATTTTCATTATTCAAGTTATAATTTTTTTTTGGCAAAAATATTACAGAGGTAATATTGTACCCTTCCCAGTACATTATATCAAGAGGCACATGATGTCCGTGTGTCATTAATGGTGACCTTAATCGATTACTTTGTTAAGGTGGTGTCTGCCAGTTTTGTCCAATGAAAAGCTGTAATTTTTCTTTTTGTATTTAATCATAGGAGGCAAACATCCTCATCACATGCACACCAATTTTAGCATTCATGGTTCCTGACTGAGACAGTATGTGGTGTTTGCCAAATGGTGATTTTTCTGTTGACATTATTCTGATGTTAAATTTCAATCTGAATATTTAAATGCACAATAACTTTTAAAAGGAAGATTTTGACTAATATTTTTCTACTTTACACTAGGGGGGAAAAGGCATTTGGAGGCTGTGTGATATGCCATGGAATTAGTGGCTAAAATAGAATTGTTGAATGTATTACTTATAGATAACTGAATTCTAAATGAATAATTCACTATTCTTAGTACTTGTAAGGAACATGGGATCTGAAATCCCAATTTACATGAATTTACAAGCTCATTAATTGAATTGGTTTTTATTACTCCCATGTTTGTACCCATTCTTATAAATGGGTGAATATAAAATGGTATTTTAAATAGAACTAAGATTAGAAGTTTTTAATTTTATTTCAATGTATTGCTACTTTTAGTTGGTATTGAAAACTAATCCTTTAAATCAACAATACTTCTGACTCTCATCCAACGATATTTCACTTTACTTAGCCTCAATGTTTGCTGAAAGGATTTACTGGAAGTTGGAATGAGTATCCTTTGAATGCACTGCAAGGAAAGTGGAATTCTTGTGGGTGAAACTTAGAGGTCTTTTAATCTGAAGGTTATTTGACTAGCAAGCATTTTGATAAATCTCATTTGAAGATTAAGTTACCCTGTGCAGCATTTCCTCTAACCCTTTATCATGTAAATGGGAACTGGCCTAAGATTGGATCTTAGCCTTGAGGCCATTTTTATTTCAGTATGAAGGAAAGCAGGAGAAATGAGTTTAGATTTTAAAACTCACTGACCATTTTGACTATCTGATATCTATTAGCCCTTCCCCCTCCCCAAATGCACAAACCCACATGTTGCATTGGAGGGAAAGCAATCCAATGTCAATTGTGGGGGCGTGGTGGAGAGGAGGGAGGAGGTAATGAGGGGGGAAAAGCAGACTGCTAGACTGTCAGAGGTTTCCCAGACAGTTTCCCCCCATGCCATACGGCACAGCTCTCCTCTCCTGGCAGCTCAGGTGTGCACAGCCCAACTGGCTTATTTTCCTCCAAACCCCTCCCTCAGCCCCGAATATCATCGTCTCCTTTATCACTTAGCCCCCAGTCTGCTCAGCTTTCTTGCTGGGTCTTCACTCCCTATCAGGTCCTCCCCGTCACCGGCCGTTTCACCAACTTTCACTAACCATTGTTAGGAGGGAAAGCTCAGAAGCTGAAGTGAGAGAACATGACCACTGCCAAATGGTTAGAGCAAAGAAGAATTTCTTGAATAAATATGTCAATGATTCTCCCCCTTTCTCATTAGCATAGAAATCTTGCCACGTTTTCTTGTCCGTTTGAAGATGGAGGAAGAGCTGATGACACGTTGAGGGAACACGCCTAGACTCAGTAGCTTAAGCAAAGGGTGATTAGCGTCAAAAGAGAGGAGGCCGGAGAGTTATGCACCCCTCCGATCCCTCAGAGGCAGAGGCAGGATGATGGGGTTGGAGAATGAGAAGTGGGGGCCGAGGAAAATGGAGCAGAGTTCGTTATTACAGAACATTTTTGTTTCTAAAATGAAAAGAACGTGAATTCCCAGAACCCGCTTCTTCGCCCGCCAACGGCCTTGCCTCCTGCAGCTGTCCAGCCCTCCGCTCCTGGCCCGGCTCAGGCCCGCCACCGCTCGCGGCAAAGCTTGGCGCTCCTGTGCGCGCCTCCGCGGACAAAGAGCTGGAGGCTGCGGGGCGCGGCCGCCGGCCGGGAGGGGGAGAGAGAGGGAGAGAGAGAGAGAGAGTGAGGACCCAGGCGCGCGCAGGGGGAAGCCCTCCCGGGCTCTGACGTCACCGAAGCGCCGGCCAATAAGAAGCCGGAGAGGGGGATTCCCGCTCTGGCTGCCGCCCCGCCGGCTTTTTAAACCGTACCCTGGGGAAAGCTCGCTGAGAGCGGTGGGAGGAGTGGGGAAAAATGGGAGGTTAGGAGTTAAATATGATCGTCCTGGGGGACAAGACTCCAGAGGTTTGATGATTAAGAGTCAAGACTGGCTTAGACCTGGGGGGCAAAACCAAAAGCGGTCGAGGAGAGGCTACTCTCCAGCCAGGTAGGGCAAACTCCTCCAGAGATGGAGTGGAAACTTGAGCGCACCGCCCGGAGGAGGGTCCGGACCGAAGAAGAGATCCTATGGGTGAGTAACGCCCTTTTGTTTCCTCGCCCCAACTCCCTAAAGGGACTTCTTGTCGAAGGCACCGTTTATAATACCTGTTTAGGACCAAGAGGTAGTTCAAAACTCTAAATCCTGATTTTAATTTTGAGTTGTGTAATTTAGTTATATTCTGGCGGTGCCTGTTTTCTTTCTAAGAAAAGTGAATGTAGTTTGACTAAGTAAGGATCTAGAAACATTCCACGCCTAATATTATGATTTTCCTAAACAGTTTATATTCATATATGTTGTCTGTATTTTCAAAGGAGGAGGTCATGCGGGTGCTCGCCAAAGACATGAAACAGAAGAGAGCTCAAGATTCTCCCAAGGTGAGTGTCCAGTGCTTACTCCAGTTCTCTGTCTTGAATATGACCTCGAACAAACTAATTCTTGCTAAAGATATTTGCTGGAAGTATGAATTGGTCTGAAAATACGAAAAATTTAAAAAATCTCATACTATCACTAACTACAGTCTATATATTAAAGAGTATATATTGAAACATTTTTGTAAGAAACTGAAGATCTCTGACTGACAAATAATGGTAATCATTTTAATCTGAATGTTACGTTCTAGTTTTTGCCTCTACAGCAAAAGATGAAGCTTGGGTGTGTCAGGTAGGCAGTGCATCTTTAGCTGGCTGTTATAATTTCATTTTAACAGTTGCTAGTTGCACTCCCCTCTGTTGTGTTCATAAGCTTGCCCCCCAAAGAAACGGAAATGGTGCTATCTTGTGGTCAAGAGGAGAAGTGGCATAATCTACGGCCCTTAGGTTAGTAATTTAACAGTTGATCCCATGTAGTACTTTTTCACCTTGAAAGTCCGAACCCAAAGGCCTTTAGCGTCTCTTGTAATCAGTGTAAATCATTATCAGGATTCACCTTGCTTCTCTCTAGGCTAAATAGTTCACATTCCTTTAGTCTTTACTTATAGATTTTAGTTTCAAAACCATCACCAGTTTTATAGATTTTTTTCTAGACCTTCTTTAAATTTTTCTGTATTTAATTGGTGACACAATAAATTGAACACATAACTTTCAGAATTCAATGACTAATAGCCTTTGTAGCCAGAGAAAACAAATGACATTTGACTCCTAAAATTCCCTAAATACTTTAATATTTATTTTTCCCAAACAAAGCTGAAGATTTGTCTTGCCTACCTTTTGTATCACCATGGCTCCTAGATATTTGACTACCTGATACACACAACTGGTCTTTTCGTCAGTAAATAGAAGTAATGGGAAAAGCTACAGTTATGTATAACTTTGTTAATTCACTTGTATAGCAGTATCCGAGCCTTTAATTTGTAAAACCTAAGTGGAAGTATTTTGAAAGTTTTCTTTTTAAGTTTTTGCATAGATTAAAGAAAATATTGGTTTTATTTCTTATAGCATTTTTGGAGGAACAGGTTTTGCCTGTAAGTTTTCTTTAATGTGACTATTAAGATGAAAGTTCTGCCACTGTTTCATGTTACAAATTTAGCCTCAGTGACTTTATGGGCCATGAAAAGCAGCGGTGACCTGAATCAGGTAGGCAGTGTATTGTTAGCTGGCTGCTTTGGGTCAATTCAGCAGCCACAACTACCCTGCCACTTGCTTCTGGATAAATTCTTCTTGTTAACGAAGTACACTGGTTACCTGTGTGTGATGGGTTGGCAGTGTATTGTTAGCTGGTTGAATATGTGAATGGCATCAGCTAACATGCAACTGCTATCTCATTGCATGTACAATGAACATCAGAGTATAATTAAATCTGTAAGTAATATGTGTGTATGTTTGTGTGTATGTGTACTTTTTGCCATGAACCGGGTCACTCTTTACCATAATGTTTATTACTACTTTTCAGTTATAATACAACAAACAGCTTTATAATGCTGAAGAAACTACTCCAATTAATTATTTTAAAAATTTCAGGTAATATTCTGGAGTCTCTAATACTTGTAGACAGTATTAAAGTATTTGTGAAATTATATATTTATTTTAAATATAAAATTTAGAATATAATGACAATTTGGAATGGAAAACCTAAAATGTTTCCTCAAATTTTCAACTTTCAACTAAGTCTTTAGAATTCTTTCTGGATCATTAGTTTCTTAATTTGACATTAGAGTAGGTTTCAGTTACCAAGGGTGTGTACAGCTAAAGGGAGAATTGAAGTAACTTTCCAGATGAGTCAGTCAACTAAAACATTTTCACTTGAATATCAAGAGAATTGGGGATTTTGGGGGTTAGGGGATGGGGCTAAATTGTTTGGAAGATTTGCCTTGAGTCTTCATTTTCTGTAAAATCACAGACTCATATAGTGTTTGGAAGAGAGCATGATATTTAGCTTGTGAAGGGGGAGAACTGACCGCACAATATAATTTAAAATATTTTCTCATTCCCTTGGAGGCCATTTTGACTCATGGAGCCGTGTCAGGTGTGTGCTGGGTCCCAGACACACTGTGGTTGTATAAATATTTGCAGCAAGTTCATGGAACTGACTTTGGTGGTCTGGTCAATTATTTACACCCTAAATGAGAAGTGAGAAATGTATCACATTCTCTACTGCATTGGACTATAAGTTATGGGTAAAATTAAATTCTTACCTTATTTAAATGTAAACATTTCTAGAACCATGTGTTAAAGAGGTAACTATAATTTGATTCTTATGCATATTGCTACTTTCAAATCTCATCCTCTTTTTGTTGTTGCCTAGTATCATTCCATTTTCAGCATCTTTGTGTTTAAGTATTCCTTTAATGTAAATATTGTTTTCATCTTTTTTTAAGGTTAAATTTCAACATGTTATTTTCTATAGAAAATCACTGATCTGTTGATAAAAATAAAACCTACTAAATTTAGAAGGCTTGTCCTTTGTGTTTTACTTAAAAAAATTTTTTTTAAAGAGCAAGACATAAAATGCCAACATTTATACTCAATAAAAAGAATACATAGTTCAGTTCCTATTATTGAGATGATGAGAAAGGAAAGAAAGAATCGAGTGTAGTAAAGATAAACAAGGAGGTCAATGGGTAAGGAGGTGATTGAATGTTTAAATTCAAAAAGAAAACGTTTTCGTAAGAGTGAGAAGGAAAGAGAGGGATCCACACCTGGGATGTCAGAGGAAGAGAAGACGGAAGTGGGTTGAAAAAAAGAGGAGAAGGGAGGCAAAGCTGGTTGGAAGTATCTTCTCTAGGGGCAGCCACTGCTGTTCACTGGTGCTGGGGATGTAATTGCTTCCCATCACACCCTCTGGAAAATGTCCGAGTTTCTCAGTGCTCTTTAATGGCTCTCCCCCACCAGCCTCTGCCCCCAAAAGAGAATGCTTCCCTTAGCAAGGTGTGGCCTTAACCGTTCAGAGGGAGGAGGGAACAAGAAGAGTGGGAAGAAGTGTGATGTATTAGTTTCTTGGTATAACAGTTATTAGGATTTTATTATTCCCTGGGGAACATGAAGTCAAGCTGAGGGATAAATACAGAGCGTCCCCATGTTAGCTGCACCCAAACATGACATTTTTCTTTCAAAGGAACACGTTAGCAGGAATACACATGATTTTGTACAGGGATCACCCAAGACCTTCCCGCTCACATCGGGCAGTCTTGAAACAGTTAATATGTTTAAAGAAAATAAATGTAGAGAACTAGTTTTTGTTTTCCTTCTTAGACTTTGTCTCTCTCTCTCTCTATTTTTTGGTCTTATTTTTTACTGGAGTGTTTTCCTACTTGAAATTACCTGCAGGCAATCCAGTTACGTCGTTAGATTATAGTGTGATTATATAGTTATAATGTTAGCAGCTTTTCATAATTCTGTATAACTGCATATACATCCACATTTATATATAACCTGTCAAAATAATATATTTGTAATAAAAATAAAGAGTATATGTGATATGTTTTTGCTTTAGGTTTTTCTCTGTGGAGATCCTTATTACCGTAAGTCTGATTTTAAAAATTTTGTTGTGCTGGAGCCAGCTTGTCCTGGTCTGTGAGAAATGATTGTTAAATTTTCAGAAATTTTACAAGCCAGTTATCAAACCATTAGTAGATTAAAATTGACCATGTGGGAGCATTCACACCATAGAAATTGCAAATGCTGCAAATTGGGACTCCTCCTCCAGAGATTTGGTTGTTAAACATTTACCAGTCATCACTGTGTATATGCTATATATACTATAGTTATTAAGAATCATGTATATGTACATATATACATACTATAGGTATGCTATAATTAGTACGCAATTTCAAAAATGAAGTACAATTTTTGGGGAATATTTCAGGCAAATTCATATTTATTCCACTCTCCAACACTCTGTATTTTTACATCTGCCATAAGATGATGATCAGAAGTTAGTAGGAAGTACTCCTCTCCACTTCCCAAATAAAAGAAACAAAAACAAACTTCGTCAATGAATTATTAACCACAGATAAAAGCATTTGATTTTGTCCCTTTCCTTTGTCAGGAGGACAACTGCTGAATACTCTTTTATGGGATGCCTACTATTTTTGTTATACTTCTCAGTTCAGGCAGCTCGTAGCAGTTTATGTCCCAGACTTTTTTTTTTTTTTTTTTAGCGGTACGTGGGCCTCTCACTGTTGTGGCCTCTCCAGTTGCGGAGCACAGTCTCCGGACGCGCAGGCTCAGTGTCCGGACACGCAGCCTCAGCGGCCATGGCTCCAGGGCCAAGCTGCTCTGCGGCACGTGGGATCCTCCCGGACCGGGGCACGAACCCATGTCCCCTGCATCGGCAGGCGGACTCTCAACCACTGAGCCACCAGGGAAGCCCTGTCCCAGACTTTTTGATGCTGAGATAGAGAAGGTATTGTGCTCAGTTCAAGAAAAATGCATTTTTTTCCTCTGTGTGTTTGCCTGACGGTATTCATATGAGACATTTGAGGTCTGGGTGGCGGCACATCAGCAAATGGCTCTCCTCTCTTTCATCACACATAGCCTGGTTGTTACAGAACCCTGAATGGACACCTGTATGACACACTTTCAAATCCCTACCTGCCTTGCTGCATACTCAGAGGGGCAAGAGGAGAGAATCAAGCCTAACCTAGCAGAGATTATAGGTTGAATAAGGCAACCAAGTTTGGAGATATATAAGTGAAAAACCCACTTATTATGGCTTTGGAGAGAACTAGTGATTTGGGGCAGGATGGACACCTCAACTGCGTTCTCTGGGACAGTCCTGGTCGTCCCCCAGCTCATTACTCTCTGTCTGGCAGTGGGGTGTCTACGTAACCTCTGTGGTGCTGGCAGATACACTTCTGCTCACACCCTGATTGTGAGCACATAAACACCCCAGCCGTCCTGGAGCACTGATATGAATTCATGGAAGTCGTAAGCAGGGGTAAACAGCAAGAGTGTTCCAGAAGCAACACTTGGAGGGATTATCCTACATAAAATTTTGCTTAGAGGTCCAGAATTCAAATTGCTAACAGGCATTTTTGGGGCAAGCTTGCAAAAGACAGATAGACTAGTGAGGTGGCTTCCATTTCTTCAACAACAATCCAGGTTAGTATTGATTCCTGATCACTTGAAAGCCCTTGGGAACTTGAAAGGGGCTTTTTGTTCACTTTGACCCCACCCCCAATTTATAGGTGAGGAAACTGAAAAGTAGTCGAGCTTGGCCCAAGGACCTGCCGCTGGTGAGAGGTAGAAGCGGGCTTTGCTCACACAGTGACCACCATTCTTTTTTTTTTTTTTATGTCTTTTTTATTGTGGTAAAAGTCACATAATATAGAACATACTATTTTAACCATATTGACTGCTATTCTTGAGGTGCCTCTGCACATCCTCTTGACCTGAGGGGAACCACACCTCCGCCCCCATCAGAGAGCTTACTAAATACATTCAGAGCTGGGGGTTGGACATCTATGTTGAAGTAGAAGGTATTCCGGGAAATATATTTGATTTTTTTAAGAACTTTAAACACTTTTGCAGAATTACTGAGGTGGCACTACTGATTTCACCATAAAAAAAAAATCTTCACTTTCACTCATCAGGTCAGAATTGGAGAGCCAATTCACAGTTATTTAGATTGCGTCTTCCTTCTTAGCCAAATTCTACATGACTGTTTTTTCACACTGGTTTTTGGCTCCAGTATTCCTGTTTAACTCCTTTATGAAATGAATATATATTTCATGGGGCAATAATTAACCTTCATCAACTTGGCAGGTTGCTTTTTTTCCAATAATTAGAAGGCTGACAAAACGTAAAGATCAGGACTTTGGGAGAAAAGGTATGTTGTGACTCTATCAAAAGGCTCAGTGGTTGCTGATGTTTCTAAGACTCATGTAGTTGCAATCACTCCCTTTTCTTCGTTAAGAGTTTTGACTGTTTGCAGTTGATTCTTCTTACTACAGCCATGAGAATGATGCAGCATTGAATTCTTTCCAAATGGCTAATCTAGTCTGACTAGATTAGCAACCAAAATTAACCTGTAAGGAACCTGTAAGGAATTAACCTGTAAAGAATTAACCAAAACCTGTAAGGAATTAACCTGTAACGAATTTATCAAAATTAACCTGAAGGGGAATCAAGCTGAATGATCATATACTCATGGCTTTTTTCTTACACTTGGGATTTTCACTCAAAAATACAGACTGACTCAAGTGTTAATATTCTAATTATGGAATTTGAGTTGCTTCTAGAAAATAATAAATATTGAGAAAGAGGAAGGCTTTTTCAAATGTTGTGATAATATCATTTATAAGTGACTATTTGGCCAGGTGTAGTAAAACATACCATGAACCTGTACTTAAAAAAAAAACCCCAAAAAACCCCAAATCCTGTACCTGAAACAAATAAAAATACATAAGGATTAGAATCTATATTTCACATTTTCAATGTTTATTTTGTTTTTTATTACATAAAAATAATCATTTATAATTAGTTACTCTGGAAGTGTCACACAGTGTCTTGAATTCAAGCAGTGGTCTAGTGTGTTGGCATTTCCATCAAGAACGATACTAGAAAATGTCAAGTCAGACAATAGGATATTGAAGCACATTGGTGACTGTATTCTGAATTATTTAGTGTGGTCAGATGAAGTATTTAATATATTTCATTTAGAGTCTTTGGCTACTCTTCATTTTTGCTTTAGGTAACATCTCTATCGTGGGGACATTCATTACCAGTCACTGACAAGATGACATAAAAGGAAAGTCATTCTTCAGTGCCACATTTAATTGTCAGAGTATTTAAAATGGGATCAAACCCTCATGGAGACATTTCTGTATTCTGACTATTGCCTTAGAATGATTCAATGGCATTTTCATAGATCCTCTTTCTTTTTTATGATCATTTGTCTAATCAGAGCTGCTATCTCAGGCCTGATGATTTCAATGGGTTCCTCTGGCCTCCAAGATTTCACAACTTGACCTTCAGGGTTGACCAGATACTTCCAGAAATTCCATCTTGGTTCCTTGTTTGACGAATCTAAAATATCAGAATATATTTTCATGAGTAAATTCTTTTTCAAGATTTTCATTTTTGTTAGTATCTGCATAAATTACTACTTTAGAATCAAGTTCTAGTATTGTCATCATTTCAAAAACCAAACTAAACAAAAAGCAAAACATCCAAACAAAACAACTCAAAGTTTGTGTAAACAGATTTATAGAAATACTTGGTGACTTCACTGATGATTCTACTGACCTAGAATCAAGAAATGAAATAAATTAGTTTATTTTAGATTTGTTGATCTCCACCACAAAAAATTTACCCTGTCACTAGGTGAAAACTTTCAGTTTCTTAACATTTTTTTAAAGATAAAGTGATGTTCTAAATGTCTTTGGTAATAGGAATGTATGGATTACTTTTTGTAGTAAATATATATATGTTTTTAATATTGTTGCATATTATATAGTAAGGAATTCTAAATAATTGTAGATATCCTTTGATACATCTTAATTTAGGTAAGAAATGTAGAAGTTTTTTTCTATTTATATCATACAGGATTTGTGTGCATTATTATTGACTAACATGAGAAAAAATATAATTATTATGTGCCTAGTAATGTATGCTCAGTGCTTTAAATGGATCCTCTCCTTTAATCTTTACAGCAACCCTGTAAACATTGGATATTATTATTATCCCCATTTTGCAGATGAGACAAATGGAGGCCTGGACTCACAGTCACATGCTAGTGAGTGGTAGAGCCTGGATTGATATCTAGACCTTCCTATTTGCAGAGCTCGTGCTGTTAAAATAGGGAACATGGCAAAGCAAACAGATTTTAGGAGGAAGATGACAAATTCATTTTTGTACACAAGGAGATTCAGGTTATGTGGGACACCCAATCAGAGGAGGCTTCGGAGCTTAAGAGCAAGGGCTCACCCAGGGAAAGGGGACAGAGTAAGGAGAGCCCATGTGGATGTGGCAGAATCCTGAGGATCAGTAGCGTTAAGGGTGGAGGAAAAGAGGAACCTGCAAGGGAGGAAGAGAAGGGGCCAGAGTAGAAGTCACAGGCAACGAGACCCACCAGGCTCAGGAGAGTTATGGAGTGAGAGGCCAAACACAGTGATCTAAGAAGGAAGCAGAGACAGGGAAGTGGAGAAAACAAATGTTAACTATCCTTTCAAAAACGTTGCTGATGAGGTAGGTAGAAGGAACACACTGCCTAGAGTTTTTAAAATTGAGGGATACTTTGCTTTATGCTGGGGAAAGAACAAATGCGGGAGCACAGGTTAAAAATAATGAATGAAAAGTAGCCTAATATTTACTTATACGTGTTTTATTTTGTGTACTGTGCCAAGCATTTACACTGGTTATTTAATTTTTAATAGTGTTGCTGATTAGCTCAAACATCAGTGACTTGGTATGAACATCATATTATTAACTAAAGCCTTCTTAAAATCGCTTTGAAAAATAGCCATTTTTATGATGGAAAATGTGTTTTTAAAGATAATGCCCATCAGGGCAGGGCTCTCTCTAGTCAGTGTAACATCTTCGTGTGAATTAGAAAAAGATACCCTTCCAGGTGGGGACAGTCCCTCGGCACATACCTTGCACTCGCCTGTGTTTCAGCCCCCGTTTGCCTACTTACTCCTGTTTAGTGGACAACCTGTACACCTGTACAGAGCCATCTTGTTTGTGAGTGCATGATCAGGTACTGTCCATTGTGGCCAGTTTTCAAAGATCTAATTTTCATTTGGCCGTCAACTCATAATCTTTGTCTCTGGAGCTTCATCTAACTTTAGTGAAACCTTAAATCACTGTTATGTTTTGATCACACAGGGTAAGTGGAGTTTCAGAAGCTTTCTTAGTGACAAAGGGGAAGAACCTAGGAGCTATTGTGCCCAAATATTTGCCTGCTGTAATTGAGAGATGATTACAGGGCACATGCTCTGGCTTTTTTTTCCCTGTGCACCCTGGAAATAAAAGGAATGAAGACCTCACTCTAGTTGCTATTTGTGGTGTTAGGCATTATATTGACTTTCCCTAGAAACTGAATATAATGTTTTTGGATGATTCTGATTTCATACTTAAATGAAATATTATAGGACATCATTAGCTGGTTTGTTTGATTGGAAGCTTGATTGCCTGGATGAGGTCATGGTTTTAGCAAAACTCAAATTACCCACAGTGAAAATGACTGAGGCTGTCATCTATATAAGTTAGATGAGAGGACATGAGCTGAATGTCCTTTAGAATAGTGTCTGCCACAGTGTAAGCTGTATGTGAATAAGTACTTTACTTTTATTATTAACACACTTAATCCTCCAGGCAATCTTAGAGGGTAGATACTATTGATAACGTCATTTTACAAACGAGGAAACGGGCACAGAGAAATTATGTGCCTAATGCCACCCAGCAAAAGTAAAGGAGCAGGGGTTTCAACACAGACTGGGGCCAAAGTTTGGCTTTTAGTCACTATACTGCACCACGTTTATGCTGGAAAATCTTTAAATAGGTTTCTGTAGCTAGCTTAATTACAGAGATAGCCTAACACTACCCTCCTCCAAAAAAAATCAAGATATATTGTTTTGAATTTTGCCAAAAACCACCTGGCAAACAGATATTATTCACCCTTGAGGATAACATCTTAGATAAGTAAGGCAACATAAAAATAACCACAAAGATAAGTTCAACTAATAATGCTCAGCAATATTGATGTGGGACGTATAGCTTTAATATTGGGGAGGGATATTTGCCCACATGTTAGTTAAATGAGAATTGAAATATTTTGTGAAAATAGCCATGACCACACTTAAAGTAAATTCTTCAGGAAAATGATCATAAAAATAAAATACACTGGAGTAGATTTATTTTGCCATCCAAGAAGTTAAAACATTGATTTCAGGGAAGCATAACTTCTAGAAAGTCACAAAGGATGAGAATCTAGCTCTTTGATAGTTTTATAAAACTTCCCCACTAAAACATTTCAAATGAATGTATTGTCCTGGTATATTTGTTTTAAAAATGAAAAGCAATTAAAAACATTAAATTGGTGAGGCAAGGTAGATATTTACCAACAAGAAATCTAAATGCAGGTTCTGCTTCAGGTCCTAGAATCTTAATCTTGTGGAAGATGGGGAACGTTACTCCGAAGTTATTTCTTGCAAAAGATACTACTTCCTTGCTTGGGCGGGGCTCCGATTCTCCAAACTGATTGCATGGAAAAGCCAAGACGCTGAAGTGGAATGGTCCAAACTCTTTGTGCAGTTCCTGCAGTGCTAAGTAATTTCTGTCTGTGAGTTGGCAGTCACTAGCCACGTTTACAACTAGTGCAACCTCCCGGAAAAAGAAAAAAATCCAACCAGAAAGTGAAGCAAATAAAAGATTAAAAAAAAAATTTGCAAGTAGTTAAAATCCTAAACCATTTTGGAGGAATACAACCTTTGATAGATGGTTATCTCATATTTTTAGATATACCCAATTCTGCTGAAAATCATAACATGGATGCATAAGTTAAAACTCTGAAAAATCACGACCATTGAAAAAGCCCTATGTACTCAACTAAAGTTTTTTTTAAAAAAATAAAAGATAAAATATGATTATTGATAGAGTACTTTTTAATGTTGTTAGATTATGGAATTAATACTTTCATATTCACATTATATGGAATACTCCATATTCACATTACTAACTCTAAGAATTTCCTAAGCAACTTAAAGTATTGATCCATCACTTAAAGCAAACAGTTAACATAATCAGTTATCAGTTAGAAGTATATAAACTGAGAGCTCTGATGGCTAAAGTGATATACTAATAACATTACATTGAAGACTAAATTATAATATGACCGTTTAACAGTGAAAAATGGACTATTAAGAGAATAAGCAGAGAACACGGACAAACAACAGAAATAAAAATCAGAAGATACAACTTACTTTGCCTTTAAACTTTTCCAGAGAAACCGTTCTTCCATTTGCATCTTTCACTTCAAATGTATAAAAGCTGTTGATTTTAGGTTTTAGGAATTTTAGTTGTAGAAGAAATAACATTACTGTACATAGAACCATAGACAGCAAAACTGCAAATACCTTTGCTTTGGACCCTGAACATCTCAGAGGGTAGGCTGTGAGAGGCTCCATTTTGGATGATTCTAGAGGGAAGTCTCAGCAGGCTGGAATTCAAGGAGGAGCTGAAACTTGAAACCAGCCTAGTGTAACGGAAAGTCAGGAAGGACAGACTAGCTCCTCTCACTGCTGAGGAATAGAAAGACCTTTCTCAGATTGGGAATGGAGTGAAACTCCTGAATGAAGTAAAAAGCTCTAAAGAATATCAATGTATATATGATGTCAGTTGCAATTTTTGCTTGAAAAATCAGGACATTTTTTGGTAGCTCTTTAATATCGGCCCAACAAAGAAAATATTTCACCAGAAGATGGTGCCCTTGTAACTTGAAAGCTGTGAGGTGCTCCCAGCAATTGACTGGATGTAGGGAATTGGGTGTATAATACCCAGGAATAGTTCAGAGTGTCAATTAAATTGGTCTATTAGTATGACAC
The DNA here is from genome assembly GCF_937001465.1 of Orcinus orca. Lineage (NCBI taxonomy): Eukaryota > Metazoa > Chordata > Mammalia > Artiodactyla > Delphinidae > Orcinus > Orcinus orca. The sequence goes on from NC_064561.1 coordinate 143,007,540, forward strand.
TTGATCTATAGGAATTTAATATTATATGTGTATATATAATGCATATGGCTTAAGCATGCTATATGAGTTCAAGGAATTTATAGTGGAAAGGGCAGTGAAATTTCTGAAAAGGCTACTCACTATGACTTCATCTAGCTAAGGCAATGCCAGGTGAATATAGTAAAAATAAATAGATTAAAAACAATGATGGCTCTAAAAAAAACCCTCCTCTACCATAAAGCAAGCTATAGTTCAGTGATTTTTCAAATTTTTGATTATGATGCATAGTAAGAAATGCACTTTACAATATAGCTCAGTACATAGACAGGTGTAACTGAGACATTTCATTAAATGATACTTCCCCTTTGAACTGCATTGCACCCTGGTCTACTGCATTTTTAAAACAGCCTGGTTCTGAACCATGAAAATGATTTCAAGGTTCACCAATGGGCTGCAAACTGTAGATAGAAAAATACTGAACTGTATAATAAAGCAGGACTTTAATAATTAAATAAGATATTTCTACACTAAAGGCAAAAACACTCCATCCCCCATCCTACTTGGGTGCATCACCTAGTTGCTTATTATCTTCATTTTTTTCTGTGGCTGTCACTTTCTACAGGAGGCCTAACTTTGTTGAAAACTTTAGGGGCAGATATGGAAAGGGAATTGAGGGCTGCATATCCTGAAATCCATGGTTCCTTTAGCCACCTTAGAAAATGCCCTGTTTAGAGCACAAAGCAAGTTTTTTTTTTAACATCTTTATTAGAGTATAATTGCTTTACAATGACGTGTTAGTTTCTGCTTTATAACAAAGTGAACCAGCTATACGTATACATATATCACCATATCTCCTCTGCGGCATGTGGGATCTTCCTGGACTGGGGCACGAACCTGTGTCCCCTGCATCGGCAGGCGGACTCTCAACCACTGTGCCACCAGGGAAGCCCCTCATTGTAGTTTTGATTTGCAGTTCTCTAATTATTAGTGATGTTGAGCATCTTTACATGTGTTTGTTGGCAATCTGTATATCTTTTCTGGAGAAAAGTCTATTTAGGTCTTCTGCCCATTTTTGAATTGGGTTGTTTTTTTGATATTGAGCTGCATGAGCTGCTTGTATATTCTGGAGATTACTCCTTTGTCAGTTGCTTCATTTGCAAATATTTTCTCCCATTCTGAGGGTTGTCTTTTCGTCTCGTTTATGGTTTCCTTTGCTGTGCAAAAGCTTTAAAGTTTCATTAGGTCCCATTTGCTTATTTTTGTTTCCATTTCTCTAGGAGGTGGGTCAGAAATGATCTTGCTGTGATTTATGTCATGGAGTGCTCTGCCTATGTTTTCCTCTAAGAGTTTGATAGTGTCTGGCCTTACATTTAGGTCTTTAATCAATTTTGAGTTTATTTTTGTGTATGGTGTTAGAGAGTGTTCTAATTTCACTCTTTTACATGTAGCTGTCCAGTTTTCCCAGCACCACTTATTGAAGAGGCTCTCTGTTCTCCATTGTATATTCTTGCCTCCTTTATCAAATATAAGGTGACCATATGTGTGTGAGTTTATCTCTGGGCTTTCTATCCTGTTCCATTGATCTATATTTCTGTTTTTGTGCCAGTACCATACTGTCTTGATTACTGTAGCTTTGTAGTATAGTCTGAAGTCCAGGCGCCTGATTCCTCCAGCTCCATTTTTCTTTCTCAAGATTGCTTTGGCTATTCAGGGTCTTTTGTGTTTCCATACAAATTGTGAAATTTTTTGTTCTAGGACACATAGCAGGTTTTGAATGAAGGTACTTTGTCCACTAGGGCCTGACTGTTGGTGTTGTGGTAAGTTTCCAGAAAGTGCTAGAAAAGTGCACAGAATGATCTGAGAAGCTGTGAGAGTCCCTTCCCATCATCGTTAGGTATTTGGAGCTTTAGAGGACATGCTAAGGAGGCTATCAGCCCTGCTCTGGTCCCTGCTCCTGGGGTATGTATTTGGAGGTAGCTGAGCAAAGCCCACGGCTTAAGCACATAAACCTGTCAGAGAACATAAACCACTTCACTCCCACTCTTGGGACCTGATAAGAATGGATACAAAAGAAAACTATTCTCTTGTAAATATAATTTCTAGTAAAAACTAGAAATACAAATACTAATACAAAATGTATTATATCACTTCTTAACTGTGATAACTTTACTTTGGTGCTCTCTAGCTGAGTTGTTGAAAGAGACAAAGTGCCTGTGTTTATATTACCTCCGAACACTGCTACGTAGCTTAAATTCTCTGCCCTTGCTCCTCCAAGTCAGGTCCTTGTCTGCAGCACTGTCATCGCCTGAGTGCTTGTTAGAAACACAGCCTTTCAGGCCCCATCCCAGCCTTTTTTGAATCAAAATCTGCATTTTTACAAGATCCCCTCATGACTCAAATGCACATTTAAGTCTGAGAAATTAGACCTCAATCTTTTTCTGGTTTGCAGAGTAACAAGCTTCTTTGGTTTCCCTTTATCTTCCACAGTAGATGTGTTTCGTGTCTCTGTGTCTACACTAGCTACTTTAACTCCGCAGGCTGTTTAAGCATATAGCTTTAAAAGTTAATTCATAGAACCTGTTGTAATTTGAACCATGTAAACTCATTCCATTATAACTGTGCTTTGAGGGAGGAGACAGAGGGATAACTCTGGAAGGGATGTTGACTGACCATCTCCCAGGCAGGACTCCATAGGGTGATATTATTTTGATAAAATCATTATGCTAGCTTCTAGTCCATTGTTTTCTATGAATCTCCCATTGAGTGATCCAGAGCTGAAAGGACTTGAGAAGGCCAATATTATGCTGTATGAACTTATGAGAGATTGCTATATAAGCATGCCAGTTTTTACAACCAGAAATAAAACAATTGTGCAGACCTGATGTTTCCTGTTCGTTTGACCAGAAAATTCACTCTATATGAAAACTACTTGGAAAGCTTAAGTAAGTCTCTTGTCAAGGACGAAATCAGATCAGAGCCAGTTTGTTAATTTTATAATTCTTAAGGCTTAGGAGGATGAGATATAAATATAAACATATGTGTATATATATATATCTATGATATCTAAATATCCATACAAGCCCATTAGCCAAACATTTAAGACAGTAGTTTGGAGAACACCCACCCTAGACAGTGGTGACCACAGATAGATTTTGGACCTTGCTAGAGTCTTTCTCTGTATATATTTGATTTCATCATCTCTCAGCTTTCTGGGGATCATCATCATTGCTTACATGTTCTGTCTATACTAAGACCATCCTCAGATTATAAATAAATCCACATTGCAAATTACTCTGCTTAGGGGATCATATGTTAGAAAACCCACCAGTTCTCTTTCAGAAGCTCTAGGAAGGCTTCCTAAAGGAGGGGAAGACATTGATGAGGTAGAAGGTCAAGGTTAAGGGAAGCTACTGGGTCAAAAATGGGATAAAGCAGTGGACTCAGTCAACCAACTAAGGCACTGCAGAAGATACAATAAAGTGTAAGTGATGGAAGCAGCCTCACACAAGTATGAAATCAAGCTTGGAGACAAAACACACATGAAACAAGGGAACAATTATAAGGCAGCAAATAACCAAGTGCTAAAGAAATGACATGTTGGTAAGAGCTTTGTACTACCCATGATTCTAAACAAATAACATGTTTGTAGAAAGCTATTTTTAATATTTAGTATATAAATATACATATATTTATATTACAGGGGATCAAGTGTAGTATAAAGCTCTTTACAGACATTATGTAACAATTCTTTGAAATATGAAGAAGTTAATAACTCACCCAGGATCACAGAGCTAGTAAGTGGGACAACCAAGACTAGAGTTTAGGACTTTCAACTTTATAACCAAAATTATTTTAATGACATTAAACTATTTCTCTGTGATAGACAAAATATGTTTACTTAGAAGAAAATGTGATATGTGAGACTGCTGTAGTACTCTGGTGAAGGGGTTTTATTCATCACTAGATATTTAGATTTTTTTTAAAGGTTTTTTTTTTAATGTGGTACATTGTTTTTTAAAAGTCTTTATTGAATTTGTTACAATACTGCTTCTGTTTTATGTTTTGATTTTTTTGTTTGAGAGGCATGTGGGATCTTAGCTCCCCCACCAGGGATGGAACCCACACCCCCTGCACTGGAAGGTGAAGTCTTAACCACTGGACCGCCAAGGAAGTCCTGACATTTAGTTTTATAAGAAATCACTGTAAGGGTCTGAAGAGGGGAGGGAATGGAGAACAACAAACAAAACCTTGGCCACGTGTACTGAAGTTATGTGGAAGGGGTCAGAGCCTGCAGAGCAGCAAGTCAAGCTGAGAGATTATAGTGTCTTAACGAAGGCAACCTTGATGAGGGAGATAGAAAGGAAGGGGTAGATGCTAAAGACACTCTGGAGCCCCCAGTGGCAGGTGTTGGCAATGCAGAATAAAGGATATCTGACCTTGATTGTTTTTGCTTGGGTTGTATTGCTCCCTAGGATGAGGGGGCATTGGAAGTTAAAAAATGAGACGGTAAATATTTTGTTCTTCACGATCAATTTTAAATAATATTTAGACCCTGATTTCGAAATGTCCTGTGGACAGAATGCTGCCGTGTTGGGCTGCTGCTGGTGGGGCAGGTGGGAAGGGCAGACATTCAGAGGCTAAGGAAGAGCGGTTGGGGGGATATGCCTGAGAGCTAAGGACCATCTTTGTTACTTTTGTCTCTGCCATAAGGTTCTAGAAAGACCCTGGCATCACCAGCATGTCTTTCCTTGGAATGTCTAGGTTTTTCCCACCCACTGAATGTTTGTGTGTCAGATTATTTATCACTAGATATATATTTGTTTCTGTTTTCCCAGTTGTTTCATTTTGTTACTTCCTGACCTTATTTTTAACCTCTCTAGGTTCCTTTCTATTTATTTTTTGGCCCCGGTGCCCTGAATTCCTCCCGATTTAGTGTCAATATGATGTGAACTCTAAAGGTAAACAAGGCACACTGATGTGCTTGGAGTATCAAGTCATTCATCCCTTTTCCCTTCTTTGTCTTATTTTCCTTATCTCCCTCTTCCTCTCTATTAATAAATACTTGAGTCATTTAAAACTATGCGACAGGCATTTCCTCAGCAGGAGATAGATCCTGGAACAGAAGTTTAAAAACATTGAAGATGAAATACCACAACCTACAGCAGTGTTTCCTAAGCTGTAGTTATTTGCATACTGCCTCAGTGATTTGCCCTGTCTGCATACCATTTGTTAGTTACTTAACTTCTTTTGTCCAAATCGAGTCACTTATTTTACTCAAATTAATTTTTATAAGGGAAAATTTTCTATCAACAATGAAAAATTTAAAACATTAAAAAATGCACGTTAAAATACATAACTATTAAAAAATGTTCATCTGTGCCATTACAGACCATATGTCCTTAGTGGAGGGGCTGACTGAGAACAATATATTCAAAATGTTACGAACAATTGCGTTCTAACTCTTTGAACATTCTTTGTGTTGAATACAGACTTGCCTCTTCCCATGCATTGGTCCTAGTTTTGTCATAGGGAGCAACACAAAATAAGTTTTGCTTTTTTGTCATAAATTGCTTCTCTTTAAAGAAGACAGTTCCTTTTGGGTCTCCTTTCCTCTGGACTAGATACCCCAGGTGCCCTCACTCCATTCACGTGTGGCTCTTTTACTGTGTGTTCCCTGCCCTCCTATCACTGCAGTCTCTTTCCTCCAAATAAAATCAAGTTTTGAATCCTGGCTTGTCCATCTCCTTCCAAAAGAACAGTTCTGAGACTGGCCACGGTTCTCCAGATGAGTTTTGACCGGTGCAGAGATAATCAGATTTTGCTTGCTTTTCTTCTGGACACTGTTTTTCTCTTAACAAGGCCTAGAATTGTACTACTTAAAAAAAAAGTAATTGCATTATACTGTTGACTCATATTCTGGATGTGGCTGTCTAATACTGCCCATCATTTTCGCTTCTTATCAGTTCTTTCCCATGTTAGGCCTGTGCTGTGAAAAAAATCTAAATGGGAAAAATATTCACATATTCTTATTGAATTGAATTTTGCTGATTTTGGTCTTTGTCCCAGACTTTATTCTGAATCCTACTCTGTCCTTTAATATTTTAACTCTCTTCTCACCTTAGGAAAAACCATTTCGATAAATAAATTTCCATTCAAACTACTGATAACAAACTCAACAGCATTAGGCCAGGGACAGAACCCCTTCTGTACATCACAGGTGGATTCATTCAGGCCAACATGGATCCAGTAAGACTCGTGTGATCCAGGCCACTGGTGACAAAAGCTACTTATTTCTAGCCACTTGTTCTTCCTATTGGAAAACCATGGAGAACACTTGTCTATCTAAATTTGTGGGGGGAGGGCATTTTCTCACTTGTCATCATAGATCACTAATCAGTATCCATTCTGGAAGTGTCGTCAGTGTTCTGAGGTTTCATTTATCTGGTCCCAGAGACTTGAACTTATTTAAATTGCCCAGATGAATATCTATTACTTAATTAAAACTCACTCTCCAGTTTCTGCAGAAATGTTTATTATATCCTGTCCAATTTGAAAATCATTCTTCTTAATGGAAAAGAAAGAAAGAAAATAGCTTATTTCCTTGCCTCTGGATTCTTTCTTAAATCCCTTGTGGTTTTTTAGGATTCGCTGCCTCTGAGGGAAGAGATTCATTCATTTATTCATGAGCTCCTAGATGCCCTAAATGTCTTATAATCTGAGGATAGTAAGAGAAAATACAAAGTCTCTGGTCTTAATGAATTGATAATATAGTAGAAGGACATAAAAATAATCAGAAAAGTGGAATATAAGCCATCTTAGTCTTTGTGGGCTGCTGTAACAAAATACCATAGACTGGGTAGCTTATAAACAATAGAAATTTATTTCTCACAGTTCTGGAGGCTAGAAGTCTGAGGTCAGCGTCCCAGCATGGTCAGTTGAAGGCTGTTTTCTGGGCTGCAGACTTCTTGTTGTACCCTCACATGATAGAAGGGGCTTGAGAGCTCTGTGGGGCCTCTTTTATAAGGGCACTAATCCCATTCATTAGGACTCTGCCCTCATGACCTAATCACTTCCCAAAGGCCCCACCTACTCACACCATTACCTTTAAGGGTTAGGATTTCAACATGATTTTTTTGTGGGGGGAGGAGGGACACAAACATTGAGACTACAGCATGAGCAGAGGTGCTAAAAGCACAGGGACTGAATCACTTTGTGAGTTTAAACCTTGGGTTACCCTGGTTGGTTTTGAGGTTGTGCACTGCATGCTCCAGGGGCTACCATTCATAAAGGCAATGTTGTGTACAATTGTGTGCAGTGGTCTGAATCCTGGATCCGCTACTTATCAGCGCTATATCTTTTCTCAAGTTATCCTTGTTCAAACCTATTAACCTTCACTTTCCGACTCTGGAGAATGGGGGATATAATTGTACCTATCTCATAGGGTTGTGATGAAGTTTAAATAAAAACCCTCTAATACATTTATCTCAGTGCTTGGCACTTATTGAGTGCTTGATAAATGCTGTTATTATTAATAAAATGTGACCAGGCTCTATTGGAAGCACACATAGTGAGCTATAGAAGCACAGGAGTGCTGTGTATTAGCGTCCAATGACTGATGTAACAAATTACCACAAATTTGGAGGCTTAAAACAGGACACATTTATTCTCTCACAATTATGGAGGTTAGAGGTCCAAAATCAGTTTCCCTGGCATAAGGCAAGAAATCAGCAGGGGAGGCTTTAGGGGAGAAGCCATTCCTTGCCTCTTCCCGTTTCTGGTGAACCAGCATTTCTTGGTTGTGCATTACCCCAGTCTCTGTCTCTGTGGTCACATTTCCTTCTCCTCCTCTGTGTGTAGTCAAATCTCCCTCTGCCTCCTTCTAGAAGGACATGTTATTTCATTTAGGGGTTACCCAGATAATCCAAGATGTTCTCCCCATCTCAAGATTCTTAACTTAAACACATCTGCGAAAGCCCTTTGCCATAGAAAGTAACATTCATAGGTTCTAGGGATTAGGATATGGATATCTTACGGGGCCATTATTGTATTAGGATTTCTCTAGAGAAACAGAATGAATAGGATATATAGATATAGACAGAGATATAGGTATAGATATAGATATACATATAGATAAGAGGCTCATGAGGTTATGGAAGCTAAGTCACACAACCCTGCCATTTGCAAGCCGGAGAACCAGGAAAGCTGGTGGTATGATTCAGTCCAAGTCCAAAGGCCCGAGAACTGGGGGACTGCTGTTGTAAGTTAAGGCGTCTGAAGATCTGTGGACCAGGAGCTCTGATGTCTGAGGCCAGGAAAAGATGGATGTCTCAGTTCACAAAGGGAGAGAATTTGCCCTTCCTTTGCCTTTTTGTTCCATTTGGGGCCCTGGTGGTTTGGATGGTGCCCACCCATATTTGTGAAGGTGGATCTCTTTACTCAGTCTACTGAATCAAATGCTTCCAGAAACACCCTCACAGACACATCCAGAAATTACATTTTATGAGCTATCTGGGCATCTCTTAGCTCAATCAAGTCGATGCATAATATTAACCATCACAATTATATAGCCCACCACAGGCTGCCCAACCCAGTTTAGAATGGGGAGGAAAGGAATGTCAGAGACACTTTCCTGAAGGAGTTGGTGGCTGACCCCAGCCATGAGGGTGGGCTAGAGAACTGCTGAAGAGCATCCCAGGTGGGGAAACTGTATGGAGAGAGTGACAGTGGACAAGCCAGAGAAACATGGCTCATTGTCAGTTCAGTGTGAAATTTTTAAATCATTTTTCTTAGCTGACATATCAAATTCTTTATTTTCCCTCTTTTAAACTCAGGATTATTTTGTTTTTAAATGTATATTTAAATTTGGGACTCCAGGAAAACCTTGATCAAGAGTATCATGTTTGTTGCAAGTTAAATATATCTTCAAATATGGTGGCTGCTCCCTTTCTTGCTGCCTAGAAGGGTGAGGGCTACTTCGCTGGTGTTTGCAGAGGTTGCAGACCTAGCCCAGCCCACAGCCTGAATGGGGCCCACAGACATGCTTTGCTTAATCCCACGCGTTTTAAAATTTTTGAATCACTTGAAAACTTTGAAAAGTAGGGAAATTGATAGGAAAAGTCTCAATTTATAACTTCTGTTAAAACACGGGACAACGTACCCCTCTGACTATCTTTCTTGCTGAAACACGAGCATTCTGATCAGAGAGAGATTCCCACCACCCAGTCTCCTTCTGACTGGGGCTGAGTCTCTCCAGTCTTTGAGCTGGATCTGTGGTTTCCTTGTCTGAGAGAAACCAAGAAGTAGGAGATGAAAGTCTGAGTGGGCCACATTTCTCCCTCCAGGCCCACTTCTGCCAGCTCCTTCCCTGCTGCTCCCTTGTCTGGGCTTCTGAGGATGAGATGCCAGATTTACGTTTCCAGGGCTCTATCTTTCCCGCTTTTCAGCTTTTCCTGTTCCTACTCAAAAACAAGAACAAGGGTAGAACAATCGAAAGGCAAAAAAATTGACCCCAAACAACACTGTTCACAACAGCAAAGGCCTCGGGCTCCTGACTTCTCTTTTTCTGGAGAAGGTGCCCTTTTTGTTGCAGTTTCTGGAGGAAAACAGAGCAGCAGTAGGGGAGAGATCTCCACCCACCAGCTGGAGTGGCTGCAGGCGACCAGGTGATCACCTTACACACACTTACTAAAAAACCCAAACAAAACCAATATTCACTGCCTTAATGTTCTGGCATATTTCCTTCCTATCTTTCATTTATAGATAGGAAGTAAGACCACATTGGAATACTCTTTTATGGTGTCCATTTTTCACTTGGTAGTATAGTATAAGCATTTTTGTGTTTTATTGAATTTAATCCTATCTTTAAAGATTTTTAAATTGAGGTGAAATCATAAAAATTAAAAAACATGAAATTAAACATAAAATTAAACATTTTCAAGTGAAAAATTCAATGGCCTTTAGTACATTCACAGTGTTGTACAACCACCACCTCTATCTCATTCCAAAATATTTTCATCATCCCAAAAGAAGACTCAAAAAAAAAAAAAAAAGACTCCGTACCCATTAGGCAATTTCTCCCCATTTCCTCCTTCCCCCAATCCATGGAAACTACTGATCTGTGTTCTGCCTCTATGGAGTTACCTGTTCTGGATATTTCATATACATGGAATCATACAATATGTGACTTTTTTTGTGTCTGCTGCTTTCACTTTTCATAATATTTTCAAGGTTTATCCACATTATAGCATTTTATTAGTACTTCATTCCTTTTTATAGCTGAGTAATATTCATATACATATTGTTATACAGGCATATATATACTCCATTGCACACATACATTCCCCCCTCAATTTGTTTATCCATTTCCACCTCTGGCTATTATAAATAATGCTGCTGTGAACATCTGTGTACCTGTAGTTGAGTACCTGTTTTTATTTCTTTGGGGTATATACCTAAGAGTTGAATTGCTGGTCATATGGTAATTCGAGGTTTAAATTTTTTTTTTTTTTTTGCGGTACGCAGGCCTCTCACTGTTGTGGCCTCTCCCTTTGCGGAGCACAGGCTCCGGACGCGCAGGCTCAGCGGCCATGGCTCACGGGCCCAGCTGCTCTGCGGCATGTGGGATCTTCCCAGACCAGGGCCCGAACCCGTGTCCCCTGCATCGGCAGGCGGACTCTCAACCACTGCGCCACCAGGGAAGCCCGAGGTTTAAATTTTTGAAGAACTGCCAAACTTTTTCCACAGCAGCTGCACCATTTTGCATTCTCATAAGCAATGTACAGAGGTTCTAATTTCTCCACATCCTCACCAATAGTTGTTATAGATAGGTCGACTGATTGGCTATAGCCATCTTAGTGGGTATGAAGTGGTGCTTCATTGTGGTTTTGATTTCATTTCCCTAACTTCTAATGGCTGCAGAGTATTCCCTTTTATGGATGCCACATAGTTTACCTAGTCAATTCTCCACTGGTAAACACTGAGTCCCTCTCATCTTTTTGCCCTTACATATATACTCCAGTACCCACCCTCACGTTCTCAGTTGAAAGCATGGACTGTGGAGTCAGACAGATGAGTTTAGGGTATAGCATCTCCATTTACTCCTAGTGTGGTCTTAGGCAATTCACTTAACTTCTAAATCTCAGTTTCTTCATTGGTAAAATGGGAATAAATAACAGACCTGCTTCACCAAGTGTTTCAGAGGATTAAATATGAATGTGCATAAAGCCATTGACATATGGGTTTGTATGTGGTATGCAATCAATAGATGCTGGAATCTTTGATTTCTTCCTTAAATTCTTAGAGGTGACATTGCTGGGTCAGTACAGGTTAGGCACATATTTGAGGGCTTTTGACACACATTGCCAAATTGTCCTTTCCAGATACTAATTGACATTCAACCAGCACTGTATGCCAGTGTTTGTTTCTAGAACCTTCAACATTGGGAATTGTCATTTAAAAAATCATTGCTAACATCTCAATATTGTTTTAAATTTGCATTTTTGATTATTAATGAGCTTGAATATATTTGAGGCATTTATATATCTCTTTAATGTATTGTCTTTTTATGTCCCATGCTCACTTTTCTCTTGGGATGATAAACTTGTCTAAATTTCTATAAGAGCCCTTTATACAAAGATATTAACCTAACATGCCTGTCATTTTGTTAAAAAATAATTCATTTTCAGTTTGTCATTTGCATTTTAATTTCACATAACTACATGGCATGGCTCACCACTAAAGGATCTGTAAATACCAAACTCTTGGTGTTTCTCAGAGAGGATGGACAGAAGTTGAGCAAGTTAGGCCTCAGTTTTCCCATCTGAAAAATGGGATTGGACTAGAAAATTGCTATTTATTTCCAGACTTTACGATATTTTATGCTTTTATGAAATTTTATGATTTTATATTATCTTCTATGATCAGTATATAGTGTTATTCAACTTCATATTTTATATTTGTATGTAATAGTAATAAGCATAAACATAATTACTCCTGAAACTGCTTTGGTATGTCTTCAGACCCTTGAGCAGAGGCTCTAAGTGTGGTATATATATACACATACATATATAAAATGTACTAGGTGAGTTGTTTATAATTCTCTTTTAAGGAATTTTAACTTTTGTATCATTGAGGCTACTATAAATTATGTATCTGTTTGTTGTTAAATAGGTATTTGATGCAGTTAATCCAACATACTCTAACTTCAAGAGCAACTTTGCAAAGAGGCTATCCGCTGAAGTTCCTGTTGCCAGTAGCCCAATTACCACAAGATGGCGGCAAAGCCAAACCAGGGATGTGGCAGCCCATTCCTTTGGGGGAGAGCATTCAACAGCTGACCTCCCAGAAACTGTGCTGAAGATAACTCCTGAGAAAGAGACCTTGATTCCAGGTGAGGTAATAAAAATGCCACAGGCCAGTTTTGAAATCTTAAAAAAAAGATGTATTCCTGAGAGAATCTTTGTCTTACAGAAATATCTGATGTCACATTTAGTCAACTGCTTTTCTCTTTTTCTCCCTTTGAATAAGAAATTTCCAGGGGCAGGGGGAAGGGGAGGCTTGAAACAAAACCAGAAGAAAGTATGTTGTATTTTAAGTGTGTCTCTGAGATTTGCATTGGTAGATTATTGCTTTTGTAAAGACTTTAAGTATGTATAAATATGTGTATGTATACATATGTATACACACAAATATGTTTCTCTTATGTTTTGTAAAGTATAGAGTTTTTGATGATTCTGGTAAGATTCCTTGTCTACAACAGTCAGGAAAAAAATGTATTAGTAATGAAATAATTAGGTATGAAATGGAAGAAAAAGATGAAAACAGGAGAGGATGAGTGGAAGAGAAAGAAAAGGAAGGAAGAGGAGAGAGATGGAGAGTAGAGAGGAGACAGAGAGAGAGAGAGGAGGAATAAGAAGAAGAAAGAAGAGAAGAGATGAGGGGAGTGGAGAAGAGAGGGAAAGAGGGAAGAGGGAAGAGAGGGAAAGAGGGAAGAGGGAAGCCAAGAGAAGGAAGAGAGGGAAAGAGGGAAGAGGGAAGCAAAGAGAAGGAAAGATGAGAGTGGGACAGTCTAATGCCTGCCTGGGACAGAGATGGGGAATGGGCAGCAAAGCTGTGATCTGGTGGGCAGGGATCCAGGATTAACCTGTCAAAGCTTTGAAACACAAGCTCTCCTTCTAAAATATGTCTCATTAGCACAACTTTAAAAAAAATTTTCCCAGCTTTATTGAGATGTATTTATTTTGGCTGTGCTGGGTCTTTGTTGTGGCATGGGTTGTGGCATGTGGACTCTTAGTTGTGGCATGCATGCAGGATCTAGTTCCTGGACCAGGGATCAAACCCAGGCCCCCTGCATTGGGAGTGCTGAGTCTCACCCACTGGACCACCAGGGAAGTCCCAGTTGAGAAATAATTGACATATAATACTGTGTGGGTTTAAGGTGTATGACATGATGACACAATACACTTATGTATTGCAAAATGATTACCACGATAGAGTTAGTTAACATTGCCATCACGTCACATAATTACCATTTTTTTTGTGGTGAGAACATTTAAGATCTATTCTCTTAACAGTTTTCAAGTGTATAATACAGTATTGTTAACAATAATCATCATGTTATACATTAGATCCCCAGAGTTTATTCATTTTCTAATGGGAAATTTGTGCCCTTTGACTGATACCTCCCCATTTCCCCCACCCGCTAGCCCCTGGCAACCACCATTCTACTCTCTCTTTCTCTGAGTACGGCTTTTTTAGACTCCAGGTATAAGTGATATCATACAGTATTTGTCTTTCTCTGTCTGACTATTTCACTTAGCATAATGCCTTCAGGGTCTATCCATGTTGTTGAAAATGGCAGGATTTCCTTCTTTCTCATGGCTGAATAATATTTCATTGTATGTTTATGTACCCCATCTTCTTTGTCCATCCGTTGATGAACACTTAGGTTGTTTCCATATCTTGGCTACTGTAGATATCTCTTCAAGATCCTATTTTCATTTCCTTTGGATAAGTACGCAGAAGTGGAATTGCTGGATCATTGCTGATAGTTCTATTTTTACGTTTCTGAGGAACCTCCATACTGTTTTCCATAGTGACTGCATGAATTTACATTCCCACCAATAGGAGCACAACCTTTTTTATTCCCATTCTTCAGAAGCAAAACTTGACACTTAGTGATTTAATTTCTGTTCTTCCTTTTTAAAATCCTAGGCAATGTAATTCATTGTCTTATCAGCATGTTTAAGACAAATGGTACCTTACTGCCACTCTTTTCTCAATGACATTAGACACAGTGAGGCACCATAGTCCTGCAGATGGAAAGGGAGCTCAAATCATTTTTTTTTTTTGATAGGTAAGAAGTGGATTTATTTAGAGAGAAACACACTCCACAGACAGAGTGTGGGCCATCTCAGAGGTGAGAAAGGCCTCAAATCATTTTTAAACCAATGAAATTTTCCTGTAATAGTAAGTATCAACACAGAAAATAGCTGATTGAAACAGTAGGAGATAAAGGGTTGTAAGAAAGGTCATTCTTATGTCTATCTTCTGAAAGATGTTTTAATTGAGGGGTGATTTTAATGCTAATTGTATCAAGGAATTTCTGGCTAAAATTAAGGGCTCCCTTTTCCTTCATAGTTCCTTAATTAATTATTTTCAAATAAAGCGTTGCATGAGAAATTCAGAATTCTAAGAGAGATTATCAGTCAAAATAATTTTACATGAAAGTGTATTTCATTTTCTATTAAGTTAATACTGCATATTAATCAGAAACATTGGTTTCTCAATGTTTTGCTGGTGGGGTTTCTTTCTTTTTGTTCCAGAAGGGTGAACATTGAAGACCCTCCCATCCTAAAAGGGATGTTTGCAGAGAGGTTCATTTGCAGTCATGCTCTGTGAACAAAACCTGAGAGGTCCTGGATTCCTTAGGCTGGTGGACCTGACCTCTTTGTTGATAACTGGGGTGATTGTCAGTACTAGCATCCAACTGTAACGTTTTATTTCTCATTTGAGGTTCAGAGAGACGGCTTCTTCTCCTCTTTACTTGTCTACAAATAGGACAAAACAAGGATGCATAATTTTGCAAGACAAAGAGTAAGATCTAAAACGTTGCAGAAGGGGCTTCCCTGGTGGCACAGTGGTTGAGAATCCGCCTGCCAATGCAGTGGACACGGGTTCAATCCCTGGTCCGGGAAGATCCCACATGCTGCGGGGCAACTAAGCCTGTGCTCCACAACTACTGAGCCCGCAAGCCACAAGTACTGAGCCTGTGTGCTGCAACTACTGAAGCCCGCCCACCGAGAGCCCGTGCTCCACAGCAAGGGAAGCCACTGCAATGAGAAGTCCGTGCACCACAACGAAGAGTAACCCCCCCTTGCCACAACTAGAGAAAGCCCGCACGCAGCAACGAAGACCCAGCACAGCCAAAAATAAATAAATAAAAAAAATACATTAAAATAAAAAAGCCTTTAAAGAAAATAAAACTTTGCAGAACATTTCATGTTTTCATCCCTCTTTCCTCCTTGAAATTAGATTTTGGATTCCTCCTTCCTCTTAGACTTTGGATAGCCCAGAAATTGAGGTGTTGGGCTCTAAGAACATTAGTGACAGTTTATCTAGCACACATTTGTCCAAATGAAGAAGGGATTGTCATATCGCAAAGGGCCAAGTTACTTAATCTAGTGGTCCCTTGGTTCCGCTGATGAACAAGTGATATAGCAGATATTTAGCTTTAGAAGATGACTTGTCAAAGTTTTCAGTGCAGTTAAGTATGGTAAAGGGCTTTCTCAGTTGTGGGAAGAGAATAGAAATGGACAGTAACAATGCAAATAACGTTGACTCTTCCATGACTGTAACTTAGGAAGTATTTTACTAAAGTCATCTCAAACTAGCTTTACATCTTTGTGCAATAGGAAGAGGGAGAGGCAAAGTGATTTGCTTATGATCATGTAGTGAACGTCAATGATTGGAAAGCAAGCATCCCATAGTGATTTCCTGGCAGGATGATCACAGCCTGGGCAAACCAGGTACGCTTCGCTCCAACATTTTAAACTATTGAACTGTTTGTATCCATTCTTCAAATCTGCAAATGTGTCCTTTCCAGGCAGACATAAAGCATTTCTGCTGCTGCTGCTGTTGGGGTCAGGTCTTTAATCTTAGCATTTCCTCCCGGTTTTGGAAGCCATTGAGGCACTTTCTTACCCAGCGTTCACTTATGAACCCAGTGCCCTGCATAGGCCCTGTGCTGCCCTCTCCACCCCATCCCACCCAGGATTTTGCAGAGACCAGGGCCTGTATCTTCACATTCTGTTCTATGGTACATGCCAAGGGCTGACCTCCAACCAAAGGTTTAAAAGATTATATTGTTTTAAAAACCAAATTCAAAGCTAAATTTTCTTCTGGCAGGATCCTACAAAGAGCCACTGAAGACCCCCAACAAAGGAAGTTTTGAAACAAATAGCTCTGCTCTCCATTTTTGCAAGGCACCCCATGCACTGGACGGAGGCAAGAGGAAAACTGTTGCCTCAAAAGGCCAGGTAGGTAAAGAGGGAAAACTGAAGATCCCACATCTTGAGAAGCTCAGACAACTGAGTCCCAAATGTGAGGTAAGAGCTGGCTTAGCTGCTATGACAAATCAATAAGAAAATGATGGGTTCCTAATAGAAAAAAATGAGTCTGTGAAGGACATGAAAAGAGGCATTTCCAAAAAGAAATAGAATACCTGGCAAATATACAAAAAAGTGTTTAATTAGCATCAGTCAAAAAAGTGAAAATGAGACTAACCATCAACAAGGTAAAGACTAAAAATAGAATAAAATTATACGTACTATGGTATGTTTCCTCTCAGCCCAAAGGTCTCTTGTACGATCATTTCCCAACTATTTGGAAAGTATGTGGTGACTTGGTCTGCCCTTTGGGGTGTCTCAGGATCAGTTTGACTCTTCGTCTATAAGATGGTCTTTTAAATATTTCCCTTATGTCTTTGTTGTTTTTTAGTTTCTCTACTAAGTTAATTTAATTCTTTTAAGTATCTTATTTATTATGGTTTTAAGATCATAGGAGTCTGCCCTAAATCCTTTGTGCACATTAAATATCAGTAGCATGTTTTTAGGTTTATCAAATCGCATGAAGAGCCTCTGAAGAAATCAATGTTTCATTTAGAAAACTTTGAACTAGGAATGTCATAGATTCTCAATTTAGGCAAAGCTACTACTCATTGAGTGTGTGCTTCCTGTGTTTGGCATATATATCTTGCTGGAGGAACAATAAAATATTGTGAATGTAAATTTTAATTATTTGAACTCATATGCAGTTGGAAACAAATGTTATTAGAGCAGGTCTTTTGCTGGGTGCTTATTGTTGGGTAAGGGTTTGGGGTGGGTGGATGGCCAAGGGGTTCTATTGAGGTAACTATGGGTGCTGTTGAGCTCATGCCCAGGCCCGGCTATTAACACACCTGTCCTTTCCACCCTCTAGTGCTGTTTGGAGTTTTTACTGCCCTGGCCATCACGACTTCCCTTTTCCTTCCCCTTGTGCTGTCTGGTAACTCGTGGCAGCAAAGTTGGTGGCTCTGTCTGTGGGGTCACGATGGTGTTGGCAAGTTACTATTGTTATAGCAATTGTTATCCAGCCAGAACATCATCCCAGCATCACTGAAGAACCTGGGCAGGGAATAATGGAAGCCTTTTTACTACTTTATGTAGAGCATTTGTTGTCACGACTAATTGGAAGTCAAACATCAGCAAGAACGGTGCAGATATAAAGTGAGGTCTTTTACCTCGACAGTAAACGTGTGTCTTCATGTGGTCCTTAGAGATCACCTGGGGGGTGTTTCCGCAATGAGACCTGCCTAACTCTAGAGATTTCAGAATTCTCATATCCAGTCGGCTCTATGCCAAGTTGCTCATTAAAGTATTGGGTTGGCCCAAAAGTTCGTTTGGGTTTTTCCATAAGATCTTACAGGAAAACCCGAATGAACTTCTTGGCCAACCCAATAATAAGTGGATCTCACCTAGGGAAGAGTATCCCCGGGTATACTGAGCAGAAGCGCACTGTCTGGGCAATGCCTTGGTCAGCTTTGAGGTAACTATGGGATTCTGAAGAAGTGAATCTGTGAAGAGTTACATTGAGCTATTGACCATCAGGTCATTGTAGGAATGTTATTTTATACCACTGCTTCTCAAACGGGGGCTACTTTGCTCCCCAGGGGACATTTGACAAAGTCTGAAAACATCTTTTTTTTTTTTGTGGTACGTGGGCCTCTCACTGTTGTGGCCTCTCCTGTTGCGGAGCACAGGCTCCGGACGCGCAGGCTCAGCGGCCATGGCTCACGGGTCCAGCCGCTCCGCGGCACGTGGGATCTTCCCGAACCGGGGCACGAACCCGTGCCCCCTGCATCAGCAGGCGGACTCTTAACCACTGCGCCACCAGGGAAGCCCTGAAGACATTTTTGATTATCACAACCAGGGATAGGTATGTAGTAGACCACAATAATGCATTACCTGCCAATAGTTCTGAAGTTGTGAAGCCCTGCTTTATAATTAATTGTTTTACTTTGAATACCTAAAAATCCATGATTCATTGACTGGCAATGCCTATTATGTGATACAATATCTGGGAAGAAACCCAAAATATCAAAATGATGCTCAGCAGAGAGACTTCTGTCTGAATTATGGTGATCCAGTGATTAAATGTATTGTTGTGAAAGAGATAAAAGAGAATCTTCTCTGTTTTAACTATTTACTATTGTATTTCTAGAATAAGTACTTTTCTTTACCTTTTTACTAATTTGCCCATCTGTTTTTGATTGGAGCTGGAAGTAAGAACATCAGGAGTGCTCTTTTTATACTGGCCCAGAGAGATAGCAATCAGAGTTTTGTGCTCATGGAAATTTAGGCAATTTACTTAAGCTGTCTCTGACTTGATAGTCCCAGTTCTCATGGGTAAAGGTATTAGTGGAAAAGGACCTTTAAGATAATAAGTTTAATCCCAACATATTACAGATGAGGAAAATTGAGGTCCAGAGAAAATCTCAGTAACAGACTGAGAGACCATCTCTGGGTTGGATGCTGAGAGGCACCCCTTGAAATAAATCTTTCTTGGGGAAAGCATTCTTACTAATACTCAACTTCATTGTTTTTTTTTTTTTTTTTTTTGCGGTACGCGGGCCTCTCACTGTTGTGGCCTCTCCAGTTGCGCAGCACAGGCTCCGGACGCGCAGGCTCAGCAGCCATGGCTAACGGGCCCAGCTGCTCTGCGGCACATGGGATCTTCCCGGACCAGGGCACGAACCCGTGTCCCCTGCATCGGCAGGCGGACTCTCAACCACTGCACCACCAGGGAAGCCCTCAACTTTATTGTTTTGAGGAGGTCTTTTAATTTCAGAGAGTACTAGAAATACGACATTTCAGTTCTTGCAGGCTTTGATGATGTCACTGGCATATGGTTGGTTTGTGGGCTAAAAGGATTTTTAGGCCAGAAGAATAAAAGAGGATTTTATTGTAGCTGAGTGATACCCTCCCTCTGGAGTTGTTGGGGAGATAAGAAATAATATAGCAGTAAAAGGTTCAGCACTGTGTTTATTACACAGTGGTTAGCTAATAAATAATGGCAATTATTCTAGTTTTGGTTTCGGTAATGTGTAGACTTTGAACTTTGTAGTGAATTAGCAGCTTTAATTCTATACCATGCAACACATCTGAGATGTACACATACGTTTCTGAATAAGTAATCTCTTTGTGTCTGTTTTCAGAAATGCTTAAACCAGCTATTATCGACCCAGAAAGTGTCTCAGCAGATTAATGGGAAAATGCAGCTCTGCGAGCAATCCCAATGCATTTGGAAAGGTATGGGCCAAAGATTTTCTGTTTGTCCTTCTTTCCTACCCTCCTCTCTCCCTGCCTCCTTCATTTCTTCCTTATCTTAAAATATTTTATTTTTATATTTATTAGAACAAACTCAACATAATTGTAAAATGTAGATAATTCTCGTGATCCTCTGTCTTAACCATCCCTACCAACACTTCCTATTTCCCAGAGGCAACCACCCTTAGCTCTTCCAGCTATACCCCCTGCTATTTACATCTATGTTCTAAATAATGTTTGTAAACTGCTTTTTTTTTTACAATTTTAGACTTTATCACAACTTTCTAGCAGAGTAAGAACTTAGCTTTCCTCCTGTTTCATTCACCTCCCTCAGTCTATTTATATTATACTTTTAAAGAGTAAAATTAGTATTTAACGTTTACATCATATTACTATAAAACTATTATTTCCTGTCAAGCCAAATAGTGTACTATAACTATGCCTCTTTTCTAGTATAACCTTTTTTTCCTAGACTTAAAAAGTTGCTTTATATTTTCATTTATTAGATACCTGTGAAATTATGACTGTTTTCCCTAAATGCTCCCATATTTTGTTCCACAGCCATCAATAACATTTTCCACATACCCACCCACATCAATTCTTGTTTTCCTTGGTGGCCTCCTACCCAGAGCCTGCTGAACACGCTGCTCTCTTGGCCAGTCCCACAGTTGTGATTCTGGGACTTCTCTTTGATGTTAGATCCGCTATTTCCAGGCAGCCATGTTGTGCTCCTTCTGGGTTTGCTGGTCTGAAAGTGTGCTTACTCTACTTTTACACTTGATTCATAGTTTGGCTGGCTACAGATTCTAGTTTCACTCAGAATTTTGTGAATAAAGGTATTGCTTTATTGCTTTCTGGCATCCACTGTTGCTGCTGAGAAGTTATATGATGTTGTGACTTCCTGTCCTTTGTGTGCCACCTGCTTTTTCTCTCTGAATGCACATAGAAAAATCTCTTATTAGTGTTTTAAAATTTCATGATGATAAAGCTTCGTGCAGAATAAAAAAAAAAAAAACCTCATTATAACTGACAAGTCCACCGGTAGATCTTTTCAGTCTTGGAGACCTATGTCTTTTAATTCTTGAAAAGTTTCTTGAAATATTCTTTAGTAATTTCTTCACCTTTGTTTCTTTTTTCTTTCTTTCTGAAATGTTGACCATAATTGTTGGTCCTTCTGGATTAGTTCTCTTATTTTTTTCTATTCTATTTTTCATCTCACTTTTTCTTCTACTTTGTAGGTGGTTACCTCATTCTGTCCACTAGCCTTGAGATTAAAGTTTTTATTTTGGCTATCTTAGTTTTAATTTTAAAGTTTCTTAGACACTGTCAGGCCTCTCTTTCTCTCTCTCTCCCCTATACCCCTTCCTCCCTCCCTCCCTCCCTTCCTCCCTTCCTCCCTTCCTCCCTCCCTCCCTCCCTCCCTCCCTTCCTTCCTTCCTTCTTTCCTTCCTTCCTTCTTTCCTTCCTTCCTTCCTTCCTTCCTTCCTTCCTTCCTTCCTTCTTTCCTTCCTTCCTTCCTTCCTTCCTTCCTTCTCTCTTTCTCTCTTTCCAGCATCCTGTTCATGCTT
Organism: Orcinus orca; assembly: GCF_937001465.1. NCBI lineage: Eukaryota > Metazoa > Chordata > Mammalia > Artiodactyla > Delphinidae > Orcinus > Orcinus orca. The sequence continues at coordinate 143,028,949 of NC_064561.1, forward strand.
CATGTATATACTATTTTCTCTTATTTCTCTGAAAAAATTTCACATACAGTTTTGGAAGGATTGCTCTTCTTCCTGAATTGTCTTTCTTTGCTTAGCTCCTCCCACAGTAGTTTTGGTTTCCCTCTTTCAGAGTGAAGAAAGCTTCAGTGAAGCTTCCTGAAATGTGTGGTGTTCTGGAAATAGCACTAAGGTAAAGACCTGTGACCTGCCAAATTCACTATGACAGTTTTCACTCTATCTGTTTTTGCTGGTGCTCTTGAGTTAAGAGGCTGTCATTTTTTTGGTTTATTCAGGGAGTAAACATCTGGTTTCTTCTGACATGTGCACGTGTGTGTATGTACAGGGTGTTTGTGTGTGTGTGTGTGTGAACTTGACAGTCTTATAACCAAACTCATCTCATTCTAAACCTTCCCTGTGCCTCTGAGCCCTGACCCCTTGTGGGGTTTCTGCAAGACAAATCAGCTTGCTTCTCTTCACCACGGCCCCTCTATAGGCACTTGAGGGTCATTTCTTATGTTCCTCCTGGTCAGTTATCAAACCTTTACCAATTTTGCAGAATATTACTGTAATGTCTTCGTACTGCTATTTCACTCCCATACTCTTTGTTCTTATATCTTCACAGCTTAAAAAAGTCATTTGCTGTCATTCTAGTGAGGTTGAAAATAGGAGGCAGAGGAAATACACTTATGTGGCCATTCTTCGGACTTGACTTGCAAGTCTGTTGCTCTGCTTTAGATAGATGACTTTGGTGGCAGCACTGAGGAAGATTTGAAGGGGCGGGCTGTTGGAAGCAGAGTCTAATCGAAAGGAATGTTCTATGAAGGGCTCTGTTCTTAATTCTTTTAAGGGGATTTAAAGTGTGAAACAGATTCCACATAAGCCAGGTAACTACTCTTAGGCACGTGGATCACTGGGACAAATTTTATCCAGGTGCTGTGCATATAAAGTATTTCTTCATGCCTCACCCATATTTGCTAAGACTCTGAAACCTCACAGTAGGCACCTCCTGTGCCTTGTAAGTATACCTATTGGGGCCAAAGCTGGTAGAAATCTTTGGGTGGTGATGTCATGTGTGCATCAGGGCGACTCTGCAGCCATGCAGTGGGGAGATATTGCTACTGTGGCAGTTTCTAGAAGGTCCTCCTTCCATGCTGCATTCAGTGCTCCCAAAGTCAAATTTACCCTGCACCCCATGTGTTCTCCTTCCTACTTCCTCTTTCCATCTTGGAAGCCTTTGTGTCATTCATGAGATTGTTATCATAGTTGGAAAATAATTGATTAGGAGCCTAGCTCTGTGAGAGAAACTTAAGAGAACTAGTGGTTCAACTCATAAATGCCAAGGAAACCTGCCTGTTAAATTTCCCTCTGGGATAAGATAACTTTGTGCATGTGTATTTTTCATGCCTCTGTTTCCCAGCAGTATAAAAGGGACAAAAACAGAGTTAGATGCATAAAAATAGGCACAAAAAGTTTAAGACCTGCTGAATATTCTTTTGGGAGGTTTGGGAATTTACAGTTGGATGAATGAGTGAAACTTATCCTTTACTTCTTTATTTTAGAGTTATAATTTCTTAAAAGCAAAATAAAATATCTGGGGACACGTCTTACCTTAGCTCTCCCATTTCTTCTGATCTGATCAGCAACAAGTTTGTGTTTCTGTAACATGCTGAAGATATGATGTAGAATAGAAATTGTATATTCTATAAAGGCAGAAAGAATGTACCTGTATTATTTTGTTATCCTAGGAAATCTATCTATCTCTATGTATTTATCTATCTGTCTACAATCTATCCATCCATCCATCCTATTTTTTAGGAAGTTTTGATTCACAGCAAAATTGAACAGAAAATACAGAGAGTGCTCCTATATCCCTGCCCCAACACATGCACAACTTCCCCCGCTACCAACATCCCACACTAGAATAGTACATTTGTTATCATCAATGAACGTACATTGACACACTGTTATTGCCCAAAGTCCATAGTTTACATTAGCTTTCACTCTTTGTGTTGAGTATTCTGTGGATTTTGACAAATGTGTAATGACACGTAGCCACCGTTATAACAGCACGTAGAGTAGTTTCACTGTTCTAAAAATCCTTTGTACTTCACGTATTCATCGCTCCCTCTTCCTCTAACCCTGGCAAACTTTTCACTGTATCCATAGTTTTGCCTTTCCTAGAATGTCATTTAGTTGGAATCATACAGTGTGTAGCCTTTTCAGATTGGCTTCTTTCATTTAGTAATATGCGTTTAAGTGTCCTCCATGTCTTCTCATGGCTTCATAGCTCATTTCTTTTTAGCACTAAATGATATTCTATTGTCTGGATGTACCACAGTTTATTTATCCATTCACCTATTCAAAGACATCTTGGTTGCTTCCAAGTTTTGGCAATTACGAATAAAGCTGCTATAAACATCTGTGTGAAGGTTTCTCTGTGGACATAAGCTTTCTACTCACTTGGGTAAATACCAAGGAGTGCGTTTTCTGGATTGTATGATAAGAGCATATTTAGTTTCATATGAAACCTCCAAACTGTCTTCCAAAGTGGCTGTACCATTTTGCATTCCCACCAGCAATGAATGAAAGCTCCTGTTGCTCCACATCCTTGCCAGAATTTGGTGTTTGTCAGTGTTTTGGATTTTGGCCATTCTAACAGATGTGCAGTGGTGTCTCATTATTGTTTTAACTTGCAATTCTCTAATGAAATATGATGTTGAACACATTTTCTTATGCTTATTTGCCACCTTCTTTGGTGAGGTGTCCAGATCTTTTGCCCATTTTTAAATTGAGTTTTTTGTTTTCTTATTGTTGAGGTTTAAGTGTTTCTTTGTATGTTTTGGATAACAGTCCTTTATCACATATGTCTTTTGCAAATATTTTTTCTCAGTCTGTGGTTTATCTTCTCATTCTTTAGATATGTCTTTTGCAGAGCAGAAGTTTCTAATTTTAATGAAGTCCAGCATATCAGTGATTTCTTTCATGGATCATGCTTTTGGTGTTGTATTTAAAAAGTCACTGCCAGGGAATTCCCTGGCGGTCCAGTGAATTAGGACTCAGTGCTTTCACTGCCATGGACCTGGGTTCAATCCCTGGTCGGGGAACTAAGATCCTGTAAGCTGTGTGTTGTGGCCAAAAAAAAAAAAAAAAAGTCACTGCCAAAACCAAGGACATCTAGATTTTCTCCTGTGTTATTTTCTAGGAGTTTTATAGCTTTGTGTTTTACTTTTAGGTCCACGATCCATTGTGAGTTAATTTTTGAGAAGGGTATAAGGTCTGTGTTTAGATACATTTTTTTAAATTGAAGTATAGTTGATTTACAACATTGTGTTAGTTTCAGGTGTACAGCAAAGTGATTTGATTATTTTTTTTTTCCAGATTGCGTGTGGATGTCCAGTTGTTCCAACACCATTTGTTGAAAAAACTAACTTTTCTCCATTGTATTGCCTTTGCTCCTTTGTCAAAGATCCGTTGACTGTATTTGTGGGGCTCTATTTCTGGGCTCTCTCTTCTGTTCCATTGATCTATTTGTCTGTTCTTTTGCCAATACTACACTGTCTTGATTACTGTAGCTTTTTAGTGAGTCTTAAAGTTAGATAGTGTAGGTCCTTCAGCTTGGTTCTTCTCCTTCAATATTGTGTTGACTTTTCTCCATATACGCTTTAAAATCAGCTTGTCAGCGTCCACAAAATACCTTGTTGGGATTTTAACTGGTATAGCACTGAATCTATAAATCAAGGTGGAAAGAGCTAACATGTTAATAATACTGAGTCTTTTTATCCATGTACCTGGAATATGTCTTCATTTATTTAGCTTTTCTTTGATTAGAGTTTTGTAGTTTTCCTCGTATAGATCTTGTACATATTTTGTTAGATTTATACCTAAGTTTTTCATTTTTGAGGTACTTATATAAATGGTATTGTGCTTTTAATTTTAAATTCCAATTGCTTATTGCTGGTATATAAGAAAGCAGTTGACTTTTGTATATTAATCTTATATCTTTCTATAATCACTCATTAGTTCCAGGAGTTTTTTGTTGATTCTTTGGGTATTGCTTTTTTTTTTTTTAATATAGAACATTATGTTAGCTTCAGGTGTGCAATGTAATGATATATTTGTATATATTGCAAAATGATCACCACAATAAGTTTAGTTTACAACTGTCATCAGATATAGTTACAGAATTTTTTTCTTGTGTTGAGAACTTTTAAGATCTACTTTTTAAGCAACTTTCAAAGATGCTGTACATGCTGTACATTAAATTCTCATGACATTTATTTTGTAACTGGAAGTTTGTACTTGATTTTTTTTTGAACCTTTATCAGCAGTGCTTGAGTATGTATTTCTAGTAACCTTGTAGTTCTGCCCACAACTGCAGGTTTTCATAGCTAACGTTGCAACTATGAGTAACAATCTGGCTTCTTGGTATAGCATTGTGAAGCTCTCATTCTTTTATTAGAAACCATGTGGTCCTAGGACCACAAGTTACCTGGGTGGGGCTCATTTCCTGTTGATCATGTCATTCTCAGTTTGATTACAAGCCAAGTGGTTGGAAAGATGAAAAGACAGTGGCTTATGGTTTAGGCTTAGTGGGGTCATTTGATGAGAAGTAAAACTGAGCACAGGATAGAACCTTGAATTCAGATAGTCATGGGTAACACTAGCCAAACGTAACTCTGTGTGCTCTGGTACAGAAACAGTGAGAGAAAGAGCCAAAATCAATGACTCAACAGTCTTATTGACAAAGACTCAGAGTAGGGCTTAGGTCTATTAGATAATTGTTGATGTTATAGATACATGGATATGTGAACATTACTTTGGTTTTAAAATCTCAAGTGACAGAATAAATATTCAAAGCATGATGTAGTGTCTCTGTGTGCTCCCCACAAAATCTGTCATTACATTTAGGCCTGGTATTCATGTGCTTTTTATTAGAAAATGTCAATGAATATTTTTTTAAAAATTGTTTAAATTAATACTGAAGTCTTTTTCTTCCTTTCCTCCCCCTGCAACTTATAATTCAATTTTATCATGATGACCACTTTGTTTTTCACCCACTTATCTCTTAATACCTGCAAGGATAAAGATTTTGTTTTCAGGATTATAGTGTAGAACTGTTCATTTCTTGTAGGCTGCAGTGATGGAGTCAGAGATGAATACATTCAAAGGTTCAGTGATATAAACTATTCCATACTCCAACCAGAGGTGAAGATTCATCTTACTGCTCTTCGAAATGACTATTGTAAGTTATTGCTTAGATCATGAATTGAAAAGTTGAAATGACAAAATGTATTCTGTGCTCTGGCATAAACTTGAAATTTTATTCTGGAAGAACCAGATGGCCTTGTGCCTCATGCTTAAATGGTGTACCATCCAAATATGGTTAATATAGTGGTTTTTTCATTGTGGAATTTTCATGTTCAGGAATGGGTATTGTTGGTCTTGGTGAGGCACAAGAACTACACATTATGTTTTACTGTATTAGAATGAAGTGTATACTACCAAATGTAAAATAGATAGCTAGTGGGAAGTAGATGCATAGCACAGGGAGATCAGCTAGGTGGTTTGTGACCACCTAGAGGGGTGGGATAGGGAGGGTGGGAGGGAGGGAGACGCAAGAGGGAAGAGATATGGGAATATATGTATATGTATAACTGATTCACTTTGTTATAAAGCAGAAACTAACAAGCCATTGTAAAGCAACTATACTCCAATAAAGATGTTAAAAAAAATGAAGTGTATAAATGGTGGCCTGTTCTTATTCTTATATATTATTTATTTATTTATTTATTTACACTCACAACTTTTATTTTTTATTAAAAATATTTTTATTGGAATATAGTTGATTTACAATGTTGTGTTAGTTTCAGGTGTAGAGCAAAGTGAATCTGTTATACATATACATATATCCATTCTTTTTGCTTATATTTTAAACATGGATAAATCTTGTCAAACAACCACATTGGCTCTTTGTCTCTAGCTTCTTCTTATGTCACTAGCTTGTGATCTAGTTGGGAAGATGGGACTAACCCACATTGACCTGCTACCAACATGCCAATGTAGAGTATAAATAATAAATTGTGGGGTTTAAGGAGTTATAAGGACTATAAGTAGTTTGCTGATCTTTGGATTTGTTCAGAAAGGTTTTGTGGAGACATTCAGACTTGAGATGGATCTTAAAAGATGAGTAGGACTTGGAGGAGTGGAAGAGAGAAGATAGAGCATCTTCAGTGGTGTTAGCAGCATGAACAAAGGCAGGATGTTGGTAATTCATGGTAATTAATGGCAATGAAGAGGATACATTGGGGACTAGTGAATAGGAGGTGGATGCAGATTATGGATATATTTCAAATCCTGATGTAGATTTTTAGATTTGTTGTGGGAATTCTCAACTAGGAGAAATATCAAAGGAAAATTCATGGCAGAGTATGCAGAATGCATTTAGCAGGAGAGCTACCAAAAAGTAAGGGACTGTTTTCTCTCCATGAGGAAAACTATATGGGAAGAGGGACAAGTTTAAGATTATTCCACGTTTTGAAGCAGGGGAAGGATGGTGTCACTGAGAAGACAAGTTAGCAGGAGAAGTCATGTGAGGAGGGAAGATTATTCTTGCAATATTACACTTGAAGAGACAGTGAGATATACAAGATTTTCTGGCAGGTTATTAGAAATGAGGTTTGTAGTTGAAAGAGGGGAAAGGCTAGAGTGTAGGTCAGATGAGTATGATTGAAGTTGAGAGCCCTGGTGAGCTCTCCTGGTGAGGGAGAAAGGAGCAGAGGGAAGAGGTCTGCTTCTCGGGAGCATTCACAGAGAGGAATGAGCAGGAAAAAGCAAAATCATTAAAGGGAACAGTTCTCCTACCATTCTCCTCCTATACCTCTAAGAGAATTTATTGCCATGACTAATAAAAATTGAAGAATTCATTTCAATAGATGTTTAAAAAGCACAACACTCATGTTAAAAAAAAGCAAACAAAAACCTTTTGTGCCTACTTCCCCTTCAGGCCATAACCCCTTTTGTCTCCTCCCTTTGACAGCAAAACTTGTCAAAAGATGTCTATATTCACAATTTCTTATTTCTCTCCCCATTGTCTTTGAATCTGCTTTAGTCAGTTCTTAAATCTCACCATTCCATTGAAACTGCCCTTCCAAACATCACCCAAAACTCTTCATTTCTAAATCCAGCAGTCACTTCTTGGAGCTCATTTACTTAACTCTATCAGCCACATTGGAGACAGTTGGTCACTCCCTCCTGCTTGATATTGCACTGTCTTGGTTTGCCTCCTAGCTTTCTGTTCACTCTTTCTTAGTCTTTTTTTTGCTGGTTTCTCTTCCTCTTCTATCTCTCTGCCTCCTAAATTTTGGAATGCACCAAGTCTCATTCCTTGGACATCTTTTCTTTTTGACTTCTATTCTATTTTAGTTGATCTATTGGCTTTCTGGCTATATCTCCTTGTATTATGTTTTTAGTTGTAGCTCTAGGGATTGCAATGCAATCTAAACTTTCTCAGTCTACTTAGAATTACTGTTGCATATTTCACACAATATGTAAAAATCTTGCAGTCATATGTGTCTCCCCAGCCCCCAACTTTTTTGGGAGAGTTACTTTAGTTGTCTATGTTTTAAATCTACATGCATTGAAAACTCCACCATCGTTAAGTTTTACTTTAAAAAGCCATACGTGTTTGTGTTTTAAATATTTTAAAAGAGAAAAAATTGTCCTTTATATTTACCCAAATATTTACCAATTACAACATTCTCCTTCATTCCTGAAGATCCAAATTTCCCTCTTATATAATTTCCTTTCAGTCAAAAGCTTCTGTTAGTATTTCTTGCAGATCAGGTCTGTTGGTAAAGACTTCTCTTACCCTTATCATGATATTTTTGCTTGATGTAGAATTCCGGGTTGTCAGATGTATTTTTTCAGCACTTTAAAGATGTTCCACTGACTTCTGGCCTCTATGGTTTCTGGTGAGAACTCCTTTGAAACGTTGCGCTCTTGCTTCCAAGACCTGACTCCAATTACACATATGTTAGATCTGTGGATATTATCCCACAAATCCCTGAGGTTCTGTCCATTTCTTTAACATTTTTTTCCCTCCATATTCTTTATTTTATTTAATTAATTTATTTTTTAAATGTTTTTATTGGAGTATAACTGCTTTACAATGGTGTGTTAGTTTCTGCTTTATAACAAAGTGAATCAGTTATACATATACATATATCCCCATATCTCTTCCCTCTTGCATCTCCCTCCCTCCCACCCTCCCTATCCCACCCTTCTAGCTGGTCACAAAGCACCGAGCTGATCTCCCTGTGCTATGCGACTGCTTCCCACTAGCTATCTATTTTACATTTCCTCCATGTTCTTTAGATTGGATAATTTGAGCTTTCCCTGCACTTACAAGATTTGGGGTTAGGCTGAGATGTGTGTGGGTTTATACACTCACAATTAGAGGATGCCTTTCTGTGGCTCCCCTCCCATCCCTCCCAGGCTTTCTCCTCACACTTTGGCCATTTCAGGCTCCTTTCTCTGGTTTCTTTGACTAGCAACATGGTGGGCTTCTGTCAGAGTTTGAGCTGCTGGTGTTACTCCATGATTGGGGCCCACCCTCAGGGTAAAGCCGTGTGAAGAAAAAAATGGAAAATTCACCCCTGGGCAGGTTGCTTCTCCAAGTTTTCACTCCCTTACTTGGTTTACCTGCTTTTGCTGATTTTCCAGAGTTCTCAGGTATTTGTTTTTTGAATTTTGTTCAGAGTTTGTAGTTTGCATCAGTGGGAAGGATGAGTTATAGGGGATTAGACTGCTCTAGTGAAACTGGTGTGCTTCATAGTTTTGTACTGATATGTGTCAATCAGGATAGGAGTTTCTGTCTTATAAGAAATAAGATAGGGTACAGTTTAGTATGTGGTCATACAAATATGGTTTCTCTGAGCAGTCATATGATTTTTATAGAGTAAGATAGAGAATACTACTAAGAACTTCTAGATATCATAAATAAGCCAGAGATCACCTCTTCTAGATATACTGTAATTGGGTTGCCTTTTGATTAGCAATGATGGTGTCATCTCCCATATGTATATCCTAGGTCTGAGGATGTCTCCATAAGAATTACATGCTTTTAAATTTTAATGATCTGTTAGATGAAATCCATTTATACTTATAATGGTAGATGAAACTGCCAAGTTTTCTAAATGCCTCTAAGTAAGCATATAAGAGCATAAATGGTAAGTGTTATTGCTTATTACACTGTGTATCTTGATACAAGATTCTATTCCAGCTTTCATTTTTGAACTTCTCATGGTCTGCTTGGATCCATGATTCTGTTTTCCAGCCGACCATAAGGAAGTTATCAATCTTTCTCCTCTACCTATAAATAAAGTTATTTGAAAATATTTTTATTTGGCTGTATAATCACCCTAATTTGAAATGCTTTTCTTATAGATCTGAATATCCTAGACTGGAACTTGCATAATCTTGTTGCTATAGCCCTTGGATCTTCTGTATACATCTGGAATGGGGATAATCACAATAGGATTGAAAATATAGACTTAAGTGTCACTTGTAACTATATATCTTCTGTGTCCTGGACAAAAGAGGGAACTTGCCTGGCAGTTGGCACCAGCGAGGGAGAAGTGCAAGTACTGGTCAGCTTTTTCTTTCTCATAATGTGTTCTGTATAGTTGCTAGATAACTGAGATTGACTTTTAATAACAGCTTATTATAAAATAAAGAAACTATAGTAGATGTGGTACTTGAAGCTATGAGGAGTAAGAGGATATACCATTTTGGGTCTTTTCTGAATGGTGTTTAATGAGGATGTAGGGATACTCTGCTTAGTTTTTTCACACAAGCTTTCTTTCTGTCACATTTCCTTTTTCCCCCTCCGTTCTTTCTCTCGGACTAAAGTTGGACTTAGGAGATCCCCAGTTTTAGGACTTTGGAGAGAAGAAAACAACCTTCCAGTCTTCCTTTCTCACCTTAAGCCATGATCAGGAGTAGAGTTACTTAAAATGAGTGAATTTTTTTTCTAATAGGCTCTCTGAAATGGGAGCTTACCAAGTTTCCATCAATCTATCTAATTTCTCATGTACCATTATTGTTATTGTTGTTTATTAGCAATAGTGTAAACAATATTGCTCAGGTGTTCAATGACTTTGGAGGGCCACAGATGGCTCTACTGTTTTCTCATCTCTGTAATGATACTGGATACTATGAGGGTTATGTCATGATTTCTTCTTATGCCAAAGTTCTCATTCCTAATATGGGTCAGAATATCATTGATAGCTGGCAGAAAAGGAGTCTCTTAGCAGTAAATAGAATTCCTGACTTTACAAAGTGTCTAGGCACTCAAATTTTATTTGTTGATAACTATAGGTGAATTTCCAGGTTTGGAATTCCCACAGTTTGAAGGAACTAGAAGTGTCATAGTGATTCTCAACCCTTTGCAGCCCATTGACTTCACCTGGAGAACTTTGAAATAAATGCCATATCCCCAGGCTCTTACTCCCACCATTAAATCAGAATGGCTAGCGCCCATAGCCTGCTCCCTCAATGATCCTAATATGCAGACAGCATTGAAAACTGCTGACTAGGGTTAGAGGTGCCGAACTTTCACTTAGCATAAGGACTGGCTATATCAACACTAGTTGGCTATCAGGCCTTTGAGAAGACCGTGGGTTGTGAAAATGCTACATAACCATGCTTGTTCATTTTTTTCAGTTATGGGATGTGGTCACTAAAAAGCGACAGAGAAATATGCTTGGTCATTTGTCAGTAGTTGGGGCTCTAAGCTGGAATAACTACATCCTTAGCAGGTGAGTAGTGTCTTACTGGAACCAATTATATTTGCATCACCAATTGACTTTGGGTGCTGAGTGAACAGAACTGCAGTATTTAAAACCAAAACCAAAGTAAAACAAAGCAGACATGATTAGTAACAGTTATGATTCTACCTGTCAGGTATTCAGACCTGGTGCTATAAGCGGTCCAGTGGCCGCGTGTACCATGGTGGCTCTGTGCCTAAAGCATGTACTCATACTGAGATGTGACGTTCAGGATTCATTAGATTGTTCAGATAAAATGTAAAACTCTGCTTAAGCAAAAAGTTTCTCTGTACCAAGTAATACCTACTAGAGGGATATTTTTTTGAAATGGGTATTTATTGATATCAGTATCACTAATTTGGAATATGTTAAGCTTTCTGGGGGGCACATTTCCAATTCACAGACCCACAGAGGTTAGAGCTGGAAGGAACCTCATAGATTAAACAGTTCAGTGATTCTCAGACTTGAGAGTGTGTCAGAATCCCTGGAGGGGTCCTCAAAACCTAGATTGCTGCTCTCACTCTGGGAATTTCTGATTCAGTAGGTCTGAGGTGTGCTGATAATATGCATTTCTGATTTCCCAAGTGATGCTGACACTTTATCACTTTTGAGAACTACTGATTTAGTCATCTAACTGCTTCTTTTTGACCAGGAACGTTAAGCGACTTGTCCCTGTGAGCCTACATAATTGGTCTAAATACGTATTTAATAACAGTCATTCATCTTCATACTGTATTTCTTAAAGTAGATTTAAATTTAAATAAAATTTGAAGCCTTTTACAATTTCTTTAAGTAGCACAGTTGTAAATTTGATATTTTAATACCTTGTGATTATAGGCCAGACTTAAAACTACTTAAGCAAATTGCTCTTATATAGACCTAAATATTTACCCTGTGAAGTTGTTGTACTCTGGTCAATTCTATACTCGAGTTCCTTTTACAATCTATTTACATTGCTTAAGTTTAGTTTCATTATCCATGAGGAACATGAACAAACACTTTCTTATAATCATAGCAGCTAACATTTTAGAATACTCTGTGCCAGGCAATGTGCTAACTCTTTAGGTGTGTAATCACGTTTTAATCCCTGCAATGACATTATAAAGTGGTTTATATCCCCCCACCCTCTTTTTCTGAGGAGTAAACTGAGACACCAGCCTGAGGTCACATGGTTAACGTAAGGGGAAGAGTCAGGCTTCGAACCAGGTGGTCTGGCCACAGAGTCCATACTGTTCATCAAAATGCTATCTGGGCTGTGCCTAAGTTGTTTTTAAAAATCTGATACTGCACTTTGAGAAACTTCAGAAATTGTAGGCAGTTAATAATTGTAGGCAGTTATTTACTTTCTCCTTGGAGAAAACTAGTCCAGAAAGAGTTCATTATCTTTGTGAGACAGGACCCTTATCATCATTTGGATCCAAATCACTGAGAGTGGAGACATTATCCAGTGATTTTGAATCATATTGCAGTTTGCTGTGACATTCAGATAGTTTTATATTCTTTTTAGATATTAGTAGCATGAGCAAACTAATAGTAGATCTGTAGATTAATAGAAAAAGGAAATAATACATTTTTATGTCTAACACATATATCATACACATATGTCATTTCATTAAGATAATATGAAATATTCTGAATTCCAGAAAAGTAATATTTCCTGGGTTCAGTACATAAACTACTATCTGGGAAAATATGATAATTTCTAAATTTATTTTTTCCATGCCTGCATTAAAGCCATTAAAGTTAAAGCCATTAACTTTAAAGCATCATATTAAAGCCATTTGAGTTATCTTTCAAAATATATCTTTTAAATATCCAGTTTTGAAACTCTGCCAAGCAAATCTATTTCACTTGTGGGAAGAATCACCCAGGCAGAATACTCCATCCTTATTAACTCAAGAAATGTCTATGTTTTGAATCTGTCCTAAGGGGTCTTTCAGGATTCTGAACAATACTTTCTTTCATATTATGCTTATGTAGTATTAGGGCTCAAGTTTTCTGTCCTAAACCTGCCCCTTTACCTCTGGGCAGTGGGTCGAGACTGGGCCGTGTTTATCATCACGATGTTCGGGTAGCCCAGCACCATGTTGGAATTCTTCACCACAAGCAAGCTGTGTGTGCCCTGAAGTGGTCGCCGGGTGGCAGGCTGCTTTCCAGTGGCTGTAGTGACGGACTGCTGACTATATGGCCCCATGATCCAGGTGTGAATGCACAGGGTCACCCGCTAAACGTCATACCCCAACCTACAGCAGTCAAGGTAATAAATCCAACAGTTTTGAAAGGTGTGCTTGCGCTGGAGGTTAGTTAAGCATGGGACATCTGGTGTAAAGTTAGTTAACATATAGTTTTGCTGAAGTGACAAGACAAAAGATCTGCAGAGAGCTGTTTCCTGGAAAGAGCTGCTTACATTCTTCGATGTCTTATCAGAAATGCATTGAATTGAACTAAGAGTTTCTGGAGACCTGGGCAAGCCAAACCTTGTGGCAGCTACTACCTGGGGAATCATAAGAACAGTCACTAGTGTAAATACTTTCACACTCACCACCGACTAGCCAACTAGTATAGCAGGAGCAGCAGCAGACTCAGAGGTTGACGTCTGTGTGATTTCTCTCATGACGGAGATTCTAGTTTTGCCAAAACAGCTTGTTTATAGTAAAAGCTAACTGGAAGTAGGGTATTGAAGAAAATGATTGCTAATAAACACAAAGATACTCTCTAAAAAACATAAAAATATTCTATGATGAAACTGGGGTCCATGGACTCAGGAGAATTTCTCAGCCGTTTCAAATTGTATGCAAAATTTTGTGTTTACTGAAATAGCCCTCTTATCCAGCCCAGTCAGGGGTGTAGCTGAATGGTTATTTAAAAAAGACTACTAAGGTAGGTAACCATAAGATATGATACATATATATTGCAAATATTTTATTTCAACTGAAAATTAAATTGTACATTTATTCACAATACAAGGTCAAAGTCTTTACTTTGAAGGTAGGTTGACTGATTAGAGTTCTTCACTGTCTTTCTTATATGAACTACAACCATATTTCATTGTTTACGTTTTCTATTTATGGTATTTATTCTGGTTATCTATTGTTATGTAACAAATTACTCTAAAACCTAGTGGCTTAACACAATGATTATTTTATTATCTCTTATGGTTTCTGGGGGTCAGACTTTGGGAAGGGCTCTTCTCAGCAGTTCTGGCTCAGGGTCTCTCATGGGGTTGTAGTCAGACAGTGACTGAAGCTAAAAGTGCTGGGAGCTGGCGCAGCTGTTGGCTGGCTAGTCATCCTTCCCTCTTCATGTGGTCTCAGAGCTTCTCCACATTGGGCCACTTTGGGCTTCCTCACAACCTGGCAGTCTTAAGAGAGTTGGACTTTGTGGCTCAGGGCAACAGGGCCAGTGCTTCAGAGAACAAGGTGA